>NC_033802.1:7910647-7949981 GCF_001876935.1 Asparagus officinalis
CATAGCATAATTATACATATAGTCTTCCGTTGCGTATTTTGCATGTATGAAGCATGGATTCCCTTCAAAATTTTCAAAGTAGACCTTCTTAGAAACTCAATTGTCAAAATCTATCCAGTTGCACTTACTTAGAAATTTCAACTAAAGCTAGCCGCGTCAGAAACGTGGGTTAGGTCAAAATTGCGAAATATGTTCTATGATCTCTGTGGGATTGAGAATCATGTAGAGTTTTGTAGAGAATTAATCTTTACGAGATTCTTAATCCTGTAGAGTTTAAAACTCATATTAAACTCTATGGGATTGTGAATCCCGTGGAATTTTATAGCATGCAAACTACACAAGATTCACAACCTGATGTAGTTGGCTAAGTGATTAAGAGTTAATTTATGGGTTGAAAGGGCATGGGTTCAAATCTTCGTCAAATAATGAATTATGAGATTTGAACTCAAGACCATTCAAAACTAATTGAAGTCTAACTCTCTTGGAGCTTACCCTTAGCCAGCTACACTAGATTCTGAATCATGCATAGTTTGTATGCTATAAAATCTAATCCCATGGAGTTTAGTAGAGTTCCAAACTTTATGCGATTGTGAATCTCATGAAGTTTAATTTTGATTCTCAATCCCGTGTAGTTCGTAAAACTTATTTTTCAAATCAAACTCAGTTTCAGCCCATGTTATTGACATGGCTGAAACTAGATCAAATTAAATAAGTTGCAACTAGGTCGAAAATGGCAACTATTTTTCAAAAAAGGTCTATTTTTCAGAATTTACCCTAAACATAATGGAATTGTTGATGCAAGAAATGAAGTACGAATCTTATTAGAGTGTCTCACATGGTGCAGGGTGCTCTGATAAGAACATATGGGCTAGTTGAGGGATACTTTGGGGATGTCACAACCACATCAATGGTTGATATATTCCTGCACTCAAAGATGTTCTAATCGGAATCCTAGTCTAAGAAATGAGGGGTTGTCATGTTCCTTTGAAGTATGATATGGCAAGCCCCAGACAGTAGAGCTTGGAGAGTTGGTGAATAAAAATGAGAATAATAGTGACTGTGTAGAAGATGAAGGGAAGGAAAGGCATAACTGTCTTCTCCTTATTAGAGTTCTTGTCTATGTGATATCATTTCACTTCTTATTCCTATGAACTTGAATATAAAGAGGTAGTGTCTTCTTTCTTTTAAACTACAAATGCTTCATGAAATTGGCTTTTATATATAGTTATTAACTTGAATTATTTGTTACATGCACTTGTATGAATAGATATTGATATGAATTCAAAGGGAAATATTTCTGATAAATCCTCATATGTAAGGGAGGTAAATTAATCTTTATAGTAAAAATTTCAAATAAATTATTAAAAAAATAATTTATTTTTGCAGGCTGAGTAGTGATTCATCAGAGGAGTTTTCTTTTTCTTCTTGTGACGATCCGAATTTATTGGTTCAAGAAATTATTGATAATGCTATGAAATCACTTTTAACTAGTCGTCCAACAGTTGGAGGTCAGAACAGTGTATACATATGTTCAACACGTGAAAATGTTTTAGAAAAAAAAAATGGAATAAGATAAAATTGAAGTTGGATGCACATGGAGTGGTGTCTAATGGTTATTCCAATCATACTATACAGGAACTTATTGGTCACCTTGCCATTATGCAAATATTTCAATGAAGAATGAGTTGTCTGCAATGTGTTAATTTAGTTCAGTTTTCTACTTTTAGGTGTTACCATGTTTGTAAGGAGGTTTTAGTTGTGTGTTATATTTTATATCAATTATCACATTACATGAAGAAACCGTGAAGAATTTCGAAGAAGAACAGGTTTTAGAGCTCGATCAGGAGAGTGTTTTGGAGTTTGGCGGTCGACCGTGGCACAAGGCCGGTCGACCGCATACGTGCACAAACATGAGATTTGGTTCAGGACTTGGCGCGGTCGACCGCCGCGGTCGACCGCGATACCCTGTAATGTTTTTTGACTCTCTGTCGTTTGATCGCGGTCAACTGCGTAGCGGGTATGTGCCTATTTTGTGTTTCATGTTCTTATTGGGTTTTGGTGTTTATATAAATACCAATACACATTTTAGGGTTTCTTAAGGCTAGAGTTTGGGATATTTGGAGCACAGAAAAGAGGTATTTTCTAAGCTATTTGATTAGGGTTTATTTGGAGAGATTAAGAGCTTTGCGGTGAGATTAGTTTGTTCCTTCGAGTGATTTGTAATCTCAATTTGTACTCTTCTTCTCTATTAGTGAAAACCCAATCCTCTTCTTGCCCCGTGGACGTAGGCAATTGCCGAACCACGTTAAAATTGGTGTTTTGAGTTTGTGCATTAATTTTGGTTGGATTTTGCCTTCTTTGATCGGCGGTTGGTTTGGTTCCTCGACACGATTTTCCCCCAACAATTGGTATCAGAGCACGAGCTACGCTTGGGCTATTTGGAGGAGTAGATCGATTTGGGAAGCTCGTCTAGGGTTTCAGTTGGTGAGAAAGATAGGATTTTTTTTTGTAAAGCTTCTTTCTTTTCTCAGTTTTGGATCTATTATTCGTTTATTTCCGCATTGGTTGTTGGTGTGTTGAGGATTATGGCCGAAAAGAAGGTGTTGAGGGTGGTTCTTCAGGCGTGAAGACTATCCAAATTTTGAATATCCACTCGTTGAAGATTAACGTGGAGAAGTTTAATGACACTAACAACTTTGGACTTTGGCGATGCGAAATCTTGGATGCGCTCAATGCGCAGAATTTGGAAGATACGTTAGAGTTGGATGGGAAACCGGACGACATTGATGAGAATGTTTGAAAGAAATGAATAGAACGGCGTACGGTGTGATTAGGTCTTGTCTCACTCAAAATCTAAAATATGATGTGATGAATGAGACTTCGGCTAAGAAGATTTGGGAAGTCCTAGAGAGCAAGTACTGTCAAAAATCACTTGCATTTGAAGATGAGGCTTTATCGCTTCCAATTGAAGAAGGGGACATCCATTGGTGATCACATAAACCACTATACGAAACTTCTTACAGATTTGATGAATGTAGATGTTATTGTTGAAGATGAGGACAAGACTTTGCTATTGTTGAGTTCCTTGCCCGACGAGGAATATAAGACCTTCGTCCTTACTCTTATTAATGGGAAGGCATCTCTTTCATATAGTGAGGTCACCGCTGCACTTATGAATTACCAACTTAGGAAGAAGGATAAGGAGACTTCTATTGAGCTGGTAGCAGGGGCATTTGTTGTAAGAACAAAGAGTCCAAACCGAGATAGAAGGTCACAGTCTAGAGGGGCACATTTTGGAATTCGTAGGAATCAGTGTGTTTTTTTATAAAGAAGATGGACATTGGAAAGCCGAATGCCCAAAATTGAATGATCGGGCCGGGAAGAATAAGGGGAAAGCGATTGAAGCTACAGAGGTAAATGTTGCCAAGGCTAGTGGCGATATTTTAGATTCAGATTCTTCGGGCTATTTATGCCCAGCACTTTCGTCAGTTTGTGTTGCTGACTCCACTGAGTGAATGTTGGATTCAGGTGTCTCATACTATATTTGCCCTAGGAGGGATTGGTTCTCCAGCTTTCAGGAGTTGGAAAGAGGGGATGTTGTGCTCTTGGGTAATGATCACAAATGCTCTATTGGTGGTATCAGTATCGTTCGTATTCAGATGAGTGACAGGGTGATTCGGGAGTTGGTTGAAGTAATGTTCGTTCCTCAATTGAAGAAGAATATTACTTCACTTGGAGTTTTGGTGGCAGCAGGTTGTAGGGTGATCTTGACGGATGCACGTTTGAAGGTTACATTTGGGTCCATGATTGTGATGAAGGATGTTAAAAGGAGTAACTTGTACTATTTGCTTGGGAGCACGGTGATTGATAGAGCGCTGACGACTTTATTGGATTTGGCTAGACTGTGGTGTTGTTTGACGCTAGGGTATTTGATTGGCGATGCCGTGCATAGATTGTTGAGGAGTGCGTTAACCTGCAAATGGAAGTCCTTTGAGCACATTGGGATGAGCGAGAAGACCGTGGTAGAGCTTGGTACTTCTATCCATCGATCGAGGAGTCTTTTAGGAGGTGTTCAGTCAGGCATTTGGGGGCCTTCCAAGAAGACATCATTAGGAGGTAATCATTTTTTGGTTGCTGTAGTTGGGGATTGTACTAGGCATTTATGGGTTGTAACCAAGCCCCATTGGTTTGAAGTCCTAGTAGTCCGTAACAATTAGAAGAAGTGTATTAGCAGAAAGATAATCCATAGTTTTAGCTTTGGTAGGGGTCCTTTTTTGCATTTGTGTCGAGCTCATGACAGTTGAAGACACTTCATTGGAGAGAAGATATTGAGACGACGATATGAGATGGTAGATTTGGTGAGCCGTTCCTTTCTGGAGGAGGATCGATGTTGGTTATCGAGCATTGGATTTAGTATTTGGGCTTCGACATGTTTGTGTCATCTTATGCATAGGTTGTCGACTGCTACATTTGGAGATTTTTGATCTGGTGGAGCTGTTTCAGATTTTGGTTGGCGTCAGATATTTGGTTACCCAGCACTTGGTCATATCGAGGATTGATCCGATTGCGCGTTTGGGATTCAGAGGCTCGTTTGGTTATCATTTGGGAGCTTTTGATTTCGTTCTGAGCAGGTATGTCACATTGGACTCTCGGCAGATGGAGAGTGTTGATCAGATCAGTTGGATATTACAGCGGGTGGAGGGTGATGCAACTCCACATTGGGTGGATATTACTCCACATACTCCAAGTTATTCTGTATTATTTGGAACTTCAGCTGAGGTGACACAGCATGGGGTTCATTCGGTTTCAGATGCAGATGACGCGTTGATTGTTTTGAGTGTAGCTGATAGGCGCAGTTTGGACATGGCCATTGGTTCACCTCAGGCATAGGTGTTTGGATCGTTTCAGTTTGAGGTCATTGGAGGTGCTATCAGTCATAGATTTGGTGATGATGGAGGAGGGTTGCGTGCTCTTCTATTGGATTGACGGCCTTTGGAGGCCATTGGATGAACTACGTGACGGCTTGATTCCTTGGGCAAGAGGATACGTAGGCAGTCAGTTTTGATACAACCGATTTGGTGAGTAGATACCGACGTTTGGAAAAGTGTTCGCACTCCCATTTGGGTCTCAACTTGTTATGGATTGAGTCTGTTGTCGTGAATCATTTCACGGCGTACTGGACACAACAAGTGAGACATTTGATTTGGTTGGTGTCGGCTCAGTTTTGGAAGAAACTTCACTAAGGTGGAGAATTGAAGAAACCGTGAAGAATTTCGAAGAAGAACATGTTTTGGAGCTCAGGAGAGTGTTTTGGAGTTTGGCGGTCGACCGCGGAACAAGGCCGGTCGACCACATACGTGCACAAACCTGAGATTTGGTTCAGGACTTGGTGCGGTCGACCGTCGCGGTCGACCGCGATACCCTGTAATGTTTTTTGACTCTCTGTCGTTTGATCTCGGTCGACCGTGAGCTTTTGGCGGTCGACTGCGTAGCGGGTATGGGCATGTTTTGTGTTTCTTGTTCTTATTGGGTTTTGGTGTTTGTATAAATACTAATACACGTTCTAGGGTTTTTAAGGCTAGAGTTTGGGATATTTGGAGCACAAGAGCTATTTGATTAGGGTTTATTTGGAGAGATTAAGAGCTTTGTGGTGAGATTAGTTTGTTCCTTCGAATGATTTGTAGTCTTAATTTGTACTCTTCTTCTCTATTAGTGAAAACCCCATCCCCTTCTTGCCCCGTGGACGTAGGCAATTGTCGAACCACGTTAAAATTGGTGTTTTGAGTTTGTGCATTGATTTTGGTTGGATTTTGCCTTTTTTGATCGGCGGTTGGTTTGGTTCCTCGACACAGTTTTTTCCCAACATTACACTTTTAAGTAAGTTCGTTGCTTTTGTTTTTAAACTTTTTCTTATTTCTTATTATAGTTTTCAAATATATTGATCTTCAAAATAATTATGCAGATGAATTATGATGCGTACGTCTTTCTTATACTTTTTACTAAATCATTAACGAAAATGTGTTACTGAGACATTTATTCACATTTATTTTACTCAGAGGCATATGAAATATATGAACTTTCAGCAATCTCATTCAAAGCTTAATAATGAAATTATATATAATATATAGTCCACATGAGTAGATAACATTCACAATAAAGTATTAAAATGCTATAGTTATTTACTCGATACGGTACTTATGAAGATATGACAAACTAACCACAATTTCATGAACCAAACAAAAAATGAGAATCTTTAGCTTTACACGTTCTCATACGATATTTGCGATGTTTGAGTTGATGAGTGTATCCTTCACCTTTGTACATATATCTCTTACGTGGTACTATCCCTAGTTGGTCTTATTTAGTTCTTTAAGGTTACCTGCACCGAGGAAAAAAATGGAAATAAATTCCTATACTTATTTGCACAGTTTTCTTTAAAAAAATCTTTTTTAATGACAACAATTAATCATGATATTGTAATTCCTTGTTGTCAATGCTTTCTTGTATAAGGTACATAGGCCTGTCCATCCGGTCCGGCCCGGCCTGGCCCGGCCCGGAAATCCGGGCAAAACCGGAGCCCGAACCCGGGCCCGGGTACCCCGGGCCGGGTTCGGGCCCGGGCCCGACCGGATTTTTTAATTTTTTTTATTTTTTTAAAATTTTAAAAAATAATAAAACATAAAAATTACATAAAACTTATATTTATATAATAGTATATATATATATTTATACTCTTATATAAATATAATTATATATGTACATATAAGTTTATGTTTATATATATGTATAGATATATAAATATATATTTATACTATTATATAAATATACTTATATATGTACATATAAGTTTATGTTTATATATGTGTATATATATATAAATATACTTATATATGTATAATATATGTGTATATATAAGTATACTCTTATATACTTAGAAGAGAGACGTAATAAAATATATATATAAGAGAGACTCGAGAGAGTATACACTGTAGCACATATATATAGAAGAGAGCCATGACAATATACATATATATACATTATATAAGAGATAAAACATATATAAGAGAGAATATACTTATATTTATATTATCTTATATACTAGAGTAGCCGCCAATGTAATTCATGTCATTCATATAAAGTATATGTATTACTACTTATATACACACACCAACTGACACACATATACAGTATATTATATCATAAACAAATGTAATTGATCACATAAAAACAGCAACACATACCACCCACATAAACTTATAGTATACACACATATATTATACATATATAAGAGAGAGTATAACTTTATATAATATATAATATATAAAGAGATATATACATAAATAAGAGAGAGCTATCACTGATATACTACTCTATAATACAGCAGAGTATACACCTGCTATACTGTATATATACTACTTATAGCATATATTATAACTATATACTCAAGAGAGAATACTACCTTTATAAATATACTTATAAGTAACTAAGAGAGCGAGAAGAGTAATATATATATATACATATAATTATTACATATATTAAGCAAGAGCATAACTTATACATATATATTACCTTAATATATAGAGAGTAGTATACTATACTTATAATCTAATATTACTAAGAGAGAGTATATATATATAACGCAAAGTTACTCTGTGTCCACTTAAGTGGACATGCCACCTAACTTTTTAAGCCTTCAGCCATGTTTCGCCTAGGGATCCCTTAGCATGATATGCAACGTGACTTTTTACTCACTGTTAAATGAGTGGATATAAAAGTTTGGTGGCACACCTATTCACTATCCACTTAAAGTTGACACAAGTTCACTACTATATTATATATATGACTATATATATATATATATACCTATATATATATATATATATAATATATATATATATATATATTATATTACATATATTATACATATAGAGAAAATAAAAAAAACCAAAAAAAAAAAAATAATACAAAAAAGCACTTATCCCCCCGGCGGGCCCCGGCCCGAGCTTTTTGGACACCCCTAAACGTACGTAAAGGATAAAGTTGTTTTAAGTGTCGTACAAATTTGTTATCGTAACGATAAACCTATGTTAAATTCTATCATACCTAAACCCCAAGTTGTTGATAATCTCTCTAGAAACTACATTCTCTATAAGAGTAGGTTATAAAAGTTGTTTGGATAATGGAAATATTAGAAAGAAGAAGTAGGTTATAGAAGTAACTTTCAAAGTTATGAAGTAGGAAGTAGTGGAAATAGTATTTTTTTGTTTGTTTCATATATTTTTAGAAGTAATGGAAGTAGAACTTCTTCCTCTTCATTTACTTTTTTTGTTTGGATAACATTTGAAAATATTATTAGGAAGTAGTTTTATCAATGAAAACTTGTTAGAAGTAACTAATAAAGAAAATATTAATAAAAAAATTATTTATGTCATAATTAATATGCATTTCAACTACTTCCGAGCTACTTCTGAGTATTGAGAATTGGAAAAATATTTTGAAAGTAAGGATGACACGTAGGCGTCACATAAGCATTTAGGGAAGTATTGGAAGTAAGTTTTTCAGAGAACCAAACACATTTTTTTGCTTAGAAGTAGCAGAAGTAACATCTACTTCTTTTACTTCAGCTACTTCACAATTACTTTCGTGCAAACAAACAGGCCCTATCTCACTGCCGTCGATGAGAATCAAGAAACTAAATTTGTTACCGCAGTTAATTTTAGCTTCAATAACCAAATTTAACAACTGTTGTATCAGCCTCATTCCGTTGCATACTCGTTCACTTGGATTTAAATTTCGGAGAAACATTATTAGAATACGTACCAACCTTCAGTTTAATTTCATAATTTGGAAATGGTAGAGAGTTAGGAATTAAGTCGGATCTAGAGTTTCATTTTCTTGTAGGTTTGGAGTGGTTTGAAAAATTGAATATGAACTGAGATACACTGTGAAATCACCTTTAATTTTTTCTAATATACTATCTGTCAGGTGCGGGGGGGTTGGATCACACTAAGAACCTGTCAATTGAGCTTCAGAATGCGATGGAGGATCTGGTGTATGAGACACGAAGAAGGGATTAGAGGTTACCAGACTTGGAGGGCTGATTTGCAAATATTCTTAAGTCTGGAACAATTGTAATAAATGTAACAAGCTGTTACAAACAATTAATTCTGTTTGTTTTCTGTTATTGAGTCTGTGCACGTTTTGTGCACGTTTTGGCTCTTTTGCTGCTGAGTTGCGATATAAAAGGGGAAATGTAATAAGAATTGATCATGAATGAAATAGTCTTGATTTCCTCTTCTCAGACTCAACCTCAGTTCTCATTCTCTCTCTCTCTCTCTCTCTCTCTTTCCTTTCAATTCTATCTTTGCAAATCTTCTTCCACCCTGGTTCAGGGTTTGCAATGGGCAGGAGCACAACCAAGAGGGTCAATAGAGAAGCGCGATCCTCTCAATTGGTATCAGAGCAGCTGGAGTTGGAGGCGGGAGCTGAAGATTCCATGGCCGATCGTGACATAGCTTCAGGAGACGAGGTGAATCAACACGGAGCTCGCAGGGAGGAGACCCTCATTCAACAGGGACTTTTCAATCAAATGGCTCGTGTGGATGAATCTCTTATTACTCAACAGAAACTCATCAATCAAGAATTCTTGGTGCAGTTGAAGGAGATATCTTCTCAATTGCAAGAACTCAAGAATTCCAAGGAAAAATCAGGCACTGAAGCAAGAAGCGGTCAAAGGGTTTTGGGTTCAGGAGCAAGAAATGATCATGGACTTCTGGGGTCAGGAATCAGAGATCAATTTCAGGGAATCGATCAACAAACTCCATACCCTGGTAATCCCTTGACTCAAAGAAATTCTTTCTTTAGTAAGCAGAAACTAGTTCAGCCAAAATCCTTAAGATTGGACTTTCCATCTTTTTCTGGTTCCGAGAATGTTGTATCTTGGTTGGAACAAATTGAGCAGATTTATGATTACTACGATATTAAGAATGATGAGTGGGTAAAAGTTTGTTCGTTCTATCTAAGAGATGAGGCATTGCAGTGGTATAGGTGGTATGCAAAAAATTTAGAGGATTATAATTACTGGGAAGTTTTCAAGGAAGAAATTATCACTAGATTTGGACCTAGTGAACTCCTTAGACCCTATGATAATTTCTCTACCATGAAACAAACCTCCACAGTCAGGGAATATTTGGGGAATTTTGAGCAAGCTCTGGGAATGTTAGATGACCAGCCATCAAGAAGGCACATACTGGAAAAATTCGTAGGAGGACTGAAAGATGAACTCAGATATGAGGTAGTGGCTGCCAGACCTACTTCTTTGAGGGGTGCTGTATCCTTAGCTAAATTGTTTGAGGATAAGAAAAGAAATGAGAAAAGAAGTAAAGGAAATTGGAATGTCTTTAACCAAGGAAGTCCATCTTCACGTACCTCTCATGAAGTGCCTGTACAAGAGAATACTCGTCACAGATCCTCTTCTCATTTCAAGAAATTAACACCTGAGGACATCCAAAAGAGAAGGAGCCAGAACCTTTGCTTCACATGTGATGAAAAATGGCACAAAGGACATCAATGTAAAGGGAAGCAGATATTCATCTTGGAAGGAATCTTGGAAGGAGGTACTGAGGAAGAGGAAGAAAACTCTGGGAAAAATGATCAAGAAGACCTGGCAATTGAATTGGCTGAGAGTTTAGTGAGGGGAGCACCTTCTATTTCTGTACAAGCTTTGAGTGGAATCACAGCTTCTCACACTATTAGGGTAGTGGGGTATTACAAAAATCAAGCCATTAGTATATTGATAGATTCTGGGTCTACACATAATTTCATCAATGCAAAGTTAGTTAAGAAGCTTGGATTGCCAGTGACTGAGTATAATAACTTTGATGTACTTGTGGCTAGTGGCGAATTAATCAAAGGAGCTGGGGTATGCCAAGGGGTGTCATTAGATTGTCAAGGAGTGAACATCCAAGTAAACCTGTTAGTGATGCCTATGGGGGGAAGTCAGGTTGTGCTAGGAGCAGATTGGATGAAAACATTGGAAGATATCACTCTAAATTTTAAAAAGCTACAGGTAACATTTTTGTGTGATGGGACTAAAAGAACTTTACAAGGAATAGTCCCAGGAGAATCACAGTTGGTTAATGAGAAGAACATTGCTAAATCTGTTAGAGAACAAGGAGAGGGGTATCTAATCCAATTGTGCAGTGTCAGCTTGCAGGAGTCTGCTACAAGAGACAGTCCAGAGGAGTTGCCTGCAGATATGCACAGATTAGTACAAGAGTTTGATGTTATCTTTCAGGAACTACCACATCTTCCTCCTACTAGAGAGATAGATCACAAAATTCCCCTTGAAGCTGGAACAAAACCAGTGTGTATCAGGCCCTACAGACATGCACACTTCCTGAAAGAAGAGATTGAGAAACAAATTGAAGAAATGCTAAACAAGGGAATTATTAGAATCAGTCACATCCCGTTTTCTTCACCAGTGGTGATGGTTAAAAAATCTGATGGAAGTTGGAGGATGTGCATTGATTATAGATCACTCAATAAGGCCACAATCAAAGACAAATTTCCCATTCCAGTTATTGATGAACTGCTGGATGAATTACATGGAACACAATATTTTACAAAACTGGATTTGAAGTCAGGATATCATCAGATAAGGATGTGTGAATCAGACATTCCAAAAACTACATTTAGGACACACAGTGGGCATTTTGAATTCTTAGTCATGCCTTTTGGACTCACCAATGCTCCCTCCACATTCCAGGCCCTCATGAACAATATTTTCAAACACTTCCTCAGGAAATTTGTTTTGGTTTTTTTTGATGATATACTGGTTTATAGTAAAGGGTGGCAGGAACATATAATCCACTTGAGACAGGTATTTCAGATTATGAAGTCTCATCAGTTGGTTGCTAAGTTATCAAAGTGCAGTTTTGGACAGAGGCAAGTTGAGTATTTGGGACATATTGTATCCCAAACAGGGGTTAGTGTGGACCCAAATAAGATTCAAGCAATCATGGATTGGCCAACACCTCAGACACTGAAGGTGTTGAGAGGATTCTTAGGCCTAGCTGGATATTATAGGAAATTCATCAAAGGGTTTGGAACCATTGCTCAACCCTTGACACAGCTTCTAAAGAAAGATAATTACACATGGAATGCAAATGCTGAAGAGGCTTTCAACTCCCTTAAAATTGCCCTCACTAATTCCCCAGTTTTGGCTATGCCTGACTTTAACATGACTTTTGTAATTGAGTGTGATGCATCTGGTACAGGGGTTGGGGCTGTGTTAATGCAAAAAGATAAACCCATAGCCTATTTCAGTTCTGCCTTAAAAGGAAAAAATGCCACTCTATCAACCTATGAAAAGGAGTTACTAGCCATAATTCTGTCTACAAAGAGATGACAACAATATTTGTTGGGAAGGAACTTTGTGATAAGGACTGATCACCAAAGCCTTAAGTACCTTCTTGAACAAAGAATACATACATGTATTCAGAATAAATGGTTGACAAAATTGCATGGGTATGATTATACTGTGGAATATAAGGCTGGTAGGCTGAATAAAGCTGCGGATGGACTATCTAGAATACATGGAGAGGTGGAAGGTGAAATAGAGACATCAGCAATTTCTTTTGTCCAGAGCAACTGGGTGGAAGACATCAGAAATATGTGTGCTAATGACCTTTTTTTTAAAGAGCTGGAGGAAAAATTACAGCAAGTGGCTAATGATGAGTATATTAAGAAGGAAGGAATTTACTACTACAGATGCAAGATTTTAGTGAGTCCTACTGCTCAAGACTTAAAAATCTCTCTATTACAGGAGCATCATGATAGTCCTACTGCAGGTCACTCTGGTATTACTAGAACATTGCATCGGTTGAGAAGGGTTTTTTATTGGAGAGGCATGAAGAAAGATGTTCAGGAATATGTGAAGGCTTGTGATGTTTGCCAAAGAGCTAAGGTGGAGAATGTAGCCTCTCCAGGACTCCTACAACCATTACCTGTTCCAGAATATGTATGAGAAGATTTATCAATGGATTTTATCACTCATCTGCCCAAAAGTGAAGCACAATCAGTCATATTTGTAGTGGTCGATAGACTTTCCAAATATGCTCACTTCTTTGCATTAATCCATCCTTATACTGCTCAATCTGTGGCAAGGGTATTTTTTGAGGGAGTGTTCAAGCTTCATGGTATGCCTAGATCAATAATCAGTGACAGGGACCCTTTGTTCACTAGTTTATTTTGGAAAGAGTTATTCACCTTGCAGGGGAGTCAGCTTAAGTTCAGCTCAGCCTATCACCCTCAGACTGATGGGCAAACGGAAGTGACTAACAATAGTTTGGAAGCCTAATTGAGGTGTTTTTGCTGTCATAAACCTAAGGAATGGTCTAAATGGCTTCCACTGGCTGAGTTTTGGTTTAACACCACTTGGAGAATTTCTACAAACACTACACCATTTGAAGCTGTGTATGGTAGACCCCCTCCATCTTTACTTTCCTATATTCCTAAAAGCTGCAAAGTTGAATCAGTTGATGAAGCTCTCTATTCTAGAGATGTGGCTTTACAGTTCTTGAAGGATAGTTTAAAGAAAGCTGCAGAAAATATGAAAAGATTTGCTGATAAAAATAGAAGTTATAGGAGCTTTCACTACAACGCCTGAAATCTACCATAGCGGCCGAAAAATGCTATGGTATTATTTCATAGCGTTTTAATCAACGCTGTGTCAGAACCCGCTATAGTAGGTCTGTGGCTTTACATAGCGTTTCCCCAAACGCTATCAAAAAGTTTCCAACCATAGCGTTTTTATGTAGCTATAAAAGAGTATTCAATAGCATTTCTATATTGCTATGACAAATATCTTTCATAGCTGTTGAAAAACGCTATTAGTTAGTTTTCAACCATAGCGTTTTTATGTAGCTATAAAAGAGTATTCAATAGCGTTTCTATATTGCTATGACAAATATATTTCATAGCGGTTAAAAAACGCTATTAGTTAGTTTTCATTCATAGCATTTCTACGCTGCTATTGTCTTACATTTAATAGCGTTTGAGTTACTACAATGGCGTTTCAGTGAATGTTGTCTTTCTTCTTTTAATAGCATTTCAGCAATTGTTTCCACTTCTTATAGCATTTCAGTTGTGCCTATAAACCTTTGAGGTTGAACTAGAAATAACTTCCAATTGTGACAACCATAAAAGAAAATATTTCATTTAAATGTTCAAACTGATACATAACCAAGTTGTAGCATACAAGAAGAGTCAACACAAATGTGCCAAAAAACAAATACTAGCCTTTGGATAGTCCAACATGGAGTACAAGAAATTAACCATAGTACACAGAACAACAGAAACTAAATTTGTTGCATTACATATGACTTGGGAGACTCATCATCTTCAGCAATTGAGTACTTGTACTGCTGCAAAAACAAAAATTAACAACACCAATAATGAGATCCTAGAGCCATGAACATTATATGGACACAAAACAGAAAACAACAACACCAATAATTAGAAATCACAAGCTTATATTAATTTCTTTAATAATTTTGTTTAAATTTTTTATTAATGAAAATAAGAAGATAATAATTTGTTCTTTATTAATTCTGCATGAAAAACGGGCTTTAATGATAGCAAAGAGTCGATACCTTTATTTGAATGGTTAGGTTGCTCTTTCTCATGAATCCTGTCAAGCATTGAGATGAAGAACTCATGGGCATCGTGCTGCTCATAACCAGCAAGGGTAGTTGAATGTTGCCACCAATATAAGGAAAATGTGTAGAAGTATTGAAAATTATCACAAATATAAGAATGATCATTTCATCTATGATGCTTCCAAATGACTTATGATTAGGGGTGTTATCGGAGCGGATACGGTTCAGATATAACACTTACCATATCCATATCCGCTTTTTATAAACGGATACGAATACAGATACGGATCATATTCGGTAAGAAAAAACCTTAACCATATCCGCACTTATCGAAAACGGATACGGTTCGGATATTTGAGAATCAGATCGGATATGATCACGGATATAAACGGATATTCGACAAATGAAATTAATTAACCCTCTGGCTAGATTTCATTCAAAATTACCACAATAGCATAGTTAAACTCATGGAATATATATATAATTAAAGTCAGTAATCACTGTACCTGCAATACTAGGCCCAAGTGCAAGTGCAACTATACAAGCACCTGTTAATGTAGCTTGGTTACAGGTATAAACCAAAGCATCTGCAAGAGTAAGCCTTCCTTCTGCATCAGTATTGTTTACCTGCAATGACAGACAACATAATAACAGTGAAGATTTTATCCTAGATCTTTGACAAAAGTTAACAGATAGATAATAAAAAGCAATTTTGACCCCTAGCATGGGCCAAGGTAAGCTCAAACCTCATACTTCTCAAATCAAAATCTCACTTTTATGAATGACAGTGCTCTAGCAATAGGAAATAAGAGTGAGGGAGTGCATGTTTGCGTGTGTGATACTGAACACATGGCATTGCCAAATGATCAGAATATTAAGAAACCTTATTTTGTTGAATCACTTTTCCTGACCAGATATCCTTCTTTCAGGTACTGAAAGTGGATGAAATAAGAAAAGCATCAAAAGTAGACTCTTATTAGTTTGTGTATAAACTGCTCAAACTATATTCCTTATAGGAAACCGGAAAATATACCTCGATTGTTTTCCCATTAAAAGCTGTATGTCACCCGGTCTCATTCCTGTACCACTGATCATATTTTAACAGGCAGCAACAACAAACTGAACCTAGAGAAGAAAATAAGTTTGATACTTCAGCAAATCAAGAACTTCATGTTCCTAAGGAAAATTGGAAGTTGCATTCCACAAAAACTTGCCTCCACCCCAGAAGGTTTAATTTGTCCAATTGCTTTTGCTGCCCCAAGTGTCGCTGCAGAACCTGAAAGTCTCGTCTGCTAGTGCACCTGAAAGTGGTCATAAGCAACAGTTAGTAATATTGTCAGAAGAAAATATTTAAGCTTAAAGGTCTCCTCCTTTTAACCCCAAATAATAATAGTAATGAGGGTAACAAACATCAAGCTTCATGTAATTCTTGTCTGTTATTTCTTAATTACCAGGTGTAAGTACATTGGCTAGTGCATTTACTAGCTCTTTTCCGAAAATCACTCCAGAGCAAACATCACTTGCAAATTTGAGCTTGTTATCCAAATATGGCCCGGAACCAAAGCCAATAATATCTACAGACTTAAGTGATGCTTTTTTCGATTCTGACTTGAACCTGTTGTCTTCGAAAACTCCAAGCATAATTCCTACAGAGAAAATGATTGTGAGAAATTAGAAGAACTTGATTTGTAACAAGAGCTTTTATTGTTAAACATCATTGTGATATATGTTGGAGTTGGATGAGGATGACGACTGGACGGGGATCTGACGCCTGGACGAGGATCTGACGACGAAGATGACGAACGACGCCTGGAAGAGGATGACGACGCCTAGGCGAACGACGAACGGCGAAGATGACGAACGGGGAAGACGACGAATACGAGGATCTGACGAATTTGACGAGGATCTGACAAGGGAGGCTGGAAATTTTACATGCTTGATACACTCTTCAAAAACTAAAAATACAAAATAATCCAGCTTTTAAGTGAAGAATTTATCGTTAGAAGCACTCTAAAGCGATCACGCGGCAAACAAGCACAGGAATGCTAGAGTCAGCGATATATCCTAGTTGGAATTCTAAGGTGATTTCGTGATATGTTGGTATGTGAGATATATCTACAGTCATGCACTCTCTATGAAAGGAATGCTGAAATCACACTTTGGCTGTAGCATCACTCTTTTGAACAATTTTAAGAGTAGAATCGCTCAATTGGTTCGCGTCTCTTTGCTCCAGCTCCAGATATATTGCGCTTCAGAGCTCAAAAACTAATATCTTTTGAAAACTGAACCGAATGTCAGGTGTAGAAGCTTCTATAACTTTTACAAAGCCTACTGGACTTTCGCAGGTTTAAGTGCAATATGCTAACTGTGGAGTAGGTTATGCCAGTGCTTCAATGATAAACCGAGCCTTCCAATAACTAATATGTGTGTGTACATTTATGCATGTATGTACATATATATTTATATAGACAGACACAATAACAAATTCAAATACTAAATACATACCTTCGACCTTTACCTTCATAGGACTGCTCTTTATATGAGACTTGTTTGCCTTCTCTTCATGTTTCTTTGTTAGGTCTTCTTTTACTGGAGCTTTTGCATGCTTTGATTTTCGAATCATGCCAAACAATTCATCTTCAGTTAAAAACTTGGTACTGCATGCATCAGAAGAAGTTCATAAAAACTGATAAGAAGTATTATTAAAGAGAAAAGACAGAAGAAATATAAGATCATTCATACCCCAGCTCCTTGGCTTTGGCTGATTTCTTTCCACCAATATCTTCGTCAGCTAAAAGAAAATTCTGTGAATAAACATCAACAATCATAAAGTGTAACCACTAAAATCGGGCTAAACCAAAACCAAAGATACAAAATAACCTACAGTTTTCTTGCTGACAGACCCAGTAACCCGCCCACCATGCCGTTTAATCAAATCCTCCGCTTCCTCCCGTTCCAAACTTCAAATTAACAATAGCCAAATTTAGATATTTTGTTAGCAACAATAAGAAGAAATGAACACAATTAAGGACATAAATATACTTCAATAGGTGAAACTAAAAATTTATGTGTTAAAGAGTACAAAATTGACTATAACTTCGAAGTTTTAGTGCAGTGGAACGAATCTTTAAAATGTTATTAGGGCAACCCAGGTATTGCCTCTTAAAAGGACAACCCACACATTGGGGCATGTTATCAAGGTTAGGGTTAGGCATCCTTAAGATATATATAGTGAAAATAGCAAGAAATCTCCAATTTTGAGAAGCAATGTTACAATGTACCTATCAAGTGTGCCGCTTATAACGAATGTAAGGCCAGCCAAGCATTCAGGAGCACCCTCCGGAATTTCCTGAACCAACATCACAAGCAAAGACAATTAAAATTTCATTCAATTTCATAGCATTGCATACAAAATAGTTAGACTACCTTCTCCCCTTTATGTGGTGGATCTTTCCTCCCCTAAAATTCATGAACCCACCCCTTCCCCCTCCTCCTCTTCCCCTTCCCTCTCCCGCCTCTGCCTCTCCCACCCGATTTCGTCGGCGTCTTTACCTCTTTCTCCTCGACTTCTTCATTGTCATCATCACTTTCATCCATAACAACAGATTTCTTCACAATTGGTTTCTTGGGCGGCTTAGCCTCAACGACCTTCTTCTTCTCGCTGGATGGCGGTTCAAAGTCATCATCATCTTCTTCTACCTTACGGATCTTTTTCACCAGCGTGGGTTTCACATCCTCCCCACTCTTCTGTGTGGTCTTCCTCTTCGCCGGGGTAGTTTTCTCGGTCATAACCTCATCTTTAACAGCTTTAGCCGCCTGTTCTTTAGAACAGTCAGAATTCGCAAAATACTTGCTGGTTTTCCTCCTCTCTTGACCTCGTTCAACCTAATTTCTCATCAAGACGATTCAATTCTCAAATCCTGAGATCAAACTGCACAAAGAATATAAAAGAAAAGCAAAAGGTGAGGACTTCACAGGTTTCTCGATGGCAGAAGGAGCCGAGGGTTTCTCCGGGGGCTTGGTGGGTTTGGGCGCAGCGCTGTCGTTGCCTTTATCGTGCTGCTTAATGAACCACTTCCTTATATCCGACTACGATCAAACCAAGAAATGTAATAAATTAGCAAAAAATTGCAAAAGGGAGATAATGAGAGAAACCCTAGCTTACCATCTTGGATCAGTGAGCAAAAACCCTAGAAACCCTTAGGGTTTTGGTTAGGGTTCTTCGCATCATAACTTCTACACATCATAACTCATGGGCAATTCTTATATTTCTTTAATAACGTCGACGGAGAAGAAAACGCACCAGAACCAGAGAGCTGAGGTCGGCGATCTTTTGCTGGGAGCGGGAGAGGAGAGAGGAGAGGGAGCGCACAGTGAGGGGAGAGCTGAGGCGAGCAAGGGAAGAGAGGAGTGGGTCTGAAAGAGAGGAGTGCGGATTTTTTTTGGGTTAGGGTTTTTTTTCTCGGGGCGGGACCAATGAAATTTGGGGGAGGAGACGAATGAAAATTTTGGGCGGCATGTTTTAATTTTCAGTCTCCGTTTAAGTATTCAACGACGCGTCAGAAAAAAAAATTTGCCATCAAGAACTTATAGCGTTTAAAATTTTACAAACGCTATCAAAAAATAAGACACATACAATCTATAGCACTTGTAACATAAACGCTATCGTTCAACGCTATAAAAAAATAGTTTTGTTGTAGTGTTTGAAGTGGGAGATTGGGTATTTCTGAAGCTACAGCCTTATAGACAACTCAGTGTATCTTCTTATAAAACCCATAAGCTCTCTCCAAAATACTATGGCCCTTAATTACAAAGTGCTGCAGAAGATTGGGGAAGTTGCTTACAGGTTGGATCTTCCAATTCACGCACAAATTCATCCAGTCTTTCATGTTTCCCAGCTCAAAAAGAGGATTGGTTCTGATGTGGTACTTCAAACCGACTGTCCAAATTATGTCACTGAGATGGTGGATGAACCTGACAAGATTATTGACAGGCGCTCAGTTGTTCAAGGGAGACGGTTAATTTCTCAGGTGTTAATAAAATGGAAGCAGCGATCTCAATTAGATGCTACATGGGAGAATTATTGGGATATTGTTAAACGATTTCCCACCTTTGACCTTGAGGCAAGGTCCAATTTAAGGGGAGGGGAATCAGGTGCGGGGGGGTTGGATCACACTAAGAACCTGTCAATTGAGCTTCAGAATGCGATGGAGGATCTGGTGTATGAGACACGAAGAAGGGATTAGAGGTTACCAGACTTGGAGGGCTGATTTGCAAATATTCTTAAGTAAGGAACAATTGTAATAAATGTAACAAGCTGTTACAAACAGTTAATTCTGTTTGTTTTCTGTTATTGAGTCTGTGCACGTTTTGTGCACGTTTTGGCTCTTTTGCTGCTGAGTTGCGATATAAAAGGGGAAATGTAATAAGAATTGATCATGAATGAAATAGTCTTGATTTCCTCTTCTCAGACTCAACCTCAGTTCTCATTCTCTCTCTCTCTCTCTCTCTCTCTCTCTCTCTCTTTCCTTTCAATTCTATCTTTGCAAATCTTCTTCCACCCTGGTTCAGGGTTTGCAATGGGCAGGAGCACAACCAAGAGGGTCAATAGAGAAGCGCGATCCTCTCACTATCACTGACGATGTCCACAGTTTTATTTCTTCGTGCCAAAATATAGCTCTTTCTTCTTAAGAAATTTGCACTAGAATAGCTAATGAGAATGTTTGGACCATCTCCTCTATTGCAGCATATCCTAATGAATGAATGAGAAATTTTTTAGGAAATTTGGATAGTTGGGTTACTCTCCTCTTCATCATTTTTCTTTTTGAAAAATCTGTATCATTTCTAACATTTATTACCCATTGAATAAACTCAGACTTGGTCGTTCCGATTTCGCTTCCCTCATTTTCTTGAATTCCCTCACTCTGTCTTAAAGCGAATACCACACGTTCCTTCCAAAAGTAATATCGACTAATAGACGCTTCAAATGCGTATCTGTGCATCATTAATTTTTATCGTCCTAAATTATAACAAATGTTTATTAATTTTTGAGTAAGTTTGCTTCGGGACTTCCATATTTAAGGCCGCATGTCGACGTCTCTTTCAATAAAATGGGCGTATAAAACCCTGAGCGCGCGGTTCTACCTCCTGGAAGTAAGAGGACCGCTATATACCAGAAGAAATGACCGCCGCAACTGTTTTTCCTCCTCGTCTCGAGCTTGTGATGATTGACTTCCATACTTAAGTTTCCCCCCATTTCACGTACCGTGTCCATGCAGGAAAAAAGAGCCACAGGTTTTATTATAAACATAATCAATCACTGCATGCATCGCAGAACTCTCCCTGTTTTTTTATTTAGACCGTCAAAATATGTTTTGTGCTCAATTCGTGACACTTCCCTATCATAGTTGAACTCTTCATTCATCTGTTTGTTTTTACACTGTTGCGTAAGAGTTGGAGAAGACAGAGGCGTACCTTTAATATTTGAAGCTCGTCGCTCGTTTTCAGATTTGGAGACTGAAGTATTATACTTTGTACTTCAAGGGTACCTTCGTCTAGGTATTGTCAATTGTCCTCCCATGACTTTTTCGGATTGAGACGTTCATAAAACAAAAAGCATTTGTGCCAACAAACGTCTTGTTTGTCCCCCAGAAGAATGAAATGATACCTTATCAAGAATATATGGTCCATCACCGTCAGTGTCCAAAAGTTTCACAGCACAACAACACATTTCTTTAAATGTTTCATGCACAATTTCATCTTTTATTTTTATATCATTAAAGCGTGTAGGGCCTTTTTGTTGGATTTAATCTAATAAATCTATTTGTGGGCACATATGATTAATCATTGTGTATTGCTATCTTTCAGGATAACCCACTGAAGTGATCAATTAAGTTGGGTTAATTTGGTATTTAAATAAGTCATGGGGTTATATGTGCAGATACCAGGTTGTAATTGTAATTTATTGATGAGCTAAATTACAAAAGTACAACATCTATAAATAAGGGGTTATGGTCCCTAACCTAGGGTTACATTCTCTAATTTTCTTCACCCCCATCTAAGAGAGAAATTCGGCTAAAGAGAAAACCCTAAGGTTAGAAGATCCAAAACCCAAAATCAAGATCAAGCAATGGATTCAGGTATAAGCTTCCGCTCTCTTTTGATTTTGTTAATCTCTTTGAATTAATCATGGCTATATGGTTTTAGATCTCAAGTTTTATGATGTAGATCTAACAAGTGGTATCAGAACCACCTTGATTAATTCTTAGGGATTTAAGTTTTATTGGGTTTTTGATCTTAAATCTCTGGTTAAAGATTCAATTTTTGGGTTCGGATGAACAGTAATGTTCTCGGATGAACAGTAACGAAATTTTTTTTCGGATGAACAATAAAGTATTTTTTTCGGATGAACAGTAACTGAAAAATCGCCGGTGAACGGTAACTTTTGGGAATTTTTTGGATTTTTCTTTGATTTTTCCTTCAATTTTTTCCAATTCTGGATCTGTTTTGAAAATAAAAATCAAAGGTTTTTTGGGTTTGTCGGCGGCGGTTTCAATTTGAAACCCTAAGGGTTCATGGCGAAAATTAAGGAGGTGGTTACCTCAAACGAACCTCGCGTTCGTTCAATTTTAACCGAGCTTCGCGCTCAACGAACCTCGCGTTCGTTCTAAGGTGAACCTCGCGTTCAACTCAGGTGAGCGTCAAGCTCAATTTTAACGAACCTCGCGTTCGTTCTAAGGTGAACCTCGCGTTCAACTCAGGTGAGCGTCAAGCTCAATTTTAACGAACCTCGCGTTCGTTCTAAGGTGAACCTCGCGTTCAACTCAGGTGAGCGTCAAGCTCAATTTTTTAACGAACCTCGCGTTCGTTCTTCAGACGAACCTCGCGTTCGTACTTCAGACGAACCTCGCGTTCGTACTTCAGACGAACCTCGCGTTCGTACTTCAGACGAACCTCGCGTTCGTGCTTCAGTCGAGCCTCGCGTTCGAACTTCAGACGAACCTCGCGTTCGTACTTCAGACGAACCTCGCGTTCGTACTTCAGTTGAACCTCGCGTTCGTACTTCAGACGAACCTCGCGTTCGTACTTCAGACGAACCTCGCGTTCGTACTTCAGACGAACCTCGCGTTCGTACTTCAGACGAACCTCGCGTTCGTACTTCAGACGAACCTCGCGTTCGTACTTCAGACGAACCTCGCGTTCGTACTTCAGACGAACCTCGCGTTCGTACTTCAGACGAACCTCGCGTTCGTACTTCAGACGAACCTCGCGTTCGTACTTCAGACGAACCTCGCGTTCGTACTTCAGACGAACCTCGCGTTCGTACTTCAGACGAACCTCGCGTTCGTACTTCAGTCGAACCTCGCGTTCATTTTTTAAACGAACCTCGCGTTCGTTCCCAAGTTGAACCTCGCGTTCTTTTATCAAACGAACCTCGCGTTCGTTCATTTTCAGACGAACCTCGCGTTCGTGCTTAAGTGAGTCTCGTACTCAATACAGTCGAACCTCGCGTTCGAAGTTAAGGGAACTTCGTGTTCATTATGGTTAAGCCTCGGCTTTTCATGGGTCCACTTTGGTATACTTAATTTATTCAATTAAGTTATGGGCCCTAATTAAGCTGTGAGACCCCAATTAAGTTTTTGGAAATTCAGTTGATTTAAATTTTTTAATTTAAATCTAATTCGGTTTTTAATCAATTATTTAATTCAAATATTATGACACTAAGGTATTAAGGTTGTCTCTCACTCCAATTGATTAATTGAAACAAGAAGTTGCCAAAGTAACCTCTCTTGTGTAGATTGTTCATGAGGAATGTGAGATGTTTGTGTGTATGCTTTCGTGTAAATATTTAATCGGCCCAAAGGAAGGTTAATATTTATTTAGACTGTATACACATCTGCGATGATAAGCGTGTGGCAATTATAAGGTTTACATGTGAATAATGAATCGATCCAAAGATAGTTTCATTATTTGACATGAGTTATTGTCAATGTTTGATCATTGCAACAAGGTATCACTTACAAGTTAATATTACTGTCCAAAGACTTGATATTAATGTTGTGCCGGTATCTTGGATGGGGATTGTCATTATTTGAATTTTATTGATTATGGTTATTGATGTGAGCATTCTTTTGTTTTATTTCAGCTAATGCATCTGCTGCAACAATTTCTGCTAACATCAACTCCATTCCCATGCTAAATGGGACAAACTTCAAGGTTTGGAAAGAGAACATATTAATTGTTCTTGGCTGCATGGATCTTGACTATGCATTAAGAACTGAACAACCCCAACCTCTCAATGCGGATAGCACTCCTGATGCAAAGAAGGAGCATGAGAAGTGGGAGGGTTCAAATCGCATGAGTCTTATGATCATTAAGCGCGGCGTTCCGGAAGCCTTCAGGGGCATAGAATCCGAAGGGATTACTAAGGCTAAAGATTTCCTTGCCGAAATTGAGAAGTGTTTTGCGAAAAATGATAAGGTAGAAACAAGCACGCTTTTAGCTCGCTTGATTTCAATGAAGTATAAGAGCAAGGGAAACATCAGGGAGTACATTATGGAAATGTCTCATATTGCTTCAAAGCTTAAGGCGCTTAAACTCGATCTTTGCGACGAGTTATTAGTGCATCTGGTTTTGTTGTCTCTTCCTGCACAGTTCAATCAGTTTAAGGTCAGTTATAACTGTCAAAAGGAGAAATGGACTCTAAATGAGCTCATTTCATACTGTGTGCAAGAAGAAGACAGGTTGAAGCAAGATAAGACAGAAAGTGCGTGTGTAAGAAGAAGACAGGTTGAAGCAAGATAAGACAGAAAGTGCTCATTTGGCCTATGCCTCTAAGGATAAGGGCAAGAAAAGGAAGAATGATAAGGAAGCTGCTAAGGGTCCAGTTGAGAAGAAACAACATAAGGATAATCAGGGTTGTTTCTTCTGTAAGAAGCCTGGACATGTAAAGAAGGACTGTACAAAATATCACGCCTGGCGTGATAATAAGGGTACGTTCCTTGCTTTGGTCTGTTCTGAGGTTAATTTAGATTCAGTACCTAGAAACACTTGGTGGTTAGACTCTGGTGCTACTACTCACATAAGTGTTTCTATGCAGGGTTGCCTGAGCTACCGAAAGCCAAGTGATGTTGAAAGACACATCTTTGTGGGCGACGGACAATCGGTAGATGTGGAAGCAATTGGGCACTTTAGGTTGTTGTTAGGAACTGGTTATTATTTGGATTTAAAAGATACTTTTGTAGTACCGTCTTTTAGACGGAATTTGATTTCAGTTTCTGTATTGGACAAATCAGGTTATTCTTGTTCATTTGGAAACAGTCAATTCAGTTTATCTTTTAATTCAAATGTTGTGGGAACCGGTTACTTGAGTATTTATGACAACCTATATTTGCTTGATACAATTGCTTCTTACAATGAATCCTTGCATGTGGAATCACGTGGTACTAAGCGTAAATTAAATAAGGAAAATTCGGCGACATTATGGCATAAGCGCTTAGGTCATATCTCAAAAGGTAGAGTTGAGCGTCTTGTGTCTGATGGCATTTTGGATTCCCTTGATTTTTCGGACTTCGACGTATGTGTTGAATGTATCAAGGGAAAACAGACCAAAGTGAAAAGATTAGGTGCCAACAGATCTTCGGATGTCTTAGAATTGATACATACGGATATTTGTGGGCCATTCCCTACGGAATCCTGGAATGGTCAACAATATTTTATATCATTCATAGACGATTACTCACGTTATGGGCACCTATATCTTATTCATGAAAAATCTGAGTCTCTGGACATGTTCAAAGCCTATAAAGCTGAAGTTGAGAATCAACTCAACAGAAGAATTAAAACCGTCAGATCTGATCGTGGTGGTGAGTACTACGGTAGATATGATGGTTCAGGTGAACAACGTCCAGGACCATTTGCTAGATACCTAGAGGAATACGGTATCGTCCCACAGTACACCATGCCGGGTTCACCTAGCATGAATGGTGTAGCTGAAAGACGAAATAGGACTCTTAAGGATATGGTAAGAAGTATGATTGCTCATTCTTCTTTACCAGAGTCACTCTGGGGAGAAGCACTTAAGACAGCAGCTTACATTCTGAATAGAGTACCAAGTAAAGCAGTTGCTAAAACACCTTATGAGCTTTGGACTGGTCGAAAGCCCAGTTTAAAGCATTTACATATTTGGGGATGTCCAGCTGAGGCAAGGCCTTATAGGCCAAATGAAAAGAAATTGGACTCCAAAACAGTTAGCAGCTACTTTATTGGATACTCTGAACGCTCTAGGGGCTTTAAGTTTTATGATCCCACTATAAGGAACATTTTTGAGACGGGAACAGCAACATTCTTTGAGGATGTTGAGTTTGGGGGGAGAAATAAGGTTAGAGACATTAGTTTTGAGGAGGAATTGGCTTCAGATCCAATCCATACAGTTACTTTTGACAATATTCAGGTTCCTATACCTGTTGTTGCTCAAGAAGTAAATCAAGAACCTCAAGATGATAATGTTGAACAACTCCCTGTTCCAGAAGAACAAACTCAACAACCTCAAGAACCAGTGCCATTAAGGAGATCCACGAGAGAAAGGAGAAATGCTATTCCGGATGATTATATTGTATTTCTCCAAGAACATGAGGAAAGTAGTGGAATGTTAGAAGATGATCCAATCAACTTCTCTCAGGCCATGAAAAGTTCTAACTCTCAACAGTGGATTGATGCCATGAATGAAGAGTACAAGTCTATGCAAGACAATAAGGTTTGGGAACTTGTCCCATTACCAGAAGGTGCAAAACCAATTGGTTGTAAATGGATTTTTAAAACCAAGCGGGATGCAAACGGTAATGTGGAGAGGTATAAGGCACGTCTTGTGGCTAAAGGCTATACTCAAAAGGAAGGCATTGATTATACAGAGACTTTCTCTCCGGTTTCATCGAAAGACTCTTTCAGAATAATCATGGCACTTGTTGCTCATTATGATCTTGAGTTACATCAGATGGATGTTAAGACTGCATTTCTCAATGGAGACATTGATGAGATGATCTATATGGTGCAACCAGAAAACTTTGTGTCGGGAGACCCAAAGAATATGGTCTGCAAATTAAGGAAATCCATCTATGGACTCAAGCAAGCTCCTCGTCAATGGTATCATAAGTTTCAACAAATAGTTATCTCGTTCGGTTTTGAGATGAACATTGTTGATGACTGTGTATATCACAAGTTCAGTGGGAGTAAGTATATTTTTCTGGTTCTGTATGTGGATGACATCTTGCTTGCCACTAATGATATAGGCATGTTGCACGAAACCAAGAGATTTCTATCAAAGAATTTTGAGATGAAAGATCTTGGGGACGCCTCTTTTATATTAGGGATCCAGATACATCGAGATCGCTCTCGGGGTATTCTTGGATTATCACAAAAGAGCTATATCGATAAGGTACTTAAAAGGTTTGGCATGCAAGATTGCAGACCAGGTGACACCCCTGTTGCTAAAGGAGACAAGTTTAGTCTCAATCAGTGCCCTAAAGGTAACCTTGAAATTCAGGAAATGCAGAAGATTCCTTATGCTTCGGCTGTAGGAAGTCTAATGTATGCTCAGGTATGTACGCGTCCGGATATTGCGTACATTGTTGGGATGTTAGGCAGATACTTAAGCAACCCTGGTATGGATCATTGGATAGCAGTCAAAAGGGTTATGAGGTATCTTCAGAAAACAAAAGATTACATGCTCACATACAGAAAATCAGAGAAATTAGAGGTCATTGGGTATTCGGACTCTGATTTTGCTGGATGCCAAGATAGCAGGAAGTCTACATCAGGCTACATTTATATGTTAGCAGGAGGAGCTATATCATGGAAAAGTGTCAAACAAACACTAGTAGCTTCCTCCACTATGGCAGCAGAATTTGTAGCTTGCTATGAGGCATCCAATCAGGGAATATGGCTGCGAAATTTTGTCACGGGACTGCGCATTTTGGAAAATGTTGAAAGACCACTAAGGCTATATTGTGACAATAAATCTGCAGTAATGTATTCCAATAACAACAGGAGCTCAACTAAGTCAAAACATATTGACATTAAGTTCCTGGTTGTGAAAGAAAGGGTACAGAGTGGACAGATATCCATAGAGCACATTGGGACAAACTCCATGATAGCTGATCCTCTTACTAAGGGATTGCCACCTAAGGTCTTTCATGAGCATACTGCTCATATGGGTGTGGTATTATTTGAGGATATTATGTTTTAGTGGGAGTTTGTATTTGTGGTGCTTTATGTTTGGTTGTATTGTCTGATCAGAATAAAGTATTCAGTTAAGACACTCTGTTACATTATGTTTGGTTTTGACCTCACTAAGGAGGACCAGTTGAAAATAGACATGTACTGATCACATTGCATGTAATTTTCATGCTGCACATCCATGATTGATCTATGTCATTTGATTGTATTGGTATATGTGACCATTGATGGGTCGAATCACGATAAATGTGACGAAGGCCGCTTTGATCCTATATTGATATAGTCAATGGACGAGATTGTTCGGAAATACCTTTTCAGTGATAGCATTTTTGAGCTCATAAGGTTATACACAATTTAAGGAATCATATGGTGCCCAAGTGGGAGATTGTTGGATTTAATCTAATAAATCTATTTGTGGGCACATATGATTAATCATTGTGTATTGCTATCTTTCAGGATAACCCACTGAAGTGATCAATTAAGTTGGGTTAATTTGGTATTTAAATAAGTCATGGGGTTATATGTGCAGATACCAGGTTGTAATTGTAATTTATTGAGGGGCTAAATTACAAAAGTACAACATCTATAAATAAGGGGTTATGGTCCCTAACCTAGGGTTACATTCTCTAATTCTCTTCACCCCCATCTAAGAGAGAAATTCGGCTAAAGAGAAAACCCTAAGGTTAGAAGATCCAAAACCCAAAATCAAGATCAAGCAATGGATTCAGGTATAAGCTTCCGCTCTCTTTTGATTTTGTTAATCTCTTTGAATTAATCATGGCTATATGGTTTTAGATCTCAAGTTTTATGATGTAGATCTAACACTTTTATGACATTTAGAAGCAAGCGCAGATAAAATATCTCCTCAGATGATGGATGAGCATACCCTACTCTTCCCACACTTTGCCCCTTTTCTCTCGGTTTCTGTTATAACATGAAAATGACCAAGTGTTAATTCTCCCCCGGGAGTCGGCATGTGTCCTGAATTAACTATGCATCATGTCAACTCGACCCTATGCAAGACGAGTCCAGTAACGTCATCACTCAACCCTTACCAAGAAGGGCCGAGTGGAAAGACGTCCTCACTCGGACCCCGTAGTTAAGGACGTCTCTATGCCTTTTCATTTTCCAAAACCCGGTTGAAAAGTTCCCAATCCAAGATGACTGAATCAAAAAGCATCTTTTTATCGGCCCACTAGCAAAGCCGAGCCGAAAGGCGGTCACTTTCGAACCCCACGCCATTAACAGTCGATCGCCATCACATTAAATGCATAGTCGGAGTCATCATTACTCCGACCCCAAGAGTCTTAATGGCTCATTGGATCTCATTAGCACCTGACTTCCTTGTCACTTATCGCATTAATCACGAATGTGACTCATACTATCCATGGCCGACAACTATAAAGTATTAGCCGAGTAAGCTGACTGCTTGGACTTGCCCGAAGTTACAAAATTGCCTTCCCGAGTATGCTATAAATAAGTGCCCTGCCTACTGCATGGAGCTACATGATTCTGTAGAGAGAACACACTACAATCACACTTTGTTCATCTACTTAAAATCAATACTAGCTTGACCATTAGAGGAACCCCCGAAGAACTCACTTTGACCCTCTTATGCATTGTCTGTGTGTAGGACGAAATCCTCTGCCCAAGAATAAAAAAAGAACTAGAAAACCAAAAGCCCTACATAATCCACCCCCTTGTTTGATATCTGACATCAACATTTTCCATCTTCTTTGGCTTTCTATACAAATTTATTTGAAAATTCTAAATAGGTAAGCTTCTTTGCTTGAGCATATATTTTATTTGCTTCCATCTATGCAATAAACTTTGTTTATTTGGAGTTAATATTATTGAAGATTTTATCCAAGTTATTGGTGTTATAGCCTATAAATAACTAAGTGTTAACCATTCTTAGGAGGCCAACACGTGTCCCGCTCCACTCCTAATCTGACATATTCAAAGACGGATGGCTCAAACTACTACTATCGTCGACTCAATAGACCGACAACTTGCATTGCCGACTAAAAAAAGCTTGTTTGTTAGCCTCCCCACCAGATCGATGCTACAGGTACCTGCACTTGATCTGCCATTCCAGCTGACAATTTGCATAGCCGTCTAAAGAGACGGTATTTATCAACTTTCAGTCAGACAACAGAAGAGACGGTGTGTCTTCGAACCTATGGCTGACAACCAACTACCCTCGCCTTAAATGCAATGTCAGAGTCATCATTGCTCTAGCCCCCATAGTCTTTATGATTCGTCTGACATAGTTAGCACTAAGCACATGTTGTCGCCCTTACATTAGACATATGGATGACTCACCTTCCTTAGTGTCTGACACTTGTACATTAGATGATCACCAAGCTGTTTGTCTAGTCTCCGCCAAAGTGACATATTTGCCTTACCGATCTACTATAAAAGTAAGTTGTGCAACCTAAGGTACTCTTCTTTTGCTTCCACACAACTCTAAACTTTTCATCACCACTTATTTCTTATTTTCCCACTCACATTTAAATGTTGACTTGAACGTCAGAGGAATAACTGGAGATCCTAACTCTAGCCTCTCATGAGTTCTTCATGTACAGGAGAGAACGTAGGACTCTTAGAACCGGTCATCTGAGAAAGCTTGAGGACCCTAACACCACTATAATTCATAGATAAACTCCATGTTCGATAACTGACATCAATAGTTTGGCGTCCATTATGTGGCCTACAATCCTTCTTCATATGAGATGTCTGGTTTTGAACGCTCCCATCAAACCTTCAACCCACTCCCTTAAGAAAAACGAGCGGGCTATGTCACTCAGGCTTAGTTGGAAGAATCCACTCAGAGGATCTATGTCTTTCCCCTAATAGTTTGTTGCTTTCAATAATGAGCTCCTTAGCCGAATTCCTCCCCAACAACCCTCTTCGTCATTTTTTCCTCCTTCTCCTTTTGTAGGCCAACCATCGTTTCTTCCTATGCCCCCAATGGGTCAGCCACTCACTCCTCCTCTACCTGGATGTGCCACATAAGCCGGACAACAAGGAGACTATGCCGAGTACATGTCTCCCCCCACCTCACCAGCAAACTCACTTTGTAGATCCTCCTCGGTAGCATCAGCAGTATGTGGAAGCAACAGGGAAGAGCCCAAGCTCTGGTCATGATGACCAAGAGCACTCCACGGGGGTAGCATCATGCCGCTCTCGGTATCCTCATGCCACCCTAGGCCCCTTGACCATCAACCTTGCATCTGGTTACGATTGGACCTCCCAGCCAATCCCTGAGGCCATCGGGGGGCACACTCCCCTCACCGACTGGATCATGAATGCTACTTGTAATAGATTCAAACTGCCTCATGTGGAGAAGTATAAGGGCGAAGGGGATCTAGCTGAGTATGCTTGGAATAATTATGATATGACAATCATGCTACAAGCGTCAAATCTGATCATCTGCAGGTGTTTCCCCCATCACTTTGTCAGGAAGCGCCAAGCTATAGTGGAACTCCTTGGAGAAAAAGTTCATCAATAGCTTCGAGTAGCTCAGCCAGAAGTTTGTGCATTACTTCTTGGCTGACACTAAGCAAAAGCTACCTCCCCATGTTTTGCTTCAGATGAGATAAGAGCCTAGAGAATGCCTTAGTGACTACTTCAAGAAGTTCCAGGCCAAAAGACTGAAAGTCAATGACCCTAGCAATATGGTCGCCATGTTTGCTATCGTGGACGGGTTAGAGAGAAATGAGCTGGCTCACTCACTCGTTAAGAAATGAGTCACTAGCTACAAGTAGTTAATGGCCAAGGTGCATGGATACATGAACGCGGAAGACACCTGAGCCTATAAGAAGACGTCCAAAGTAGCTGATGCAAAGGCGACGGTGGCGACATAACGTCACCGATGGCAGAACTAGCAGCAGAGGCCAACCCCTCTCTAAGAGAGGAGGCAACAAAGGATTTCTCCCAGAACCAACCCAAGGCTAGGTAGGGGCGAAAAGAGGGATCACCATGAAGCCAGCCCTCACTGCCTTCAACACTCTTGCAGCATGGTCTAGGGAGAGGGGTACCTCAATTTTACTCCTCGTATGAAGTCGGATCCTCAATCTTGAGACACCAGGCTATACTGTAAATACCATCAAGATCACAACATCATACCGATCATTGCTGAGTCCTCTAGAGAGATATCAAGGAATTAATGCGGAGGGAATTCTTGAAGAGACTTGTCTCTCATCAGGACAAGAGAGAACCTACTCAAGGAAGATCCAACAGGAGGTCTCACTCCAGATCATCTCATAGACAGTAGCTGCCTGACACCTGGCCTACCGAGACTAGCAATAGAGGCCCCATCAACACTATCTTCGGTGGCCCTGTGGTAGGAGGGATGTCTAACAATGCCTGTAAGAAGTATGTCGGACGAGAATTGCAGGTTAACTTGTGCGACAAGAAGCTAAGGACAACTCTGTCCATCTCTTTCGGTGATTCTAACTTGAAAGTCATTGAAACACCTCATGATGACCCTCTTATCATCTAGGCTAAAAAAGGTGGCTTCCAGGTCAAGAGGATTTTTGTCAACATAAGGAGCTCAACTGATATCCTGCTCATCGATGCCTTTAATCAGATGGGCAATAATAAGTACAAGTTGCAGCCTTATCGAGGTCCTCTCATCGAATTTACATGATACTTTCTCCTGCTAGAAGGAATGATCACTCTCCCCTTAACGGTCGGCGAATACCCTCATAAATCCACTGTAGAGACCCAATTTCTAGTAGTGCGCATCAAGTTGGCCTACAGTGTTATTTTAGGAAGAAGTGCCCTTAATAACTTGCAGGCGATCCCCTCCACTTACCACCAGATAGTGAAGTTCTTAACTCCTAAAGGAGTCAGAATTGCCAGAAGCAACTAACTAGAGGCCAGATCTTGCTACCTACTCTCAATGAAAGTAAAATGAATACTGGAAACCCTGCCAATCGAAATGGCAAGCCTCCAAATGGAAAAAGTGATGGAGCAGGAGCGGATGACCCCCGTCGAAGAACTCCATGTGATATGAATTGACCTAAATGAGGTGAAGAAGATCAAGATTGGATCGAGTCTCGTTGAACCCCAACGAGGAGCTGTGATCATGTTCATATGTGAGAATATGGTTGTATTTGCTTAGGGGCCCGAAGACATGCGGGGGATACCCCTCGAAGTAGCAAGCTATGAGCTGTTGGTCGATCGATACACCAAGCCAATTTGATAAAGAAGAGACATCTCGGCCCCGAGAGACAGAAGGCGACCGCCAATGAAGTCGACTGACTTCTTGAAGCCGGCTTCATCAGGGAAATGCAGTACCTGGAGTGGCTATTCAATATGGTGCTGGTGAAGAAGTCCATTGGAAAATGGAGGATGTATGTGAATTACACCAATCTAAATAAAGCTTTCCCAAAGGAAAGCTATCCCCTACCTAGGATCAATCAGCTTGTGGATGAGAGTGCGGGCCATGAACTACTCAATTTCATGAACGCTTTCTTTGGCTACAACCAGATCCTTATGGCGGAGCATAATCAAGAGCCCTCATTTATTATGGACTAAAAGACCTATTATTATAAGGTGATGCCTTTTGATCTTAAGAATGTAGGCGCCACCTACTAGAGGCTGATTAATAAGATTCATCAAGCATCAAATCAGCTGTAATGTGGAAGCCTTTGTGGAGGACATCGTTGTGAAGTTAAAATTGGTGTCGTCTCATGTGTCGGATCTTGAAGAAACCTTCTCTATCCTTTGGTGCTACCGCGTGAAGCTTAACCCGGCCAAATGTGATTTTGGCGTACAATCGGGCAAATTTCTTGGGTTCATGATTACTCGGCGAGGCATTAAAATTAACCCCGAGAAGATAGCCGTCATAGAGCAGCTACCTCAACCCCACACACTAAATAACGTTGAAAGGCTGAATTGAAAAATAACTACATTGGGTCATTTCCTCTCAAAATTTGGTGAGAGAAGCCTCACATTCTTTATAACTTTGAGAGGGAGCAAGGAGCTAAAGGAAGGCATAGGCAGGACAATCGAATGTAGCAAGGCCTTTAGGGACCTCAATAGATACTTGAGCATCATGCCGTTGTTGAGCTAACCCAGAGAAGGGAAGATCTTATATCTCTACATGGTCGTCTTCCCCAAAGCCGTCGGCTCTGTCTTAATTCCAGAGGAAGATAATACCCAGAAGCCGGTATACTATGTTAGCCGGATCCTAAAGGCAGCCGAACTCAACTACACCTTCATTGAGAAAGCCTCCTTCATTTTTATCACTACAACCAGGAGGTTTCTACCCTATTTTTAGGCACACACCATAGTAGTGCAGACAAATCTACCTTTGAAGAAAGCACTTAGCAGCCCAATCACTTTAGGGAGGATGGTCATCTGATCGGTCAAGCTCAGTGAATATGATGTGCAATTTGAGCCGAGGACTACCATAAAGGCCCAAGCCTTAGCCAACTTCTTAATAGAGTCAACCACACCAGATAATGAGCCATCTCCACCCATGTTAATTCCCTAACCGAATCCTTCCACATCTCAAACAGTAAAGGTGCCTACTCCTCGGAAGTACCATATCCTTGAGCATGACTCATATGAGTTCACCTCCTTATGGTTGCTAAAGGTGGATGGGTCCTCCGACGAAGTATGTAGTGGAGCTGAAGTAATCGTGCATAGTCCGGATGGATCCACCTACGAGCACTCTATTGCTTTGATTTTTTTTGCCTGGAACAACGAAGCCGAGTATGAAGCCCTTGTGACAGGTCTCTGAGCCGCCTTAGCAGTCAAGGCCGAGCTCATCTACATCCTGCCTGAGTCCCAAATTGTTCTCCACCAAGTGAGAGGATATTATGCAACCAAAGATTTCAGAATGATCATGTACTTGAAGGCGGTCAAAGAGCTATTGTACAACTTCACAGATTTCAAAATCGCCCAAGTCCCCTACACCCTCAACGCGTGGGCGACGTCTTATCCAAGCTCTGGTCAACCAACTCAGGAAATAATTCTGGGCCTATACACACAAACACTCTCAAGCGCCCTAGCATTATGGGGACTTCAAATCCGGTCATGCAGACCGATACTACTATAGAACCATGTTGGATGGATCCACTCATTCTATATCTAATAGGGGGTTCTCACTAGACAATGTTACTGAAGTGAGGAGTCTATAGAGAAATTCTCGAAGATATCTAATGCTCGATAACTAGCATTATCGAATGTTGTACTCTAGCAATAGTGTGAGGCCCTATCTCCGATGCCTCCGACTAGCAGAGGCTAGTTATTTTCTTAGGGTTTGTTTGGATTGAGGGGAATAAGGGTGAAGGAAAGTTAGGGGAACCATTCACCTTAGTTGGGAACATTTAAAAGGTAAAGTTATTCACTCTAGTTCCTCTTGGTTCACCCCCTAATAGTATAAAATTTGTTACCCCCTAAATTGGGGTGTAACCAAGGGGAAGAGAACTCCCTTCCCTTCCCTTCTATTCTCTCACCTAGTTTCCCTTAACTTCCCTTAACCCCATTGAAATCCAAACACACCCTTAGGGAAATCCATGAAGAGACTTGTAGGAATCACCTAGGGGCTAGAACCCTGGCCCAGAAAGTAATCTGACGAAACACTAGTGGCCTAGCATCTTAGTCAAGTCCAGGAGACTCGTTTCTCAATGCAAGAAGTGTCAAATCCTTCTCAAACATACCAAGAGCTTCAGCCACTGAACTCACCACATCTTAAGCCCAGTTCCATTTACTCAATAGGGATTAGACATGTTAGGTCCTCTCTCAATAGCTTTTGGGCAATGAAAGTTATTAATTATTTCTATTGATTACTTCACTAAATGGATCGAGGCTGAGTTGTTGGCCAAAATTAGCGAAAGAAATACTATCAATTTTGTATTGAGGCCTATTTTTTGCCGATTTGGTATTTTTCTCTCTTTCATCACTGACAATGATATTCGGTTCGACAGTAGATGTTTTCGAAGCTTTTGTGAGGAATGGAAGATACGACTCAAATTTGCCTCGGTAGCACCCTAAAATGCAATGGGCTCGCAGAGATCGCCAACAAATGCATCCTCCAAGCTTTGAAGAAGAAGGTAGGTAAGGCTACCTGGAATCCAATGGTCTTACCGCACTACCCATAGAAGCTTCACAGGAGGAGCTGCCTTCAAGCTAGCTTATGGAGCTAATGCAATCACTCCGGTAGAAGTCAGCATGCCAACAATTTGACTATAACATTTTGATGAAAACATGAATTCTATAAGGCTTTGAATTGGACTTGACATCACTGATGAAGTTCAAGAGAAATCTCTCTGATCTCAAATTGTCAAGCAACAGCGCGTCGCTCGCCACTATAACAATATGGTCTAGCCCCGGGAGATTCAATGTCAATGATCTCATTCTTTGGAGAGCTATTTTTGACAAGACGCTAAGCACGACAAGTTGGCCTCTAATTAGGAAGGACTTTATATTATCATGGAGGAAGTGCATCCTGACACTTATCAGCTGAGAAGCACTCATGGAAGGATTCTGCAACATTCTTGAAATATAGAGCATCTCAAAAAACACTTTCAGTAATTTTGATTGTAAGACTCATATGTGATATAAAATCTTTTGGATTTTAATAATTTTATTGTGCTATGCTTTTGTATGCCATATGCTTTCATAGAAACACGAAGCCAGGTCATCCCCGGTCTGGTCGACTCACAACAAAAGACTTTGATGCCTATTTAGGGTAACACTAAGGCACACCACACTTAGTCAGCTCTGATGCAAAAGACTTCGGTGTTATTTTAATGAGTAAAACCAAGGCACGTCATCGATTAAAAGACATTGGTATCTATTCAGAGTAAAACAAAGGCATGCCATACTCGGTCAACTCCGACTCAAAAGATCTTGGTGTCATTTTCATGAGCAAAATCAAGGCACGTCATCGACCAAAAGACCTTGATGCCTATTCAGGGTGAAAACCAAGGCAAGCCACACTCGGTCGGCTCCGACTCGAAAGACCTTGGTGTCATTTTCATGAGTAAAACCAAGGCACATCATCAATCAAAAGACCCTGGTACCTACTCAGGGTAAAACCAAGGTACACTAATACTTATAAGACCTTAGTATCCCCTTAGAATAAAACTAAGGCACGAAACCGACACTCAGTCTCTCAAAATGAGGGTAAAATACATATAAACAGAAATACAGACAAAAAAGTACGTTGATTGAGAAGGCAAAAATATAACTTTCATACATATATCAAAATATTTACATCAATTTTTACATCAACAAAGATACAAAAAAAAAAGAGAACATATACATAAAAATCTTAGGGGACTTGATTCAGATCAGGAGTAGAGCAGGGAAGCGCGACACTCGACTCAGGAGTTAGAGTCGGCCAACAAATAGTAGTGGCAACCTCTTCATCTCAGTCATCCTTAGGCTGGCTAGCCCAGCTATATCGAGCAGAGTCTCCTTTCAACTTCTCGCCTCCCTCATCCTCATTGTCCACGTCTAGAACTAGTCCTCCTCTCTTCCTCTCTATCTCCTTCAGAACATTGAGGCAAGTGGCGATGTGAGAGGGGAAATAAAGATGGTCCGGATTGGGCCTAGATTCACGAGGGATTTGTTCAAGGAGATAATCAAAGTCGGCCTTGCAAGCTAGAGCCACCTCTACCTTTCCTAGGGGTTTACCACGGCATTTCTCCACAACTTTCACTCGATTGGCCTCAAACTCTAGAAAAGTATGTCTCACTTGTAGAGATTGGATCTCAGCTAGGGATGACTTGTGTTGCTGCTCGACCTCTAGAGTTTCCTAGATGCTCTCCTCCCTAAGCTTCTTGTGAGCCAGCTGCTCCTCTTCCAGCACAGCCTTCAAGCTCTAGGCAGCCAGATGATTTGATCGAGCACATTCCTAGGCATCAAGCCTCTCACGCTTCTCAGCCTCGACCTCCTTAGTAAGGCACTTTATCTTATCATCACGCTCAAGGACCTTGTGCTGGAGGTGGCCAACATCTTATTCGGCTTCTCAATCATGGCCAACTATTTGTTGCGATGCTTGTGGAGCTCCTCAAGCATCTTCTCCTGAGTCTCCAATTCCCGCTGCCACTTGCTATTGCTCCATTTCCAAGCTTCAAACTCCACGCCCATAGCAGCGGCCTTCTTCTTGGCCTGCTCTCGAGCCACTCTCTCAGCTTCTAATGCCTCTTGGAATTTGGCAGGGAGGCCTCGCATGTGCTCAAGCCTGGAGAACAACTCCTGCTCGACCAACGCCCCTCGCAACAGATAGCCCTTGAGGGCTTAGTGAAGGCTGACACTTAGCATCCTCAAGAGGATTTCATCATCCCAATTAAGGTAGAATGCTCCAAAGTTCGAGACTGGGCCGTCCAAGACTCCAAGACCGAGCTTCTCTTGTCAAGATGCTGCTTGGGAGCGAATCTGCAATCCACAGACATCTCCCTATCATGACGTGGGCCTTCCATCAACGAACCGATCAACATCGTCTTTTGCTCCCCCCCCACACACACATTTGGGTCGAGCTCATCAATACGGTGGGAAAAGGGCCACTTGGAGCCATCCCCTGGAGCAGGGGCTACTTCACTGACTCTTCAGCCAGAAGAGGCTGGACTGTCCCCTCCTCGGCCATGGTTGGCACCTTAGTTGGTGCCTTGCCATGCCTATGGGCCAACTCAGGTAAAGGAGGTTGGGTCGTATCCTCTTCAACCCGAACCTCGCCTCAACTAGTTTGGCCACATCCTCTCCTCATGTAGGATGAGTGGGGGATGCTTCATCAAGGATGATGACCTCAGTCCGCTCGAGAGGGGAACACTTGAAGCAGGAGATGTTGACTGACTTCTTAGGCCAGGACAAGAGCTCTCGCCTATGCTACTCCCCCGAGCAGACCTGAGTCGACTTCGCGCTCCTATGAGGACTTTGGCCGTTCATCTTCCGTAGCTTCATCTTCCTTTTATCTGACCTCTTGGCCTGAGCAGTTGTTCACAGCCTCACCAGCTGAGCTGTAATTTTAGTAGCGTTCACTGCTACTTCTGCAGCCTTCGCGGAGGACAACTCGACATTGAAGATAGTTAAGGTGATAACGTGACACTTTGGCCATTAGTTTCTAAGGTTGACATAGTTCAAGTCTTATTATTGTTTATTACTCTATTTGATATATCTGAATTTGTCCAATGAACTAATACTTCTGTTTACTATTTGTTTCATATACTTTACAATGATATTTTATCATTTTGTGTGCTACTTTTTTTTACATGATTTCTCTCGTATTCAAGTGTTTTGTGATTAGATTTTAATCTCTTTTGCTATTTTGTTATATACATTTTTTATATGAATGAGTGTGTATTTCTCTTCCACACTTTTAGATGATTTTTATCTGAATTTCTTGAGTATAAAGTATACCCATTGACGTGTTTTATACTTTTGCTAATAAGAAAAAGGGGGGGGGGGGGGGGGGGGGG
>NC_033802.1:7949991-8003053 GCF_001876935.1 Asparagus officinalis
TGTGAAATTTAAATTTTTTTATGATCTTTGCATGAGTGGAGTTTTGGTTAAGTGGTTTCATATTTTTAGATTTTTTGAAAATTTTGAAAACACTTGATGCATTTTTAAGGGGGAGTTTTTGACAATATATGTGCTTGATTACACTTTTCATGAATGCGTGAATGTAGGGGTAGCATTGCATATCTTTTCAATTTGAATCAATGTGTATTTGTGTTTATTGTTGCTGTGTATATATCTCAAATATGCATATATTCAGGTATATTAAATTTTAAGTTTATTATTATCAAAAAGGGGAGATTGTTAGTGCGTAGTTGGTACAATGGTTTTATTTGAGTAATAACAAAACCCTTATTTGGTAGTAATAATTATTTGAGATGATATAGTATGGGAGAAAACATATATGCAAGGACTACGATGCGAAATGATGCAAAAATCAACACGAAAACTGATTTCGACCTTCGATCTATCTATGGGATCAGAAACATATCGATGAGGTTGAGGTCATCGATGGTGTACAATAACAAATTATGATTTTGACAAATAGGAATCAATCCATCGATGATTTACAGGCACTATCGATGGTACTCTGGGACCTATCGATGGTCGTGAAGGCCTGTTGATGGTTGAGATGGCTAATTCCATAACTACTGATTTAATCATAGCCAATTGTTGACCTCTTTCATCTCCAGCTTTCATTAGGATTAGAATATCCCATTCCTTTTAATCAGAGGCTATATATGATTGAAAAAGATAAATTTGGAGGAGAGTATTCTAAGGTTTTGAAGAGAGTTTGAACAAAAAAATTCTAGGGTTTGTTTGAATTAAGATTGAATTAGTGTTTTGAACCCCCGAAAGCCTCAACAAACTCTTTCTCGTCACACTTATCATCTTCGGATTATCTCAGCAAGGAGAGTTGCCCTAAGTTTCATCATCCATATCATTCTTCATTAAACTTAACTTGGATTCACTGAAGGACAATTTCCATACCATTATTCATCAAGATTAACTTTGATTCATCGAGGGACGGTTCATTAATTAAAAAGGGATGTAAGATCTTTTTTTATTTTCTCTGCTTAAACTGTGTTTGGCTATTTGTTTCAAATTTGTTTTTATGATATACTCAAGCAGGTGATAATTGAGGTTGGTACTAACTAGGATTAGGTGTTATTCATTGTAGAGAGTTAGGTTAGACGACTAGTTCAGGGTAGATTCTAGAGCGTGATCTTTGTAAGCCTACTGAATCGAGTTATAATTAAGGAGAACTCTGGGCATAGTGAGGAAGCCTCTTCATGGAAAGGAAGATTGAACATAAGATTGTTATCCAAACCACTATAAAATATTGCGTATTCTTGATTGATTGTTTTTTGCTTTTACTTTACCTATTCGGCTGCTTATTCTAAGTTTTAGCGAAAAAATAATAGCAATCCTATTTACCTCTCCAAGGGTTGCACCTGAGATCCATCAAAATGAGAGAGTCATAGTATATATAAATCCTTGGAATCGGTTGCCAAACTTGTGTCAAGATTGACAAGGACTCGTATATATATTGGTGAGTACATAATTGTTGTGCGCAGCGCATAACAATTGGTATCAGAGCTCTATATTTCAGATCTAGGGTTTTGTCTTAGTTAGAGGAGTAGATCAATTTGGAAGTTCGGCTAGGGCTTCGTTTGGTGAGAAATATGGGATCTTTTTGGTAAAGACTCTATCTTTTTCAGTTTGGATCTATTCTTCGTTTGTTCCACATTGGTTTGTTGGCGCTTGGGCTATTTGGAGGAGTGGATCGCTTTGGAGGCTCTTCGAGAGCTTCGTTTGGAGATAAAGGAGGGATTTTTCCTATTTGTGGATCTCGTTGCCATCATGCGGGGTAAGATCGTTTGGAGACTCTTGTTAGGGTTTCAATTGGAGGTAAAATTCTCTCCTTTATTAGTTTTGATCTATTCTTCATTTGTTGGTGCTTTGAGATAGTTGGCCTAGATAGAAGGATTTGAGGCTGGGTTATTTATTTATTAATATGGTGCATTAGATTATTGAGAAGTGTCCTTGACCTGCATATTGAAGTCCTTTGAGCACGTTGGTATGAGCAAGGAGACCGAGGTGGAGTTTGGCATTCCTTTGAGCACGTTGGTATGAGCAAGGAGACCGAGGTGGAGTTTGGCACTTCTATTCGATGATTGAGGGGTCTTCTATTTGGTGTTCATTCAGGCATTTAGGGGCCTTCCAAGGAGGCATCATTGAAAGGTAAATTGGTATTTTGGTTTCCTATGTTGAGAATTGTACTAGGCATTTGTGGGTTGCAACCAAATCCTGTTGGTTTTGAAGTCCTAGTAGTCAACAACAGTTGAAGAAGTGTTTTGGTAGATGGTGAAGGTACTTCATTCTGATTTTAGCAGGAGGTACAAGAGGGACTTATTTCTGCATTTGTGCCGAGCTCATGGCAGTTTGAGACACTTTATTGGAGAGGAAACATTATGGCGACGAGATAAGATGATATTTTTAATTGGTTTTTCCTTTCTGGAGGGGGGTCGACACTGGTTGTCGAGCATTGGTTCTGGTTTAGGAGGTTCGACATATTTCGAGCATCTTATGCATAGGTTGCCGACTGCTGTAGAGATTTTGGATCTGGTGGAACTACTTTAGATTTTAGGTTGTGTCGGATGTTTGGCTACCCAGCATTTGGTCACATCGAGGATGTGAGATTTGATCCGATTACGAGCTTGGGATTCAGAGGCTTATTTGATTATCGGTTAGGAGCTTCTGATTTTGTTCTGAGCAGGTATATCACATTGGACTCTCGGCAGGTAGAGAGTATTAATCAGGTCATTTGGATATCGCAGCAGGTGGAGGATGATGCTACTCCACGTTGGGTGTAGTTTACTCCACATACTCCAGATCATACTGCATCGTTTGGGATTCCAGCTGAGGTAACACGGATTGGGGATCATTTGAATTTGGATGCAGATAATATTGGTGAAGAGTTACAGACTTTTCTATTTGTTTGAGGGCCTTTGGAGGTCGTTTGGATGAACTACGTGGAGTCTTGATTCCTTGGGCAAGAGGATACGTAGGCAGTCAGTTTTGATACAGCCGATTTGGTGAGTAGTGTTTGATGTGAAAGTTGCTATTTCCATTGCTATCGAATCTATTACAACTTCAATCGTTATAATAAACTCGAATGAAATAAAAAGTTGATCTTTTTATAAGATCTCCTTACACAATGAAAATAAAAAAAAGTTTACAACTTTATCAAACAAACGCAGAGATCGTTCGTCGGTCTTCTGCTTGCGTGGATGTCTTTGCCTGTGCCGGGGTTTATCCGTGGACCACCGTCGATCAGATCTGATTGCTGAAAAATTAGGCAGAGCTTCGTCGATCCGCGAGGAGATCTAGAAACTTGAAGCGCCTATCTCGGATAAAGCGAGATATTTGCTCTTCTTAGTATCACCGCAACGGGATAACACTAAGGATCGGGTACGGGTGATGTAGATCTGACGAATCTCCCTCTCTTGCGTTGAAGAACTGGATCCGATCTCTCCTCCTCCTCTCTTGAAATCTGTGCACTTTAAGTCTTCAATTCGGCAGGGCTTCGCCTAGGCACGAGAATTCCAGATCTGAAAAAAATGAGGCCTAAGGCTTGTATTTATAGGCATGAGGGATAACGGAGGCAGGTTAAACAGCTTTAGGGGGTCAAATCGCGTTGGGAACCCCTGGGGTGTCCGAAATTCCGAGACACCCCTGATGGGTGTCTCGAAATTCGAGACAAACCCTGGGTGTCTTTGGAAATTCGACCCTTCGGGGTGTCTAGAAAAATCTATAGACACCCCTGGGGTGTCTCACATTGACCGAGATGCTCCGTTGAGGTGTATTCGTCCGCTTCCACTTTAAATTCTTCGTCCGAACTCGGATTTTAGTGATTCGAAGTGGGTTGGAAGTCTGACGAAGAGTTCTATCAGCTCCGATGGTTGGATTATCTGTAGGATGAATGGGACACGAAGGGCGTTGTTCCTTTTGTAAACATCGCGGGGCTCTCGATTAGCCCGTGCCTTCGTAGTTCCAGAATTCTGTCGGCTCGCGTAGTTTTCACCGACGTCAATTGAACTGCTGTGAACCGGATAGTGACGTTCATCGTCGTTCCTTAACACTGAGTTGTTCGTGGAGACCTATAGGCAATTTTTGATGCCTACAGATACCCCCTCCAAAGCGTTCCGGACTCGTTTCTTTTATAGAAGAGGCTGGAATACTTTGGATGTGATTGGTCTAGCCCTCAGTCGGCGTAAAGGACCTGTAGTTAGCTTCAACTCTTGACTCCTTCGATTTTCGGTCTATCCAATGCTTTGACGAATAGCCGAAGTTCTCCCGGTGCTGCGTTTATCGCCTGGCCGTCGTCGGAGTCTCGAGTCTACAGCTGATGAGTTGAGTTTGGCTCGTGTCATTGAGTTGGCTTTGAACTATCTCTGTCACATTGTGTTGACTTAGGGTTTCAGATCACCGTATGTTGACTTTTTGTCGCAACGCGTTGAATGGCGTTGACCTAGGGTTACGCGTTGACCGACGTTGACCGGCGTTGACCCTAGGGTTTCAAATGTCGAATGTTGACTTTTTGTCGCAACGCGTTGACCGGCGTTGACCTAGGGTTACGCGTTGACCGGCGTTGACCCCAGGGTTTCAAACGTCGAATGTTGACTTTTTGTCGTAACGCGTTGACCGGCGCTGACCTAGGGTTACGCGTTGACCGGCGTTGACCCTAGGGTTTTGAGCGTCGAATGTTGATACAGTTTATACTCGTACGTTTACTGAAGTATACACAGTTTAAGCTCTTAAGGTATTGGAGCACGGCGGTCCTAAGTTTCGGGGTTGCAAGACCAACTGTTAAAACTGATTCATCTGTATTTGTGGATCTTATTTTAATGTTGTTGGATAATCGAGTCACGAGACCAACTAACAGAGCTGATGCATCAATGACTCGCACTTATAGAATTTTTGGCAAATTCTCAGCCATCAACGGGTTTGATGAGCCTTTACCGACTACCGTTTGAGTCGGGCTAGCATGCAGATTGTTTAGATCCGTTCTGCACATAACGTTGTGCTAAAAGAGTTAACTCTTTTAATGCTACGACATTGAATACGTAGACTTCGTCTTTCTCACGGGAATACACTACCCGGCAACGCGCGTTAGGCGCTGACTTATCCTTACTTAGGATTCAGGATAAAAATCCCCAGACTCGGATTCTGGTGTCTTCTTCAATCGGTAAAAGACTAAACCGGCAACGCGTGTTAGGCGTTGACTTATCCCTGCTTAGGCTTCGTGATAAACTTCCCCGTGCGTGTGAAGCACGGATTTTGGCGTTATTAATAACAACCTGCCACAATATTGAATATGTGGGCTTTTGTCCTTTTTACGGTCAAAGACTAACCGGCAATGCGTATTAGACATAGACTTTGGGAATTTTGGCAAACCCCCAGCCATCAACGGGTTTGACGTGCCTTTACTGATTACCGTTTGAATCGGGCTAGCATGTGAATTATTAAAACCCGTTTCACATGTAACGTTGTGCTAAGAGAATTGCTTCTCTTAGACTTAATGCTATGATTTTGAATACATAGACTTCGCCATTGTTACGGGAATAGGCTACCCAGCAACGTGTATTAGACGTTGACTTATTCCTACTTAGTCTTCGGGATAAAATATCCCAGACTGGTATTCTGGTGACTTTTCAATTGGTAAAAGACTAAACCGGCGACGCGTGTTAGGCGTCGACATATCCTTTCTTAGGATTCAGGATGAAATTCCCCATGCGTGTAAGGCATGGATTTCGGTGTTATTAATAACAACCTACCACGATGTTGAATATGTGAGCGTGTGTTCTTTTTAACGGTTAAGAACTAACCGGCAGCGCGGGTTAAGCGCAGACTTATCGTTGCTTAGGTTTCAGGATAGAATACCCCAGAATTGAACTCTGGTGTCTTTTTCTACGGAAAAAGACTAAACCGGCAGCGCGTGTTAGGCGCAGACTTATCCCTACTTAGGATTCAGGATAAACTTCCTAGACTGGATTCTGGTGTCTTTTTCAATCGGTGAAAGACTAAACCGGTAACGCGTGTTAGGCATAGGCTTATCTCTATTTAGGAGTTGAGATAAAATTCCCCGTGCACAAAGTGCACGGGTTGGAAGTTGGAAATTGTGTCTTTTCTCAGGGTAAAGACGAACTGGAAAATGGAAGAGGAAGAATTTTATATTCTATCTCTCGGTACCAAATAGGAAGAATTTTATATTCTATCTTCAGTTGGAAAAGAAACTCAAGGTGGGATCTCCACCCCCAGAATCCGAAATGATGAAACTAAGAGTGAGATCTCCACTCCGAGAATCGGAAAGGTTCAAACGACCCTAACTTTTATAGGATTGGTCATTTGAATCAAAAGAATCCCTCATTCATTGAGGAGAAAGCCCAATTTCTACCCTAACTTTTATAGGTTTGGTGGAAAAAGAACAAAAGCAGATTTTCGTTTATCGAAAAGGAATGACTCGGTCTTAGTCCTAACTATCTGTAGGTTTGACTAAGTGAGATTGGGAACAATCCTAACTTTTATAGGTTTGATTGCTCAATTTTTTGAAAGTGGACCTCTCGTTCATGGAAGGAATCGAGAGGGGATTTTGGTTGTGGCCCTAACTATAGGAATGTTTGACTAGGTAGACTGTGAGAGTGGGAATACCAATCACAGTGGGTTTAGTGTTTATTACTTTATTTGTAATGATCGGGTTATCCCTAAGAAAATTACATATAGTATTCTTCCGGGAACTTCCCGTTACATGAATCATCCACCCCCAGCTTCCTTTGCAAAACTGGGTATATACTCTTCGGAGTGTTGAGAAGCAGTTTATACTCGTATACTCTTCGGAGTGTTGAGAAGCAGTTTATACTCGTATACTCTTCGGAGTGTTGAGAAGCAGTTTAACCTCTTATACCGGTTGGAGGGTTAAGAAGCAGTTTATACTCTTATACTTGTCGGAGTGTAGAAATGAGCAGTTTATACTCTTATACTTATCGGAGTGGTGCCGTTCTTATTTGGCTTATCCTAGCGTTATGACGCCGGCTTCAACCAAGGTTTGGATGCTATTCTTTAAAGTAAAGCAAGCCTTGGTGGGATGAAGGATCCTCCTGTGGTACGCGCAGTACTTCGGATCCGCAGTATTGTCAGCTTCCTCCTGATTCGTGATGGGTGGCAGCTTGATCTTGTTGTTTTCAAGAAGGGTCTCGAAGATGGCTGGAACGTCTTCGTCTTTGAATGAGTACTCTTTTTGGAACCTCGGATCCAAACTATTTTGCTGCCTTCAGAGCTGGTGTTGTGACGTTTGATTAACGTCAACAACTGTTGTAGGTGCCTTCCCTTCATCATGGGACACGGGACTTGAATTCAGAGGGTTGACCATCGGTTGGTTTCTTTCGACCTTCCTCCTTCTGAAGAAGCGTTCGGCCTGTTCTCCGCGCACCTTCAACTCTTTCCAAGTATTGAGCGGCTCTACTCCCATAACATCCAAGATATTAATGAACAAATTATTATGACAGGTCTGCAAGACGAACTCCTCCGTGACGGGATCCTTGCAGTTCATTGCCTGATTGCGGAAGCGTTTGACGAAGGTGTCCACCGTCTCTCCGTCTTTTTGCTTCATATCGAAGAGTGTCCTGACCGACACTTCGGTGTCATCATCGAAGAAATGAGCGAGGAATATGATCTCCAGGTCCTCCCAGCTATTGATGCTTCCGGGCTTGAGACGGCGGTACCAATCGAAGGCGGGCCCGCGAAGGGTGCCAACAAATGACCGGACCATCAGAGGCTCATTGCCAGATATCACTCCCAAATGGGACTTGAAATAGATCAGGTGCTGAGTGGGGGAACCCTTCCCGTTGAACGGCGTGAAGTTGATCAGGTTGAACTTTGCCGGATACAGGATCGATTCCCATTCTCTTGGGTAAGGACACGGAATCCCGGTCTTCTTTACCTCTCGAGCAGACATCAGAGCGTCGATTTTGCTCTCGAGGTCCTTCATCTTTTCGTCCTCATCTATATCATGTTTTGGACAATTTCTGAGAGGAATAATGCGGCCACCCCCAGTGTTATCATCATTGGTGGGTCCACCCCCAGTGTCGTTATTTTTAGTGGGGCCACCCCCAGTATTTTTGGGCGGTGCGTCGGCCATGATGATTTCGTCCACTTCCGGATCGCTGTCAACTGCGGCGTTCTGGGTGCGACGGCTGGATTCAACTAGCTGATTTGACAAAGCTCGGATTTGTTGGTCGTGCATTTGTCTCATCTCCCGCATAGCCATTTCCATTTCGATTTTGAATGCTTCTTTCTGCTTGGCCAGAGCATCCTCAATGATTTTGGCTATTTGCTCGGTGTTGATCATGAACACTTCTCGAGCTTGTCCTATGCTAGACGTTGTATCGTCGGAGGCGAGTGCGGAATAAGAATCTGAGAGTTCGTCATCGGAATGGATTCCTTCATGGATCCCCTGATAATCGTTATATCCGACGGCTTCTAGCTGAAGCTGAGCTATTCCTGAATTGATTCTTCTTCCTGGGGAGAAATCAGGGTTGGAACCACTTGAAACAATCGGAGATTTTCCCTTATCAACCATATTGACGGTAACCTCTGGGAATTCATCATCTCGAACAACCGATCCTCTTTGGTGGAAACGCCTTGATTTGGGCTTTGTCGTTCCATCGGAGATTCTCTCGAATACCGAGACCCTCTGCGGAGCGGTCTTGGGGCAGCTACACGCTGATAATACTGCCTTGATAATTTTGATATACGGACAATGAGAGTCCGTTTCTTGGGTACCTTTCTTTCGAGATTTATTCGTACCGCCAGCCCGATAGTACAACTCATCGACGTTGCGGTCGGAGCAACCTATCGGCTGTTTACATAGATTCTCAAGTATAACTCGTTCGTCTGTCTGACACGTTTTCCTCTGAGTAAACATTGCCTTGTTGGCATCTACGGGAGTCACACGTTTGGAATCACACCTTTGTGAGGGTGAAACCTTAGCGGGCTCCTGATTTTCTGCACGCACCGTCAAGCGGGCCATTGCAGAAATCAATTTGTTAGGAGGTCGCGTACGACCCCCAGTCCGGATGTTGGCTCGAAGCTCCTTCAACTATCTCCAGCTTTTATTAACATGCGCTTTTCCTCGATTCTCGGGTAGGGCACCGATACGATCTTTCAGAGGAATCCTAAACTTGTGGAAATCCGCGCTGCGATAGGGCTTTACCCGAGGTTTGGGATCTGAAGTTGACGAAGGCCGGAGAGCGACGTCGCCTGCTTTTGCCTTAGGCGCTGATTTGGCTTTTGGCACCCAAACTTGTCTGGATCTCGGCGGTCTCTTAACTGCCTCTTCCTTTTGCATTTCTTGTGCTTTTCGCACAAGGGTCCGGGCATGCGCAAGCAAGGTGCGGCGCTTCTGGATTCGCTCCTCGAGAGTAGAGCGGGTTCTTTGGACACGAACCCATCCGTTAATTGGAGATCGAGAGGAGGATTCCGATGCTGGTCGTGGCGACAGATTAGCCACTTGGCACTTTCTGAGCTCCAGATCTGCTTGGTAATGGAGACCATCCATCTGATTCAAAGCCTTAGCGAATTGGCGCGTGAGGCGTTGTCGTTTCCTTTGACGTGCTCTCTTTGATAGAGTTGGCGCGCCTTCAGCAGTCGACTCCTTAATCGTGAAGGAGTTCAGATCTGCAAATTTGGATTCATTGAACGCCGGTGGATCATTGCAAGGTGCAACAGCAACAGCGACAGAGAGATCGTCTTCTTGGATCTTCAGATCTGAAGACTAGCAGATCTTTCTGGAGGAGGAGGCACTCTTGCACTTGCCAGGAGAGGCGGATCTGGAGGAGGAGGCACTCCTGCGCTTGCCAAGAGAGGCGGATCTGGAGGAGGAGGCACTCCTGCACTTGCCAGGAGAGGCGGATCTGGAGGAGGAGGCACTCCTGCGCTTAGGATTTTTGGCTAACCCCCAGCTGTTTGTGGTGAAAGTTGCTATTTCCATTGTTATTGAATCTATTACAACTTTAGTCGTTACAATAAACTCGAATAAAATAAAAGAAAAGTTGATCTTTTTATAAGATCTCCTTACACAATGAAAATAAGAAGTTTACAACTTTATCAAACAAACGCAGAGATCGTTCATGGTCTTCTGCTTGCGTGGGTGTCTTTGCCTGTGCCGGGGTTTATCCGTGGACCACCGTCGATCAGATCTGATTGCTGAAAAATTTGGCAGAGCTTCGTCGATCCGCGAGGAGATCTAGAAACTTGAAGCGCCTATCTCGGATAAAGCGAGATATTTGCTCTTCTTAGTATCACCGCAATGGGATAACACTAAGGATCGGGTACGGGTGATGTAGATCTGACGAATCTCCCTCTCTTGCGTTGAAGAACTGGATCCGATCTCTCCTCCTCCTCTCTTGAAATCTGTGCACTTTAAGTCTTCAATCCGGCAGGGCTTCGCCTAGGCACGAGAATTCCAGATCTGAAAAAATGAGGCCTAAGGCTTGTATTTATAGGCATGAGGGATAACGGAGCGGTTAAAACCGCTTTAGGGGGTCAAATCCGCGTTGGGACACCCCTGGGGTGTCTCGGAAATTCCGAGACACCCCTGGGGTGTCTTGGAAATTCCAAGACACCCTTGGGGTGTCTCAGAAAATCTAAGACACCCCTGGGGTGTCTCACATTGACCGAGACGCTCCGTTGAGGTGTATTTGTCTGCTTCCACTGTAAATTCTTCATCCGAACTCGGATTTTAGTGATTCGAAGTGCGTTGGAAGTCTGACGAAGAGTTCTATCAGCTCCGATGGTTGGATTATCTGTAGGATGAACGGGACACGAAGGGCGTTGTTCCTTTTGTAAACATCGCGGGGCTCTCGATTAGCCAGTGCCTTCGTAGTTCCAGAATTCTGTCGGCTCGCGTAGTTCGTTGATTCACTTCAAGCGTTCACCGACGTCAATTGAACTGCTGTGAACCGGATAGTGACGTTCATCGTCGTTCCTTAACACTGAGCTGTTCGTAGAGACCTATAGGCGATTTTTGATGCCTACAAGTAGATACCGACGTTTGGGTGAGTGTTTATACTCCCGTTTGGGTCTCAACTTATTGTGGATTGAGTCCATTGTCGTGAAATTTCACTTCGTACTGGATGCAACAAGTGAGGCATTTGGTTTGGTCGGTGTCGGCTCAGTTTTTGGAAGAAATTTTGCCGAGGTAGAGAATTGTAGAATCGGTGAGAAATTTTGGATCGGAACAGGTTTGGAGGTGCAAGAGTCGTTTTGGGTGTTGCGCGGTCGACCGCGGCGCAAGGCCGGTCGACCGCGAACGTGCACAAGCCAGAGTAGGAGTCTGGATTTGGCGCGGTCGACCGCGAGACCCTGTAGGTGAATTTGGTCTCTGTCGCTGGATCGCGGTCGACCGCGAGCTTTGAGCGATCGACCGTCAATCGGGTCAGGGCTTGTTTTGTGTTTCCTGTTCTTATTGGGTTTGGTGTTTGCTATAAATACCAACATACGAATTAGGGTTTCTTTGGCTTTGTTTGGAGATTGGTTTGGGGATATTTGGAGCACATAAAAATGAGAGTTTTTCTGAGCAATTGTTTGAGGGTTTATTTGGAGAGATTAAGAGATTTGTTGGTGAGATTAGTTGATTGGTTTGAACGTTTTATAATCTCAGTTTGTACTCTTCTTCTCTATTAGTGAAAACTCAATCCCCTTCTTTCCCCGTGGACGTAGGCAATTTGCCGAACCACGTAAAACTATTGTATTTGGATTTGTGCCGTTGTTTTGATTTGTTTGGCCTTTATCTCGACGTTTGTTTTGATTTGGTTCACGAAGCAAGCCTGTTTGGTTGTCCCGCTTCCGCGCCGCGCACAATGATAATTTTATTTGTTTAATGCTTTGATCGTATTGAAGATGTCAAGACATGATCAACCATTAAAAGAGTAATAAAATAATCAGAGAATCTGTAGCTTTCTGATTTGTTGGTTCATAAAGTACAAAGACATGCCTTTGTTGGCCCATAGAATTAGCGCCATTAAGAAGCACTATGACATTTATTTATTTGTTGTTGATGAACGATTGTATATCGCTAACTTGCTGAAGTATCATTTTATTTTTTTTAATAAACCAGTATCCTTAATTACAGCTCAATTACACCATTAAATCAAATGCATTCACCTATAAAATAGTTATTATTATTCAATTGTTCTAACTGTTGTAATATACTAAAGAAAAGAAACAAAAGACAAGAGATAAGAGAAAAAGAGAAATTATAATTTTATATTCATTCATCCATTTCCATACATGGTACAATTTATAGATACATGATGGAAGATAAAATGATATCAAGTTAGTAGTCCACATACAAAGTAATGTCCACATACATTTTGTCTTTTAGATTTTCACAAAATATCTTTTAGATTTCAACACTCCCCTTGGACATTACTTCGAGATATCAATGCCTCGTTAAAGACCTCGCTAGAAAACCCAGTGGGAGAAAAACTAGTCGAGAAAAAGAGTACACGACATAAGTAGATTCTTGTGTTGCATTAGTTGCCTCATTAAAAACCTTTAGCTAAGAAAACCCTATGGGACAAAACTTAGCAAAGGGAAAAAAGAGTACAACTATAGTCCTTTAAGGCGCAATCTTCGGGATTGCATTAAAAATTCGCTTCCCCTGATGATGACAATCTTCTGAGTCTATGCTAAGAAAAACCCAGTAGGACAAAACTTAGCGAAAATGAGCAAAATATGATGATAGACCTCCAGGGCCCAATCTTCAGGATTGTTCTTTAAGAATTTGCTCCCCCTAAAGACGATAGTCTTCCAAGTCTGCGCATACCAATATTATGAACATATTTCTCATAAGTTAATGTAGGCAGAGATTTAGTGAACAAATCTGCAAGATTGTCACTTGAGCGAACTTTTTCGATGGTAATTTCGCCATTCTTTTGGAGCTCATGTGGATAAAAGAATTTTGGCGCAATATGTTTTATCATGGTTCCTTTTTACATATCCACTGCTCATTTGTGCAACACAAGCTGCATTATCCTCATAAAGGATAATGGGGGTAATATCATCTTTCGCTAGACCACACGAGCCACGAATATGTCTTATCAACGATCTTAATCATACACATTTTCGTGAGGTATCATATAAAGCGATAATCTCTGAGTGGTTAGAAGAAATAGTCATCATGGTCTGCTTAACAGACCTCTAAGAAACGACAGTACCACCACAGAGAAAAACATAACCAGTCTGGGATCTGGGGTTATGGGGATCAGACATGTAACTAGCGTCCTAATAGCCCACCAATGTCATATATTGGTTTCTTTTATAGAATAGTCCAAGAACTTTTGTACCTTGAAGATAGCGAAGGATATGTTTAGCGTCATTCCAATGCCTCCTTGTAGGAGAAGCACTATATCTTACTAGCAAGTTCACTGCAAATGCAATATCAGGCCTGATGCAATTTGCGAGATAGAGAAGTGCTCCACGCTCAGATAGGGAACTTCTGGCCCTCACATTTCTTCATTATCTTCTTTGGGTCTAAATGAGTCTTTATCCACTTCGTCTATTGGTGTGCTAAGTGGATGAGATTTACCTATATAAAATCTTTCCAAAGCCTTTTTCACGTAGGTCGACTGGTGTAGAAAAATTCCTTCTGGGAAATGCTCGATCTGCAGGCCGAGATAAAACTTGGTTTTTTCCAAGTCTTTCATTTCAAACTCCTTCTTTAGGCATAAGCTAGCTTCTGTAAGCTCCTTGTGCGTTTCAATAACATTTATATCATCAACATAGAATGAGATGACATAGAAGCCATTTTCGGATTTCTTTATAAACACACAAGGGCAGACATCATTATTTGCATATCTCCTCTTCAGGAGGAACTCACTCAATCGGTTATACCACATTCTACCTGACTGTTTCAAGTCGTATAACGACCTTTATAATTTAATGCTATACATGTTGCGATTCTCGGTTTCTCTCAATTCAGGAATTTTAAGTCCATTAGGGACTTTCATATAAAAATATTAGCGTCTAATGACACATATAAAAATATGGTCATGACGTACATATACTGCATATATAAATTCATAGTTTCTGCCATAGGTATTAACTTGCGGAACGTAATACAATCACTAATAGGAGAATATTTTACATCTAAATCGATGTCGGGTCTCTGCGTGAACCCATTGAGCTATGAATCTCACTTTATATCTCACCACCTTACAATTCTCATTTATTTTTCTTACGAAGACCCATTTATATCCTGAAGGGATATATAAACTACAGGTTCAAAATATTTTAGCGAGTTCAGCTCAGCCTCAATTGCCACTTTCTATCTCACCTAGTCCGAGTGATTCAAGCACTCTACTACCGACTTAGGTTCTGGATCCAGATTATTTTCGGAGATAGTAAGAGCAACTGTAGAGGTAACTATGTTGTCGACAACTTTTATATTTCTATTATATATTTCTCCTTTTTTATAAATTCGTGGCCACTTTAATTCTTATTTTATGTCAACCAAATCCTTGCCATTTCCCTTAACAATTGGATTTGTTCGTTCCAGTATTATGATTATCAAGCACGTGCAACTTTACTGGAGATTCCATCTTCAGGATAAACCTCTTTCGGAGGTTATGGGAGTGACTGTCTTTCTATATAGAATTTAGTTTGCCGCAAACTTTTATCTATTTACACTAACATGTTTTATATGCTTCTGGCACAGTATGCTTCTGGCGTATCAAATCATCAATGTTATACTCAACATAAATATGGGGCTTAGTCACTCTTTTCTTAGCAGATTATCATGTGAACTTCTGGTTCAGTTTGACTAGTACGTGGATATAAATATTGAAGATCTTTTTCATCAATGAAATTTCTTGACATTATTTTGTATTTTGGGCACTAATCTCCCCCTAATGTCGAGAATTGATCTTTAATAAAAATACAATCAGCGTACCAAATTATAAATTGATCCCCTATCATGGGACATAAGTACTAAATTATTGACGGAGTTTCATAAATAATATATGTACCTTCACCGAGGTCCCATAGAGGTACGCTATAGTGGTGATATAGAAACATGGACTGCAAATAAAGAATACGCAGATGGAAAATGTTTCGCTTCTTCACCACATATTAGATAAAAGGGGAAAATTGTGATATGCAGTTGGTCGGATTTGATTTGTAGGCCCCATTTAATTTAATGAAATCTGACAAATCATATTTTGTCCAAGATGACCCAATAGCTCATGCCAGAATTTAACAAAATTTGGGTCCCTAAATCTCAAAAAATCATCTCAACAGATCATTACAACATGGTGTGTTTTAGGTCATACAAATTCTAAAGTGTATAAATAAAAACCACATAGGTTCACAAGAGTTTAAAGCAAACTTATAAATAAAAACCACATAGGTTCACAAGAGTTTAAAGCAAACTCAAGTTAAATCAAAATTGTCTGACAAATGCATATAATCAAGTTAAATCAAAATTGTCTGACAAATGCATATAATCCAAATATAGAAAAACCAAATAGTTTACCTTAACTACCTCGATAAGATCCACTTCAATGTCCACTATCTTCCCTCGTCCAAGTTTATGAATACTAGTTTGAATTATGACATGTGATTCAGGCACTATGACTGAACCAATTAACTTGCATTATGGTTTCTCACAAACAGCTGGTTGTGTTTTTAATAACTGCTAATGCAAGGATTAGTTCATAATGCTTTTAGTTGTACTATTGTAAGAGTACAAGGTTACTTGTTGAATTTTCATAATGCTTTTAGTTGTACTATTGTAAGAGTACAAGGTTACTTGTTGAATTGTATTCAGTCGAGGGTTTAAAATCCAAAAATGGCTACAGGATAAGATCTCCTACTATGTTTATAGCCTTCCCCTTGTCCACGTGTATAAGTAATTTTCTGAATTGTAGCATGTCCAAACACAACTCGTATGCAAACTAGTCTAACATTATGATTTCTCATCAACAATTTGTTGTGATTCTCTACAACTCCAAATGTAGATATCAAAGCAAAATGTTAGGCATAATTTTTGGCCATGTACTGCTACTGGAGTACAATACTACTTGCATGAAATGAGAAAAAATCTTTTCGATCAATTCTGTGAGCTTCACCCGCTAGACAATATGGCACATGGTTGATTCATGTTTAGTCATGTATTTGAAATCCAAAAAGTTCTGATTCAGTCTGCCAGTTGCGTTTGAGGGAAGATTATTAGCTTCCATAGATCAAAGCGATCATTCAGAGATTGCCCAGAAAAGTGAATACTTTTTCAGTGAGACATTAATTTTTCACGTCTTAATTGATAGAGAAAAAATTTAAAGTGTTTGCCTTCTGGGCAAAGATACTTAAAGAATCAAGAGATATAATCGTGCAAAAATCACAAGGGTGTTAGTAAAAATGAACATTCGAGGCCATAGAAAAGTAATAATTATTATCATATATCACAGTGCACTAATCATGGGGACGAAATATTAGTGCATGAGAAATTAGAAAAATTCAACATTTTAATAAGATCTCCCATAATCACCAAAATCATCAAGCTCTTTTTTCTAAAGATCTTCATAAATATTAACTTCAAATGTTTGCTTCTGGCAAACTAGTATCATATTAAAATTCACACAAATTTTTTTAATGCTCGGACGATCAATGACCATCAAAAACTCAAGCAAGTAGAAATTAAACAAAAGCATAACCAGTTTGTGCTATCCTTTCTTCTAATCTCAAGGTTGCCAGATTCAAAACACTAATAAGGTAATTTTGGATAGAAACTAATATTGCATAATTTCAGTAGAGAAGAAGAATCAGTGCAATTAGCAATAAAAAATGGACCACTTATGGATGCCAACATGAGTTTTAAAAACCCACAACTTAATTTCAAGTTTTTCATGAGGCTTAGATTTTACTTCAAGCAAGCAAATAGAATATTTAAAGCAAAAGCATCAAATTGATATATTATAAAAAAAATTATGATTGATGCTATGGACCCTCAACTCTTTTCATATAGATTCATCAAATGCCTCTCACTTAATTGAGAAAGAAATAAGCAATAATATGCATATATCATGATCCTAGGGACTACGATAGAATTTTCTTACGGGTTAAGCACAACAAAAAACACTTAAAACTTTCAAAAAACCAAATAAATATGTGCTTTACTCGTATAATAACCCAGCCACCTTAATGGAGGAATAAAGAAAAATATGTTAGTGTATTTCATACCTCAGTTTTTTTTTCTTGAATCATCTCTCCACAAATTTCACCAAATATTTAGGATAAATGTTTTGTTTTTGTTATTGGTATTTCTCTCTCTAGCAACCTAACCAAATTTATGTCCTTCTCGGAAAGATAAGTGGATAATGACAGGAATCTAACCTAAAGGGATAAACTTTATCTTATTGATGATCAATTTAGGTCCATACAACGAAAGAGCAAGCCTCCAAATACCAAACAGTCTACAAAAAGAGTGCTATAAAATTTGCAGCATGCTATCGAAATAAGCAACGATACAATAGGTACATAAAAGGACAAGTAACTAGCATAACGTATAAACAAGTAGCTATTTGATCTCAATGGAAATTGTAAACAAAATAATCATATGATATGCATCAATCAAAAAGAAGGATAACTGTGAAATATGTCCCTTATATCTTGAGTAACTTATTTGATCTCATAACAGTTAGATAAATACAAAGAGAGAGAGAGAAACATATATTCTGCTTGTATTCAGTTATTGTGTTATGTAATATCTTTCTCTCCAAGTGAATAATGATGTATTTGAGAATCTGATCCTGCATTTATTTATTGTTTTGTGTAATCGGAAATAACCCTTTCTCTTAGTTTCTTTGTATTTTCTGTTAAAACTTCCAGGCTATGTTATGACTGATCATCATGTGCATAAGAACTTAAAGATCACGGATCTACATGCTAAAGGTGTGTTTAGTAGCTGCATGCAAAATTGTTTGTTTTGAAGAATTCAAATAAATGAGATGACAAGATTTACTAGACATGATCATAATCATTCGACGGAAAGCTTGATACTATGTAAATAGACAAACACCGAATGTATTATTACCTTGCAGAAGATGTACACCTAAAAATCTATTACTACGAACCGATGATCACGAACCGGCTAGAGTCGTGCTGATAACGTGTTGTAATATACTAAAGAAATGAAACAAGAGACAAGAGACAAAAGAAGAAGAGAAATTATAATTTTATATTCATTCATCAATTTCCATACATGATACAATTTATAGATACATGATGAAAGATCAAAGGACATCAAGTTAATAGTCCACATACAACGTAATGTCCACATACATTTTGTCTTTTAGATTTCCACAAAATGTCTTTTAGATTTCAACACCAACTATGTTTTTTTAAAAGCACCTATACTTAGAACAAAAATGATCGTTCATAATGAAACTCAATACCGCTACAATGCATCAAATGTACGTTTTTAGATAGTAAGGACATGCTTTATCAAAAATAAAAAATCTTATAGCCAAACCAAAAGATAATGAAAACAGTGATGTAGTTATTATTATAGTTTCATATAATTATCAAATAATCCAAGAAGAATTTTTTTTCTCTTTTCATGGAAAAGGATATTCCAAGGAGAAGAAATGATTCTATCAGAATATCCGGTAGACTTAGGTGGCTTATATCATTCACGGGTGATTAGAAGGTTAGTTTGGTAATTTTAACTATTCTATCAATGGTATAAATTAGCTCAACTCTATACGGGCGATTCTAATAGAATACCAAGGAGAAAGTTATCTTGATTGACAAGTAGGATAGTCTACAGGATTACTAGAATCAAGTGACATATTCTTTAGATATTAAAAAAAAAATCAATTCACTTGTAACGTTTTGTCCAACCGCTTTTAAAGTAGTAGCTTTATATTTTTCATTCATAATTAGAAAATGTAAGATCAATGGGCTTTTTATTGTTGGAAAACCTCGGCTTGAATATATTTCAATGAAAAAGCCCATTTTGCCACTTTGAAAGCAGCCTTCTTAGTTCTTTTTGGGTCCATTAAATATTGTTTTGATGTCTTTTCTGCGAAACCATTTTAAAAAAATTGATTTTTGAAGTGGCGTAATTGTAACTCAGAACCATTTCAAAATATATATATATTAAAAAAATAATTGAGTGACTAAAAGGAAGACATACTCAAAATAATTCACTACACGAAAATTTATCCATCTCAACTTAGAAGTGTCAACCCTCACGGGCCTCACCTTAAATCAACATAACATCTATCTTTAGGTCTGTACCTTCTAAACTTTTTATACGGATTTTCTTTAAATGATATGTTCTTTTGCAATTGTCGCCTTGTAGAAGATGGCAAAGGAAAGTGGATCTATGCGGAATAAGGGGTGGCAAACGGGTGAGTCGGGTCGGGTCGGGTTCAGATTGAGTCAATGTTAATTCGACCTATATAAGTTTGATCCGAACCCGACCCATTTACTAAATAGGTCAAATCACCCAACCTGTTTATTACATGGGTTACCCTTGCCCGCCCCGAATGACTCTAATAGTTCTTTTTACATACATTTGTTGATCTTCTTTATCTTTCTGGAATATCTTGCGCAGAGATATGTTGCGCCCGCCGTCGGCTTTTGAAGAAAACCAAGCAGCCACTTATTTCTTCTTATACATACTTTTTTCCCCTCTCCCAAGGTTGCAGCCAAATTATCTACATATATAATGTTAGATCTTATAAAAACTTGAGATCTAAAACCATAAAGCCATGATTAATTCGAAGAGATTAACAAGAATCAAAAGAGCGGAAGCTTATACCTGAATCCATAGATGAAACTTGAGATGAGTTTTGGATCTTCTAACCTTAGGGTTTTTCTAGCCAAATTTCTCTCTAGATGGGGGTGAAGAGAATTAGAGAATATAACCCTAGATTAGGGACCATAACCCCTTATTTATAGATGTTGTACATTTACAATTTGGCCCATCATCAAATCACAATTACAACCTGGTATCTGCACATATAACCCCATGACTTATTTAAATACCCATTAACCCAAATTAATTGATCACTTTAGTGGGTTATCCTGAAGGATAGCAATACACATTAATTAATCATATGTGCCCACAAATAGATTTATTAGATTAAAACCAACAATCTCCTACTTAGGCACCATATGATTCCTTAAATTGTGTATAACCTTATGAGCTCAAAAATTGCTATCACTGAAAAGGTATTTTCGAACAATCTTATCCATTGACTATATCAATATAGGATCAAAGCGGCCTTCGTCACATTTATCGTGACTCGACACATCAATGGTCACATATACCAATACAATTAAACGACATAGATCAATTATGGATGTGCAGCATGAAAATTACATGCAATGTGATCAGTACATGTCTATTTTCAACTGGTCCTACTTTAGTGAGGTCAAAACCAAACATAATGTAACAGAGTGTCTTAACTGAATACTTTATTCTAATCAGACAATACAACCAAACATAAAACACCACAATTACAAACTCCCACTAAATCATGATATCCTCAAATAATACCACATCCATATGAGCAGTATGCTCATGAAAGACCCTGGGTGGCAATCCCTTAGTAAGAGGATCAGCTATCATGGAGTTAGTCCCAATGTGCTCTATAGATATATGTCCACTCTGTACCCTTTCTTTCATAACCAGGAACTTAATGTCAATATGTTTTGACTTAGTTGAGTTCCTGTTGTTATTGGAATACATTACTGCAGATTTATTGTCACAATATAACCTTAGTGGTCTTTCCATATTTTCCAAAATGCGCAGTCCCGTGACAAAATTTCGTAGCCATATTCCCTGATTGGATGCCTCATAGCAAGCTACAAATTCTGCTGCCATAGTGGAGGAAGCTACAAGTGTTTGTTTGATACTTTTTCATGATACAGCTCCTCCTGCTAACATATAAATGTAGCCTGATGTAGACTTTCTGCTATCTTGGCATGCAGCAAAATCAGAATCAGAGTACCCAATGACCTCCAGCTGTTCTGATTTTCTGTATGTGAGCATGTAATCTTTTGTTTTCTGAAGATACCTCATAACCCTTTTAACTGCTATCCAATGATCCATATCAGGATTGCTTAAGTATCTGCCTAACATCCCAATAATGTACGCAATATCCGGACGCGTACATACCTGAGCATATATTAGACTTCCAACAGCCGAAGCATAAGGAATCTTCTACATTTCCTGAATTTCAATGTTACCTTTAGGACATGGATTGAGACTAAACTTGTCTCCTTTAGCAACAGGGGTATCTCCTAGTCTGCAGTCTTGCATGTCAAACCTTTTAAGTACTTTATCGATATAGCTCTTTTGTGATAATCTAAGTATACCTCGAGAGCGATCTCTATGTATCTGGATTCCTAATATAAAAGAGGCGTCCCCAAGATCTTTCATCTCAAAATTCTTTGATAGAAATCTCTTGGTTTCGTGCAACATGCCTATATCATTAGTGGCAAGCAATATGTCATCGACATACAGAACCAGAAAGATATAGTTACTCCTACTGAACTTGTGATATACACAGTCATCAACAATGTTCATCTCAAAACCGAACGAGATAATTATTTGTTGAAACTTATGATACCATTGACGAAGAGCTTACTTGAGTCCATAGATGGATTGCCTTAATTTGCAGATCATATTATTTGGGTCTCCTGACACAAAGTTTTCTGGTTGCACCATATAAATCATCTCATCAATGTCTCCATTGAGAAATACAATCTTAACATCCATCTGATGTAACTCAAGATCATAATGAGCAACAAGTGCCATGGTTGTTCTGAAAGAGTCTTTCGATAAAACCGGAGAGAAAGTCTCTGTATAATCAATGCCTTCCTTTTGAATATAGCCTTTAGCCACAAGACGTGCCTTATACCTCTCCACATTACCATTTGCATCCTGCTTGGTTTTAAAAATCCATTTACAACCAATTGGTTTTGCACCTTCTGGCAATGGGACAAGTTCCCAAACCTTATTGTCTTGCATAGACTTGTACTCTTCATTCATGGCATCAATCCATTGTTGAGAGTTAGAACTTTTCATGGCCTGAGAGAAGTTGATTGGATCATCTTTCAATATTCTACTACTTTCCTCATGTTCTTGAAGAAATACAATATAATCGTCCGAAATAGCATTTCTCCTTTCTCTCGTGGATCTCCTTAATGGCGCTGGTTCTTGAGGTTGTTGAGTTTGTTCTTCTGGAATAGAGAGTTGTTCAACATTGTCATCTTGAGGTTTCAGATTTACTTCTTGAGCAACAACAGGTATAGGAACCTGAATATTGTCAAAAGTAACTGTATGGATTGGATCTGAAGCTAATTCCTCCTCAAAACTAATGTCTCTAACCTTATTTCTCCCCCCAAACTCAACATCCTCAAAGAATGTTGCTGTTCCCGTCTCAAAAATATTCCTTATAGTGGGATCATAAAACTTATAGCCCCTAGAGCGTTCAGAGTATCCAATAAAGTAGCTGCTAACTGTTTTGGAGTCCAATTTCTTTTCTGTGTGGGGACTTTAGGTGGCTATAGGACGCTTCGCTCGATGCTCGGGTCGAGTCTGCTTCCCTTGGACCGTTTGAATGAGGTTGCTGGAGAGCTTCAGTTCGCAGTAGAAGCTCGGGGCAATGGAGTTCGGGTCTGCTTAGTTCGTCGGCGATCGGAGCTCGGAACTAGGCAGCAGTGCTGTAATGCAAGGATTTGCTAACAGCTTGGTCTCAACTCTTTTTTCTCCAAGTTTTGCGACCTCTCTTCCATCGTGCTGGAAGGGGTTTTTAAATGAAAGAAGGACAGCTTGACTTCTCCTTGAATTGTGGGATGTGACCACATCCTCTTCAGAGACGTCTCGCCGTTCCTCGATACCATGAATGGTCATTCCAGGGATTGTGCTCTATGTCCTGTCACCTACGATGGGAAGGCCCATCTCATGTGTGAGGCAACGAACGACCTGCTATCCGAGTGGATTTGACCAGCATTAATGAACCGCATTTATGAGTTCGCAGATCGATGAAGTGTCTGTCCGATCACTTGTACTGTGCGTGACCGCCCGGCGTGCTTTGAGCACGACGCTTTCTCCTTTCCGGTCAGGAGAGGCGGTGAAGTAGGTGTACAGTACTCGAGTGGGTCTAGCCAGCTTGCCGAGTGCCGGCGGATCCAGCTCCAGACTCAGACAGCCGAGGTGAGTCGCATTTATGAATGCTCAGGTTGACTCGACACCTGTCCAGCTCCTTCGCGCTGTGCGCACTGTGGGCGGCCGTTTGACGGTCCTGGGGTACTGTGCTCTCTCTCCCTTCGGGTCGAGAGAGATGGGAAGGTCCATCTCAGCACGTGGGGTAGTGGATACCCAGCTGTACTGACGGTTTTGGGGCTTGCTGGCGGATTCGACTCCGAACTCGGGCAGGCGAGTTGAGCGAAGAGCGAATTTCCGCCATCCTGATCGACCCTGACTCATGCTGGCGAGTCGACCGTTAGGCGAACCTGGACTTGAGTACAGTCGACGTCTACGCGGTTTAGGTCCGTGCCAGAGAACTGGGCGTGCGAACTCTTCTCGTAGGCAAATTTCCTGTAGACCCATAGAGGTATTTTTTTACCGTCTACAAGACCCCCTTCAAAGTTTTCAGACCTAAACTGGCTTGCGTGTGGTCTGGAATACTTTGAATGAAGAAATTTTCGGCGAAGTAAGCGCACTTGATTTCTTTTAGGATTTTTAGCAAATCCTCAGCTATCAACGGGTTTGATGTGCCTTTACCGATCACCGTTTGAATCGGGCTAGCCATACTATTCCCCTCAGTATGATGAGTTGTCGAACAGTCTCTCTTAGGCTTAATGCTAAGATTTCTGCTCTAACCCTTAGCCGTCTGAGGCGTGGGTTTTAACCGTTTAAGCGAGGTCATTCCATTGGCTTTGTTTATGATTTTACCTTTAGTGGCGAGCGAGTTGCCCAGGCGAGATTAGTCTTTGGGAGCCAAATTTCGCGCAGCTCGCGGGGTCATGCCAAGTATTTGCAGGCGAAACCCGCCCTTTTTGAGGTGGGCCCAGATCTGACGGGAGATGAGCCACGTGTCAGCTGATAGGGCCTTGTGCTTCCCAGCTAAGGCGGCGCGGTCCCATTGGGTCGCGGCGATCGTGGTTTGACAACACGATTTCGTGTGTTTCGCCCCATGACGCATCGTGGCCGTGGTTTTCGGGTTCAACCGTCGGATGTAGCCGCCAACCTCGGTTCTTTCGATATACCGAGGGTGATCTGAGCCGTCGAACTTGATCGTGGCCACGTCTTCTGTCCGTTAGGGTTTTCGCTTTTCGAGGGCAGTCGTGGCCACGTGGACAATTCCGCCCTTCTAATTCAGCCATTTTCCTCCATTGGGAATTATCGTGCTCTCAAATCTTGAAAGGAACATCCCAAGAAAGAATTCCCGCTTCATCCTACAATGGCTCCGAAATCTAAGAGATGCAAAGTGAGAGGTGCGGGCCCCGGACGTTATTCCGACCGTCTCTCCACCGGCATGCCTGCCGGTGCTCTGGAGCCGCGCCCAGGTATGTTGATGGGTTCGTTTGGGCGATCTTTTGTAAGTCTTAGGCGTCGGCCTTTAGGGAGATGAGTGTTACTCCTTTCCCCGATTTGGGACAAAGTTTGCCCTATTTTACCTTTAGAGGATGAGTACTCCTTCAGTGGGGAGGAGGCGAACTCCCTTTTCGTAAGGCGAGTTCGGCCCTTTCCCATTGGAGGGGAGTGCAGGCTGTACGGATAGACCTCGTTCGAAATGGGTTCCCCCTTTCGATAGGCGATTTCTGTTCGACGGGCGATTTCGCCCCTACAGCGGATTTTGACTCAATTGACTTTTTATTTCTTGTTGCAGCGACCTTCTCCGATGAGGCTCTCCCGGAGGGTGTGGCGGTTGGCCACGCCGGGGCTACGAATTATACGGCGCCCTCTCGATTTCCTTCTCTGGCTCCAATGCCCGTATTCACCGCTGAAAAGCCGCATGGTCTGGTACAGAGGGTCACGGACGGTCATCACTTGACATTACGTGAGTTGACGACCAACGCGGTGCTGACAGATGAGGACAGGGCAGAGCTGCCGAAGCCTCAATTTTTGTTCGGCGACGCTATGGCCGACCCCTCCGCCCTGTTGCTCAAAGAGAGCCGGTGGTTCCGCACGGTAGAGGGGGTTCATTATTACCTCCCCAGCATGTCGAGAGGATTTTCGATCGTCGAGCTGCGGTCCCTCGCCATTCCTCGGACGATGCACTGGGATTTGACCCCTTCTCAGGACGGGGTCACTTGTGGCGTCTTTACGGGCTCCACTGCTGGGTATGGAGTGGAGAGTTCGTGCAAGCGCGTGACGGGCCTGCGCCCTGGCTTAATGTCCGCTGAACCGCCCGTGGGGGAGTCGACAGCGGTGGCGGATGTGCCTTTACCGATCACCGTTTGAATCGGGCTAGCCATACTATTCCCCTCAGTATGATGAGTTGTCGAACAGTCTCTCTTAGGCTTAATGCTAAGATTTCTGCTCTAACCCTTAGCCGTCTGAGGCGTGGGTTTTAACCGTTTAAGCGAGGTCATTCCATTGGCTTTGTTTATGATTTTACCTTTAGTGGCGAGCGAGTTGCCCAGGCGAAATTAGTCTTTGGGAGCCAAATTTCGCGCAGCTCGCGGGGTCATGCCAAGTATTTGCAGGCGAAACCCGCCCTTTTTGAGGTGGGCCCAGATCTGACGGGAGATGAGCCACGTGTCAGCTGATAGGGCCTTGTGCTTCCCAGCTAAGGCGGCGCGGTCCCATTGGGTCGCGGCGATCGTGGTTTGACAACACGATTTCGTGTGTTTCGCCCCATGACGCATCGTGGCCATGGTTTTCGGGTTCAACCGTCGGATGTAGCCGCCAACCTCGGTTCTTTCGATATACCGAGGGTGATCTGAGCCGTCGAACTTGATCGTGGCCACGTCTTCTGTCCGTTAGGGTTTTCGCTTTTCGAGGGCAGTCGTGGCCACGTGGACAATTCCGCCCTTCTAATTCAGCCATTTTCCTCCATTGGGAGTTATCGTGCTCTCAAATCTTGAAAGGAACATCCCAGGAAAGAATTCCCGCTTCATCCTACAATGGCTCCGAAATCTAAGAGGTGCAAAGTGAGGGGTGCGGGCCCCGGACGTTATTCCGACCGTCTCTCCACCGGCATGCCTGCCGGTGCTCTGGAGCCGCGCCCAGGTATGTTGATGGGTTCGTTTAGGTGATCTTTTGTAAGTCTTAGGCGTCGGACTTTAGGGAGATGAGTGTTACTCCTTTCCCCGATTTGGGGCAAAGTTTGCCCTAGTTTTCCTTTAGAGGAGGGGTACCGTCCCTGCAGGCAAATCCTTCAGTGGGGAGGAGGCGAACTTCCTTTTCGTAAGGCGAGTTCGGCCCTTTCCCATTGGAGGGGAGTGCAGGCTGTACGGATAGACATCGTTCGAAATGGGTTCCCCCTTTCGATAAGCGATTTCTGTTCGACGGGCGATTTCGCCCCTACAGCGGATTTTGACTCAATTGACTTTTTATTTCTTGTTGCAGCGACCTTCTCCGATGAGGCTCTCCCGGAGGGTGTGGCGGTTGGCCACGCCGGGGCTACGAATTATACGGCGCCCAGGCTGTACGGATAGACATCGTTCGAAATGGGTTCCCCCTTTCGATAAGCGATTTCTGTTCGACGGGCGATTTCGCCCCTACAGCGGATTTTGACTCAATTGACTTTTTATTTCTTGTTGCAGCGACCTTCTCCGATGAGGCTCTCCCGGAGGGTGTGGCGGTTGGCCACGCCGGGGCTACGAATTATACGGCGCCCTCTCGATTTCCTTCTCTGGCTCCAATGCCCGTATTCACCGCTGAAAAGCCGCATGGTCTGGTACAGAGAGTCACGGACGGTCATCACTTGACATTACGTGAGTTGACGACCAACGCGGTGTTGACAGATGAGGACAGGGCAGAGCTACCGAAGCCTCAATTTTTGTTCGGCGACGCTATGGCCGACCCCTCCGCCCTGTTGCTCAAAGAGAGCCGGTGGTTCCGCACGGTAGAGGGGGTTCATTATTACCTCCCCAGCATGTCGAGAGGATTTTCGATCGTCGAGCTGCGGTCCCTCGCCATTCCTCGGACGATGCACTGGGATTTGACCCCTTCTCAGGACGGGGTCACTTGTGGCGTCTTTACGGGCTCCACTGCTGGCCCGAAGTGGAGGCGAGGATAGCTAAAGAAGGAAGCACCGTGATTCTCGACCGCGACGAAGGCGGATTTAAGTCTGGTACGGTTCTTCACTCATTCCATCATCAGGCGAAGTTTCTCATCTCGGGGAAGGCGCTGCTCGCGGGGTACCTCATGTTATGGCTGAAGAGGTGCGTAATCCCCACTCACTCCTTCGAGGCTCTTCCTATAGAGGTCGTGTATCCGGCGGTTTGCCTGGCTCACGGGAAGTCTTATTCCCTGGTATCGGCGACGATAGCGTGCATCCATCGGGGGCTCCGTACTCTGACGAGCCAATTCTGCCGTGTGTCGGTCCTCGACGAGGGGGAAGGAGAAGTTATCAGAACCCCCAATCCTAGGGTGGGGCTACCGTATACCTACTTGATGGCATGGTTCGTCTATCACTGCGAATGCTTGATGAGTGCCCCGGCAGCGCTTCAGGGAGACAGGTTTGTCCCCTTTGTCCAGCGTTTGGAGAGGTGCTCCTGGAAGTGCAAGGACATCCCCGATACGAGGAAGACGCTCTCCCACTTCGGGCACTATAATTTTCGTCGATCTTTTCCTTACTTTAGCGGGGGTGGATATGGAGAATCTCTCAGGGATGCGCCGACGGCGGATCACCACACAATCCTTTCCCGTGGTGCCTTTCGCTGGTTGGTGGACATTCGACCGGGGTATCACGTTCTGAGAACAGGCTCCACATGCTATCTCGAGCCATACATCCCTTGCAGGTTTGCCCGCCAGTTTGGGTATGATCAATTGTATGTGGGCAACGTCAACCCTCGCCTACACTTTGAAGGAGGACTGGTTGACGGCGCTCGGGGGTGGTTCTGGACCCATGCTGGAGGTACTCAAGCTCGTTTTGAGCTGCCTGCGAAGGACCGCGATTTACACCACACGCTCTTGTACTGTCGGTGGTATCGGGGTGCTAGTGCTGACCCTGCCAACTTCTGGTTCCAAAGCTCATGTCTGGCGGAACGCGATCGTCCCATCAGGGGCTCTCTCCGTTCTTCAAAGAGAAGGGGCCACCAAACTGCCAGGGAGTTGTTCTCGGAGGATCCCGTGGAGGACCATGAGGGCTTCGATGCTGGTGGTGAATCCGAGGCTCCCGATATTCGAGCTCCAGTCCAGAGTCCGACAATCGGACAAATGGGGGCGCCTCTGCTATCCCCGAGTAGCTCGCTTCTCTCGAAGCGTCAGCGGGAGGCAGTGGCTGAGAGTTCCCGAGCGGGAGCGGCTAAGAAGGTCCGTCGTGATGTGATGGCGGAAACCGTCCGAGCGGCGGAAGGTCAGGATGATGTTCCCCAGGTGGGTATCCCCGGAGCGGCGACGTCTGGAGTCGTATTGCCCGTCTCTTCTGCTGCATCGGGGGCGGCTCCGGCGACTATGAGAGACGCTCCTCCGCGATCTGGCGAGAGGTTACCGACGGGAGCTCCAGCGGCTTCTGTGCCCGCATTAGGAGGTAATTTTTCTTTTGTAATAGCGTCTTTGATCGCAACGATGATCTCATACCTTTTGCCATTGGTATTGGACCTATGCAGGTGCGATTGAGAAGGTGATTTCCATTCCTTCCGACGAGGAAGGGGAGGCTGGAGATGAGGAGGGGCCCACCGGCTCGGGTAAGTGTGTGTTTTAGCATCACTTTTCTTCCCGTACTCGACTGTTAGTAGGGTCCCTTTCGAGGGGTCTCTGTTAACCTCTTTTTTTGTGCATTTGTAATTGACCCTAACCGTGAAGTCGCAGGTGAGGAGGATCCTCACTCTTGGGTGAATCGCTCATCTGAGGCGGGCGAATCTGAGGAGGATGACAATATCTCAGTTCACGAGGCATTGTCCAGTGAGGCAGAGGATTTGGCGCTTGAGGACGCGCCTGGCCGAATAGGGGGATCTCCTGCTCCTATGGAAGCGTTGGCTGGGGGTCATTCATCGGCGCGAGAATCTCCGCTTCAACGGGAGGCCCCCATTCTGCAGGTGACCATTTCTCCGTCGACGGCGGCCGTTGACGTTGTGACCACTGCACCGAGGGTGTCATTGGTCGCACCGTCTCCGGTGGTGCCCGTTACCACTTCTACGGTTATGGCTATAGGCACCTCGACCGTGATTTCGTCTACGGCGGAGGAGGTCGCCCTCTCTCCCTTGGAACGCTGGCGAAAAACGCAGGTGGAGCGAGCTCTGGCGAATTTCGAAGATACTTTGGCCCACTGCACCCGGCTGGTCTTAGAGGAGAATTGTCCCTTCGAAGAATTCAGGGAGGTTCTTGAACACGATGCGTCCTTCTTGCGTAAGAGGCTCCGCGCCGCCATGGCGAGGCCTCCTTCTTGCGTAAGAGGCTCGGCGCCGCCGTGGCGAGGCCCTATTTTCAGCGTCTGAACGAAGTGGAGGGGGCTGTTCGGCAGCTGCTCGCTCTTCGTGCGGAGAGTTCCACTCTTGTTGATCTCGCCTCCCGTGAAGTTCGAGTAGCTTTGGCGGATCGTGATTGCCGCCTGAACGAGAACATGGCGCTAGAGTTAAAACTGTCGGCAGAGTCGGAGCAGGTCAGAGCCGAGGATGCACAAGTGGCCCGCGAGGAAGAAACGGTCGATAACCAGTTCTCCCGACTTTCCTTCGAAGTAGAGAGGCTGAAACAGGTTGTAGCCGAAGCACAGGCTGCCCTGGCTGTTCAAGAGAAGGCTCGCGATCACGTGGCAAAGGAATTGGAGGGCGTAAAGTCTCGCCGGCGATTGACTGCTGGCTCTGTTGCAGAGAAGGATCGAGCTCTCAAGGATGTCAGGGAGGTTATTCAGGACTTGATCTCCTGCACGGAGGAAGATATTCGTCGAGAGGTCCTGAGAAGGCTTGAGCTTCGCCATGCTGAAGAAATTCGTGAGGCGGAACTGAAGTTGAAATCCCTGTAGTTCGCCTTTAGTTTTCTGCTTGTAATAGGACTTCTTTTTCATGAATGAAATTCTCTCTTTTATTTTTGGCCTATTGTCTGCGTGTGCCATTTTCGTAACCATGCATTGGTCAGAATCTGGCCGCAAGAGGACCTCAACTGCAGCGGGATTATCATTGATTGGTTTGCGCTGTAAGTTTATTTCAACTGCAGGCGAATTCGGCCCGCAGGCGGATTTACAAATGCTAAGGGCGATCCTGACTCTGATCGGGTTACGCTTTTAGCGGGCCACGTGTTAATCCACGTGTACGCCGGTTAAGGAGACGTGGGATAGCCGCCTCGCATTAAATGCGAGGTAGTGGGCCTCTTCGTTCCCCACGTCCGATTTGAGCCGCTGTTGAAGCTCGCTCATGGAAAGACTTACTCCGTCAAGGAGAACAAGTCGAGAGCATGCTCAAGCATATGGGTGACGACGACCCGCATGAATTTCGAGGGGATGATGACCGAGATACCTTGGTAGTGGAGACCGATCCCTCATATCATCCAAATTTCCCCCGCTGATCCTCTTCAATAGGACGGCGGGCCCACATATTCACTCTAATCGCGACAATCTTGTCAAGTTAACACTACACCTCTGACAATCTCCCGTCGATCCTCTTCAATAGGACGACGGGCCTGCAAAGCTATCACTCCAACTGGTGCATGAGTTTAAACTGCTCCCTTAACACTCCGACAAGTACACGAGTATAAACTGCTTCTTCTGATCCTCCAACTGGTATAAGAGGTTAAACTATTCCCCACACTTCCACTTCTTGAGCCAGGTTCCCAGTACGGGCGAACCGCTCAAATCAGGCGAGCCTAACAGTTTAGGCGAGCTCCACTTCTTGAGCATCAAACTGAGCCACCACCATTTCACTCGATGAAACAGCTGCTCCAAAGAATGTTGTTGTTCCCTGTAGGGTGAAAATTTGATTCTTCCGAAGAAAGGAGTTTCGTTTGTATTTATAAGAAAGCTTATTACAAACTAACAAATCAAATGTTTACAACAGAAGCAGAGGGAAGGCCCTCTTTGTTTTGTGTGGGGACTTTAGGTGGCTATAGGACGCTTCGCTCGATGCTCGGGTCGAGTCTGCTTCCCTTGGACCGTTTGAATGAGGTTGCTGGAGAGCTTCAGTTCGCAGTAGAAGCCCGGGGCAATGGAGTTCGGGTCTGCTTAGTTCGTTGGCGATCGGAGCTCGGAACTAGGCAGCAGTGCTGTAATGCAAGGATTTGCTAACAGCTTGGTCTCAACTCTTTTTTCTCCAAGTTTTGCGACCTCTCTTCCATCGTGCTGGAAGGGGTTTTTAAATGAAAGAAGGACAGCTTGATTTTAAATGAAAGAAGGACAGCTCGACTTCTCCTTGAATTGTGGGATGTGACCACCTCCTCTTCAGAGACGTCTCGCCATTCCTCGATACCTTGAATGGTCATTCCAGGGATTGTGCTCTATGTACTGTCACCTACGATGGGAAGGCCCATCTCGTGTGTGAGGCAACGAACGACTGCTATCCGAGTGGATTTGACCAGCATTAATGAACCGCATTTATGAGTTCGCAGATCGATGAAGTGTCTGTCCGATCACTTGTACTGTGCGTGACCGCCCGGCGTGCTTTGAGCACGGTGCTTTCTCCTTTCCGGTCAGGAGAGACGGTGAAGTAGGTGTACAGTACTCGAGTGGGTCTAGCCAGCTTGCCGAGTGCCGGCGGATCCAGCTCTTGGCTCAGACATCCGAGGTGAGTCGCATTTATGAATGCTCAGGTTGACTCGACACCTGTCCAGGCTTTCGTGCTGCGCGTACTGCGAGCGGCCGTTTGACGGTCATGGGGTATCGTGCTCTCTCTCCCTTCGGGTCGAGAGAGATGGGAAGGTCAATCTCAGCACGTGGGGTAGTGGATACCCAGCTGTACTGACGGTCTTGGGGTTTGCTGGCGGATTCGACTCTGGACTCGGGCAGGCGAGTTGAGTGAAAGGCGAACTTCCGCCATCCTAATCGATCTTAACTCGTGCTGGCGAGCCGACCGTAAGGCGAACTTAGAATCGAGCATGTGCGATGTCCATGCGATTTAGGCCCGTGCCAGCGAACCGGGCGTGCGAGCTCTTTTCGCAGGCGAATTTCCTGTGAGCCTATAGAGGTATTTTTTACCGTCTACATTCCCGTCTAAAAAATATTCCTTTGTGTGGGATCATAAAACTTATAGCCCCTAGAGCGTTCAGAGTACCCAATAAAGTAGCTGCTAACTGTTTTGGAGTCCAATTTCTTTTCGTTTGATCTATAAGGTCTTGCCTCAGCTGGACATCCCCAAATATGTAAATGCTTTAAACTGGGCTTTCGACCAGTCCATAGCTCATAAGGTGTTTTAGCAACTGCTTTACTTGGTACTCTATTCAGAATGTAAGCTGTTGTCTTTAGTGCTCATAAGGTGTTTTAGCAACTGCTTTACTTGGTACTCTATTCAGAATGTAAGCTGTTGTCTTTAGTGTTTCTCCCCAAAGAGACTCTGGTAAAGAAGAATGAGCAATCATACTTCTTACCATATCCTTAAGAGTCCTGTTTCGTCTTTCAGCTACACCATTCATGCTAGGTGAACCCGGCATGGTGTACTGTAGGACGATACCGCATTCCTCTAGGTATCTAGCAAATGGTCCTGGACGTTGTTCACCTGAACCATCATATCTACCGTAGTACTCACCACCACGATCAGATCTAACGGTTTTAATTCTTCTGTTGAGTTGATTCTCAACTTCAGCTTTATAGGCTTTGAACATGTCCAAAGACTCAGATTTTTCATGAATAAAATATAGGTATCCATAACGTGAGTAATTGTCTATGAATGATATAAAATATTGTTGACCATTCCAGGATTCCGTAGGGAATGGCCCACAAATATCCGTATGTATCAATTCTAAGACATCTGAAGATCTGTTGGCACCTAATCTCTTAACTTTGGTCTGTTTTCCCTTAATACATTCAACACATACGTCGAAGTCCAAAAAATCAAGAGAATCCAAAATGCCATCAGACATAAGACGCTCAACTCTATCTTTTGAGATATGACCCAAGCGCTTATGCCATAATGTCGCCGAATTTTCCTTATTTAATTTACGCTTAGTACCACGTGATTCCACATGCAAGGATTCATTATAAGAAGCAATTGTATCAAGCAAATATATGTTGTCATAAGTACTCAAGTAACCAGTTCCCACAGTATTTGAATTAAAAGATAAACTGAATTGATTGTTTCCAAATGAACAAGAATAACCTTATTTGTCCAATACAGAAACTGAAATCAAATTCCGTCTAAAAGACGGTACTACAAAAGTATCTTTCAAATCCAAATAAGAACCAGTTCCTAACAATAACCTAAAGTGCCCAATTGCTTCCACATCTACTGATTGTCCGTCGCCCACAAAGATGTGTCTTTCAACATCACTTGACTTTCGGTAGCTCAGGCAGCCCTGCATAGAAACACTTATGTGAGTAGTAGCACCAGAGTTTAACCACCAAGTGTTTCTAGGTACTAAATCTAAATTAACCTCAGAACAGACCAAAGTAAGGAACGTACCCTTATTAGCACGCCAGGCGTGATATTTTGTACAATCCTTCTTTACGTGTCCAGGCTTGTTACAGAAAAAACAACCCTGATTATCCCTATGTTGTTTCTTCTAAACTGGACCCTTAGCAGCTTCATTATCATTCTTTCTTTTCTTGCCCTTATCCTTAGAGGCATAAGCCAAATGATCACTTTCTGTCTTATCTTGCTTCAACCTGTCTTCTTCTTGCACACAGTATGAAATGAGATCATTTAGAGTCCATTTCTCCTTTTGGCAGTTATAACTGACCTTAAACTGATTGAATTGTGCAGGAAGAGACAACAAAACCAGATGCACTAATAACTCATCACAAAGATCGAGTTTAAGTGCCTTAAGCTTTGAAGCAATATGAGACATTTCTATAATGTACTCCCTGATATTTCCTTTGCCCTTATACTTCATTGAAATCAAGCGAGCTAAGAGCGTGCTTGTTTCTACCTTATCGTTTTCGCAAAATGTTTCTCAATTTCGGCAAGGAAATCTTTATTCTTAGTAATCCCTTCGGATTCTATACCCCTGAAGGCTTCCGGAACGCCGCGCTTAATGATCATAAGACTCATGCGATTTGAACGCTCCTACTTCTCATACTCCTTCTTTGCATCAGGAGTGCTATCCGCATTGAGAGGTTGGGGTTGTTCAGTTCTTAATACATAGTCAAGATCCTTACAGTCAAGAACAATTAATATGTTCTATTTCCAAACCTTAAAATTTGTCCCATTTAGCATGGGAATTGAGTTGATGTGGCAGCCATTGTTGCAGCATATGCATTAGCTGAAATAAAACAAAAATGCTCACATCAATAACCATAATTAGTAATCAATAAAATTTAAATAATGACAAATCTCATCCAAGATATCTAGCACAACATTAATATCAAGTCTTTGGACAGTAATATTAACTTGTAAGTGATATCTTGTTGCAATGATCAAACATTGACAATAACTCATGTCAAATAATGAAACTATCTTTGGATCGATTCATTATTCACATGTAAACCTTATAATTGTCACACGCTTATCATCGCAGATGTGTATACAGTCTAAATAAATATTAACCTTTCTTTGGGCCGATTAAATATTTACACGAAAGCATACACACAAACATCTTACATTCCTCATGAACAATCTACACAATAGAGGTTACTTTGGCAACTTCTTGTTTCAATTAATCAATTGGAGTGAGAGACAACCTTAATACCTTAGTGTCATAATATTTGAATTAAATAATTGATTAAAAACCAAATTAGATTTAAATTAAAAGGTTTTAATTTAAATCAACTGAATTTCCAAAAAAACTTAATTGGGGTCTCATAGCTTAATTAGGGCCCATAACTTAATTGAATAAATTACGTATACCAAAGTGGACCCATGAAAAGCCGAGGCTTAACCATAGTGAACATGAAGTTCGCTTGACTTCGAACGCGAGGTTCGACTGTATTGAGTACAAGACTCACTTAAGTACGAACGCAAGGTTCGTCTGAAAATGAACGTGATGTTCAACTTGAGAACGAACGTGAGGTTCGTTTGAAAATTGAACGCGAGGTTCGACTGAAAATGAACACATGGTTCAACTTGAGAACGAACGCAAGGTTCGTTTGAAAAATGAACGTGATGTTCGTTTGAAAAATGAACGCGAGGTTCGACTTGAATTGAGCGCGAGGCTCACCTAAGAATTGAGCGCGAGGCTCAACTTGAATTGAGCGAGAGGCTCACCTGAGAACGAACGCTAAGTTCGTCTGAATTGAGCGCGAAGCTCACCTGAGAACGAACACGAAGTTCGTTTGAAATTGAGCGCGAGGCTCAACCTGAGAACGAACGCGAAGTTCGTTTAAATTGAGCGCATGGCTCACTTGAGAACGAACGCGAAGTTCGTTTGAAGCTTTCAAGCCTCGCCAAAATAGGTAACCACCTCCTTAATTTTCGCCACGTTTTCACGCACGAACCCTTAGGGTTTCAAACTGAAACCGCCGCCGCCATTGCTCCGGCACCCAAGAGGTCGAAACCCTAGGGTTTCCTGACGCCACCGTCGCCGTCGGAGTCGAGTGTGAGGCCGCCAGGGAAAGTTCGCCGACGAGGAGCACGGGACCGAAGACCAAACCCAAAAATTCCTCGATTTTTATTTTCAAAAACCAGATCCATAATCGGAAAAATTTTCGTGATCCAGATCCAAGAAAAAAATCGAAGAAAAATCCAAAAAATTCCAAATGTTACTGTTCACAGTGAATTTTTTACTGTTTATCCGAAAAATAAAAACGTAACTGTTCATCCGAACGTTACTGTTCATCCATGAACAGATCTTAATCCAAAAAACCAGAGATTTAAGATCAAAAACCCAATTTTAAAACTTAAATCCCTAAGAATTAATCAAAGGTAGCTCTGATACCACTTGTTAGATCTTATAAAAACTTGAGATCTAAAACCATAAAGCCATGATTAATTCGAAGAGATTAATAAGAATCAAAAGAGCGGAAGCTTATACCTGAATCCATAGATGAAACTTGAGATGGGTTTTGGATCTTCTAACCTTAGGGTTTCTCTAGCCAAATTTCTCTCTAGATGGGGGTGAAGAGAATTAGAGAATGTAACCCTAGATTAGGGACCATAACCCCTTATTTATAGGTGTTGTACATTTACAATTTGGTCCCTCATCAAATCACAATTACAACCTGGTATCTGCACATATAACCCCATGACTTATTTAAATACCCATTAACCCAAATTAATTGATCACTTTAGTGGGTTATCCTGAAGGATAGCAATACACATTGATTAATCATATGTGTCCACAAATAGATTTATTAGATTAAATCCAACATATAAAGCCCTACTTTGAAATCTTGCATAATATTCACACATTCATTAAATAAATAAATAAAAACTCGTTGCTGTTATGCTTATGGCTTTCAAATTTCCAACGGTATACTGTAATATTTAATATCGAATGATAATGCAAATTTGTATTCTACATAATAAAAGCACCTGTAACCTATTTTAACTCAATGGGAACTAAGGTTTTCCGATAGTAATTATTTAAATCTTTCATATTTTGAAATCAGTCCCTGAAATCGTTGAATTAACTGTTACGATCCTTCAACTAATAAGTTATGCAGAAAGCTGATGAGTAGAGAAGGTGAAAGTGATGCTTTGGCAAGTGCGGGGGTCAATTCAGAGGTGGCTACTCAGATTTCCGAAGAAGCTCTCCTTTGGATCGATAACATTTTGTTTGGTGATATAATTGGTGTAACACTTCCCCATCTCATTAGGGAGGAGTAGAAACTTTTTTTCTTTTTTTTGTCTTTTAACTTTCCAGTGACACCGAGAAAAATAAGTTACTTGAATTAGTCCCTAAAGTCATTGAAATTACTACTAGTTCCTTTAATTCCTATAAGTTGTTTCAGATTAATCATCCTAATTGCTACTGTTAGATGGACAAGTTTTAAAATAAATTAAGAATGAAGGGACTTAATTGCAATTTTATTGATTTGAGGGATTACTTTCAAAACAACTTATGAATTTGGGGTCATTATAGCAATTTCAATGATTTGATGACTGGTTAAAGTTTGTAAGATTTAAGGGACTAATATCAAAGAAACTCTAAGATGATATTATGTTTTATTCTAATAACCTCTGTCAAAATGATTTATACATCTCTGGCAACCTCATAAGCCCTTTTTGACATTTTCGTAATAATTCAAATCTACATGGCCACCCTATAATAAATGTTTCTTCAAGTATTTGTATCTTTTTATATTGTTTTAAATAACTTAAATTGATCTCTAGATCAGTATTAATTTTAAGATCATTTAAACTTGCAGCTCAAAGTCGTATTACAATAATTCTGAACTACATGGCCACCCTATAAGCACAACATGATTATCCATTTGAGACTTTTGAGTTGAGAGCTGGCCTCAAAATAGAAAAAAAATTCTCACCATCACCTCCCCTGATCTCCTCTCACGCTCCTCACTTAATCTTCATCGACAATCAAAAGAGCCTTGACGTTCCTCACTGGAAAACAAAGAGAGTGAACTGAAGAAATGGCTCTAGAGAGTTACCTGTTTTTGTGATAAATGGTTCATTAAATGGGTTAAATGGGTCATTTAGGGTTTAACCCGAACTAACCTGATTAATAAATGGGATGTTCAGATTGACCTATATATGACCCGGACCCATATATCTCGACCCGTACCCATTTATAGTGGGTTGGGTTAGGTCAAGTTAGCGGGTCGGGACAAAAGTTGTTATCCCTATGTTGAACTTTAATACTTAATGCATAATCTAATAATCTAGATACATGTTAAACTAACTTAAGATTTCTTGATTTTAATTATTTAAAAAATTCCTTGGACACAGTTAATTAGATATCACATTTCATCAATAAATATGATTACATTCTATTACGATATTATTGTGACTAAAATAGGAGTTGATTGTGCATATCTTTTGAAGAATATTCTTCCTTAATTTAGACTTTGTATTTTAGGAAAATATATCTTTGTGATTAGGAGGATCTTTAGGAGATCAGCCGAGCCTAGGAGAGCAAGGATTCTCGGCAATACTTTGTAATATATATACATCATTATTGTGAATGAGAAGGACAAAAGAAATTGGCTGGAGAATTTGTCATGATATCAGAGCGCCTAGGGAGATTTTAGGGAAAACACAAAAATAAAATTAGCCTCCACGAGAGATCATGGTTGGCGGAGAAGGAGAAAAGAAAGGAGATGGTGACAAAAGGATGGATATAACATATCATCTTGAATCGAGTGACGATCTGGGAAACATCATTACTCCGATTCAATTACGTGGTGAGAACTACGATGAATGGGCGAGGGCAATTCGAACCTCGCTAAAGGCGAAGAGGACATTTGGCTTTGTGGAAGGGACGGTTCCAAAGCCAACAACAGAGGAGAAACTTGACGATTGGATAGATGTGCATTCGATATTGGTGTCATGGCTGACAAATACCATTGAGTCGTCCGTTCGGTCGACACTTGGAGAATATGATGATGCACAACTCCTGTGGAACAATCTCAAAAATAGGTTTTGTGTGGTAAGCGGCACTCGTATATGTCAATTAAAAACGTCCTTGGGGGGATGCAAGCAAGGAAAAACCGAGACTGTGGTGATTTATTTTGGTCGTTTGTCAAAAATCTGGGACGAACTGATCACATATGTGAAAGTGCTGGTTTGTAAGTGTGGAGGTTGCATGTGTAGAATAGTCACACAAGTAGAAAAATTGAGAGAAGAGGACAATCTACATCACTTTCTTAACGACCTCGATGGAGCATATGCTTCAATTTGCACAAATCTGCCTGGACAAGAGCCATTGCCGACGTTTGATAGAGCATATCAACAAGTGATTCAAGCGGAACGATTGCGAGGCGGAGAGTTGACCTCATCCAAGGATGAACGAGATAGTATCATGGCCTTCGCACTTCAGTCTGATAAGAGTGGTAAGTCTCATTTTGTGGATAATACTGATAAGTTTTGCAATCATTATAATAGAGAAGGCCAGGACGAATCCTCCTGCTTTCAATTACACGGGTTCCCCAAATGGTAGGGGGACCAACCTCGCGGAGGAAGGGAACTGGGTCGTGGTGGAGGACGGACAGGAAGAGGAGGTGGGCGTGCGGGTTTTGGCCGTAGCAGAGGGCAAGGTGCACCACCTGTCCACGCAAATAAAACTAGCGAGGCTGGAACTTCATATTGGCAGCAGACATGGAACTCACAGGGGCTGGCGGGTGCGACCGATGCTACGGCTCTTGCGAGTGTTTTAGCAACGCAACTGCAACAACTTCTTGAATTTTTGAACTTAGCCAAAACAAAGATCGACTACATGGTAAGAACAGTAATTTTAGTTGGATCATCATTACAGGAGTGTCGAACCATGTAACGTGCGACTTATCTATTTTGAGAAATGTGAGAAAGGTGAAATACTGCCCGGTGGGATTGTCGGATGGAAACACGACAGAAGCAAACCAAGATGGGAGTGTCGTGTTGCCAGGAGGATTGAAGCTTGACAATATGCTTTATGTCCCACACTTAACATGCCATTTAATATATGTGTCTCAATTAATCGATGAATCAAATTGCGTTGTACAATTCACTAATAATATTTGTGTTATACAGGACCAACCGACGAGGAAGGTGATTACAGCGGGTGAAAGATTGGATGAACTTTATTTTTTTCGTGGTGTTCCTCAAGTGAAGGTCTTGACAGTTGATGGTAATTTCTCATTCAAGTTATGGCATCAACGAATGGGGTATCCATCGGAGAAAATATTAAAGATAATTCTGGCTGTGAGTCATTATTGTCGAAACAATAATAAAGCTTGTGATGTATGTCCGCGTGCAAAGCAACCTACATCTAGTTTTCCAATTAGTACGAATAAAGGTGGTAAGATTTTTGAACTTGTTCATTTGGATTTGTGGGGGCCTTACAAGGCTCGTTCTTCGTGTGGGGCTACCTATTTTTTGACAATAGTAGATGATTTTTCAAGAGGAGTTTGGGTATATTTACTATGCAATAAAATGGAAGTTGAATCTATGTTTCTTAATTTTGTTGCTATGGTTGAACGTCAATTTGAACAAGTGATAAAACGTGTGAGAAGTGACAATGGGAACAAATTTAATTGTTTGCATGGTTATTTTCAAAATAATGAGATTATTTTTGAGACTTCTTGTGTTGGAACTCCACAACAAAATGGGAGGGTTGAGAGAAAACACCAACACATTTTAAATGTGGCTAGAGCATTAAGATTTCAAGGGAACTTACCAATTAAATTTTGGGGAGAATGTGTGTTGGCGATATGTCACTTGATTAATAGGACACCCTCTACTTTACTTAAGACTAAATCGCCATATGAAATGTTGTTTGGGAAAGTGCCTTCTTATGATGCTATTCGTGTGTTTGGTTGCCTTTGCTATGGTCATAATCAACGGCACAAAGGTGATAAATTTGCAAGTAGGAGCCGTAAGTGTATCTTTGTTGGCTACCCATTTGGAAAGAAAGGTTGGAAATTGTATGATTTAGAAACACATGAGTACTTTGTATCGAGGGATGTGAAGTTCTTTGAGAAAGAATTTCCTTTCGCGACAAACCAACCACGGAATGTGGTGACTCCTATGCTGGCGAACAATGAGGATGGGGCATGGAGTGAGGATGAGGGTGCTGATGAGTGTGCTGTGTGCGTTGAGGGGGCGTTGGAGGCAACGTCTACTCTCGAAGGGGGGTCTGGTGCTGCGGTGCAGCCCGTGCAGCAGCCCGCACATAAGGATGTGCGTGATGAGGGGCTGGAGAATGCGGTGGGGGAGCAAGGTGTGTAAGTTAACAGTGAATTAGGGCGAGGAAAACGAACCAAAACTCCTTCAACACGGTACCATGATTTTGTCACTCATACTGTATGGAAAATAAGTCCATCTGAGAATTCATCAGCTACTTCATCTTCCTCAGGTACGCCCTATCCTATAATATATTTTGTGAATTGTGAATGTTTTTCTATGAGACATAGGAATTTTCTTGCACCAGTGACAGCGGGACATGAGCCAAAGCATTTTATTTTAAAGAAGCGATGAAAGACTCGGGATGGCAAGATGCGATGGGTAAGGAGATACGAGCCCTTGAATACAATGAGACTTGGGTAATGGAGACTCTTCCACCTGGAAAGAAAGCACTAGGGAGTCAGTGGATATATAAAATTAAGTATAAGTCCGATGGTATCATAGAGAGACTTAAAGCAAGACTTGTGATCTATGGCAATCATCAGGTGGAAGGAATTGACTATAACGAGACATTTGCTCCTATGGCAAAAATGGTGACAATTCGTATTTTTCTTGCTATTGCTGCTATTAAAAATTGGGAGGTGCATTAAATGGATGTGCATAATGCTTTCCTTCACGGTGACTTAAGTGAGGAGGTTTATATGAAGGTTTCTCCAGGTTTCAAAAATACAAATCCTAACATGGTTTGTATGTTGAAAAAGTCGTTGTATGGTCTGAAACAAGCTCCCCGATGTTGGTTTGCGAAACTGTCAACAGCGTTAAAGAATTATGGATTTGTGCAATCCTATTCAGATTATTCTTTATTTGTGTTGTGCAAGGGAAGAATTCAGATCAACGTGTTAGTTTATGTTGATGACTTGATTATTGCAGGGAATGATAAGGTTGCATTGACAACTTTTAAAGATTACATTGGCATGTGCTTTCATATGAAGGATTTGGGAGTTTTGAAATATTTCTTAGGGCTAGAGGTAGCCTGTAATCCAAAAGGAATTTTTCTTTGCCAAAGAAAATACACACTAGAGATAATTTCTGAAACGGCCTTGTTTGGAGCAAAGCCTGCGGCATTTCCAATGGAACAAAATCACAATTTGGCCCATGCTAAGGGCGAATTCCTTGTGGATCTGGCACCGTATAGGCGACTTGTAGGGAGATTGATTTACTTGTCTGTGACAGGACCTGATCTTGCATATTCGGTTCATATTTTGTCCCAATTTATGCAACAACCTCGTGAAGATCATTGGGAGGCGGCTCTCATGGTCGTGAGATATTTGAAGAAGAGTCCAGGGCAAGGGATTTTGCTTCATGCTGAAAGTGACCGAAGTCTAGAAGGGTGGTGTGATTCAGATTGGGCTAGTTGTCCACTTACGCGGCGTTCCTTAACAAGATGGTTCGTGTTACTTGGTTGTTCTCCTATGTCGTGGAAGACCAAGAAGCAACAAACAGTGTCTAGATCATCTGTGGAGGCTGAGTATAGATCAATGGCGGCAACAGTGTGTGAGTTAAAGTGGCTTAAACAACTTTTAGGCGACTTGGGTGTGCGACGTCTGAAGGGTATGAAGTTGTATTGTGATAGTCAGTCAACGTTGTACATTGCTCAAAATCCCGTTTTCCACGAAAGAACAAAGCATATAGAGGCTGACTGCCATTTTGTTTGAGATGTGGTGACTGTAGGGATGATTTGTCTATCCTATGTTTCCACTAGTGTTCAATTGGCAGACATCTTTACAAAAGCGTTGGGGAAAGCAAAATTTGAGTTTCTACTCTGCAAGTTGGGTGTTCGAGATCTTCATGCTCCAACTTGAGGGGAGGGGTATTACAATATTATTGTGACTAAAATAGGAGTTGGTGCACGTCTTTTGAAGAATATTCTTCCTTAATTTAGTCTTTGTATTTTAGGAAAATATATCTTTGTGATTAGGATGATCTTTCGGAGATCAACCGAGCCTTGGAGAGCAAGGATTCTCAGGAATACTTTGTAATGTATATACATCATTATTGTGAATGAGAAGGACAAGAGAAATTGGGTGGAGAATTTGTCACATTCTTATTTAATTGATAGTTGGATAGCAGATAATAGTTTTCTTTATTGTCTAGTACAAAAGATAAGCATCATTTTGCAAGTTAGGTCAAAAATACGAATAACTTTATCAATTTTTTGCTAAGTGGGTTATACTTTTATTTCTTAAAATCATAACAATATAGGCCTCGATATTGCTAATTAAAAGAAAGACATACTCAAAGTAATTTTAAACTCAAAGATATTACAAAGCAAGACCACTTAAACAAGTTAAAATGTGTGATCTTTAAAAAATGAAGATAGAGGTATGGTTGCTTAGCCTCTTAAAAGTAAATTTTTTAATGCTAAATAAGATCTATCTATATACTAAAGCTATTGGGATTAGTATTATAGCTTGACACTATTCATTCTACAGTATACCCCAACAACTTATTGTTAAAAGAGACAATAAGTAATTTTTGTTTTCAAACTCAATATTTAACATAATTTGCTTATAAGTCCACCACTTCAATAATTCATCTCAAGTATATAATGCTTCGCGAGTTTAAAAATTTTCTCAGCTCCGCCACACCAGTTCAGCGTAGTTAAAAGCAATAATAAATAAATTAGATTTTTATCTATGAACGCAATAAGCTAATCCAATTTACTTTTAAGCCCATCTACTTGAAAAACTAATCATAAACCTAAAATACTCCATGAACTCTAATAATATAATATACTAATATAATAAAGGATCGAATAAAGAGTTTACATTTTTTTTGCTATAAAACTGAAATTCCCTAATTTATTTTTAAATTTACTCACTTCATAATTAGTATTTGACCTAAAATATTCTAATGGATTACTTTTAAACTTAATTTATATTTCATAAATTTGTTATATCATGAGTTGCAACTGTAGATTGGTTATTTAGCTATAAATCTTATCCTAATTTATTTTCAAACCTACCCATTACGAGGATTTTTTTTATTATAATGCTAAAGTATTAGATCTATTTATTTTTAAACTACACATCTATAAAAATTACTCTTAGAAACTATGCCAACCTATTTTTAAACTCAATTTGTGACGGTTTGTACATATGGTTTAAGTTGATATATTCTACTTTGACCTGCTATACTTCTTTTCTAAGAATCTAGCTATATAATATTTTAGACCAAATGCTTAAGCATTATTTTAAGTTTTTTTTTCACATTGTTGTAACGTCGGAATTAGTAGATGAGTTTTTTTTTCTTATAAGTACGTAAAAGGTTTTATGCTCATTTATTTTTAAATTCACCCACTTTATAAAGATTTTTTTTCCTAAATCAAATGTATTCTAGTAGTTTTCTATACACGTAAGTAGTTATATTTCATTTTAAGATGTAAAATTTTGTTCTAAATAGTTAGATAGAGCAGATATTCTATCAGAATACCCTATTCAATAGGGTAATCTATACCGCTCATGGGTGGTTAAATGGGCAGTTTGTGAATTATGATTATTTTATTAATGGTGTAAAACACCCCACTTTTATATGCGTGGTTTTCATAGAATTCCTACTGTTTTGGTCCACCATGTATTTTATAAATCAAATACTTAGTAGTGTTGCATTTTTGTTTTTTCCCCATGCTAATGAGGCAGCATCAATAATATTTTTTGTGCATAAACTCAACTTTTAGCCCATTGCCTTTTAAAGTTACTCTCTTCCAAAAAAGAGTTCTTGCGTACATGCCCAAAGTCTTGCCTTCATTTCACTACAAGAAATTCGATATTTAACGACCAAAATTAGTGAAGGTATCGGTTGACCGTCATTAATGTGCATATAATAACGACGGGTTTTAAAGCCTTCGTCGAGTGATTACAAATATTAGAGGAATGATGTGAGATAAGATAACGGATTTCTAGTCCCTTCGTTAATTAGATTCTAATACCGTTGTTATTGGGTCTCCTTAAAAACGATGGGCTCCGTTACCTTTATTGATGATAACTAAAACCCAAATTAGAACCCAATCCCCCTAACTCCTATAATTAATCACCCCTCTAATGAGTCTAACCGTAGTAATTAAACCCTAGATTTAAAAAAAACACCGACTTTCTCCTGATCATCGCAGTCTCCAGATCATTGTTTGTCTCCCACTCGTTGTCGACTCCCCCTCATCGTCGTCTCTAGGTCGTCGTCGGCTCCCTCTCATCATCATCTCCAGCTCGTCATCGGCCGATCCTGTTCGTCGTCAAGACTCGTCGAGCACCGATCTAGTTTGTCATCGTCGAGCACTGCCACAGCACTGCCCCAGTGCCGTCGTTGCCCCAGTGCAGCCCCATCGTCACCCCAGTGCAGCCCCATCGTCGCCTCCTCTTCCTCTAAGGATAAGGTCAGTAATTTACCTGACTTTGATGGAAACTAGAAGTACAAAATAATGAGGATCTCACAGGAGAAACTGTGATCAAGTTTTCTGGTTTAGATGTTGATGGCCACAACAAGTATTGTTCAATTAATGCTTAATTTGATAGAATTTCCCTCTTTTGTTGCTGTGACGAATAAAGATTCATACATGTTTATAATTCTGGCTCATGTGTCGCTAGGACTTTTTCGCAAAATCCGTCGAGGACTGAATTAGATTCCCATTCCTCCAACTTTAGTAGAAAAAAGATTTTGCAGCTATTGAGGCTTCCTTCCTCTTGTACTTATTGTTATGCATACATAAATGGCTGCAGACTGGATTCACCCTAGGTTTCAGAATGCTTCAATAAATGAGTATTGTATTTGTGGTGAATTTGATAATGCACAAGACCTGTTTGATTTTATGCTTGTTAGAGATTTGATCTCTTGAACTGCTTTGATTTTGGGGTTTGTTCAAAGTGGGTTATCGGTGACTGGTGGAGCTGAATATTGTAATGATATTATATGTTTCGATCTTGAAAATATTGCTCTAAACCTCACTAGAATGCTGAACTCTTGCAGTAAAGGATGCTCAACTTTTTAGCGCGAGGATTGGTCTTTGAAAACAGGAACAAAAACATCTGATCACAGGTTAGCTTTTATTATTTGGTTTTATTTTCTCCAAGCCTATGCTCCTCTAGCGCACCAATTGCGTAATTATTCTTCAATTTTATATGTGAGCTCTGAAATTGAAGATTATTAACTATGTTACAGAGTGCACAACTTGTAGTCTTATTATGCACTTTCTTCTCTATTAAATGATAAATAGTTGTGTTTTCTGTTATATTACTTACCCCTCATGACAATGGAATTGAGTTCAGAGCCATGATTTTTTTTGGAAACTATGTTTGCAGTATGTGCTTTATCATAATGCACTAAGCTTGGACTCGCACAATGCTAAATGTACTTTGCTTTTAGAAACTGCAATGACACAACTATTACTGCATTACATTCCCTTAACTGCCTAAAATATTTGAGGGAAAATATACATGATTTTAGGCACATGCATTAAAGAAGAAAAAGGAAAAGAAAAGGCAAACTTCTGCAAGTAGTGAAGCCTGTATGGAAGTTCTACACAGTGAGATGCATGAGAGATTGCAGTCTGATGCGAGATGGAGGCAGCTCCAGTAAGAATCTAACAAGTCTGTAAGTGTTAAGTTTATTATTGATGCTTACTGTGTAGTTCATTCTCGTGTTTCATAATTTATTTTCCTAACTTTTCTTATGGATTTAAGTGTGTTGAAGATAAGATAAGTAATGCAAAACAAAAGAAATTATAAACAGTTATCATGGCATGTTTAGATAAACCACTACGTATGGATTGCAGGCAACAACTTGCACATTTAGCTATAGCTAAGTTTCATTCTAGTTACATCACGTGTTAGTGCCTAGTGACTCACATCTTAAGCATGGAAGGACTTGTTATAGCTCCTTGTCATTCATAGACCGAAGTTATTTGTTCAGATAGCTCTTGGGACATGGGACTTTTAATTATTACTCATTTAGCTTGCTTAGGAATAATTTAAATAATTTTCTATATGTTTTGTTTATTTGTGCTAGTTTGATGTTGATTTCGCAATCCGGGACTTTGGCGATTTTGAGACAGATTTCATGGGAGAATAAGTAGATTCTTTGAGAGGAAGGTATATTCGACAATTAACTGTTGCGCTTATCCAACATGTTCTAGCATTTTTGAGATTAGCTCTTTCAGTTTCCAGTGGAAAGTTTGCATGCAAAGGTACTAATAATGATTTCTTTGTTTGTTTGTGACACATTGTTAATAATTCTTGTAGTTAGCTCTAAGAGGTTGTGTCCAGTAGACGGGAAGAGAATAATCTGAACTAGCAAAAGTAGTTCTGTGTTATATTCGACAATTAACTGTTGTGCTTATCCAACATGTTCCAGCATTTTGGAGATTAGCTCTTTCAGTTTTCAGTGGAAAGTTTGCAAAGGTACTAATAATGATTTCTTTGTTTGTTTGAAAGCTAAGTTATTTCCTTTTCTATTATTAACCTTAGATATTTCATATGCAATTCATGTATGCACATGCAGACACATAAGTTCCCATGTTTCTGTGGAAGTACATATCCCATGCCTGTGTCACATTACTCACTTATCATGTCCTTTTCTGTCTCCTCTGGCTAACCATAGTTGAGCTAGATGTTTGTTTAGTCATAATCAACTTTCGTGAAAGAACTAACATAATCTTGAAGAAATCTTGTATCCAAATTCTGAAATGAGCTAGAATGAAGTCTTTGTTGAGTGAAAAGACATGTCAAGTATAACGACAGATTTGAACCTCAGTAGATTATTTGCTTTGCTATCAAATTTGTATTTTGCTCAAATTCAGTTCATTATGATTTTTTTTGTGAGATAGTGCTCTCTCTTTGCATTTCATATGTGAACATATGCTCTCTCTTTGCATTTCATATGTGAACATATTCAATAGGACTATTCTGAATAGTTCTTCAGAAACCAGTTAAGAAAATCACTAGTTACACTTCTATGACAAGTAAAATGACTGTTTCTCAGTTGGAGCATATGCATCACACTTAAGTGCAGTTTGTAATCACACCTTGATCTTCTAGCCTGCACTTCTTTAGAATTATTTCACTTTATTGTTAGCAATTCAACTTTTCATTATATTTTAATATAAATGTAGGCTGGTTAAAGATAGGCCAAGGGATCCTGCAAAGTGGGGTGAGATTGTTGATGTTGTAGCATCATTATCAATTCCTGTTAATGGTGATGTTTATGATTATGAAGATTTTGAACACATCAAAGGTGCTACAGGTATGTAGAATGTTTATCAAGCTGTCTATGCATATGTTTTAGTTTTAGTTCTACTATTGTGTCGGCCACGTGTTGGAACAGTGTTATTTGTTCCCTTAGAATGTATAATTCGTATCCCTCGGAAAGTACCCATGACTGAATTCTAATCTAATGAAGTACCCGATAAAACTCTTATACACAAGTCATTGCAGCCTGGAAGTATATAAGGTTTTGTTGTGGATGAGGCAAAATACTGCTATAAGGTCTAAAGTAGAACTTTGATCATTGATGACCAACAAGCTCAATGGACCACTTAAACCCGTGGATTTAATGAACAAAACACTAGTGGTGAAGCTTTATTCTGATTCCTAAAGTTTGCAATGTTGTGAACTGAGTGAGCCAAGTTGGTATGCACATGCAATTCAGGTATGCACATGCAGACACATAAGTTCCCATGTTTTTGTGGAAGTACATATCTCATGCCTGTGTCACATTACTCACTTATCATGTCATTTTTTGTCTCCTTCAGCTAACCATAGTTGAGCTAGATGTTTGTTTAGTCATAATCAACTTTCGTGATAGAACTAACATAATCTTGAAGAAATCTTGTATCCAAATTCTGAAATGAGCTAGAATGAAGTCTTTGTTGAGTGAAAAGACATGTCAAGTATAACGACAGATTTGAGCCTCATTTCTAAGAGGTTTTTTTGTTTGAATGCTTATCCAACATCTTATATTCTTTTATGATTGACTACTTGCAGTAGAGAAAATGCGATTTTTACTTAATAAGATAATATTTGTTTAATTGATATTTCTTAATTATGTGAATTTTTTAATTTTTCAGGCTATCCATGCAAGATTAGGAAGGGGAGGGGGGTAGCTCGAGTGATCTTTTGACGATGATTAGAGATGAAAGGATGTGTCTTTTTCAGACTTTTATTTTAATTTGTTTTAGATAGTTTCACGTATTTTTCTTTGGAACAATTGGGATACTAACTCTTGTTATTAGTATTGAATATTTAAAGATTGTGGAATTTTATGTATTGATGTTATTAATGAATGGATTTTTTGTTTTTCTTTTTATTCATTATTGGGTATTTTTATTATATTTGTGTTGTGACTCTTAGTGTCATGTTGAGAATTATATGATAGTTGCCTATGAATGGAAAGATTGTCATTAAAGTATATTAAAAATTTATAGTCTATAATGACGGTTTTATAAATCGTATTTTGTTCATAAACGAAGGGAAAGCACCATCGTTGATGGGTTACTAATTACCCACCATGAGGACTTTTACGACGGTATCCAACCGTCATTAATTGGTCTTCAACGACGGGAAAATATCCCGTAACTAATAGTAACGACGGGAAAATATCACAGTCACTGATGGTAACGACGGGAAAATATCCCCGTCACTGATGGTAACGACGGAAAAATATCCCGTCACTGATGGTAACGACGGGAAAATATCCCCGTTACTGATGGTAACGACGGTGATAATTACCGTCGTAAATATTAATAACGGTAATATGTTCCATCGTTATAGAATCTATAACGACGGGTAGTATATCCCTTCGTGACCCTTTAGTGAAGAGGGCTTCAACGACGGGTGACGAAGGGATTTTTCCCCGTCGTTAGCATACAATAACGAAGGTTTTCAGCTCTTTAACGAAGGGAAATCCCTTCGTTAAAGATGTAATTTCTTGTAGTGTTTATTATTAAAGTCACTCACCTCCAAGATCACACTTGAGATTCAATCGAACAAATCTTAAACTCACTTTATATTTTTCACCAACTCATCATATGTGAGTTTCTATATTTTTTTATGACCTTGTATATTTTTGTTCCAAATCCAAAGTCATGCTATTTATATTTAAACTCACTAATTTCCAAAACTACGTACTCTTAAACACAAATACTCAACATTACTTTAAAATCTATTTTGTATTTCAATGGTTTCATTGTGAGTCATTATATATTTGTTTTAAGTGGTTAGCTAGGTGTATTTTTTAACTAAATATTTAATCCATAGTTTTGTTGCCTCTAAGCGTGAATTTTTCTCTATTTTTTGAGCCTGCTCATATTCATAGTTGTTTTTTCTAAAATGGTTAGTTGTATTATGTAACCAGATATCTTAACTATTATATTATAGCTTTTTTCGTGTTAATGTCATAGCATAGTAAAATGTAGATGTGTTTTTTTTTTTGCCTCATTTATTTTAAAGTCGCTCAGCTTTTTAAAATAAAATTATCTCTAAACCGAAAGTTTTACGTTTATTTACTTTTAGTCCCAATACACTTTCTACATCACTTTGGATGCTAATGAGCCTGCTCATATTGTATATTTAGTTTTGTATCATTGTAAGATGATATATTTTGCTTTAATTTGCTATTTTATTCAAAATATTAGAAAAAGAAAGCCAATCAAAATCAATAACCAGTGGCTAATTTTGTTTATTGCTTCAGATTATTCTTGCAAGTTTAAGCAATTTCCGCGGCCGCAGACGAGAATACATGATGGGAGCATGGGACCCGGGCCTACCTACTACTTCACAGAATTATCCGTACTTCCTAAAGACAGCCAACTACTGACTGCCACCAAGCACAAATTGAGCGGGCCCACATTTTTTAGACCACAGAATTTCCGGGACCCACCTCCACGTGGCTACACAGCGGAAGGCCTATGTTGTCCCGTCACGGTCTACTTATCTGCCACTCAGTGCGAGATTCATTCCGAACCGCAAACTTTTTAACGCGGGTGCCACGTGGCGACTGCATAGCGGTCGGACTTTCCTAATTGCCGTGTCCGGTTGCTTTTTAAGTTTTCTTCACGTGTTTTGAGCGGGGTGGCGTGTTGAAAGTGAGGCTGCAAACGAAAAAATTTGATAACTTACGTAAACTAATTGAGAAGGGAAGAAAAAAATGAAGGGTTTACATGGAAACCACTTTTATTTTTATTTTTTTCAAATTGATAGGTAACATCTTTTATTATAAAAAAAAGTTGGTCGAGGCCACCTTTAAATAGGATTATTCTGGCCATGTCACGCTCTGGGCTCCTATCTGTTTAAAAAATTTCATCATTATCCATCAGAACCTCACCAAAGATCAAAACCGCGATATTATCTGCTATGCCAAGTTAGCAACGAGAAAACAAGAAACACTATAGTAACCAAGGCTTAAATCACTAAAAAAATCAAAATGTGATATGGCAACACTAATCCCATTAAAATGTGGTTTCCCTTAAAAAATTATATAAAAGATAGAATGCATCAATTTGAAAGAAATAAAAATAAAAATAATTTTCGCCTAAAAACTCATGAGTAAGTCACCACTTGTACATGTGATATATAGCATAGTAATTATTCCATCAAAGAAGGTCTAGTCGGGTTGGTAAGCTGCCTATGAGTAGTATTCTAAGGTCTCAAGCTTGACTCTTCGGAAAAACACACAAATATTTAATTTTTTAGTACACCCGAGATCGTGTGTTGGTTTTAAATTAAACACACTAACTCTGGCAGGACATTAAGGAAATTGTTTTAGATTGTAATTTACAAAAGCCCAAAAAATTTTGGGTCTTTGTTATCCCAGAAGTTAAAAACTCCCACTAAACTTCCTACAAGTTTGGTTAATTGCAAAAAATCCATCAACACATTTTGATATTTAACGTTTATTACTTTATGTTGTTTATATGATATCCTCCATTGAGGAACTCAAAGTATAGGCTAAGCTTGCTATATATGGGAGTTAACTGACAGAAAAATAAATATATAAAATAAATATTATTAATTATTATTATTATTATTGAGGGGCATTATGGGACCAATTTGCAAGATTTCTTATGACTCGGGAGACTTATTCCAGCACTTCTAAAGATTTGAGGGACTCAGATAGAGTTTTTGAATATAAGGGACTAATATCTAAAAGATATATTATTAAATTAACAATATTCTCGTCTACTGCAAACATAAGGAAGTATGATAAGTATCATAAAATGTGGTTGCTTGTAGTTAATCAGTTTGTGGATAATATCATCGATCTGAGGTGTCAGTCTTGGTGGTAACCAACACGACTGACAACTATGCGGACACGTGATCAATCCACCCACCACTCTCATTTTTTTTATTTTTTTTATAGATTGCACTTTGTATCAATGGCTAAAAAAATTGCAATTCGTTTTAGTTACCACCAAAATTTTATAATAAACCCAACAGTGCATAATTCAGCAAAAAAGAAATGATTTTTTGGTTAATGTTTTTTTTTCATTTCTTTAAGAGTGTTGAAATCAATATTCCATCATTTAAATTCTTTATACCTCGATACAATTTTTTTTTGCTGAATTACAAACCTTTTCCAGTCAAATTCTCTCTATGCTATATATAAATATTTTAATATCAACTCCATAAAATTTCAACATAAATAAATCATTCTTTATATGAAAAGAGGCTAAGAGATGTTTGTTTTTTTCGGTTTGTCATGTAATACATTAATAGTATGTTAAAATCTAAAACCATATTCTTTCGACTAATAAGTAGCCCAGGTGATTGGATACTCACGGTCCTTTGTTCGAGGTTGGCATTGCTCAAAATTTTGGCACCTGATGTAAACTACAACCCACCTGGTAGTTTCACGTGTTCAGCACATGAAGACTACAATAATTCCATTTTAGTCTCTCAATGTACAATAACTCCATAGTACTCCTCTAAATCTTTGAAATTTCTCATTAATCCCTCGATCATAAACGTTTCTCAATTAT
>NC_033802.1:8003063-8134344 GCF_001876935.1 Asparagus officinalis
CACGTGAGTTGTCGGCCTATGGAGTCGGCTGTAGGAGTGGATCGAATCATCTGAGCTCTAATCATGTTTGATCTAGCACGAAGCGGGATACATGTTTGTTTCTCACGAGAGGTTAACACTAAGTTATTTTCAGGCTATAACAATAGCTCCCTTTCACTTGAACTTGGCTGGCTGAGTATGGAAGTTGAACAGATGTTGGTTAGCGACTCTCAAGCCTCACTTATAAGGAAAGGGACATGCGACTATTGAGGTGACCTTTTGATGTCAGGGGATATGATGCACCATCGTCGCTTCAATCTTTAAGCTTAGAGGCGTTTAGATTGGGGTGATAATGCTTCATTTCACGTGCGGTTGGTTCGACTTTCGAGGTCAATCTTAGCCGTCCATTTTGAAGGAGTCGGCCGCTTTGATCTTGACACATGTCTGCACCCTCACCCCATATATAGCTCATTTCGGAGATGGGGTTTCCCTTCACAATTTTTTTGTGCTCACATTCTTGAAAATCCTAGTTTTCTGCACTTGTTATGATGTTTTCAGTCGCCAAAGTACGACCATTTGCCAACAACAGATAGGTGTCCCCCCTACTTGCACCGCTCAAGCCAGATTGACGGTAAAAAAACTAAGGATCCCGACGTAACCGACCCGTCGAGTCAACATCTCTTTGTGTCGACTTGAATGATGGTACTTGTCAGTTCTCTTATCGAAGATGACTCACAACGATCCCACTCGACCAGTTATTTGACGCCTCACGAGGTCGATTCGAAAAGCGTTACTTCTCGCCTAAGCTTAAGGACGACTTCGGCCTCGAGCCTCTGCCACTGATAGCACGTCGGCATCATATTTAATACTTGGCAAGTGCATCATACCTCTAGTCCCGATAGTCTTCATGACTCATCGGACCACGTGAGCACCGCCATACCTCTGATCACTTCTCATTTAATATTGAGGTGATCTCTCCTCCACTCGCTGACCGCTATGAAGGAGGATTTACTGATTGATCTTTTGAATCTTAAATTCTACTTTTTAATCTGATCTTGGACATCTAATCTTTATTTTACTGATAAGCAATATCTACATATTATACTGCACTGTTTGGGTCAAAAATTAATTTTATTGCCTTGAATCTATTACAACTTTAATCGTTACAATAAGCTCGAATAAAAAGTTGATCTTTTTATAAGATCTCCTTACACAATAAAAATAAAAATTACAACTTTCTCAAACAACACACAATAGATGTTTATCGCCTGTTGTTTACGTAGGATCTTTGCCTGTGTCGAGGACGTTGATATCCGTGGATCGCCGCAGATCAGATCCGGTTGTCAGAAAATTAACAGAGCTCCTACTTCACTAAGGAAGTATTCGCTTGAAGCACTAAAATCGACCAAGCAAAATCAGTAGCTCTTCTCGAGATTAAGACTAAGCCTAAACTCAAGTAATCGAGAGGGCGAGGTGCTCCTCTTGATCAATTTGCCTCGTCCATTCATTGAGATTAGGCTTGGTCTTAATCTCAAGAAGAGCTACTGATTTCGCTTGGACGATTTCAGTGCTTCAAGCGAATAATTCTTGGTGAAGTAGGAGCTCTATTAATTTTCTAACAACCAGATCTGATCCGCGGCTATCCACGAATATCAACGCCCCTGGCACAGGTAAAGATCCCACAGAAACAACAGGCGATAAACATTTGTTGTGTGTTGTTTGAGAAAGTTGTAATTTTTATTTTCATTGTGTAAGGAGATCTTATAAAAAGATCAACTTTTTATTCGAGTTTATTGTAATGATTAAAGTTGTAATAGATTCAAGGTAATAAAATCAAGATGAGTTGGAAAGCTGACAAAGAGACCTACAACTTTTATCTTTTGAGTTTCCTCAAATTCAAGTCGTAGCATGGTCTAAATGTCTCTTCTTATTGCGGGCCACTTTGAGGTGTTCGACACTTTCTGACTTCTCTGGACTTGTATTGTGCATTTCGTCATTCCATTGACTTGTACACTCCAATGACTCACTTTGTATATTCGTTAGCTTTCACAGGGTCAGATAATCCTTTCCCGACTTGAATGATGACGTTTATCGTCTGCATATCGCCTCGAGCTACGTACGAGGACCCATAGGTAATTTTTGACGCCTACATGCACTACACTAAAGAACTCATACAATTCTTTATTTTTTTCACTCAAGTTCACCAGCTGACTTGATCATCGGAGGTACAACGGGAGAACCAAGCCCCGTCCTCTCATGAGTTTCTATTTGTGCAAGCTAAAGATACTAAACTCAAGACCAGATATTCGGAGAAGTGAGCGGCCCCTCATTAATCTCACCTTGATATATTAACTGTTTGGTTACTTAACATCAATAGCATTGAACATCCTCCGATCAGAAATGGCCTCTGCTTATGCTACCGTCGACCGTAATGAGACGAGGACCAATCTCCTCTGCTTATTCCGCTCGAAGATCTGCACAAGTGAGCTTGATGCATACTTTTATTGATTCGATCTTCCTCATTCCTTCACTTTGTCAACACCGGAGAGATCAGAGGCTGTGTATCATCACGGTGGCGATAGGGCACCGATTTATCTTAAACACTTAGTGTCAGGTCTCATATTTATGAGCCTATTGTCTAATCTCGTTTTGATGATTAACAAACAATTCCTAACATCGTTTGTCAAGTGTTTGCATTTGATTGCTAGGTATCCTACACAAAAATCCTTAGTTGAAGGTTGGTTGGAATTAAGCTTAACGGTGATATTCAAAGGAGGTTGGAAGGAAAATGGAATGAAGCCATCACAATTCATGTCAAGATTCGCCGTTAATCTTTATTTTACTGATAAGCAATATCTACATATTATACTGCACTGTTTGGGTCAAAAATTAATTTTATTGCCTTGAATCTATTACAACTTTAATCGTTACAATAAGCTCGAATAAAAAGTTGATCTTTTTATAAGATCTCCTTACACAATAAAAATAAAAATTACAACTTTCTCAAACAACACACAACAAATGTTTATCGCCTGTTGTTTCTGTGGGATCTTTACCTGTGCCAGGGGCGTTGATATTCGTGGATAGCCGCGGATCAGATCTGGTTGTTAGAAAATTAATAGAGCTCCTACTTCACCAAGAATTATTCGCTTGAAGCACTGAAATCGTCCAAGCGAAATCAGTAGCTCTTCTTGAGATTAAGACCAAGCCTAATCTCAATGAATGGACGAGGCAAATTGATCAAGAGGAGCACCTCGCCCTCTCGATTACTTGAGTTTAGGCTTAGTCTTAATCTCGAGAAGAGCTACTGATTTTGCTTGGTCGATTTTAGTGCTTCAAGCGAATACTTCCTTAGTGAAGTAGGAGCTCTGTTCAGATCTGATCCGCGGCTATCCACGAATATCAACGCCCCTGGCACAGGTAAAGATCCCACAGAAACAACAGGCGATAAACATTTGTTGTGTGTTGTTTGAGAAAGTTGTAATTTTTATTTTCATTGTGTAAGGAGATCTTATAAAAAGATCAACTTTTTATTCGAGTTTATTGTAATGATTAAAGTTGTAATAGATTCAAGGTAATAAAATCAAGATGAGTTGGAAAGCTGACAAAGAGACCTACAACTTTTATCTTTTGAGTTTCCTCAAATTCAAGTCGTAGCATGGTCTAAATGTCTCTTCTTATTGCGGGCCACTTTGAGGTGTTCGACACTTTCTGACTTCTCTGGACTTGTATTGTGCATTTCGTCATTCCATTGACTTGTACACTCCAATGACTCACTTTGTATATTCGTTAGCTTTCACAGGGTCAGATAATCCTTTCCCGACTTGAATGATGACGTTTATCGTCTGCATATCGCCTCGAGCTACGTACGAGGACCCATAGGTAATTTTTGACGCCTACATGCACTACACTAAAGAACTCATACAATTCTTTATTTTTTTCACTCAAGTTCACCAGCTGACTTGATCATCGGAGGTACAACGGGAGAACCAAGCCCCGTCCTCTCATGAGTTTCTATTTGTGCAAGCTAAAGATACTAAACTCAAGACCAGATATTCGGAGAAGTGAGCGGCCCCTCATTAATCTCACCTTGATATATTAACTGTTTGGTTACTTAACATCAATAGCATTGAACATCCTCCGATCAGAAATGGCCTCTGCTTATGCTACCGTCGACCGTAATGAGACGAGGACCAATCTCCTCTGCTTATTCCGCTCGAAGATCTGCACAAGTGAGCTTGATGCATACTTTTATTGATTCGATCTTCCTCATTCCTTCACTTTGTCAACACCGGAGAGATCAGAGGCTGTGTATCATCACGGTGGCGATAGGGCACCGATTTATCTTAAACACTTAGTGTCAGGTCTCATATTTATGAGCCTATTGTCTAATCTCGTTTTGATGATTAACAAACAATTCCTAACATCGTTTGTCAAGTGTTTGCATTTGATTGCTAGGTATCCTACACAAAAATCCTTAGTTGAAGGTTGGTTGGAATTAAGCTTAACGGTGATATTCAAAGGAGGTTGGAAGGAAAATGGAATGAAGCCATCACAATTCATGTCAAGATTCGCCGTCGCTTCATTAGCTACTAAGATAAGATTATTGAAGATCATTTGCTTGGGTATATAGTTTTGTAGTTTAGGCTTTACTTTATGTGTTTATACTTTAAAACTCAAACTACACACATACATGTTTCATTTTATCGTATTATACATTTTTGGGGAAAATAATGGGTTTATAGATTAAAGAATTGATTATACTATTTTACATATTTTCTAAAGTATATTAATCCATTTTAAAGTATTTCAGAACTTGTTTAAAGAAATTTCTTCAAAATTGTGTTTTCAACAAAACTCGTATTTTGGACTTTTTGCAAAATAGTAAGTTTTCACAAACGGGAAATGATATTTTAAAATTTTCTTTTTTAATATGTTTATTTTCATGTATAAAAACATTTCCATAAGTTTTATAATTTTTGGAGTTGATTTGTTATTTTTAATTGAGTTTAGAAAATTAGATTTTCAGGTTTCATGTTGTTTTTGCAAAATAATGAGTTTTCACAAATAGAAAATGATATTTCAAAAATTTCTTTTCTAACATATTTATATTCATGCATATAAATATTTTTCCAAGTTTCATAATTTTTGGAATTTATTTTCTATTTTTAAACATGCTTTTAAAATCAATTTTACTGTGTATATATGGGTTGGGCATGTTTTTCAGTCGACCGACACTGTTCATCAGTCGACCTATAAACCGCTCTGCAATTTTTAAAAAGTTTCTACTCAATCGATCGATCTTCATCAGTCGACTGAGCAATATTTTTAGTCGATCGATGGCTTGCATCAATCGACCGATGGTTTCTGTTCACTCAAATCCGCAAGTGCACGGATATCGTTGTAGCGATGCAAGGTCGTATCCTCAGGGACTTCGTTGTTAATTACTGATTTTCACTGTTTTGTAACTATCTAAACCAATTGTGTTAAAAAGTATGATTTTTGATTATCAATAACGAATACGCTAGCTAGTATCAACGACGAATTCACTCAATTAAAAGGATCTAGGATTGAACTTCGGTTTCAACTCTGGTTCGAATCAATAAATTAATCAATTGTTATCGAATCTCTCAATGCATTAAGAACGACTAACCTATGATAACTATTAGTCTCTTTCGACGACTAAAAGTCGTGCTTAATTCAGCCTAACAACCTATTTTCATAGTGTTAAACCAAATTAAACCCATTAAGTTCTTGTTAATCCCTCATGTTCTCAAGAATAATTAACCTACTTTCGTGATCAATTAATTCTTGTTCAATTACTATTTTCCGGCGTTAATCTAACCTTTCAGTTCAAATCAACATCCTAAAAGAATTAAATCAGTGGCCAATTGAATTAACCCTAGGCAATTAGATACTAGTAACTAAATAATGCAAATCGAACAATCAATAACAACAACAATCAGTTCATTAATTCATAACCATGGCCGAACCTAGTTCAATCCTAGATAAGACAATTACTCACACATAATTGAAATAGAAAACATAATAACAATATATAAGATCATAATCATAAACTGAAAATTAAGATAGATCAGAAAGATAAACCGTAGTGTTGAAGTTGCACACAATTCTCCACAAACAGCAGGTTCCAAATCAAAAGAAAACTAATCTAAGAGTTTTTAGAGAGAAGAAGAGAAGAAGAAGAAAGAAAAATCAAGATCTCCAGCCTCTGGTTTCTGGTCAGGTGCTTCAGGGCGTCTCCCTTTTAATTCTAGGAAAAACGTGTTGAAAGATAACTTCAAATATTGCTCCAGATCGCATGATAACTGACTGCTGTCATCCAACACGGCTGTGCAGATCGACACGACCATGCCGTGTTTAATTCTGTTTCGCTCTGCTTTCTGGGCTTTTCTTCTGTAATCAACACGCCTGTGTTGTTGAACACTGGGTGACCGTGTAGTCTCTTTTCATGCATTCCTTGACTCCTTCTTGACTCCGAATCCGCGCTAAGCTCCAGTAATTCCTACACAATATATAAATAGAGCAGTAAACAAGAACTAGGGAGCTTAACATGGCCAAAATGCAAGGAAATACATCAAATAACAATGAATCCGTAGGTGAAACATAGTCGAAATATAGATAATATTCATGTTTATCAACTCCCCCATGCTTGAACTATTGCTTGTCCTCAAGCAAAACAGATGGAAACACACACATGAGAGGGTACAGATTCAAAGAAAATAGAAATTAAGCACAAAGGTATCCACTATTCTCAAGTCCACATGCAACATTATTCCACTCAACCCAATGTCAAAATAGAAATATTATTTCAAGTTCAAAGTTGAAGAAAATGTATCTGTAGGCGTTCACGTACAGTAGTGCAAGTGACTCAACGCATAAACGTTGGAAAAAGAAATGACATGACAAAGTTAAAATTTTTTAGTTGATTGCCCAAAACTCCTCGTGATAGACACATATCTCATCACAATGGGTCATACTCTTCCTGCTTAAGGTCTCAAAGGAGCACTCGGTTTCTTTGCATTTTATTTATTTATTCAATTTTTTTTGAAAATCCCGTCATAATTAACACCTACTGACGTGACAGCCATACTTCTGAGGGTGCGGTGCCAGGTACTCGGTGCAACAGACTTTAGGATTTTTTTTTACAAGGCCGAGTGTTTCTCCAGTAACCAAAAAGTAGTCCAAGTCACCAAAGAAGCTTAGGTTTTAATTAGATGGGTTGAGCCAAAATCCATTCCTATCTCTCCAACGTTTAGAGTTAAGTATCGACAAAGTGGAACACGAACAGATAACATCCTAACCAACTAAACATGAAACAAAAGATTTTTTTTTACAATGGGGCATGTGAAATAAATGATGCACGTGTTAGAAGAGTTTTTAAACAGTGGTACTCTTTTTCTTTTCTTTTTTTTTCTTTTTCTTTTTGAAACTTCCCAACACAGAAAACAAGCACTCAAAAACACTAAAGCATACATGAAACATCATCCCAACACACCTAATCCTCCATGCTTGAATTGCACATTGTCCCCAATGTGTTTGAGTAATTGAAAGGAGGATAAGAGGGACTCACCGCTCATTGAGGTGGCGGTGGAGGTGCAGAAGGATGAGGTAGAGAAAAGTGGTGCAAATCTTGTATCAACTGGTTCATCGTCCCTAGTGTAGTGCCAAAACTATCCAGACGCACGTTAATGGCATGGAATTCTATGCCCATATCTTGTCGTAATGAGTGGACGGACTCTTTCAAGTATTGCCGCCCCCGCTCCAACATGTTGAACCTGTTGATCCAATTGGGAGATGCACTAGATGTGGATGCACCGTGGAGCGTAGTGTGTGGAGCCGGTTGTTGTAGGGGTACCCCTTGTAGACCGGTGTTGCGATGCTGTCGGTGAGTTGGAGGTTGTTGCGTCATTGTTTTTTCTGCGTTTTGGAGCCATGAGGCTGAATCGGAGATCGTTGGAGTTGCGGGACGACGCTTCTCTCGTCGAAACTTCAGACGTGTTGTCTTTGTGTTGGAAGCATTCCTGGCTTTAGGTTAGAGAAGAGGTGGAAAGGATGACTATAATGGGAAAAATCAGTGGGATGATGAGTGGGGGAGGTACGGAAGGTCAATGGGGGAGTATGTGAACTGGGCTTTGGGAAAATTAATGGCTTTTTGGGGAGGGGAGAAGTTAGTGGTGTTGTCAAGAGTTGGTAGGATTTTGGGGAGGTGGGGAAGTTAGTGGGGTTGTCAGGAGAAGTTAATGGCTTTTTGGGGAGGTTTGGATTGTAATTGGGATTGATAGGGTGTTTGGGAGGTGGGGAATTTAATTGGGATGTCAGGTGTTTTTATAAGAAGGGGTAGGGTTTGATGGGTTAGGTCAAAGAGTTAATTGATCGGTCAACGGCAGACAAAAAGAAATCTGGGATTTTGGGGCCACGGGTGTGGTGGACGCCTTCCCAGGGTGTGGTAGACTCTGGAAATGAGATGAAGACTGTCCCGACTGCTACACGGGTGTGTTGGTGGACACGGCCTAGCCGTGTCAACTGTGTAATCACTATTTTTTTCTTTTGTCCTCTTTAGCCTTGAACTCTCTGTTACCTATTTTCCTTTTGTCATTCACCTACACACCAGTTCATGGAAACTTGATTACATGTCATGAAAACTAATAATTAAAAAAACTAAAAGGAAAAATAAAATAAAAGAAAAACTTGGGTTGCCTCCCAAGAAGCGCTTGTTTATGGTCATGAGCTCGACCCCTTCAATGCTCACAATGATGATGAATCGGGAAGGGTAAAAGTACCCAACTTCTCGATCAGAGTTCCTGTGAAATAATGCTTTAATCACTGTCTATTGACCTTGAAAGATCCCGTGGTTTCACTCCATACTTCGACAGCCCCAAATGGGTATATCTTGCACACTTGGAATGGTCCAGACCACCTCGAACAAAGTTTGCCCGGAAAAAGCTTGAGTCGGGAATTAAGTAGAAGTATCAAGTCTCCTTCTGTAAACTCTTTACGGAGGATATGTTGATCATGTCACTTCATTGTTCTTTCTTTGTAAATCTTGGCATTCTCATACGCATCCAATCTCAATTCATCAAGTTCATTTGGTTGAAGCTTTCTCTGTTCCCCTGATTCTTTCAAATCTAAATGAATGCTCTTGATAGCCCAATGTGCTTTATGTTCCACTTCAACTGGTGGAGATGGACTGGTTCTAGACTTCTTCTGCTGCTTTTTGACACGACTGTGTCTACGGACACACCATGGCCGTGTGGAATTATTATTCAGCATCTTCCCAGGTGTAGTTTTCTCTTCACAAACCTGTTCTGGGCTGTTTCTGCTGCTTTTTGACACAGCTGTGTTTACAAACACAACCTGGTCATTCAGCCCCCTTGCAATTTCGACCACTATATCAGGTTCTTTGATGTAGGTGGTTTTTGTGTAGGTTGGCTTTTCATCAAGCATTGTAACATAGGAAGTTATTTCCTGATCATCATCATCTGGTACCCTCACATTAATTATCGCTCCAGCGGTAGCAAGGAAAGGTCTTCCCAATATAATGGGGATTTGAGAATCCTCCTCCATTTCAAGAATAACAAAATCAACTGGAATAAAGAATTTACCAACCTGGATGGGTACATCCTCTAATATACCTACCGGACGTTTAACCGATCGATCTGGTAATTGGAGGGAGATAGTAGTAGGCTTCAAGTCTCCCATCTGTAACTTGTTACATATAGACAATGGCATAAGACTGACACTAGCACCGAGATCACATAGAGCACGATTAATTGACATATCACCAATTGTGCAAGGGATTGAAAATGAGCCAGGATCTTTAAGCTTAGGTGGTAGCTTATTTTGTATGATGTCACTACACTCTTGGGTCAAGGCTACAGTCTCATATTCCTCTAATCGCCTCTTATTTGATAGAATCTCCTTTAAGAATTTGGCATAGGATGGCATTTGGGAAATGGCTTCAACAAATGGGATGTTAATATGCAATTTTTTTAATATTTCTATGAATTTCCCAAACTTTTTTTTCCAACTTAGCTTTAACTTGCCTTTGAGGGAAGGGTAGTGGAGGCTTATAAGGTGCAGGTGCTACATATCTCTCAACTTTCTCACTACTGTGCTCTTTCTCACTTGACACTAACTTCTCACTCTCATCAACCACATCCTTATGGTCAGCTCTTTTCCACTCCTAAGTGTGATGGCATTGATAGATCCCTTTGGGTTAGTTTCAGGTTGCCCAGGAAACATCCCAGAAGGTCTGGAAGAAGAGTTAAATTGCTGGGCTAGTTGAGTGATCTGATTCTCTAACATTTTATTATGGGTGGCTAAAGAGTCAACCTTAGAAGTTAGGTTTTTGATGGCATCACTCATGATTTTATTCTGATTTCTAAATTCTTCATTTTTTTTATTCTGGGATGACACAAAATTCTCCATTAAGCTCTCTAGGTTAGACTTTTAGGGACTGGGGTAGGGGAGTCTAGGAGCTTGAAAACCAGGAGGTCGAAAATTAGAGTGAGGATTTGAGTTCTGTGATGGATTTTTGTAGGATAAATTAGGATGATTTCTCCATCCCGGGTTGTACATATTTGAAAAAGGATCCCCTTTCTGATTAAAATTATTCATGTAATTAACATGTTCAGATAGTGGTGCATCAGAGGAAGGGGAGTTTCCAATCTGACATTCCACAGCAGAATGTCCAATGATACCACATATTTCACAGTTAGTAGAGTTAGATGCTACTGAATTCATGCTCATCTTGTCAAATTTTTGAAATAAAGCATCTACTCTAGAAGCAATGTGGTCTAATGCATCTACATCATACCTCCCGCTCTTTTTGGGTAAAGAGCACTCACCTGACCACTGGAAATGGTTCTGCGCCATATCCTCTATGAGTTGTTTTGCATCTCCTACACTTTTGTTCATCAATGCACCACCCGCTGCAGCATCCACGGTCATCCTTGTGTTGTAGAGAAGACCGTTGTAGAAAGTGTGAATTATGAGCCAATCCTCCAACCCGTGATGTGGACACATCCTTAGAAGATCCTTGTACCTCTCCCATGCATCATACAATGACTCCCCTTCTTTTTGAGTGAAGGTTGTTATCTGATTTCTCAATTGGGCTGTTTTGCTCGGAGGGAAGTACTTAGCAAGGAACGATTCTGAGAGTTGGTCCCATGTAGTGATGGTGCCCGGTGGAAGTGATTGCAGCCAAGCCCTTGCCTTGTCTCTTAGTGAGAAGGGAAACAACCTTAGCTTGATTGCATCATCCGACACTCCATTCATCTTCAAGGTGTCACAATACTCCAGAAAGATTGAGATGTGGAGGTTTGGGTCTTCGGTTGGAGTGCCTCCAAATTGGTTTTGCTGAACCATGGAGAGGAGTGAAGGCTTGAGTTCAAAATTGTTGGCAGCAACATTAGGCTTCAAGATGCTAGATTGGGAGCTATGGGTGGTTGGTGATGCAAACTCCTTCAAGGATCGGTCTTGATTGCATTGGTTTTCTTGGTCTCCCATGGTGTTTTTACTTTTTAAATTGTCCTTTGTTTCTCGTGCCTTCTTCCTAATATGACGCAAGGTCCTTTCAATCTTGGGATCACACTCGATTGGTTCTCCAAGTCGTAAGGATCTAGGCATACAAGGGTGCATGCACTAAAAAAACAAGTCAAACGAAAAAAATAAAAATAAAATAAATGAAAGAAAATGTCTAGTCTAGTCAAACAATGAAAAAGTCAATATTAACAATGCCGAAGTCCCCGACAACGGCGCCAAAAACTTGTTCACTCAAATCCGCAAGTGCACAGATATCGTTGTAGCGATGCAAGGTCGTATCCTCAGGGACTTCGTTGTTAATTACTGATTTTCACTGTTTTGTAACTATCTAAACCAATTGTGTTAAAAAGTATGATTTTTGATTATCAATAACGAATACGCTAGCTAGTATCAACGACGAATTCACTCAATTAAAAGGATCTAGGATTGAATTTCGGTTTCAACTCTGGTTCGAATCAATAAATTAATCAATTGTTATCGAATCTCTCAATGCATTAAAAACGACTAACCTATGATAACTATTAGTCTCTTTCGACGACTAAAAGTCATGCTTAATTCAGCCTAACAACCTATTTTCATAGTGTTAAACCAAATTAAACCCATTAAGTTCTTGTTAATCCCTCATGTTCTCAAGAATAATTAACCTACTTTCGTGATCAATTAATTCTTGTTCAATTACTATTTTCCGGCGTCAATCTAACCTTTCAGTTCAAATCAACATCCTAAAAGAATTAAATCAGTGGCCAATTGAATTAACCCTAGGCAATTAGATCTAGCAGTTGAATAATGCAAATCGAACGATCAAAAACAACAACAATCAGTTCATTAATTCATAACCACAGCCGAACCTTGTTCAATCCCAGATAAGACAATTACTCACACATAATTGAAATAGAAAACATGATAACAATATATAAGATCATAATCATAAACTAGAAATTGAAATAGATCAGAAAGATAAACCGTAGTGTCGAAGTTGCACACAATTCTCCACAAACAGCAGGTTCCAAATCAAAAGAAAACTAATCTAAGAGTTTTTAGAGAGAAGAAGAGAAGAAGAAGAAAGAAAAATCAAGATCTCCAGCCTCTGGTTTCTGGTCAGGTGCTTCAGGGCGTCTCCCTTTTAATTCTGAGAAAAACGTGTTGAAAGATAACTTCAAATATTTCTCCAGATCGCATGATAACTGACTGCTGTCATCCAACACGGCTGTGCAGATCGACACGACCATGCCGTGTTTAATTCTGTTTCGCTCTGCTTTCTGGGCTTTTCTTCTGTAATCAACACGCCTGTGTTGTTGAACACTGGGTGACCGTGTAGCCACTTTCCTTGCATTCCTTGACTCCTTCTTGACTTCGAATCCGTGCTAAGCTCCAGTAATTCCTACACAATATAAAAATAGAGCAGTAAACAAGAACTAGGGAGCTTAACATGGCCAAAATGCAAGGAAACACATCAAATAACAATGAATCCGTAGGTGAAACATAGTCAAAATATAGATAATATTCATGTTTATCAGTTTCCCAGAATCAGCCAATAGTCAGCTCATCAGTCGACTGAATAGTGTATTAATTGACCAACGACACTGTAACAACTATTTCTAATTTTGCTAATTTTCAGGGATTTTATTAGATTTTGTGATTTTTCTTTGGTTTTGGGGTTTTGTTTTAAGAACCTATATATACCCCTTAGTTCTCAACATTTATATCAAACCAAGAAAAGTTTAAAATAAAGTTTTGCATGTTTGTTTATGTGTTTTAAAGAAAAATTTAGTGTGTTGTTTATGTGAAGAGAGTTTCACAAGAGGATGTTTGCGTCAAAAGTTGACTTTGTCATGGAATTCATTATATCTTCGGTCGATTACAACGAATTCAAAAAAGAGATAGCCTTTTTATAAGACTCCTTTTACAAAACAAAAGGAAAAATTACAACTCTTGAGAAACAAACGCAGGATCGTTGTTTGGATCGCTGCTTGCGTGGGATCTTTGCCTGTGCCGGGAGCGCTTTGACTCGTGGACCACCAAATCACAGATTCTAATTGAATCATGAGGGGTTTAATGATTCTTCCTTCGTTTATCGAAGTGAGAATTTGAAACGATATCTTATCAAAGTAAGATAGTCGTTCTTCTTGAAATCAAGTCAAAGCTCGAATCTCAAGGGATTGCCGGAAGCTCAAGAACTCTGCTCTGTCTGCTCTGAAGTGCTCAAAATGATCAGCCCCTTTAAAAATAGCCTTCGGGGGGGTATTTATAACCCCTAGGAACAGTTGGCGGAAAACAAGCTTGTGAGACAGCATTTGTTGTCTCGGCTGCCGAGATAGTGTTTGCTGTCTCGGCGGGCGAGATAGTGTTTGCTGTCTCGGCCCACGAGACAGTAAACGCTGTCTCGGAAATAGTAACCGTCAGAGTCTGTCTCGCGTGCGAGACAGTAAAGACTGTCTCGCGTGCGAGACAGTCTATACTTGTGTTCTTTTTGACATTTTGGATGACTTCCTTTTGAGCTGTGTTTGGATATCTCTCAGCATTTTTTGACGCCTACAGATACCCCCTCCAAAGTATTCCAGACTCAATCTTTTATAGAGGAGTTCTGGGATGCTTTGGATAAGATAGGTCTTACTTATGATCCTTTCAATGCTTGGTTGGGTAGATCGTGTAGAAGGATTTGTAAATGGCTTCAACGCTTGATCTCTTCTTCTTTTAGTCTATTCAATTCTTCGTAGAATAGCTAATGTTCTCCCGGCATTGCGTTTATCGCTTCACCGTTGTTGAGATCTTGAATCGAAGCTGGTACTTGTTCTTGTGGGTTCAGCTTTTGTCACTGAATTAATACATCCATTGAGAGCTCACCAGGTTATCCTTAAGAATATTCAGATTAATATTCTCCAGAAACTTCCTGTTGAAGGTAGGGAAACAGTTTAGACTCGTGTACCTATTGGAGTAATATGATCTCTTTTTTGTTGGTAGAGATGAACCCAATGATGGAGAGGAAGAATTTTATATTCTATCTCCTGGTCTCTTGTTTGTTGGTAGAGATAAACCCGAAATCGGAGAGGAAGAATTTTATATTCTATCTCCTGATCTCTTGTTTGTTGGTAGAGATAAACCCCGAATTGGAGAGGAAGAATTTTATATTCTATCTCCTGGTGCAAAGGAAACTCAAAGTGGGATCTCCACTTAGAGAATCTGGATTGGTTTGAATAATCTTAAATGTCACAAGGTTTGATTATTCAATTAAAAGTGGACCTCTCGTTCATGGAAGGAATCGAGAGGGGATTTTGGTTGTGGTCCTAACTGTAGTAAGGTTTTGACCAAGTGAGAGTTTTGAAACGATCCTAACTGTTTAAAGGTTTGATCGTTCAATTTGGTTTGATCGTTCAATTTGTGGACCTCTCGTTCATTAAAGGAATCGAGAGGGGATTTTGGCTTTGGACCTAACCGTTTAAAGGTTTGACTAAATGGGAGTTTGAGAGGGAAGACTGATCCAAAGAAGTGATCGAATCTCATCTCAACAAAAGAGTATTCAGAAATCACCGTGAGGATGTAGTGTTTATCACTTTGTTTGTAATGATTGGGTTATCCCTAAGAAAATTATATATATAACATTCTTTTAGGAACTTTCATTACACAAACCATCCACTCCCAGCTTTCTTCGCGAAACTGGGTCTAACATCATGCTGAGTTACATGACCGGGTTATCCTTAAGAATGTTCTTCGCGAAACTGGGTCTAACATCATGCTGAGTTACATGACCGGGTTATCCTTAAGAATGTAAAAAATTCTCCAGGAACTTCCCGTCAAGAGTGGGAAACAGTTTAGACTCATATACCTATTGGAGTATCGAGGAGCAGTTTATACTCGTATACTCTTTGGAGTGAGGGGAAACAATTTATACTCGTGTACCCCATGGAGTTAGGGAAAACAGTTTATACTCGTGTACCCAATGGAGTATGAGTCGTCTTTACTTGGCTTATTTCGCCGTTATGACGCCAGAGTCAATTAAGGCTTGGATTTTGTTTGTGAGTCTGAAGCAAATCTCGGTGGGATGAAGAACCCTTCTGTGGTACGCACAGTAGTTTGGATCCGTAACCCTCTTAGCTCCCTCCTGATCTTTAATAGGTGGTAGCTCGATCTTGTCGTTGGCGAGGAGGTATTTCAAGATGGCTGGAGCTTCATCATCTTCGAAAAAATACTCCTTTTGAAACCTCGGATCGGGAGTCGCGTTCCCAGTGATTGCAGATGTCGTCGGTCGGCTTCTCTCAGCTTTCTTTCTTTTAAGAAAATGTTCAGCTTGTTCACCGCGCATTTTCAAATCTTTCCAATTTTTGGATGGTACGACCCCCCAGGGCTTCCAGGACATCTATAGAGAGATTATTGTGGCATGTTTGTAGGATGAACTCCTCTGTAACAGGATCTCTACAATTCATTGCCTTGTTACGGAAGCGCTTGACAAAATTGTCGACTGACTCTCCGTCTTTTTGCTTTTCATCCAAAAGGGTTCCGATTGACACTTCGGTGTCATCATCGAAGAAATTGTTGAGGAACAAACTTTCCATGTCATCCCAGCAATTAATGCTTCCTGGCTTGAGACGTCGGTACCAATCGAAGGCGGGCCCACGAAGGGTGCCAACGAATGACCGGATCATTAAGGCCTCGTTTCCAGAGATTATGCCCAAATGAGACTTGAAATAAATCAAGTGCTGAGTAGGCGAGCTTTTCCCGTCAAACGGTGTGAAGTTAATCAAATTGAATTTTGCCGGGTACGGTATTGAATCCCATTCCCTCGGATAAGGACATGGAATACCCGTCTTCTTAACTTCTTGAGCCGTCATCAAAGCATTGATTTTGTCTTCAAGTTTTTGCATTTTCCCGTCATCGTCTTCATTTCTTTCTGAATGATGTCGAGTAAAGATAATTGGACCACCCCCAGTGAGAGGTGCTATTGAACCACCCCCAATATCGTTATTGGGAGGATCCGTTAAACCACCCCCAGCGTTATTGCCATTGGGAGGTGTATCAGCCATAATGACTTCATCCACCTCTGGATCACTGTCATCTACAACATTCCGAGTGTGGTGGCTGGATTCAAATCGCTGATTGGACTCAGGAGGTTGAGGCTGTTGAGTTAACAGTTCTCTCATTTGTTGGATAGCCAACTTCATTTCTGTCTTCACTTCAGCTCTAATTTCTTCACGTTGTTTGGCTAGAGCTTCCTGAAGTATTTGAGTGAACTGATCAGCAGTGATTGTGAATACTTCTCTGATTTGTCCTGTGCTAGACATTGTATCATCAGAAGCGATTGCAGAATAAGTGTCCGAGAATTCATCCTCCGAGGACATTCCTTCTTGCATTCTCTTGTAGTCTCTGCGTCTGATAGCTCCTAATTGGAGTCGAGACATCCTTTGAGCAATTCTTGGATTGACTTTTCCTCTCGGGGAAAAGTCGGGATTTGAGTCACTTGAATGCTGTTTAGACTTTCTTCTATCAGCTACGTTGATGGTGACTTCAGGGAATTCATCATCTTGGGCAGCTGATTTCTTGTTGAAACGTCTCGGCCTGGGCTTTGACATTTTGGTGAAAAGTCTCTGGAATATTGGGACTCTTTGCGGGATGGCTTCTCGTTTGGAGTAGTCATATTCCGACAATACTGCTCTAATGAGTCGTGCACAGGAACAATGAGAGTGAATAATTCTCTTTCGAAATTTATTCACACCTCCAACTTGATAATACGATTCATCGGTATGATTGACAAAAAACCGTATCGTCTGTTGGCATGACCTCCCAGGTATGACGATGTCTTTTGGTGAATGCGTCTTCTTCTGGGGGTGTAAAACATTGTTGGCATTCTCAGGACAATTTATTATTGTCTTTGAGCGATCCAAGGTTATGTCGGGAGTCGCACGTTTAGAACCACCCCCTTGCGGGTATGGAGTCTTAACGGGCTCCGAATGCTGATTTTGCACAACTCCAGACTTTGGAATCCAAACTTTGCAGAGTTTTGGGGTCACCGTTTCCTTCTCCCTTTCTTGTCTTTGTTGTAGGAGAGCACGAGCATGAGCAGCGTTTGCACGACGTTTTTGTATACGTTCTTTGAGGGTCGAACGAGCCCTCTTGACAATAGTCCATTCCTCCGTCGTGAGTTTAGCAGAGACATGAGTGATTGGTCGTTGAGACAACTGAACTACTCGATGCCTCCTCGACTCTAAGTCCGCATAATAACGAACTCCGTCGGGTTGTTCCAAGGCCTTAGCCATTTGATGAGCGCGGCGTTGGCGTTGTCTCTGACGAGCTCTTTTCGTCAATACCGGTGGGCTTTGATTTAATGACTCCTTAATTGGAGAAGAGTCATTATGAGCAGAGAGATTGCGAGTACTATCCTCAGCAACAATCAAGCGAGAGTCTTTATCTGTAGTGTTTGACAACTTCAACAAAGATGAAGTCTTCCTGCATTTGCGAGGCGAGGAAGACTTTACAGATAAGGACGACAAATACACCTCAAACTTTGCTTGGTCGAACTCGTACTCGACCGTTGATTCAACCGGGATCTTGATGGTTGGCTGCGACACGACGGTCTCGGCAGCGAGACCGTTGGCTCCCACTGTGGTCGCCAGCTTGTTTGCGTCAAAAGTTGACTTTGTCATGAAATTCATTATATCTTCGGTCGATTACAACGAATTCAAAAAAGAGATAGCCTTTTTATAAGACTCCTTTTACACAACAAAAGGAAAAAGTACAACTCTTGAGAAACAAACACAGGATCGTTATTTGGATCGCTGCTTGCGTGGGATCTTTGCCTGTGCCGGGAGCGCTTTGACTCATGGACCACCAAATCACAGATTCTGATTGAATCGTGAGGGGTTTAATGATTCTTCCTTCGTTTATCGAAGTGAGAATTTGAAACGATATCTTATCAAAGTAAGATAGTCGTTCTTCTTGAAATCAAGTCAAAGCTCGAATCTCAAGGGATTGCCGAAAGCTCAAGAACTCTGCTCTGTCTGCTCTGAAGTGCTCAAAATGATCAGCCCCTTTAAAAATAGCCTTCGGGGGGGTATTTATAACCCCTAGGAACAGTTGGCGGAAAACAAGCTTGTGAGACAGCATTTGTTGTCTCGGCTGCCGAGACAGTGTTTGCTGTCTCGGCGGCCGAGACAGAGTTTACTGTCTCGGGTTCCGAGACAGTAAACACTGTGCTCGAAAGGAATATCCTGCTGTTTCGTTGTAAACTGCTTTTCACGTTTAAAGTCCGTTATTTTGGCAGTATCAAGCGTGATTCTCGCCAGAAAGACGTTGCCACGTTCTTGAACAGTTGTGACAATGTTGGGGTTACTGCAAAGTATGTTTTTGACACCTCTGAGAGCTGTCTCACGTGGCGAGACAGTAAAATTCTTGTCTCGTACCGCGAGACAGTAAAGACTGTCTCGGCACGGCGAGACAGGTAAACAAGTCCTGTCTCAGCGTGGCGAGACAGGTAGGTCTGTCTCGCCGAGCGCGACACGTAAAGATGTCTCGCAACGGGAGACAGTCAAGTCTGTCTCGCGTGCGAGACAGTCAAGTCTGTCTCGCGTGCGAGACAGTAAAGACTGTCTCGCGTGTGAGACAGTCCATACTTGTGTTCTTTTTGACATTTTGGATGACTTCCTTTTGAGATGTGTTTAGATATCTCTCAGCATTTTTTGACGCCTACAGAGGAGGAGATCATTTTTCGGTTTTGAGCATCAAATTTTCACGTCTCTATCTCTCTTGCTTGTTTTAGAGAAGTTTTTCTAAACTCATCTTCTAGCTATTTGACATTTCGATTCTTATTTTGCTAGATTAATTGAAGTTTAATTTCATTACACTCATTGTTTACACACACAATCACTTGAGTTTTAGTATTTTATATATCGTATACTTGGGTTGTGGGGTTGTATCATTGAGTAAGCTTACAATTTTGTTCTCATCTTGTTTGAGAACAAATTATTTACTCGAGCTTATTATCGAATCACGTTATAATACACAAGGACACTTAGAGGAGTGGTTGGAAGAAGAACATGGTCAATTTCAAGAGGAGTGGCTTGGTTGTAAAAGTCTAGGGAGAGGTAGTAATTCCAAGCAATTGAGGAAGGTGACACGGATCGGCCAACATTTAGAGAAGTGTATTGTGTAATTGTCAACGTGTGAATTGTAAATGTTTTTGGTGAGCTTTGAAAACTGATTGTGTAGTTGTGTTGAGATATAGTGGAGGATCTCCTCGAGGTGAGGAGCGGAGACGTAGGTCGAGTGTTAGACCAAACTCCATGATCATATTTGTTGTTTGTGATTGCCTTGGCGTATTATTCTTGTGCTCATTGTTTATCATATTTCTATATCGCCATTGTCTCATAGTTTATATCGCCCATTGTTTAATTATACATCCTTGCATATATCACTTTTGTATATCATATTGCTAGGATATTGTTAATAAGTTTTAATTTAGTATTGATATCGGATTAGATTAGCAATTACCCTATTCACCCCCTCTAGGGTACTTTCACTTGGAGTATGGGCTCCGATTGTCATTCTATCCATTCCTCCACCAAGTCTGTGATGCATTGGGGGTGTCCCCATCACAAATCAAGCCAAACTTGATTACTACTTTGGTGACGTATGTGGTGATTTGCCATCAGGTCGGTATCAAGCCGAGCTTTAACATGCTAAGCCATTTGGTCAGTGTCAAGACGATGAAGAAGGAGGGCATTTCTATGTTCAGAATCTTAATGACTTCAGGTTGGTGTCGAATGCCCCGGACTCCAAGAAAGATCAGGAAGAGAAGTTCATGTGAGTTTTCAGGGCTGACCCCATCATCTCTTGCTCGACTTGGCTCGAGATAAATAAGGATGCACTGAAGCCAGGTCTGCTTACAAATGAGGAGAAACAGGGGCGTGACAAGGTCCAAGTTTAGGTTGGGTTACCAGGAGATCAGCAATCTTTTTAAGACAGTCGTCCTTCTTATAGTTGGTGTATCCAGCACTCTGCTAACAGAGAAGGATCGGATTCAAGTGACCGTCCTAGCGCTTCTGCTTAAAGGTTTAAACGAGGCATAACCGGAGTCGGCGATTAGGGCGCAAGAGTGCTTAAGGGCCAAGCTGGCCTGTTACGCCCCGCTTCCCAAAATAAAAGGGAATCAGAACGTGAATAAGCCCGCGACATATTAGACTGAGGAGAGATAATTGATAGACCATGTCTTCTCAATCTAATACGCTAAGCGTCAAGAAATATAAAGTGAAGGCACAGGTCCCCGATCACAGTAACGAGAATATAATAAACAACACATAACAGAAAATATACATATCACAACTGAACATCATCGCAGACATAATATTCGGGTCAACACGCCCATATACAAAACGATCTGAATGAAATACTAAAAAGTATAATATACATCGATCAGGCTGAAATAGAAAATACCACAAAAGTAAACAAGGAACATCGAACAACTAAATGAAATAACTATGCTTCGACTTCTGGATCATCTGGCTCTAGCATATCTCCTAGTTGGACATGTCCGTCCTCTAAATCTGACGTACACCAGAGGAAACAGATGTACGTCAGCGTGCATGACACACGATAAGATCCCACAAAAGAAATAGAACGATCAAAAACCCAAAGCGGAAAACGATATGATAACAAAAGTGATAAAAGATGTGCAACTGGAAATTCAACAAAATCAATCAAGTAACAAGTCGGTCATGTAATTAGCGATCAGAACAAGCATCCAACTAACAAGGTCATACAACTAGATGGAATTAATACTTAAAAATCTACAACTCGAGATGTAGTACGTCGAGCGAAATAATCCAAACAAAGAAACCCTCATATATATACCATATATCTCAAATTGTAGATAATTAAATATTAATCCCGATCTATGTATGAAAAGAAGTATAACTGGTCTGTATCTCATAAGAACTCGTACTCATCCAAGTAACAGGTCATGTAACTAGTCATTCTACGATGGGTCACTAGTCCAAATCTCACACAGAGTCAACATTCATATTCTCGGATATCTAACTATTCACAGATTCCCTACGTGTATCCAATCCTGCTACACACATGCATCCTAGAGGACTACGCGCAATCCGTTTCCTGCCTAGTCCGAACTTCAATTAGGACCCGGGTGTCAGAAATAAATTCTTTAAATTTAGATCCCCACTGACCAAAGTGATGTACACACATTCACTGAGACCCTACAAACCAACCCCAAAGGCGACACCAACCAATGGCGCGAGCCTGGAAGACATATCAACAATCATATCCAAGCACATGAATTATGACTTTCCCATCCCAACTCTCTGGTATTTCTGAGTCAACCATAATTCTCTTTGAAACTAGGGTTCACCATCTAAACTCAATCCACACACACACATGTCATTAAGTCCGTTCATGACGCACGAGGCCACTAAGTCATGAACTAGTAGGGGTTCTCAAATACAACAGGAAATAATAAATACAACCAATCATATGCAACGATATCATGACATATCACATAATTAAAATGAGAATCACGAATCGCGAGATTTTCAAAATGATCTTTAAAATAATAATTTTATTTACTTCAAAAATAATTTCTTATTCCAAAAAAAATTCTTTATTTCTTGTTATAGTTATCCAAAAATAATTCTATTTTCTAAAATAACTCCTTTTAAATAATTCTAAAAACATTCTTTAAATATGCTTTTTAATATCCCCTCTTCCAAAATAATTTCTTTTCTAATTATAATTAATCTAAAATAATTCATTTTTCAAACTAAATTTATTTATAATTATTCTAAATGATTCTTTTTCCAAGATAATTCCTTTTAAATTATTATAATTTTCCTAAAATGATTTTGTTCTCGAAATAAATTCCTTTAAAATTAATATAATTATCTAGAAATGATTCCGCTATCAAAATAAATTCTTTTAATTTATAATAATTATTCTAAAAATGCTATTTACCAAATTATCATGATTTATCTAATATTATTCATCAACAAACCCAAGCAGATAATTATATCACAAACTAATCTACGTAACCAATTATTAACAGATATAAATAATGAAAATACAAGGCAAGGGAAGCGGGATCTTGCAAGCAACTAATTAATTCACAGTGGATCTAAGAATTGACTGACAAGTCAATAGAGTATCAGGATCTTGCATCGGGGTTTGTTGATCGATATGTCGTTACTGTGCGAGGATACGAGTATGCAGATGAGGAAACGACATCACTACGGTTGAGGAGCGCTGTTGACCGCACCGACGGCTCTGTAGAGAGATCGAAGAGAGCGGTGGCAAGGGTTCGAAGCTCGAGCAGTGACGGGGCTGATTGGAGCTAAGGCATAGTGGGAGGAGTGATGGTGGGGCTGCTGTAGGGAGAGGGAGGAGCTACTGAAGATGGTTCAAGGGTGGCGGCTGCTCGGAAAATGGCCGGGGAGAGTAACGGACAGTGGAGAGGTGGTTGGCGAGTTGGGAAACGAGGGGTGGAGCTCGTGGTGATGGGCGAAAGAGAGTGGTTGGGAGATCGGCTGCAAGGAGGAGGTGGTGTGTTGGTGCGGTGTTGACGGGGACAGCGGAGAGAAGCGGGGGAGAGAGGAGGACGACGATGATACAAGAGCAGCGGCGACGAGGGAAGTGTTGGCGGGTGTGGTGGAACTGTGAGGGCGCGGGGCACTAGAGTGGGTGGAGGGGAAGCTTAGGCGTCGTAGGAGTTGGAGGTGATGGATGACGCGGCGGTGGAGTTGGTGATGAGGGGCATTTGGTGGAGACAGTGGGTTGAGCTCGAGAATGAAGGCGACCAATCGGTGGTGAGAGGAGCTGGGCGACGACAAGGTGAGTGGTGGCGGTGCTGTGATGATGGGGAGATGGCTGAACTCAGTGGTTGAATGGCGGTGGTGGTGGTGCGGGCGTGGAGGAGAGGCTTGGGGCGGTGTGGATGGTCGGACAAGGACTCAGGGCGCTGGTTATGGTTTGAGAGAAGAAGGAGAACGAAGAGAGAGAGGGGGAGCTGGGTTGGTTTTCTTGGGGAGTGGAGGAGAGAGAGTGAGATGAGTGAGGGGATGGCTCGGTGTGGGTTTTGAGGAAGAGATAGAGAGAGAGAGTACGAGAGGAGATGGGGTTTCTTGGAGAGAGTGTGAGGGGGATGTCGGCTGATGGGGGCGAGGTCAGAAGAGTGGGGCACGCGAAAATCGAGGTGGAGATTTTGGGGAGTGGGGTAGAGAGAGAAAAAATGAGAGAGATATATCATAGGTGGGAGAGGAAAACACAAGGAAAAATATACCCATTTAAAATAATATTTTAGTAATAATAATAATAATAAATAAACAACTATAAATTTAAAAGTCTTTACCGTAACCACTAAATTTATAATTAGTAATACCATTAAAATAAATATAAAAATCATATTTTTAAATCATAAAAATCCTAGAAAATTAGGGAAAAATACAAATACTCTTTTTGAAAATAATATTTAATATTTAAATACTAGAAAATTTTATTTAAAACAGTATCAAAAAATACGGTCCTTACATGGCCCCTATAGAGGCTAAGGAGATGACAGCGAAGGTCGTTGAAATTATAGCTCGGCTGGCAGGGCCGAGTGCTATTGCTCAGGTCGAGAGGTCAGAGAAGAAGAGGAGGAGATTGCAGAATGTGAGCAGCCGAGGTCCTGAGGTGAGCACGGAGCCGACTCAGGGTGTATTGGAAGAGGCAATTAAGGCAGGTGCCCCCATCCTAGACCAAGAAGTCGACTCACATCCCTCAGCCCTCAGCACTCCAATCCTTGAGTCGACCGAGGTCATGATCCTCAATGAAGCATCCCCTGCTCAGGGAAAGGAGGTGGCTGAGCTTGTTGAGGCTAAAGTTTGAGTTAAGGAGGAGACATCCCAGCCTCCTTTACATGAGTCAGCCCATAGGCAAGGCAAGGCGCCAGCCGAGGAAGAGACAACCTAGCCTCTAGTAGCTATGGAATCGGTCATGGTTGCTCCAACTCCAGCTCTAGGAAGCTACTTTGAGTGGACCTTCCCCATATATCGATGGGATGGACTCAAACGTGTGGGGGTCGCTAAGGAGATGCTGATCAACATGCCCAGATATGGCCCGATATGACATGGAGCCATTAGAGGAGCACCGATATATGCTCAACGCTTGCTTGACAAGAAGTGCTCGGTCTTAGAGTCTCAGATGGACCAGTCTCGGTCCTTAGATCAATTCTACCTCTTGAGGGATGATGAAATCCTTGTGGGGGTGCCTAATCTTAGCCTTCATCAAGCCCTTAAGGGTTACCTTTTGCGGGCAGCCTTGCTCGAGGCGTCGCCAAAAAATTCCAAGAGGTGCTAATGGCCGGAAGGGCGACTCGTGAGGAGGTCAAGGAGAAAGCTGCTGTTATGGAGGTGGAGATGGAGGCTTAGAAGCGAAGCGATGACAAGTGGCATTGTGAACTAGAGACTCGCCAAAAATGATCAAGGGGCTCTAAGAACATTGTACTAAGAAGTCGACCATGATTGTCAAGCTGAAGGATGAAATTGGCTATCTCCAGCATGATATCCTCAAGTGAGATGGTCGAGCAAAATTTTTAGAGGAGGAGCTTGAGATCGAGAGGTATGATAGTGTGATCACCTTCGAGTCTGATTGTCTTCAAGCGCACCCAGGGTGCTCATTAAGAGGTGGAGAACCTTCAAGCACAGCTGAAGGAGGAGATCACTACTCACGAAAGGTTGAAGAAGGAGGCGGCTCAAGCAACAATTGAAGATGAGAAGTAACGAGCTGAAATGCAAATACTGCAAGGTCACCTTTACCCATCTTGAATTCGAGGCCTATTGGGTGGAGATTACAAATAATATCGTGGCAGCCCCTTAGACAAGGTCGAGGTGGTGCTGGCGTGCAAAACTGGCTTTGATTGTCTCTTGAGAAAGCTTCCTCTCGAGTCTCGTCCCAAACCCGATCATCTTTATTACCCTTCTTGATTCGCCTCTTGCCTCGATATCTTGAAGGAAATTGAGGCTAAGATGGTGGCTTGTTCCTTGATGTGGATAATGGAGACAAGGAAGATGAGGAGTCAATAGAAGGCTCTGAGGTAGATAGCTGGGTCAGCCGGTCTGGGGGCGACCTAGGAGGTGTCCAAGAGGGTGACCTGGATGATGAAGCACACACCACTTCCCCCTCGACCGACTTGCGCTCCCGAGTCGGGTACTAATTTGTCGGGTAAGACTCCCGATTCGAGCCGAGCTCCTTAGAGGCTTATGTATCATTTTTTTTGCATAGTAGATGCGATTGTAGACAATGATGTAAATGTTTGGATATATGAATGAAAATTATGTTTTTGTCTTCTCGATTTTTGAATCTTTCTCACTTACATTTATTTCATGCCTTGCTCAAGTCTGTGTTTGATGTAGGGTCGAGTCGGTACAACCGTGTACGACAGATGGCGACTCAGCTTCATTCCTTGTTTATTACATATGATTACAAGGTCCTAAAAATGTGTGCCTTGGGCTTATGTAGGTGCGAACGTCTTATTGTAGACATTTTAGATGTGAATGTTTTTTTTGTTAATTTAAACTATGTACCTCTAAGTATCAATCGGTTCCTTTGGTTAGGGCAACTTGAATGCGTGCCTTGGCTTTACTCATAATGACACCAAGGTCTTAAGGTATATGCATTGGACTTATGGATGTGCCAAGGTCTTTGGAGTCAACAAAACCGAGGCGTGTCTTGGTTTTATTCCTAGAGGGTACAAAAGTCTTTTGTTGATGGCATGCCTTGATCTTACCCTGTTTAGGTGCTAGGGTCTTTTGAGTTAGAGACGACCTAAAAATGATAGACGTATTTTTATTTTTATCAATTTGAACCGCATATCTTTGAGTACCAGTTGGTCCTTCGGGTTGAGACGATTCGGCCTAGGGAGGGATGAGTAGTTCGACTCAGCCTCATGCCTTGGGTTTACTTGCGATGACACCAAAGTCTTAGTGTACATGACTTGGGCTTAGGGAGATGCCAAGATTTTTTTTGTCAATGTAGATTGAGTTGACGTGCCTTAATTTTATCCTGAAAAGGTACCAATATCTTTTTATCAATGGCGTGCCTTAGTTTTACCCTGAATAGGTACCAAGAGAATTAGAGTCGGAGCCGACCGAGTCGAGGCATGCCTTGATTTTACCCCAAGAGGGTACCAAGGATGTTTATCAATGGCGCGCCTTGGTCTTACCCTGAGTAGGTTCCAAGTGTTGGCCTTCTTATTTTGGTGATGTTTAACAAACAATTTACCACTAATATTGTTTGTCTAGTATTTGTGTTTTCGTATTTATTGTAGACAAACAACGTAGTTGGAGGATGGATGGAATAGAGCTTCAACGATGATATCCAATGGAGGTTGGCAGATTTATGGAGTGAAGCTGCATACAATTCAAGTTAAAGATCAAGTTCAAGCTTCATCCGCAACGTGTACCAAGTTGAGCTACAATGAAGATCAAGATCAAGCTTGGGTAATTTAGTATAGGTTTATGTTATGTGTGTTTAATACATTAAGCTCAATATAGTATACACACACATTTATTGGTTTCTTCGTATATATATATACTTATATATATATACATAAGTTTTGGTTTCTATACATATATATAGCTTTTGAGTTTTCATGTTTATAATATGAAATCACATATTTCATATTTACTATTGTGTTTTTGAAAACATTGCATAAAATATACAATTTTGTGAAAATATTATATTCTTAGTTTGTAGACTTCAACATCAGTTTATACATGTTTTACTAAGTCTATAAAAACATTTCACAAAGTTTCAAAAGTTGGTTTGTGTCAAAACATCAAAATTTAAGTATCTCATATTTTCATGTTTTGGACTATTTTGTAAAATAATGATATTTTTCATTTGGGAGGCCCTTTCTGATAACCAGTCATTATCATGTCTACAATCATTCCCCAAAGTTTTATATTTTTTGGAATTTATTTAATATTTTTAAACAGCATTTTAAAATCAGCAAATCAGATTTTCATATGTCAGTTTTCGGTCGACCGCACCGGTCGACCGATCATTTGGTCTTTCGTTACTAGGCGACAGAGAAACTGTCGGTCGACCGGTCCGGTCGACCGAGAGCTCCAATCGGTCGACCGAAATTTCCGTCGGTCGACCGAAAGTTTTCATCGGTCGACCGCACCGGTCGACCGACGATTGTCCAGAGCTGGTCTTCGTGTTTTTGCTCTCCATCGGTCGACCGACAGAATTTCCGGTCGACCGACAATATAACCGTTGGCTTCCAATGGCTATTTCCTGAGCTGATTTTCTGGGGGCTCTTTTGTCTTTTGCTTGGGGTTTTTGTTGAGATCTTGAGTGGGTATAAATACCCCATTGCTGATCTCTTTGAAGTGAAGAAAAAAAGGTTTTTAAACAAGGTTTTGAAAAAGGGTTTAAGCTTATTTTAAGCTTGTTTAAGGGTTTGGTTTAAGCTGTTTTGGTTTTCACAAGTGGAGGAGATTATCTTCTTGTTTTGGGTTCATATCTCCATCTCTCCATCTTGATCTAGAGAAGAATTTCTAAACTCAAACTCTAGCTTTACATTTATATACTTGTTTGATTATCATTGTTCTTAAGCTAGATTTTATATTTGAGTTTAGTTTGATTTTGATTTCACTCATTGTTACACACACCCACTTTGAGCTTATTGTATTTGCATACATAGTATATTAGGGTTGTGAGAGATTGTAACATTGAGTTGTGCTTAATTGAGTTCTCATCTATTGTAGAGAACAAATTTATATTTGTTACATTGTGAGTGTTGTAAGGTTTTCGGTGAGCTAGAAAACCGAGTGTGTTGTGAAGTTTTCGGTGAACTAGAAAACCGAGTGTGAGGAGTGAACGTTGTTCGGTGAGCGTTGAAAACCGACATAGTGTGGTTGTAAACGTTATTCGGGTGAACGTAGAAAACCCGGTTGTGATAGTGGATTTCTCCCCGGGAGTGGGGAGCGGAGACGTAGGACGGAAGGTCCGAACTCCGTGATCATATTGCTTGTTTGAGTTTGTCTTTGGCGTATTTGTTTTTGCATTTATCTTATATCGTCAATTGTGCATTACTCGTTTATTTCATCCACTATCTTGTTTAGATTATTTACCCTTGTGTTGTTTATATATCCTTGCATATATCTCTATCATATAGGATATATCTCATTGTTCATATTGTTTATCCTAGTTTATATTCTTGTTGTATTTCATACTTGCTAGGATAACTTGTTAATATATTTTAATTGGCATTTAATCGGATTAGATTAGCATAAGACCCTAATCACCCCCCTCTAGGGTCTAACACCAAGGTCTTTTGTCGATGGCGCACTTTGGTCTTATCCTAATTAGGTACCAAGGTCTTATGAGTCTAAGCAGATCAAGTCAATAATGATTGATCGACAAGAGCTGCACATAGATATAGTAGGAAAAAAAATCTTGTTTGAAGATAGCACCATTAACTTAATTACCTTGTATAGAACCATATTTGTATTGGTCTTATACATGAAAGTGATGCCAATGTCTTTGGCCAAAGTAAGCCAAGTCGATGGAGATCAGCCTTAGCGGCAGCTTCTCATCTCATGTTTTGAGCATAAGTGGCCATCCACATTAGGTAAAGGAGAGATGAATGGCCCATGGTGGGCATCAAAATGTTGATGTCATTTATCAAACAAGAAGTTTATTTCTGGATTAAAATAGAATCAAGGTCCTCATACTCTTACAGACGGCTAGCTCCATAGATCACAGTTCTTTCCTGCACACAAAATTCTCGAGAGATGAAGAGCCTATGATGGGCGCCAAACTGTTGATGTCAGTTATCAAACAAGAAGTTTATTTGTGGATTAAAGTAGAACCAGGGTCCTCAAACTCCTTCAGACAACTAGCTCCATAGATCGCAGTTCTTCCATGTGCACGAAATACTCGTGAGAGGCCGGAGTTGGATTCTCTGATTGCTCCTCCGATGATCAAGTTAGTATTTGAGCTTGCGTGAGGAGTATATAACAAGTAAGGAAATAAATACATAGTTTCAGAGTTACATGAAGCCGAAGGAGGTACCTCATGTAGTGCCACTCCCTTTTATAGTAGATTGGAAGGGCAAAAAGGTAACCGTGGTCAAGTCCAGGCAGTCAGCTGACTCAAGGTATTAGCTGCTGGAGAAGATAGTCAACCAAGTGGCTAGTGCCAAGCAACAATAGCTCATTTGTGCTGACGGAGCCTGATAAGTCATAAAGATTTTGGGGGCGAGAGCAATGATGACTTTGTCAGAGCAGTTAATGCAAGGGCATGCGTCTGTCAGCGCGGTTCGAGAAAACTACCAACTCTTCAGTCGTCTGGCTGATGGTTGTCAAACCCCACCTTTTTTGTCAGTTACACAGGTTGTCAGTTGATATAGTAGGCCGATCGTGAAGTATTGAGGGCTCGACCTGAAGAATAAGTCAACAAGTATTGCCTAACCACGTGAGTTGTCGGCCTATGGAGTCGGCAGCAGGAGTGGATCGAATGGTCTATGCTCTGATTATGTCTGATCTAGCGCAGAGTGGGACACGTGGCAGCAGGAGTGGATCGAATGGTCTATGCTCTGATTATGTCTGATCTAGCGCAGAGTGGGACACGTGTTTGTTTCTCACGGGAGGCTAACACTAAGTTATTTTCAAGCTATAATAAAAGATAAAAAGATGGTTTTAGATAATAGGATTCATCATCCAAGGCCGGCGATACTTACTGGAGGTAAAGGTATGTGGTATCTTTACCTAAGGTAGATAAACATATTAATGCCAATTGTCTAAACAAATCAGGTGGTACATGTGTCACTATCCTATTAGTTGTAGAAGTCATGAAATTTACTCGGTGAGCAAGTAAATCTAGGTGGAAAGACCTCATTAGTGGTACAAGGTTCCTCTAACATTTATTATAATCAATAAAGTAATGAAACCTTGTACTTAGAAGAATTGATTATTGATGGGGGTTACGTGCAAATTATCTTTAAAGACTCAATATGATTTGAATCAAATTAGTATGATTTTAAAAACTACAAAAAATGCAAAGATGTAATAACCTAAAGGGTAAATTGCACATAACTCCTAGATCTATACCTTCAGTCATCTCATTTATTAGTACTTATCTCCTCTTAATTCCTAAGGGAAGAGTGCTAAGTGCTAATAAATAAATTAGGAGGTTAAGTGGAACTAAAGGTATATATGAGAGGTTAATATACAATTTATCTTAACCTAAGTTTATTATAGCTGTAGTTGTTTCAAATTTTGAAACATTTGGACATTGACTAGATTTGAAACAACTTTAAAAATATTAGCTATTATCTCTATACATATTGAACATTATTGTAAAAGTTGCACATAAAACTTAATTTGTAATACAGTCTTTATTAGTCTAATTCTTGCACATATAAAATATAGCATTCTTTTGCATAAACCATCAATTAGCTAGTATTCTGTAACAAATTACTAGACAGACCGTTTTGTCAATTCAATATTTCCAGCGATCTAAAAAAGAAATAAAGAGAGGGGGGGGGGGAGGGGGGGCAGAAAATTTACAGAAATCCTTTCATAAATTACCAAAACTTTGGGGCATATTTGAAAAAGCGTCTCTCACTCTTATTCCCAGAAATCTAGAATGATCGCAACACTTGGACACTTTGTCTCCTTCCTATCCTATTAAAAAAAATGAGAAAGGAAATTAAATAAAAACAAAAAACGGCAACAGATTAAACACCGCAGCGGGCCCACTTTCTCACCCTTCCTCTTCTGCCTCGGTCTCTTTTTTAAATCCAGACTCTCGGTCTCACCGTCTCATTCATCTCCTCCCCTCTCCTCTCTGCCATTCTCCCTCCGTATTCGGTTTCGATTCGGCTTTTTTAGGTTCTTGAGCCGAAATCGACACTAAAAAATGACGATCATGTCGATGCCGAGCAGCTCAGGATCCAATCTGGACCCGTCGCGAGGCCGCAGCTTGTCTTATTTCAGCAACAGCTACGGTCCTCGGGCTCGCCGCCACCGCCGTCGCGCCGCTCACCGCCGTCGGCGGTCTTTTGTCTGTTACGATACAGGTATTGGACCGATCTATATTGATCTATTCGATCGGATGTGAGCGGTTGTGAATTGCAGTTGGGGGTAATTTGAAAATTTTAGGTCCATCGGGTTTTGGTCTGAAGCTTGAATTCCTGCCGCCGGATTTGATGTCGGAGCACGTGAAACAGCGCGTTTAGACTTACTTCGTTGTTATTTATCGCAGTAGTTTGGTAGAATTTTGCAGAAATTTTTTTATTGAGGTGGTTTCACGTCCAACAATTAGTTCTTTGTCTTTTAACAGATTTAGGACGGTTGTTTTGGGTCCGATTTAGTTCGGTATTTGCTGTTTGGGTTTTAAAATGACTATTTTATTTTAAAAAAATGAAAAAGATTACGTGGTTTTGGGTCCGATTAAGTTCGGTGTTTGCTGTTTGGGTTTAAAAATGACTATTTTATTTAAATAAAAAACGAAGAATATTACTGCTTATAATAATAAAAAAATAAAAAAGAACCTGGAATGTTGGAATCTAATTATTTGATTATTGATAAAAAAATTTAATAATTTTTCTAAGCTTCTAAATTAACATCACATACATAAATATGAACTGTGTAGTTTAGTTTTTTTAGTTGTTGGTAAGATCTACTTTTATTTATGCGACTATCTTCAAGTGTCATTTGTTATGTCCAAGAATTGTTAAATAATTATCATGTGAACCGAATTGGTGGTAAAATAAATCTCTGTAGTGTTTGATGGGATCAAAGAACGCTTCTGCTTGCTTAATGCCTATTGAGATATTGTTTATAGAACTGTAATGCAATCTTATAAGTAGTAATTGTTGATCCTCAGGTGTTATTTCTGGTGCTCTCCTTTATATCAAAGATGATTTTCCATTGGTTAAAGAGAGCAGTTTCTTACAGGTATTATTAGGTCTATATATGCATACATTGTTTGCCCTGTCGATGAGCTATTCTTATTTTGGAGCCATTTTGTCCAGATAACTACGTGGCTATCATTTTGAAAGAAGTTTTTTATGTTACTGAGTTTATATGTTTACAGGAAACAATTGTAAGCATGGCAATATTTGGAGCTATTATTGGTGCTGCGTGGGGAGGGTGGGTAAATGATGCCTATGGGCGGAAGAAAGCCACCCTTCTTGCTGACATGATTTTTGCGATTGGGTCCTTCATTATGTGCGCTGCACCGGACCCTTATGTCCTTATTTTGGGGAGGCTCCTTGTTGGTTTGGGTGTTGGAATAGCCTCGGTTACTGCCCCAGTGTATATAGCTGAAGCATCCCCATCAGAGATCAGGGGTGCCCTTGTCAGTACAAATGTGCTCATGATCACCGGTGGACAGTTCATATCCTACCTTGTAAATCTTGCTTTCACTGAGGTTAGATTCATACTCTCCCTATCTATTTTTACTTTTTGTTGAGATTTATATTAGATATAGCAATCTATAATTATTACAATCTAGGGTTTTCATTTAAGAATAACACATCAGTTATATTGCTACAATGTTACTCATCTGACTAATCAAAATTGCCGAGTAGCTGATATAATAATTCTCTGATTGGGTAGGTAAAATTTGTGCCTAAGATAGCAATTCCTGTCTAAATTGACTAAGCAAGTGTGTGGTAGATACTTATCTTAGTTTGTTAGAAATTTTAGTTGCCATTGTATTAATGCCTAGAGATGAACTTAAGATGGATTTGGCAATTGTGTACACAATGTTTCCTTAAAAAAATGGGTCTCAGTTACCTGTAATGGTCACTGTCTACAACAGTGCTTCTGACTTGTAGTTGTAGCGATGAGGTCTTTATTCAGAAGTCATTGATCAGACCCTTTATTCGGCATCTTTTTAAAATGCAACCAGCAGCGTCTACTTCCAAGCTGGTGAGTAAGTTGGAGCTTATGGTTTATTCTACCGCACATATGGATTATACACATGCCTGTAGTTAGCTGTAATTGGGTCTCAATTAGCTGTAATTGTCACTGTCTATAACAGTGCTTATGACTTGTAGTGATGGGATCTAGCACTTATGTAGAAGTCATGTTCAGACCTATTAGTTGGTGTCTTGCCAAAATAAAGCCAGCACCGTCTAATTACAAGTTGGTAAGTAGGTTGTAACTTTTGTTTTATTTTACCAAATATATGTAATATACGCATGCACAAAGACTTCTGTTATGCAATTTTGAAGGACTCTCTCTGGGTGATATGGAGTTTTGTTCATAGCAGCATTTTATGAAGACCAGCAACACAATGAGGGAAGTGGACCTATCCTGTTAAAGTTATTGTTAGCTTGTTAATTTGTTCTCCTTTGCACTGCAATTACATGTACATTATAGTTAGTGAACTAGAGTGAAATGGCAGGGAGTTAAGCAAGCAGGAAGTGTGGGAAGTTTAAACCTGTCAGGATGTGGAAGTTTGAATTCTATCTCTTCAGTGTTTTTTATCAATTATTAATTATTGATAGTAGACTACTGCTCATTATGAGTGCATCTAGATGCATAGTAAACCTAAAAAGGATGTTGTTTGGTTGATCTTTGAAATTGAATTGCATGATTTCTGATTTGAGTTCTTCTAAGAAATTTATAAAATCATAATATTTGAAATTTTCTTATTGTAAGTTTTGTTTTTCTCTTCAAATTGTGGAGAGGAACTTTGTACTTAAGTCCTGTGTAATATGTTTATTAACAGAGTCTTTATCCATTACTCTGGAATCTTATGAACTTCTGTGCCCTAAAAAGAAGGCACTGATTTAGTGTGCTCTCTGAAAACACGTATCTTTACCATTCTAAATGGCATGACAGAAAATTTATTTCCTTGAGGAGTGGAAGTTTGGTATACTTGCTCTCTGGTAGTGGTAACTGTTCGGTAACTGATCGGATACTAAGACTGTTTTATTGATGCTAGATTTTTTTCTCCTGTTCCGTTCTGTGATTTGCTCAGTTAGTTTTAATATTGTAACTCCATTTTCTTCTGTATCATATCACTATTCAGTTGGCCCCTTATATCCAAAGGCATTTAACCTCTTAGTAGTCATCCAAAAAGCTCTTTAACTTTTACTAGTTCAAGACCAGATCCCTTTTGTATAGTTCAGACAATTCGCAACTGATGGAAGTGCCAAGACCAGGTGTTTATCGTTATTAATTTCATGCCATTGCTTCATCGAGTGATCGAACAATATTCAAATTTAATTAGTGATCACTTGTCATGCTCTTGTAGCTGCTTACTGTTTCCTACCAATTTTTGATTTATTTATTAATTTTCCATATGAAATAAATACCAAACCTACTTCTGCATTCAATTATGCACATTTCATTTACCTACAGCTATTCGCTTTATTTTTTCTCATGACTATGGCAGATGTGCTGCTGATAGAAAGGAGCTATGAATTTTTTTGCTTGCTCAAAACTTTGATGGTAATGGCAATGCTACCTGTTATGTGCTTCAACTATCTAATTGTTGATTTAAATACTTTTCTATGGGAAAATGATCAAATTTGATGGTCAGGACAACTCTATAGGAAAGATACTTTTCTATGGGAAAATGATCAAATTTGATGGTCAGGACAACTCTATAGGAAAGAGCACTTATTTATCAATTTTACTAAAATGCGGGACTTTATTCGTAGCAAGTCTTTAACAAATCCCTTCTTTGAAAAATCAAGTTAATAACACATTTCCAACATACTTCTATCACACATTCATGTCTAGATATCAAACATGTCAAGACTGTCTTAGCACGTTAATGAACACAAGAAATCTTTTAGAATAAAAGTGCAAATGACTGGCAGACAATAAATAAACATGAAAACAAATGAAAGAAAATAAATGAAAACTGCTTTACAACACTACACACTTTTGGTATGCATGTAGCTAGATACCAGATGAGCCCTTCCTTCCCACACGGGACTGCAAGTTGGAGCAATATAAGCAAACCAGTCACACGTGTCATAGGCAACATTAGCTATACCCTTCACAACAGAAAACCAGTCAGAAGTCATCATGGGCAACATTAGCTATGCCCTTCACAACGGCTACATCCTTCTGCATGGCTTGGAAAGGCCAGTTTTATTTCCTTAGAAACTAGATGTATATTTCAGACCTATTTCACGATCTTTGCTGATAAATATTATAATAGTTTTGCCATTATACTCTAGCTTAGAGAAATGGCGAGCCGTTTCATTGATTCTCAATGAAGGATCGGGGATTTTTTGACCAATTCTTATTCAAGTTCGAAAAAAAATTCAGTATTTTCTTCTTTCTGGTGTGTTTATATGGAACAATTGTTTATCCAATTGTGACATGTAGTGTCCAGCAAGAATAATAAAATTTGAATGACAAAGGAGGGGAATCTCTTGGATAAATTAGAGTTTTTAAATTTAACGCTTCTCAGTCTTATCATTATAGCATTAGAATTGTTTTGGAGCCATGTTACAAAATCATTAAGTGTTTTATGTCTTTTAAGGAGGTTTCAGTTTCCCTTCAACTGCAGGAATGGATATCTGCTGCACCTTTACCAGCTATCTGGTACTGGTGAGTTGCGCTACAAATACAATGCATACATGACACTCTTATCAGAAGGCTGATGCTAGGTTTTATTTCCTTTTCCATTCACTCTCTCTAGTTATGTTCTCTTTAGTCTGGTTACCACGCAATCTCCATTAATGTGCTTGTTATCATGATATCTCATGTGTGCGTTTCTTATTTCAAATTTGGATATGAATATCCTATGTCATTATTCAGCTTTCTGTGACTTGGTAAATATTCTTTGTCTGCTGAAGCTGAAAACATCCAAGTGTTTAGTTAGATGTGCATTTGTAACTGCCTGTCATTTCATTATCCTTTATCTCAGCTGTTAGCTTTAATTTTATTTGTTAATGAAGTCTTTTTGTTTTGGATTTTCTTTCTTCCTATCTATGTTTATGATGGAGTCTTTTTGTTTTGGATTTCTAATATATACAATATATCTTTGAAAGGTCATATATGCTTGTGTGAACTTCTAAAGCATCAATTACTTTCATTATTAGTAGGGATTAGTAACCCGCAAAAGGCACCTTTTTTAAAGCATATAGATATCTTGAATACAGGGTGATTGTGTTCTTGTGCCTTGGAGGTCTCTAATTGCTATATTTGTAATATTTACGAGTTATGACTCATCTGTCATACATTTATAAGTAACAGTGTATGGCGTAAGTACGAAGCTTGATGCTTTTAAACTGCAACTGGTTTGTATAGTCAAAGAGAAAATGGACTTCAGGTCATAATTTTACTTTTCCGTTTCATTAGAGAGAAGCAGCATTAGGGGACAGTTTATTCTGTCCATTCAGCCTTGTCTAAGTTGTCAGATCATCCTCAACATATAGGTGGGTAGTCACTTGAGTACCAAACTCTCTCCATTCTCGATGCAATATCAGCACCTTTTATATTTATATGCTAAGTTACAGGAAAATGCGTACGGGACTCAGAAAAATTGTAAAATGTAGGGTACAGGGATGCGGCTAGACACGTGTGTGTGTGTGCTATATTGAGATTAATAATTTACATGAGATTATTATTGTTTTTCAATTCATGTCTTATTTGAATTAAATTCCTATCTTGTTACTAAGTTTCTTTTATTATGTTGATGGTTATAAATAAGAAGCTACTTGTACTTGAACTAGAAACCCAAACTGTCCTTTAAAATCATAGTTTTGAACTTCAGTATGGGCAGAAATGAACCCGACCAATGTCTAACGAGTTTCAAGAAATGGATGTGAGCATTGTCGAGTGTAGAATATACGTCCACGAAGTGTTTGACAAGTGTTTTAAATTAAAATGTATATCATATAATTGAGCACATGTCTGAATAAGTGTATGCATATATTCAAGGAGTGTCATTGAAGTTTGGATACGAGTATGTGTTGGATACGTGTCGGGTACGTGTACAGCTTCATGATAGAAGTACATGGGTAACATAGTTTATATGTGTTTTCAAAATGACAGCTAGTCTGCTAAGATGTTCTAGTTCAACAAAATTCTAAGTGGATGTTCCAGCTGCGACCTGGTCTGCCTTTTGTGTTCACCCATATGATTTGTCTGGGAGATCTATTGCCTTTTTGGCATTCTGATTTTTTCAGGTTTGTTTGACGGTTGTCAAGAAATCTCCTTTCTCTCGGAAAAATTCTCTCTCAAGAAGTCTGCATTGGCTCAGTTTTGCCCTTCTATGAGCCTGCATCTTCTTCTAACATATTTATCTCAAAAGGATTTTTGCCTTTCAGTTTTAGACATTCAGAATCTTGTAATTCTTTTGTACTTTACTGAAGATTGTTAGTGCTTTATGCTTTTTGTGCCTTAAGATTTTCTTCACTTTTGCGCTAATACTGCAGTGAGATGTGACGTCTTGTGCAGGTATCTAGAATTAAAATAATGATATTGTTTAAGTGATAGTTTGAGGATGATCCTTCCCCTTGAATTTCTTGAACTATTTTAGGAGTCAGTGTTTTGATGATACTTTTCGATTTTCTGGACAAGCAACTACTTCACATCTTTGAAGAAGCTTCCTTAATGTCATACGTGCATTATTTCAACTTTTTAATTTTGTGCTTGAATGAAAAGCTACTTCCCATGTACCATCTTGTGCATAACATTTCCCAGTACCCATGGTTTCAGCATGGAGTTGGATTGGACATTGAACTTTATGAAACTTAATATGTTTATATAATATATCTGATTCGGAGAACAAATACTGACAAAGTTTGGTCATTCTATACTTTGCTAACCTGACGCTTTTAACAGGTAGCTGGGACATGGCGCTGGATGCTTGGAGTTGCTGCATTGCCAGCCATCATTCAGTTCTTCCTAATGCTACTTCTGCCTGAATCACCGCGCTGGCTTTTTCGCAAGGTTGGTGATTCTCGTTAATATTTGAAGTTTTTCTTCAATATTCTAATATGTTCCTTGGATTTAATTCTTGAACCTGGATGTTACTGATACATGCAGAATGAGAAAGCTAAAGCTATTGCCATACTTTCAAAAATCTATGATTTTGAACGTTTGAATGAGGAAATCGACATTCTTTCCAGCGCTTCAGAACTAGATATCTTCAGAAAGACTAAACCTGGGTGTCTGGATGTTTTTAGATCCAAAGAGATGAGGCTTGCTTTCTTTGCCGGAGCTGGCTTACAGGTAAATGGTCGAGATATCTTGTAGTTGTTGTTAAGCCAAATCTCACCGGTTTTGAAAGTCTCATTGATCAATTTCAATCCATCCCTTCTTAACCTTTTATTTCTGTCTCAGATAACTGCAGTGCTATAACTGCTTCATTTTATTTTGTGGTCTGTTATCAGTATTATGTCCTCGAATACCATATGTTACTACCATTATAAATAGCACATTACCTTAAGCTTCTACAATTTATGAATTTAGCATTTAATTGTTGGTATGTTTTGGTAGTTTAAAAATTTCTTTCTTGAGTTTAGCTGAGCTAAGTTGCATGGGTATGGGTGCAGTTACGGGTATGGGAGATGGAAAAATTTGTTAAAGGTAGGGTATGGGGTCACGGCTGAAACTCATGGGGTATAATCATAGTTCAGAGCTATATATGTAAACGACCTTTTTAAATTGTAGTTCTTATCCAGCAAGTTACAAAAATGGATGAAGTGTATGATATATATCCGAGAAGTGTATAACGAGCGTTTTAAATTAAACATGCATTGTATAATTGAGTACTAGTCTGAATAAATATATGCATATATTTAAGGAGCGTCCAAGCAGTGTTGATATGGGTATGGTACGACATGTGTCAGGTATGGGTATGGCTCCAGTACCTAGGTAACATAGAAGCTGAGTCACAAAGTATTAACCTGCCAACCATTTCTGCCCTCTCTTTTCATCTTTAATCACTGGTTGGGGTTTAAAACTTAATTGGTAACGATGAACTTAATATCACATCTAGAATTCTCCAAATGAAAATACTCTACCTTGTGTTTCCTTGACTTTCTGTTGCTCTTCTTCCGTCAGAAACCTCAATTCTTTTCTTAAACCGCAAACTTTTGTTCTCTACAAGTTCAGAAACTTTGCGTCTTCAGGCCTATGCTATTGGGAACATATACATGTTGATGCCTTATTTGATATGCTTCTGATTCCAAACGCACATCATAGAAACACGTCTTTCATAACTTTCTCAGTCTTCTGCAAACTTCTCCAACCTTGATATGAGTATTCAAAAACAAATAAGAATTGGTTGCTTAGAACCATTGAGGATCGCAACACTAAATGTGCTTCCGTCTATTGACTGTTTCTGTACTTTGCACTTTAATCTTTCACACAGGCATTTCAGCAATTCACTGGAATCAACACAGTAATGTACTACAGCCCTACTATCGTCCAAATGGCCGGCTTCTCCTCCAACCAGCTCGCCCTCCTCCTCTCCCTCATCGTCGCGTCCATGAATGCCGCCGGCACCATCGTTGGCATCTTCCTCATCGACCGCTGCGGCCGCCGCAAGCTCGTACTCACCAGCCTCTTTGGAGTCTTCATCTCTCTCCTCCTACTCGGTTTTTCTTTCTCTGTCGAGTCTTCCGCCATCTCCTCCAACCTCAAAGCCAGCTATGGTTGGCTCGCAGTTGCAGGCCTGGCTCTCTACATCCTGTTCTTCTCACCAGGAATGGGCCCAGTTCCATGGGCTGTTAACTCTGAAATATATCCCGAAGCTTACAGAGGGATTTGTGGAGGGATGTCAGCGACGGTGAACTGGGTATCGAATCTGATCGTGGCTCAGAGCTTCTTGTCGATCATTGGATTGGTTGGGACTTCGGTGACATTCTTTATTATTGCTGGCATCACGGTATTGGCGTTTGCATTTGTGATTGCTTTTGTGCCGGAGACGAAGGGGTTGAGCTTTGAGGAGGTGGACAGATTGTGGAAGGAGAGGGCTTGGGGGCCTGCAGGAGGTAATTACAGGCAGAGCTTGCTTGATTCTGAGGCATAATTTCAATAGATGTTGCCGTTGTTTCTCCTGCATATGCATCGCCTTCTTATTTTTGAAGAAGGTGGTGGTTTCTGTGCGTTGGAGAGTTAAGGTGTTATACGAGGGGCTTGGATTTGTTGATCACATATGTGTCTAGTGTCTTTATTTTTCTTTTTTTTTTATCTTCTCTTTTTTCTGTAATATATTGCCCGGTAAGTCCAAATTGCTTTGTTTTCTGAAATTGTTGTAGCATCTCCTTCTGTATAATATATCATCCAGTTAGTTCAGAATTTGTATTTTGTGCTTTGGTTTTTGTTTTTGTTTCTATTTTTATTAGGAAGAATATTATCTCGCTGTAGAGGGTGTGCTGAGTCATTTGACATATTGTACAGGTTTTGTTCCATCTGCAAGATTGACAAATGAGAACACTGCAAATGACATCTCAGGAAATGCGAGTTCCATGCTGAGCAAGTGTAGGTATGGTCAACTTCTTCTGACCTTAACAAATTCTTTGATTCTTATTTCTCAAAAAAAAAAAAAAAAAAAAAAAAGAAGAAAGAAAAAAAATCTTTGAGACTCTTATCATTGTGTTCTTTTCATTATGAGGAGTTTGTGTGTAACTGAATATTGATTGTTGATTGTGATTCTTTATTTGTTTAGTGTTGTCTATTTGAAATTGGACTGCTTTTCAAAGCTGAATCCTCTGCAGTTCTTTGTTAACAGAGAATTCACTTATCGCACGATCATGAATAGATTGTTCATAAATGAAAAGAAAATGGCCGCAGCCTGTCATTTTAAACTTTCAGAGAAAAACGAGTGTTTTTGCGGGAATGGGACGAAACTTTTAACACGATGGCGCGTGTTTTTATATATACTAGATTGGATGCACGTTCAAAGGTTAAATATTATTATTATTATTTAGGTCTATTTTTTTTACTTAAGCTGGTTGTGAAAAAGTGAAGTCAGTTATTGTTTATATATCTATATAGTTAATTAAAAGTACTAACATTATTATGGCCAAAGCCAAATTACATGGTCAATTAGCATTAAGTTCAATTTACAATAGTACATGAAGGTCAAAATCCTTTTATAAAAAAATGTTACTTTTATGCAAATAATTTCCTTGTCATCACGATTCTATATTGTCATCTTATAATTTGCTTAGATTCAAAGTATAATATTCTAATGTTTATAATCTATAATTTAATAATCTAATAATTTTTCCTTTAATGTGATGTCTCATGAGGCTAATAGACTCTTAAGAGAAGATCATACCAATAATCATGGATCTTAATTATGAGAAAATTTTCAAGATGTTATATTTATATTCTATCTGTTTATGTTCTGGATTTTCAAAGTTAGTAAGCTATGAAATGACTAATTGATATATTTCATGCTAGTATGTATCATTTTCTTAGTATAGTGACGTTTTTTTTTTCTGAGACAGAGAATTGTTTTAATTGGATTATACGTTCACATCTTTAAGTTATTTTTCTTAATGAATATTAGATTCCTCTTAAGTGTTCTTCTCTGTCTCATTGGATTCTCTTGTAATTTAGAACTTTTTTAGCATAACTGCCTCAGTTACATCTTTTATCAGGAGTCATCTCTATTTCTTAGTATACGGTAGCTAGTGTTATTCTGATGGGATGTAATTATTCTAATTAGAGTCTTTCAACATAATTGCAAGTGATCAAAACCCTAGATCTTTTGAAATAATATATATTAAACATCTCATAATTAAAATATCTAAAATTTTTAAACAATACCTATTTGAGTAATTTTACTCACATAATTATTTTTAATTAACATACCTATTGAATATCTCAAAGACTTGTAATTGGTGAAACCCCTACATATTTTTAAATAATACATATTGAACATCTCATAATCAAAACATTAGAAAAACTTAAATGTGCGACTAAAACTAATTTATACATCTTTTCGTGTGTGTTTATAAATTATAGTATTGGAAAGACAAAATGTTTAAAATGGAGTACTGCATTAAATTATAATTTAGTTGTAAAATAGGAGTCCTTATTTGAGTAATTTTACATAGATAATTCTTTTTAATTAACATACCTATTGAACATTTCAAAAATCTAAATATCCGCAATTTCACTCTTCAAACTGCCCTTTTCTAGTCATTAACAAATTTATAAAAAAACTTTTTTTTCATTAAGTTGGTTGCTTATGGTAAAATGTATTATCTTTCTATTTGATATAGTAAATTATTAAGCAAATGGTATAGCTCATGTTTAGTGCATATAACTATGCGAACAAATTGTAACATTTTAAAGGTTAGTTATTAAAACACTCTTTTTAACTCTTGATGATAATCAAATAACCGCGCGTAACTTTGAAAATATCAGAAAATCCACTTAAGTTTAGAGGTTATCAGAAACCCCTTTAACTTTAAGATTTTATGAGAAAATCCCACTAAATCAATAAATTTAGGAGGATTTTTTTGATAAAATCATAAAGGTGACTGGTTTTCTAATAAAATCTAAAAGTTAAAGGGGGATTTTTCATAGTAACCATTTTAATATGAGAAACCCATCAAGTTTAACCATATTGTAGCTAACCCTCTTTAAACTATGAAAATTTGAGATAACCCCTTGAACTTTTCTCACTTAACCCCCCTCAAATGTAGGGTGTGTCTAAGAAAACCTCCCTCAGCTATTTTAATTTGAGAAACCCCCTCATGTAAGTTAACTATTTTAATTTGAGAAACCCCTTCATGTTTGAGCTTATTATAGATAACTCATCTCAAGTTTGAAAATTTAGGAAATCGTCATGATCTCTTCTTACTTTACACTCTAAAAACTAATATTGTTACTCTAATAGCCCAATAATTTTAGGTTTTATTCACTTAATCCCCATTATTTTTTGGCAAAGAAACCCCGAATACTGAATGTATATAACTTTGGAGACTTTTCAAAGGATTGTTTATAATTATTAAAATTTTCAAGAGGTAGATTGTAATTTTTAGATTTTAAGGGGATTTGTTTCTAATTTAGATTTTGGAGTGTTGTTTGTACTTTTTATGTTTTTAGTGTTTTTCTTGTAATTTCATGTGGTTTTTTTGTAATATTTTTAATTTAAAGGGGCTGTTTATAATTTTTAGGGGATATCCTCAATTTAAAATTTTTCAACATGCAATTTTTCCATATTTAAATTTATTCTATTTTTTGTAATTTTCATATTTTCTTGCGTTTGTTTGAAATTTTTAATATTTAGGGGCTATTTATAATTTTTAAATTTTAAAGGGGTTTGTTTGTACTTTTTAGATTTTGAATAGGTTGCTTTTAATTTATGAATTTTTTGGGTCATTTATAATTTTAGAATGCTAAGAGACTTTTTTTCAAATCAAGGTTTTTTTTATAATTTTATGAAACCCTCAAAATTAACATATAAGTAAATTTCAATAAACCCTTAATAAGTTTTTATTATTTGGAACTAAATCTTAAATATCTTTAAAATTCTTATTAAATTCTCAATAATTTTTAGCAGAAAACTCTCAAAGTTAATGTCATTAGTTCATATGTAGTCAAATGACCAAAATAGACTCCAATAACCTTAGAAGTTTTATGTTTTTTCAATTAACCGCCAATAACTTTTGGTAGAAAATCCAAAATAATGGATGTTTATAACTTTTAGATTTTTTTTCCGAGGTTTGTTTGTAATTATTAGAATTTTATAGAGGTTGGTTATAGTTTTTAAGTTTTAAAGGGGTTTATTTTTAGTTTTTAATTTTGTGGGGGCTTTTATATTTTTTGGGAGGTTTTTTTAATTTTTGTAGGGTTTCTTTGTAGTATACTAATTTAAAGGATTTGTTTATGATTTTTAAGATTTTTAGGGGGTTTTTTGCAATTTAAAAATTTGTAGGATGCTAGTTGTCATATTTTACTTTTTATGAGATTTCTTGTAATTTTCATTTTTTTTGTTTCTTTGTTTGGATTTTTAGGAGTTGTTTGTAATTTTCAAATTTTAAAGGGGTTTGTTGTATTGTTTATTTTTTAAAGAGGTTTGTGTGCAAATTATGAATTGTTCGTGGTTCATTCATAATTTTAGAAATTTAAGAGTATTTTTTTTTCATTTTTAAGATATTCAAGGTTGCAACTTTTAGATTTTTTATGGGACTATATGTTTTTTTGAAGGGTTTATCCCGATTCATCAGTGGGTTTCCTATAATTTTTAGGAATTTAAATAAGGTGATTTGTAGCTTTAAAAATTTTCCATGTGTTATTTGTAATTTTAAATTTTTAGGTAGTTATTTGTAATTTTTCATATTTTTTGGGTTGTTTGTAAATTTATGGATTTAATTTTCAAATAAGAATGATTTGAGGGGTATATACTGTCTTTGAGGGTTAATTTTAGCCAATGTAAAATTTAGGGGTAACGATATTTTAAAAGTTAAGTGCAAAAAATAAAAATGTTTTGGGTGTTTTTTTAAAATTATCAAACCTACTGAAAGTTTAGTGAGAATTACAAATATTCTGAGAGTTTAATGCTCAATTCAAAGTTATGAGTGGTTTATTGAAATTTACTTTTAAAATAATTAAGGAGGGGCATATGACAATTTTTTAGATTTTTTTAATTGTGGATAGTTACAATTTGTTTCGAATTAACAAAATTTTGGTTATTAGAATTTTCTACTTTTTAAGGATAAAATTTTCTAATTTTGGATGTGAATAGTTTTAACTAATGAGAATTCTTAGGAAGATGGAGTTAGTTGGACATGTGTCATATTCTAACAGGGTAGATAATTAGTTTCATTATTTGATCTCTTTTCATATCAAATTTTGGTTAAAGATTTTACCTTTAAATTATTTGAATATATATTATTAATTAGGATAAGATTAGAATAAAAAATCGACCAAGGAAAGTTTTTCACAAACTTGCACTTTTATAAGGAGTATGATATATATAAGGATTCCCTCATATACAATAATGTGGTACAATTTTCACCAAGTCAATAAACTAAGAGAGAGAAAGCCTTCAAAGAGCCTCCCAAGGAGGCTCCTAAGGATGATGTGGCAAGGAAAAAGCTCTTAAGGTGCTCCAACAAACTCTCAAGCACCCTCCTAAGTCCTAGTTAGCGGTGTGGCCTACTATGGAGCTCCCAAGTGCTCCATAAATTAGGAGCTCCACAAATTTGTGGAGCAATTGGGAGCTCCTAAGGGTGAGGGCTCACTAAAAATTATTTTTTATTAGATTTATTATTTTAAAATATATTTATAAAATATTATTTTTAGGAGAATGAACGTTTTAAATAATATTTGAGCTCCTAGTTGGGAGTTTGTTGGAATATTTCTCCTAGTAGGGAGCTCCTAAGTAGGCCCCATGCTTGAGAGCACTCCAACAGGAGCTCCCTACTAAGAGCAAGGGAAGCAAGCTCCTTGCGCCCTCTCTCAAGGTCTATGTGGCGGTGGGAGAGTTTGCAAGCCCTCCAGCAAGCTCCCAAGGAGCTCCCAAGCCATCTCCTTAGGCTGACGTGGACATTGAGAGCTTAGCGCTTGGGAGCTCCCAAGCTGTGCAAGATTTACAAAACCACCACCCACAAAAACACAATTGCAGAGTGATCAAAATCTGCCCAAAAAAAGAAGCAAAAAATCCAACCTTTTCCAAAATGAAGAATGCTCGATTAATCAAAATAGTGACTTTGACCGGTTCTAACCTGATAGACCATCTCTGATCGGCAAGTCCCCTCTCCGATCAGCAAGGCCTGGGCTCCGATCGGCAAGTCCTCGGCAAAATAGAGACTTTGACACGGGAGATGAAGAGGCGTGGATTTGATTCGACGGGAGATGAAGAGGTCTCAAGGTCTGGGTTTGGGGTTGGGGATATGAAGAGGTCTCTTTTGAGATGAGGGGAGATGAGAAGGGGCTTGGTATTCCTGATGAGAATTTTAAGTGGCTCAGTCTCTTTTGTTTGTTTTTTTAATGATTTAATGAAATAGAATAGATACAAAGATCTGGTAAATGAAATAAATGAGCAATTAGAGTTGAAAAATGACCGTTGAGTAATGGGTAAAATATAAAAATAGAAGGGTTTTTTGATATTAGTGGAGCTCCTAACTAGGAGCTTGTTGGAGCTCCATAAAAGAAGGAGGGCCTCCCAAGGCTTATTTTTTTAATTTTTTATTCTAAAATGCTTGAGAGCTTGGTGACTAGGACTCCCAACTAGGAGCTTGATTCACTTGCTCTTAGTGGGGTATGGGGAGAAAGTCGATTTCATTGACGAGTTTATTACAACTTCAAACGTTTACAATAAACTCAAAGAAACAGTCTTTTTATAAGACTTTTAACAAAAATTACAACTTTCTTTTAAACAAACGCAACAGATGTTTATTTTCTGCTGCTTGCGTAGGATCTTGGCATGTGACGGGGACGTTGATATCCGTGGACCACCAAACGATCAGATCAGATCCAAAGCTTCGTTGATTCGCGAAGGAATCAAGAAACCGAAGCAATTGTCTCGGTAACAGCGAGATAATCACTCTTCTCAAGATCACCGCAACGGGGCAATCTCAAAGAAAAAAACCGGGAACTGTAGATCTGACGAACTTTTCTTCTCTGTACTGAAGAACTTGATCCGATCTCCTCCTCTCTTCTAAAATTCGTGCTCCTTCAGTATTCAATTCAGCAGGGCTTCGCTGACGCTCGAGAATTCCAACTCTCCAAAAATAAAGGCATTGGAATGTATTTATAGGCTTTGGGACCTCTGTTTTCGGATAAGAACGACCGATTCACTCTTATCCTCACTCATAACTACTTTATCACGTTCTAGGATTGGTTCAGATCAGTTGGAACAAATCCAGGTGATTAACGTCGAAAAACAGCTTAAAACTACAAAAAAATTAGTTTTGTGGGCTGCGGACGCTCGCGGTGTCTCGGCAGTGGCCGAGACACCTATGGGTGTCTCGCCGAGGCCTGGAACATTGTTTCACGCATTCTGTCTGTTTCCACCGTATCTTTGCCGTCCGAACTCTGAATTACGTGATTCAAAGTACGTAGGAAAGCCGACGAGTAGATCTACAAGCTCCTATAGTTGGATCATATGTGGAGCAGACGGGATATGAATGGTGCTTCGTATTTTTATCAGCAAAGCGTGGCTCCCAATTAGTTCATATCCTCGTTATTCTGCAGTTTCGTTGCTTCACACGGTTTGTCGAATTACTTCATGCGCTCTTTGATGTTAATTAATCTTACGTGACTCGGATAGTGACGTTCATCGTCTTCTCTCAGCTTCGAGCTATTTGTGAGAACTTATAAGCAACTTTTGATGCCTACAAATACCTCCTCAAAAATGTTCCAGTCTCGTTTCTTTTATAGAGGAACCTGAAATATTTTGGATGTGATCGGTCCAACCTTCAGTCGGTATAAAAGGATCTGTAATTAGCTTTGATTCTTGACTCCTTCGATTTTCAGTCTATTCAATATTTTAACGAATAGCTAAAATTTTTCCGGCGCTGCGTTTATCGTTTAGCTGTCGTCGAAGTCTTAAAAAACTAGTGAGTTAATTTTGGCTCGTGTCGTCAAGTTGACTTAGAACTGACTATCTCTATCACAATATATTGACTTAGAACTACACGTTGAACGGCGTTGACCTTAGTGTTTCGGATCGCCCAATGTTGACTTTTCGTCACAACGCGTTGACCGTCGTTGACTTAGGGTTACGCGTACGTTTGCTAGAGTTTACATAGTTTAAGCTCTTAAGGTATTGGAGTGCGGCGGTCCCAAATGTTGGGGCTGCAGGACCAACTGTTAAAGCTGATTCATCTACATGTATAGAAGTTGTCAGATCCTCAAGTCATGAGACCAAATAATGGAGCTGGTGCATCAATGACTCATATTTATAGGATTTTTGGCAAATCCTCAGCCATTAACGGGTTTGATAAGCCTTTACCGACTTCCGTCGACTATCGTTTGAGTCGGGCTAGCATGCGGATTGTTTAAGTCCGTTCTGTATGTAACGTTGTGCTAAAAGAGTTAACCCTTTCAGTGCTACGATATTGAATACGTAGACTTCGTCTTTCTTACGAGAATAGACTACCCGACAACGTGTGTTAGACGTAGACTTAGGATTTTGGTCAATCTTCAGCCATCAACGGATTTAACGTGCCTTTACTGCCTACCGTTTGAGCAAGCTAGCATGTGAATTGTTTGAATCCATTTTTCACATGTAATGTTGTGATAAGAGAGTTAACTCTCTTAGTGCTACGATATTGAATACGTAGACTTCGTCTTTCTCATGGGAATAGACTACCCGACAATGTGTATTAGATGTTGACTTATCTTTATTTAGGAGTCGAGATAAAGTTTCCCGCGCGTGTAAGGCACGAATTATGGTGTTATTAATAACAACCTACCACAATGTCGAATATGTGAGCTTTTGTTCTTTTTACGGTCAAGAACTAACCGGCAACGCGTATTAGGCGCTAACTTATCCCTACTTAGGCTTTGGGATAAAAGTTCCCAGACTCGGATTCTGGTGTCTTCTTTAATCGGTGAAAGACTAAACCGACAACGCGTGTTAGGCGTTGACTTATCCCTACTTAGGATTCGGGATAAAATTCCTCGTGTGTGTGAGGCATGGATTATAGTGTTATTAATAATAACATGCCATAATGTCGAATATGTTGGTTTTTATTCTTTTTACGATCAAGAACTAACCGGAAACGCGTATTAGGCGTTGACTTATCCCTACTTAGGTTTCGGGATAAAAGTTCCCAGACTCGGATTCTGGTGCCTTTTTCAATTGGTGAAAGACTAAACCGACAATGCGTATTAGGCGTTGACTTATCCCTACTTAGGATTTGGGATAAAATTCTCTGTATATGTGAGACATAGATTATGATGTTATTAATAACAACCTATCACAATGTTAAATATGTGGGCTTTTATTCTTTTTACGGTCAAGAACTAATCGGCAACGCGCGTTAGACGCTGACTTATCCCTACTTAGGCTTCAGGATAAAAGTCCCCAGACTCGGATTCTGGTGTCTTTTTCAATCGGTGAAAGACTAAACCGGCAACGCGTGTTAGGCATTGACTTATCCTTACTTAGGATTCGGGATAAAATTCCTCATGCGTGTGAGACACGGATTATGGTGTTATTAATAACAACATGCCACAATGTTAAATATGTGGGCTTTTGTTCTTTTTACGGTCAAGAACTAATAGGCAACGCGCGTTAGGCGTTGACTTATCCCTACTTAGGCTTTCGGATAAAAGTTCTCAGACTCGGATTCTGATGTCTTTTTTAATCGATAAAAGATTAAATCGGTAACGTGTGTTAGGCATTGACTTTTTCCTACTTAGGATTCGGGATAAAATTCCCCGTACGTGTGAGGCACATATTATGAGAGTTGAAAAAAATAGTGTCTTCTCTTGTGGCAAAGACGAACCCGATGCGAGAGAGGAAGAATTTTATATTCTATCTCTCAAAGTTGAAGAGGAAGAATTTTATATTCTATCTCCAATTGTCAAGGAAACTCAAAGTGGGATCTCCACTCCGAGAATACGGGTAGGTGAAACTAAGAGTGGGATCTTCACTCCTAGAATCTACAAGATTCAGATAATCCTAACTATCGAAAGGTTTGATTACCAAACTAAAGGTGTGTTTCTTGTTTATTGAGAGTGAATTGTGATTTTGACCCTAACTGTAGGAAGGTTTTACCAAGTGGGGGTTCGAGACAATCCTAATTTTTATAGGTTTGATCGCTCAATTTGAAAGTAGACCTCTCGTTCATGAAAGGAGTCGAGAGGGGACTTTGGTTTTGGCCCTAACTGTATGAAGATTTGACCAAGTGGGGAGTTTTGAGACAATCCTAACTTTTATAGGTTTGATCGTTCAATTTGTGGACCTCTCGTTCAATGAAGGAATCGAGAGGGGACTTTAGTTGTGGTCCTAACTATAGGAAGTTTTGACCAAATGAACAATGAGAGTGGGAGTACAAATTACAGTGGGAGTGTTGATTCATACAAATCACTCAAAGGGAGTTCGTGGTGTTAAGTGACAAATCACTCGAGTAGTTGCTCGGGGTTCAGTCACCGGACCCAAGCGTTCTTTGATCCAAACTTTACCTCGATCCTTGTGCAAAGGACCCAGATGATCCACTATTAGCTTCTTGCTTTCGAACAAGTCTACATTATCGCGATGCTTCACTGGAAGTATTGGATCAATCAGAGCAGAGGCGGAACTCAACAAAATCAGAAAAACGGGTACAGAATGTCTCTTGTCTCGGCCCTGGTGCGGGTCAGACCCTGGTGACCCGCGACTGGGAGGGTCAGATTTGAGTGACCCGTGGCTTGGAGGGTCAGACTTAAGTGACCCACGGCTTGGAGGGTCAGACATGAGTGACCCATGGGTTGGAGGGTCAGACTTGAGTGACCCACGGCTGGGCGGGTCATCTGGGTGTGACTCGTATTTTTTTATCTTTTTTTGCCGTTGTTTCGTACTTTGGCCTCCAAGTTTGATGCAATCTTGGTTGTTTCTTGACTATGTCCTTCTTCTGTATTTTTTGTGCCTTTTGCATAAGAATTCGCGTGTGCGCAAGCAGTACGCAGCGCTTCTGGATTCTCTCCTTAAGAGTTGAACGGATCCTTTTGACTTGGATACATTCACTTGTTGATGATTTGGAGGAGGGGGCATTTGCTCGCTGTTAGGACACTTGGTGTTCCCTGAATTTTAGATTCGTCCTGTAACAGATCCCGTCCACTGTCTTTAAAGCCTTAGCGAATTGGCGTGCGAGGCGTTGGTGCTGTCTTTGGCGAGCTCTTTTAGATAAAGTGGGCGCGCCTCCAACGGCTATCTCCTTGATTGAGGAGGAGTCCAGATCTGCAGATTCGGCCTCGTTGGAGGCCGAAGGGATGTTGTGGGTGTTAGCCCTTATGTTTTGATGATGTTTTACAATCACCATTATCGGTACTAATTGCTTATTGAGTGATAATGCAGTTAATATACATATCAAACATGTTAGTACCACAAATGAAGGATTGGATGGAATATGCGCTACAACGATGATATCCAAAGGAGGAGGAGACATAGTGATGAAGCAACGTTCATTCAAGAACACCAAATGCAATAAGAAGCTTCATCCAACTCAAGCTATATCAAGACTCAAAGAATTGTATTCTACGTGAGGATATTAGCTAGTTTTTATTTTTCTCTCTAGTGCTAAAATATAGGCAAATAGTTTAGATTTCATCTGAAGCTATTGGGATATCACACATACGTTTTCATATTTATATTTTTGAGCGTATTTCACAAAATACTATTTTTCACAAGTATGAGGACCTATTTGCAAAATTCCTTTTCCAAACAATTTGTTTTTAGTATCAAAAGTATTTTACAAAGTTTCACAATTTTCAGAAGTCAAATGAATAATTTATAAATATTTTAAGTGAGTAAAAACCTGTTTTTTGAGTGTATCAGTTCACGGTCGACCCTCACGGTCGACCGCGCCTGAGTTCATTCGTCAGTGGGCAACAGAGACTTTCACGGTCGACCGTGAGCTCGAGAATTCCCACGGTCGACCGCAGAACTCTCTGGAAGTTTACTGCGTTTTTGGGCTGTCTCGTGGTCGATTGCGAAAAAATCACGGTCGACCGCCGCTTATTTTAAACGGTCATCTGGTATAGTTTTTTAGCGCCGATTTCACACAATCTCAGCGCAGTTTTGTTTTTAGGTTTTGGGGGATTGGGTATGGGTTCAAACAGCTGTGGTTTTCTATTTAAACGTATACTCTTCTTCTTCCTCATTGTCCCAGCTCTTTCAAAATATTTCAGAGAACGTTTTTACAGAGCTTAATTTTCAAACATGTTCTTTCTGAGTTTTTGTGTGTCACATCCCAGCTTTAGTGTGATCTTCTCTTTGCCATAGGAACATTGTAAAGAGAGTTTTTTTACACCAATTTCTACTATTTTGAGAGCTTGATCTTGTAGAGATCAATTATGTGGGAATGTGATCTAGTGAGATCAACTGTGTAGTATGAGATCGTAAGGGGATCGCTGTATAGAAGAAGTTTCGGCTTCCAAACTGGGTTGTGTAGTGGATTTCTCCTCGAGAGTGGGGAGCGGGGACGTAGGTCAGAGGACCGAACCTCGTTAACACATCGCGCGTCACAGGATAACGATTCCTAACTCTATCTCCTCTATACTAATTGCTTTTGGATATTGTGTTTTACTTGTCTTAATTTTATTACACAATTATAGCCTTGTGACCATAATCACCCCCCTCTAGGGTCCAACAGCGGGGTGCAGCTACCGCAACAACAGGGGCATTGATCTTCCCGCGCTTGCGAGAGGTGGAGGATCTGAAGGAGGAGGACGATAAAATATTCCTTGAAATTAGCCTGGTCGAACTCGTACTTGACCTCTACGTCAATCGGGATCCGGATCCGAGGTTGCGACACATCAGCCTTCGCAGAAAGGCTGTTGGCTCCCACTGTGGTCGCCAGCTTGTTTGGGGAGAAAGTCGATTTTATTGACAAGTTCATTACAACTTCAAACGTTTATAATAAACTCAAAGAAACAGTCTTTTTATAAGACTTTTAACAAAAATTATAACTTTCTTTCAAACAAACGCAACGAATGTTTATCTTCCGCTGCTTGCGTGGGACCTTGGCCTGTAATGGGAACGTTAACATCCGTGGACCATCAAACGATCAGATCAGATCCGGAGCTTCGTTGATTCACAAAGAAATCAAGAAACCGAAACAATTATCTTGGTAACAGCGAGATAATCACTCTTCTCAAGATCACCACAACGGAGCAATCTCAAGGAAAAGAACCGGGAACTGTAAATCCGACGAACTCTTCTTCTCTGTACTGAAGAACTCGATTCGATCTCCTCCTCTCTTCCGAAATTTGTGCTCCTTTAGTCTTTAATTCAGCAGGGTTTTGTCGATGCTCGAGAATTCCATCTCTCCAAAAATAAAGGTCCTGGGGCTGTATTTATAGGCTTCGGGACCTCTGTTTTTGGATAAGAATGACCGATTCACTCTTATCCTCACTCATAACCACTTTATCATGTTCTAAGATTGGTTCAGATTAGTTGGAACAAATCCAGGTGGTTAACGTTGAAAAACGGCTTAAAACTGTTAAAAAAATCAGTTTTGGGGGCTACGGACGCCCGCGGTGTCTCGATAGTGGCTGAGACACCTATGAGTGTCTCGCCAAGGCCACGCGTTCTATCTGTTTTTGTCGTATCTTTGCCGTCCGAACTCGGAATTACGTGATTCAAAGTGCGTAGAAAAGCCAACGAGGTGATCTACAAGCTCCTATAGTTGGATCATATGTGGAGCAGACGAGGTATGAAGGGTGCTTCGTCTTTTATTAGCAAAGCATGGCTCCCGATCAGTTCATATCCTCGTTATTCTGCAGTTCCGTTGCTTCACACGGTTTGTCGAATTACTTCATGCGCTCTTCGACGTCAATTAAATCTTATGTGACTCGGATAGTGACGTTTATCGTCTTCTCTCAGCTTCGAGCTGTTTGTGGGAACTTATAAGCAATTTTTGATGCTTACAATGCCTATGTGGCACAATCCCCACCATCCTCATAAAGTAGGAGAGAGAGTGTGAGTTGGTGGGGATTTGTGCCTACTTTATGAGGATGGTGGGGATTGTGCCACATAGGCGACAATGAGAGAAATCTCCTCCTATGCCAATGATACCCATTAATCATATATATATATATATATATATAAACTTGTGTCAACTTAAGTGGATCTCTATATATATATATATATATATATATATATATATAGCAAAACTTCTGTCAACTTAAGTGGACGTCCACTAAGTTTCTTATCCATTGATGATTACTTGATTGAGTTATATTGTTGATGATCCGCTCCGTTAAACTTGATCTACATATTCTAAAACCCCAACACACCAAATTTGGTGTGAACTCGTTGTGGTTTGACCCTCCGTCGAGCCATGTAAAAAGTTCTATTCACTCGAAACTATATATATATATATATATATATGAGACTTCAATGTGGGTTGTTCAGATACCATGTCCAAGGATCCTTTAACTGTACTAAAGCTCTGAAATTGTAATGTGGATTAAGGGTTATAAATTTACTTTGTAACGCGTGATTATTAGCTAAATAACAAAGTAGGTGATGAAATCACTAGATAAGGAGCTCTACGATGCATTTTGGCTTTTTTTCACCCTGAGAAATTAGGTTGATCTCAAATCCGAAAATACTTTTATCTTTTACCGAGCAAGAGCCTCTTGAGGATTCGCTGCATGTGGCACTTCTTGTTAATTAACTTATTAAAACCATGCCTAGTGTATTCTTGCGTCGGTTTTGTATTGCTGAATATTGTAGGAAACCTAAACTGAGATCCTTAATAGCTGGTTACCATTCTTTGTTGCTCTCCTTCACTAGTTACAAGACTAGAATCCACCTGGACGCTTATTTTATTGTTTCTTTTCAGCTGTAAGCCATAATTCTGTGACAAACACAGCTTTAAATAATTACATATGTAATCTCGAAAAATAACAAGGATGTGGACATCGAAGGGCGGGGCGATCCTTGCATGGTCCCCAAAAAGATTCTAAATTTCAAACAAAAGCAACAAATAATTAACATGGAGGACAGAGACACACAAACATGGGAACATAAGACATCAAGCCATCATTATTATAGAAAACAAAGTTCTCACAGAAGCTGCTCTGTGCACAAATCATGTATAGGGAGAGGGGGAAAAAGAGGTAGAATGTAATGTCCTTATGGCATTCCTCATGGTGTTTTAAAGCAGAAAGGGACACTCGAAATCTTTGAGTCGTTCGTATAGTTGGGTTCTGATACGACTTGTTGTGCTCTAATATCACTTGTTGTGCTTGGGGGAAGCCAAAACCAAACCGATGTACTTCGAGAGACCAAATCAAACAAACACCGAGAGAAGACCAAACAATGCAAAATAACGGCACAAACTCAAACAACCAATTTTAACGTGGTTCGGCAAGTTACCCATGTCCACGGGGCAAGAAGGGGATGAGGTTTTCACTAATAGAGAAGCATAGTACAAACTGAGATCACACAAACTCACCAATTAATCTCACCAACAAAGCTCTAATTCTCTCTAAACAAAACCCTAACCAATAGCTCAGAAAATATCTCTTTTCTATGCTCCAAATATCCCCTTCGCTGCACCCCAAACCTAAAACGTGTTCCTATATATACAGAAATCCTAAAACCAAAAGCATACTAGGAATTCTAAAACCAAAATCAAAATAGATTAGGAATTCTAATAACTTGTTACCAAAACAGATTAGAAATCCCAATAATCTGTTACCAAAATAGATTAGGAATCCCAATAACATGTTACCAAAATAAATTAGAAAACATATTAGGAATCTGCTATCCAACAATTCTCCACCTCGGCGAAGTGTTTTCAAAACTGAGCTAACATCAACCAAACCAAACGTCTCACTTGTTGCGTCCAGTACGAAGTGAAACAATTCACAACAACGGACTCAATCCATAACAAGTGGAGAACCCAAATGAGAATGCGACCACTCTCCAAACATCAGTGTCTACTCACCAAATCGGCTGCATCATAAATAACTACCTACGTATCCTCTTGCCCAAGAAATCAAGCATTCACGTAGTTCTCCAAATGGCCTCCAAAGACCCTCAATCCAATAGAAGAGTTCGCAATCCTTCTCCAACATCATCACCAAATCTGCGGCTGATAGCTCTCCTAATGACCCCAAAGTGAAACAATCCAAACACCTTCACCTGAGGTGAACCAATGGCCATAACCAAATACGAACTATGTCCACCAGCTGCACTCGAATCCAAAACCAACTCATCATTTGCATCCAAATCCAAATGATCCCCAAACCGTGTCACCCCAACTGGAATCCCAAATACTGCAGTATGATCTGAAGTATGTGGAGTAATCTCCACCCAATGTGGAGTAGCATCACTCTCCACCTGCTACGGTATCCCAACGATCTGATCAATACTCTCTACCTGTCGAGAGTCAAAAGTGACATATCTGCTCAGAACAAAATCACAGTCTCCCAACTAATAACCAAACGAGCCTCTGAATTCCAAATGTGCAATCAGATCAAATCTCACATCCTCGATGTGACCAAATACTGGGCAACCAAACATCTGACGCAACCCAAAATCTGAAGCAGCTCCACCAGATCCAAAATCTCTAAACGTAGTAGTCGACAACCTATGACTAAGATGACCCAATTATATCGAAGCCCGAACACCAAAACCAATATTCGACATCAAACGCCGATCCTCCTCCTATAAGGAACAACCCATCAAAACTGTCATCTCATCTCATCGCCCCAATGTTTCCTCTTCAATGAAGTGTCTCAAACTGTCGTGAGCTCGGCACAAATATAAGAAAAAACCCCTACAAAAAACAAAATGATGTGTTACCTTTTTGCCAATATATTTCCTCCATCTGTTGTTGACTTCTAGGACTTTACACCAACGGGACTTGGTTATAACCACCAATACCTAGAACAATCCTCAACTGTGAAAACCAAATATCGATTACCTCCTAATGATACCTTCTTGGAAGGCCCCCAAATGCCTGAAGGAACACCACCTAGAAGACCCCTCAATCGATGGATAGAAGTGCCAAACTTTACCTCGGTCTCTTTGCTCATACCAATGTGCTCAAATGACTTCAATATACAGGTCAATGCACTTCTCAATAATCCAATACATCGTATCAATAATCAAATATCCCAGCCTCAAATGCTTCTTTCTCAGCTATAATTCTCAAGGCACCAACAAACCAATGCTGAACAAACAAAGAATAGATCCAAACTGATAAAGGAGAGATTTTTACCTCCAATTGAAACCCTAACAAGAGCCTCCGAAAGATCTCACCCCGCACGACTGAAACGAGATCCATAAATAGGAAAAATCCTACCTTTATCACCAACCGAAGTTCTAGACAAACTTCCAAAGCGATCTACTCCTCCAATTAGCCCAAGCTTTGATACTATTCTGATACTACTTGTCATGTTCTGATACCACTTGTTGTGCGTGGTGGAAGCCAAAACCAAACCGATGTGCTTCAAGAAACTAAATCAAACAAACACTGAGAGAATGCCAAACAATGCAAAATAATGGCACAACCTCAAACAACCAATTTTAACATGGTTCGGCAAGTTGCCTACGTCCACGGGGCAAGAAGGGGATGATGTTTTCACTAATAGAGAAGAAGAGTAAAAACTGAGATTACAAAATTACACAAACTCATCAATTAATCTCATCAACAAAGCTCTAATTCTCTCCAAACAAAATCCTAACCAATAGCTCAGAAAATACCTCTTTTCTGTGCTCTAAATATCCCCTTCGTTGCACCCCAAACCTAAAATATGTTCCTATATATATAGAAATCTTAAAACCAAAAGCATACTAGGAATTCTAAAACAAAAATCAAAACAAATTAGGAATCCTAATAACTTGTTACCAAAACAGATTAGGAATCTCAATAACCTGTTACGAAAATAAATTAGGAAACATATTAGGAATATGCTATCCAACACGTATGTTCTCCATGAATAGCGCACAACATCCTATCTGTGTATAGGTGTATCGAATAAAATTTGCTCTAGAGGAAGTAGGACATGATGTGTGTTTTACTATTAAATTTTAAATCAAGTGTTATTATACAATATCAGTATGATTAATATTGATGCAATCATAATATTGTACCTACACAATTATACTACTATATCAGTGCAAGCACCAACCTTAAACTTTTAGAATGAGAGCTCATCACGGGTTAGTTAGATGGTTGAGAGGTTCTAATGTAGCTCTCACATTCCTAGGTACAATTCTAAACTGGATTATCATTAAAAAAAAGGGGGTTTTGTTTCTAGGCTCATTTGTTTACTTAACTTTATCTTTAAACCCACCCATTATTAGTTATATATTTAAGCCCAATTCACTTTATGTATTTGTCTTTAAACTCAATCTTCAAAATACAATACTTTCAGCACATGTATTTATACAGAATCAAGGTAAAAACCCCCCAAAACCCTTTCCCCATATAAACCAGTATCTCTCCTCATCTTTATCTTTTCAACTCAGCCCTAAGTTAAAACAACGAAAGCCCTCTTACCGCCAACGCACGTCTCCAGCCACCGTCGTTGTTGCCGTTACCGTCGACTTCTCGACCGTTGCCGTCGACCTCTTAGTTGCTCCGTCGCCTAGTTTACATCCCAGTTGTCGCCTCATTTCCATCCCAATCGTCACCGTCGATCTCGCAGTCCCCTTGCCGCCGACGCATCTCGCAGCCCCCTTACCGCCGACGTATCTCACAGTCGCTATCGCCCGTCCCAGTTGTCGCCTGTCGTCGTCCCAGTCATCGTTGCTGTATTTCTATATGAAGGTATATTTTTCATAAGTGTAATGTTCATTGAACCGCTTATATTCAGTCTATTATTCTTTTAATCTGCTTATATTTTGATTTCAAGATATCAATGTGATTTTCAAGACCAATTCTCCGGATTCTAGATGTCAAATATGATATCCAATATTTTTTATGTGTATAAATATATATTTGGAAATTGATTTGTAAAGTATTTGTATAAATATATGTTTGTCAGTATGAATATATGTTTGTCAGTATGAAACCTGTGGGACTGCTGTTGGAATTAGTTATGTAAAATTTTACCACAATTCTGAGACGTTGTATAGTTTGTCAATTGCATTCTTCGGTTAAATTACTAGTGTTTTGTGACTTCTGTGGTAGATTTAATGATAGATATATTTTAGTCTATTTTATTCGCATTACGAGCATTTTTTTTTGGTTGATGACAAGCTGAGGAGCTAAATAGGATGTTTGTCAAGATCATTGCATCCAGTTTCTTCTCCCTCGATGGAGCATTGCATTATTTTGTTTTGTATAACACGAAACCTGTAAGTGTAGCACGTTATACTGTAAGTATATCATGTTATCATGTAAGTATAGCACATTATACTATAAGTATAGTATGAAAGAGTCATATCCTACTCTGATACTAATTGAAAGTACCCTAATGCTACTGGGAAGGAACCCTAAGGAGGGTGAATAGGGTTTATGCTAATCTGATCCGATTTATGCCAATTTAAAACTTTACTAACAAATATATCCTAGCACAAGAGATATGAACAATATATGTGCAAGAATAATAAACCAAGGGCAATATGAACACAAACAAGATAGTGTGAATATAAACAATAAGCAATAGACAAAGACGATATAAGATATGAACACAAAAATAAGTGCGTTAATACAATAACAAACAAACGATATGATCACGGAGTTCGGTCCCCACGACCTACGTCTCCGCTCCTCACCTCGAGGAGATCTCCACTATCACAATCGGGTTTTCTACGCTTACCCAAATAACGTTTACACCTCACACTCGGTTTTCTAGTTCATCGCAAATTTTATAATCACTCACAGTGTAAACACACTAACTACCACCTCAAGTGTTGGTCTCTAGCTCGTGTCTCCCTCATGTGTTAGGAATTACAATCTCTTTCTAGGCATTATCACCTATCCTACTCCTCTTGGGACGACCACGTCTCTCACCACACACTCCTCTTGGTGTACTAGTATAATACAAAGTGAATCCTCACAATACAACAATCCACACAATTGCAAATACACTTCACACCCTCTAAGTGTTGGTCTCTAGCCCGTGTTTCCCTCAAGTGTTCAGAATTACGACCTATCTCTAGGCTTTACTACCAACGCCACTCCTCTTGGGATAACTCCGTCTCTCACCAACCACTTCTCTCGGTGTCCAAGTGTAATACAATGTGCAACTCACAATAAAGCTCATAAAATACAAATTTGTTCTCTATAATAGATGAGAACACAATTAAAGCTCACACTCAATGATACACTCTCCACAACCCAAATTATATTATGTATGAAAATACTAGAAGCTCAATGGTTGTGTGTGTAAGCAAAGAGTAAAAATCAAAATAATCTAAACTCAATGTAAATCTAGCTTATGGAAATTATAATTTAACACAATAAATAGCTAGAATGAGTTTAGGAAACTTCTCTATATGATGACAAGAGGGAGAGAGAGAAGAGTTGAAGCTCAAACACAAATGGTGATCTCCTCTAGCTCTTGTGAAATTATATTCACAAACTTGAAACTCTTAAACCACACTTAAACCCTTAAACAAAACTTGTAAACTCTTTTAAAACTTTTCTCTTGTTAGGTGGGAGAGGTAAATACAATGAGATATTTATAACAACCCAAGACATCAGCCAAAACCCCAAGGAAATGACCAAAAACCCCCACACAAAAACAGAATCTGGAAATAGCTATTACTGTGTAACGGTCATATTTATAAATCGACTTGCATTCGACTTAGTATAAGTCGACTTGTATTCGACTTATAATAAGTCGACTTGAAAGTTCACGTAAGCCGACTTGCAGAAGAAAATTAACACACAAGAATCTGCGTATAAGTCAACTTGAATTCGACTTGTCATAAGTCGACTTGTAGTCATGAATAAGTTGACTCAGTGGAGGAAAAAATGTATATTCCAGAATATTTCATAAGTCGACTTGTCTTGGTTTATAAGTCGACTTATAAACATGCACATGCACAATTCATGTTGAAAATCTAATTTTTAAAGTGCCTTTAAAAATAACAAAAAAATTCCAAAAAATATAAAACTTTGAAAAATGGTTGTAGACATGATAATACACATGTTACAAAAGGAATTTTTCAAATTACATTTACCATTTGTAAAATATCATCATTTTACAAATAAGTCTAAAACATAAAAATGTAAATACATGAATTTTGATATTTTGGCTAAACCATGTTTTGAAACTTTACACAATGATTATATAGACTTAATGGAAGGTATAAACTATTGTTATGAAGCTTATAAATAATGAATACAATATTTTCACAAATACGATAGAATATGAAACATGTGAGTATGTATATGAATATATATTTATTTTATATCTATGGAATTAAACCAAAACACAATAATAAATATGAAATATGTAATTTTATATTTATAAACATGAAAACCCAAAAAACATGTATGTATATATATAACTATATGTACATAGAAACCAAAACTTATTATATATATATAACTATATATATATACAAAGAAACCAATAAAATGTGTGTGTATATTATATTGATCTTAGAGTACTTAACACACATAATATAAAACCTAAACTAAATTACCCAAGCTAATGTGAACTAGATAGTGGATCATATAAATAATGAGCTAATGACAATGGCGACAAGAAATATAAACACAAGTATAAATAAACGCCAAAGCACACTCAAACACAAGATATGATCACGGAGTTCGGACCTTCCGTCCTACGTCTCCGCTCCCCACTCCCGGAGAGAAATCTACTATCACAACCGGGTTTTCTACGCTCACCCGAATAACATTTACACCTCATAGTGTCGGTTTTCAACGCTTACCGAACAACGTTCACTCCTCACACTCGGTTTTCTAGTTCACCAAAAACTTCACAACACACTCGGTTTCTATCTCACCGAAAACCTTACAACACTCACAATGTAACAAATATAAATTTGTTTTCTATAATAGATGAGAACATAATGAAGCACAACTCAATGTTACAATCTCTCACAACCCTAATATACTATGTATGCAAATACAATAAGCTCAAAGTGGGTGTGTGTAACAATGAGATTCAATAAGTCAAAACTAAACTCAATTTAAAATCTAGCATGTAGAAATTTATGAATAAAACAATAAATAGCTAGAAATAGAGTTTAGGAATTCTTCTCTGAAAATCAAGTTGGAGAGGAGGATTAAAATGAAGTTTAAACACTGTAGATGATCTTCTCCACTTGTAAAACAATCTTCACAAACAAAATAGTCTTTGAACCCAACTAAAAACCCTTTTCAAAACTCTTTAAAACTTCTTTAAAGCTCTTTAATGAGTTACTAAAATAGAAGGGGGTTTGGGAGTTTATATAGGAAAAGAAACAACAGCTAAAACCCAAAACCAAATCTCACAAAAATCCCAGAAAATTAGGAAGCAAATTTCTGTACAATATTACCATTGGGAGTCCAGCGGTCGATCGAAAAAATTCGCGGTCGACCGCGATCCAGATCCCAATCTGAGAATCGAGCAGAGACTCCTTCGGTCGACCGGTGCGGTCGACCGATGGAAATTTTGAGCTCTCGGTCGACTGCGGCGGTCGACCGACAAACTCTCTGCTGCTCACTGATCAATGAACACATGAGCGGTCGACCGGTGCGGTCGACCGATAACTGATACTACAGAAAACTGGATTTTAAAAGCTGATTTTTAAGACTTTGGAAAATTATTAAAACTAACAAATGAAGTCCAAAAATAATAAAACTTTGGGAAATGTATATAAACATGTAAATGAGCATGTTACAAAAAGAATTTTCCAAATTGCATTTCCCATTTGTGAAAAATCATCATTTTGCAAAATAGTTCAAAACACGAAAATGTAAACATGTGAATTTTGATATTTTGGCTAAACCATGTTTTGAAACTTTGCACAATGATTATATAGACTTAATAAAATATGTATATGATTATTGTTAAGTCCAAAAACTAAGAATACAGAATTTTCACAAAATTTCATATTCTATGCAATGATTTCAAAAACACAATAGTAAATATGAAATATATGATTTCATATTTATAAACATGAAAACTCAAAAACTATGTATGTATATATATAACTATATATATGCATAGAAACCAAAACTTATGTATATATATATATATATATATATATACGAAGAAACCAATAAATGTGTGTGTATAGATATTGAGCTTAGAGTATATAACACACATAATATAAAATCTAAAACTACATTACCCAAGCAATCTTGATCTTCAATTAAGCTTGACTTGGTACACTTGCGGATGAAGCTTGAACTTAATCTTTAACTTGAATTGTATAGGCTTCACCGACATTCCGCCAACCTCCTTTGGATATGATCGTTGAAGCTCTATTCCATCCATCCTCCAACAACGTTGTTTGTCTACAATATATAAGAATGTACAAACACTAGACAAACAACATTAGTAATAAATTGTTTGTTAAACATCATCAAAACAAGAAGGCCAACAATCTCCCCCTTTATTACAAAGAAACCAATAAAATGTGTGTGTATATTATATTGAGCTTAGAGTACTTAACACACATAATATAAAACCTAAACTAAATTACCCAAACTATGATCTTGATCTTCAATAAGCTCTTCTTGGTAAACTTACAAATGAAGCTTGAAATTGGATCTTCAACTTGAATTGCATTGCTTCACTCCACAATTTTCGCCAACCTCCATTTGATATGATCATTATGACGCAATCCATCTAACCTTCAACATATTGTTTGTCTACAATAAATACAAAAACACAAACACTAGACAAACAACAGTAGAAATAAATTGTTTGTAAATCATCATCAAAACAAAAGGACCCAATATAGTACATTATACTGTAAGTATAGCACGTTATACTGTAAGCATAGCACGTTATCCTGTAAGCATAACACGTTATCATGTAAGCATATCACGTTATCATGTAAGTATAGCATGTTATCCTTTAAGTATAACACGTTTTACTATAAGAATAGTACGCTATACTGTAAGAATAGCACGCTATCCTACATCCAAAAATTATATATCTTTTTGGATAACGTGCTATACTTACAAGTCATGTATTTCATGTTATACTTACAAGTTATCATTCTATACTAAGATCACATTTAACTAAAATTTCATCAATTATAACAAATTTAACTAATTTTATGAATTCATAAATAATAATGAGAAATTAGTGTGAAATAATCATGTGGAATAACAAATGTGAAATAATAATGTAAAATTAACGGGTGGTTATTTACAAAACCTCATTTAACTAATATTTTATCAAAAATAACAAATTAAAAAAATTTTATGAACTCATTTAACTAACAATATCCAATAATTGTCATGTATAAAATGAGAAATTAATACTATAAACTTGATAGTTGAGTAAATTGTAAAATTGTACTTTCAAATGCTAAGAAAGTGGGTGAGGATTAATTGATGGGCTATAAGAGAGAGTGTAAGAATCTATTAATGGAGTGAGAGAAAGGGAGATGAAGAGGGGGGGGGGGGGCTTTTTTTGGGACCCCACGTACATGAAGGCTATAATTGGAATTTAAGAAAAATATTTAGGGGGGCCCACATATGAAAGTATTGTATTTTGGAGATTGGGTTTAAAGATAAATACAAATGGAGAGTTGGGCTTAAAGATACAAGTAATAATACTTGGGTTTAAAAATAAAGTTGAGTAAACAAATGAGCCTAAAAACAAAAACCCCTAGAAAAAATATAGACCGGAGGCACAGATCACATTAAGGATTCTTTTTCATTATCATACACGAGCTTAAAGGTGCTGCAGCTGTTGCTAGAGATGAGATCATCATAAAACCAAGGAAATTCTCGCGAACGAAGGCAGCAAAAGCTACTTTGGATGCTCATGAGTTGGCTTCAAATGGGAAATCATCTCTATAATTAAGCGCGTGAGGCGCTGTACAATTGCAACCCTTTTGAGGGGCATAAAGAGATTTCTTTACAAGTTTCTTGTTCTGTTGGTTCTTGCTCCGTGTACGCACGTGACCAAAACTTTTCTAGGTTGGCAACACAACAATCTCGCTTGCTTGCTTTCGTTCACACATTAATTAACATCTCATTGGTATCTATGTAAATCAGATACCAAAGATGCGTAAGTTATAGGAATATTGTTTAATTAAGCAACAAAATATCTTACAACTCTAAATCTATGCAAAACTACGGAGGGTTTCATGAGATTTGGCTTTCCACTTGCAGTGGCTCTCACCTTAATAATGGAATCTATCTAACGTAACGGTTTCCAAAAACAATTTGTTTATGGAGTTTGCTCAATTTGTATCCATGTTAGCTAAAAATTTTGAACTTTTGAATAGGTACGTAATTACCCGTTGTAGGCAGTGACAGGGTGAGGGCTCGTGGGAAGTGAGGTCAATAACTAAACAATGAAGGCAAATATTATGAATATTTCTCGAAAATCTAATACTGGAGTGAATATTAAGGAAATATTAAAGGTAAGTCCCAAGAACAACATAATTTTAGGGGAACGCTTGCCTAATTTTAAGGATTTGCAGAAAGGTAGGTGAATACAAATGAAGAATTATTTTTATATCATACTGAATGGATGGTCTAATGTTATAATAGAACAGATATTGCAAATCTTTTTAATAAGAAATATTAAGTAGTTTTGGTTCATTTCATTAAAGCACTGCATCTCAAAAGAATGCTTCCCTAAAGCGAACTAATGCGGTAGGCTTTCTCCTAAAGTTAGGGATAGACTGAAAGTTTGGTCATGCAGTTCTCGAGAAGATGTCATACATAATTTGTAAGTTCATTGATCAGGACATTGCAAGCAAGAAATGGCCTAGGACTGTGTCGCCTGATGATAAATGTTTTTGAGTTGTAGTTTGTTTTTCTTTTGAGGGATTTTCCCTTAGTTGTTCTACTTAAAAAGAAAGGCTAGTTAGATGTCCTTTTATCACTAGTAGAAAAACGAGTAACCTAGACAGAAATTTCCGTCTAGGTTGCTCCAAATCCCGTCTAGATTAGTTCAACTAGACGGAATAGCGTCTAATTAGGTCCGTTTATTTTGCTTCCGTCTATATTGACTCAAACTAGACGGAATTCTGTCTAGGTTGATCAATCTAGACAGATGTCAACCTAAACAGAAGTAAGAATTCCGTCTAGGTTGTCAACTTAAGACGGAATTCTGCCTCGGTTGTTAACCTAGACGGTTTTCCGTCTAGGTTGTCAACCTGGACGGAAATCCGTCTAGGTTGATCCTAGACGGAAGTCCGTCTAGGATGCGTCAACCTAGACGGAATTCCATCTAGGTTGATTATGACAACCTAGACGGAATTCCGTCTATGTTTCCTCACCCTAGACGGAATTCCGTTTAGGTTGATATTTTTTCAGCAAAAAAAATTAATTATAATTTGTATTTCCCTGTACAATTACATTAATATATGAATACATCCAATAAATACTGTACACATGAATACATCCAATCACCCAAATATAATCAAAATTCATAACAATTCCATTCAAAACCAAATATAATCAAATCCAACACAATGCACAAATCCAACCATCCAATCCAAAATATACATCAACTAATTCCGTCTAATACATACATCCAACAGCATATATACTAACAATGTACATGAATAAGATAGGATACACGACATGAATAAATATAGTGTTATAACAAATAAAACTGTTTATTGCGTTAAAAATAAAAAAACCTCATCTATCGTCGTCGTCGGCGGTATCTCTATCCCGGTTACGAAAATGGGTGTTGCTCCCTCCAATATCTCCACTCTGAATGTTCAATTGAATAATCATTATGTGGTGTTTGATAACATATTAAATAAAAATAAATTTATAAATATAAGAACAAATAAGGTACCTGAGCGCTGCTCTGTCTAGCGCCGGAGTTATCGCCAATCGAGCTTATGATTCGTATGATACCACTAATCTAACGGCTATCATGGGAAGGCTTCTATCCATTAAGAATATAGTAGTGCTTACATCCAACTTCATATACTTTGTATATTTTCATTTCTTAAAAATTTCGGCAGCACCTACCCGTTGTTCTCCCTGCACACTTTGCGGATGTTATTATGCATATCAGTAATAACCCGAAACACAGAACAACATACACTTATTGTACATGGAGAACAACAAATACGTGCTGCCAAAACTTTTAAGAATAAAAATATATAAAGTATACAAAGTTGGATGTATGCACTACTATATTCCTAACCCGTCCGAGAAGGACATATCCAATAATTACGAATTTCAGTACTAATTTTTTATTCGTATAATATAAAATAAACACTTATTTTCGGGAGAAAACTTCGTCTCCTACCAAAATCTGAGTCGTATATCATATATTATAAGTCCAAAGAATTGGATGTAATTATTGGACGGAAGTCTAGGGATAACGTTATTTTTTATTCACCTAAATTGGATTATATAACATTATAAAAAATTATAATGTGTTATATATCACTCTATTTTTTCAAAAATTTTATTTCACATATTTTCACATCACAAACTTAAATAATCACACCTACTTATAGCACGAATTAAACTTAATTGAGTTAGCGGTTTATAAGTGTTTAAAAAAAATATGATTACTAGTGTTGTTCAAATGAATTAACATGTAGTTGAGTTAGAGTTTTCAGAATTGAACTTGTTTATTTTTTATCATAAATTAGGGTTTTTAAACTAAATTCAATAATAAATAATAATAAAATTAAAAATTCTAAAGATCGGTTTAAAAATCATACCTTTTAAGCAGATGAAACAACGGACACACCGGTGATCACGGTTGGCCTGCTGGAAAGCTGGGGAAGATGGGGGGTAGGGGAAGGGGGATGGTCTGCTGTGACGCCCCTGGGTTCACACAAGGCTACAGTCCAAGGTAAAACCAAGAATGTCAAACCTGTCATGCACCACACCGTGCAATAACATGTTTCACCATCACAATTCTATCACTCTAGTAGAGTCAATAATAGGTGTAGGTACAAAAGCAAGTAAAAGAAACTACAAGAGATAACTGATAAAATGATAGAGATCAAAATAATATTTCATTATCCAACATACAGGAATACAAAGTCAATGTTTGAAATGAATAAACTGGAGTTCTTAACAAATCTCAAATACAACAAGTCTGAGTAAAGGAAATAAGGCACACAGCCTTTACACATCTAGAATAAAGTCCTCAAATGTCTAAACACGGTTTATAGTGGAGCTCCAAAATAAAACATATCTAAAAGTAGTCAGCTGAACACTAAAGTGTGTCGCCATCAACCTGCGACTCTCCGGGCTCCTGGCTCGTTACCTGAAAGGGGGAGGAACAACGAGCGTCAAAGCGCTAGCGAGCAACATCACAACCAACCCCAAGGGAAATGGCTCGTTGTATACAGAAAGTACAGTTATTACATAATAGTTAAAATCATTACTCCTATCAAATAATGGGTTTTAGTATTTAGGAAATTACAACACGAGCATAGGTACGTCGAGCGAAATAATCCAAACAAGAAAACCCTCATGTATATACCTTTTATCTCAAATTGTAAATCCCTAATTACCAAACCCGAAGTCTACTACATGAATAATAAACTAAAAGAAACAGCCCATCTCAATACTTAATCAAAAGTCACGCCAAAACCATATAAATGTCAAAGGTCAATATCACATAAGTGTCGTGTCCAGTCTAGGTAGCTATCATGTCCAAATCTCATGAAATCATGTTATGTCCTGATTTAGATAAGCGTCATACTTATAGCTTAACAAATGTCCAGCGCGTGGTCTAATATGTAAATGTTCACAGTCCAATCTCAAGGACTTCTATAAATCACAGTCCAACACGAGGACTTCTATAAAATACGTGTCCAACACATGGACCGAAATGATAAGTATCCAACACATGGATTAATAATAATGTATGCCCAACACATGGACCGAAATGATGAGTATCCAACACATGGATCAATAGTAATGTATGCCCAACACATGGACTATAAGTAAAGAGGTGCAATTGTCAAAGGTATATGTGGAAAGATATACATATCCTAAACTCGCACGTGTCTCGATGTGCGGGTCTAAACTTGTGTCAAAAGTGTCAACTCACATGTATAGACAAGTCACTATCATTGCAATATAGTGTCAGATAATCGAGGTGACCCTTCGGACGTATAAAATACACAACCAAAACAAATACATACACAAACAGTGCGGCGGTCGACCGCAGAGACCACTCTGGTCGACCGCGCATAGGGCAGAGACATTCTGCTAGACAGAACGCCCAGCGGTCGACCGCCGCGTCACACGCGGTCGACCGCAAAACGGACAGAAGCTTTTCCAGGTTTCTGTTCTGCTTCGAAATCGATCCAAACAATACACCCATGCTTCCAAACAATATATTACTCATTCTAATACATATGAATCATCATATAATAACATCTAGCATGTAAACAAAATCATCACCAAGATTTGTGAACTTATATACACATGATTTAAAAGTTATAAAATAGTAAATCGAAATTTTAACTCTTAATAAAGCATTTTTAGATTTAGATCTCTTTAAACAAAATCATTGGTGAGTATTTAAAAACTGAAATACTTGGTTTTCACATCTCATATCATAAAAATCTATCTATATACGCAAAGTAGTGATTTAGGCTCAATAAAAACTCATTAAAATCGTTAGAAAAGCTGGTAAAAACATAGGTGAGAGATTGGGCGAGATGTTACTCGCCTCTAAGGTGAACAAAGCTCCTGGATTCACAAGAGAATGATCCCCTTTGCTGATCCACACAAAAATCCGTCGCAAATCCTTCGAACTCCTCAAAAATCACCAAAAACGAAGTTAGGGTTTGAGAGGAGAGAGAGAAGGGGGGCTGAGGCTAGGGTTTGAAAGAGGGTTCTGAGAGCTTCGAAACGAGTATATATAAGTAGGGTAATAACCGGGTTTGGTATAAACAAAACCAACCCGAAACTGGCGTCATGCACGTCCAGCTGGTGACGCGCATCGCCACGAGGCGGGCGACTGTCAGAGTTCTGGCCGTCGTGCTCAGATACGGGTCGGTAAAAATTGTGTACTTCTCATCGATCTCGGAATGAGTGATTTTATGAATTTCGTTGTGAAAGTATTGAAGAACTACAACTTTGGTCTATACACTTTTCAGATTCTACTGATATCAGATGCAAACTTATAGCAAACTCTCAATAAGTCAAAATTCTCAGATTTTACTTTGGCCTTTGTGCTGTTTTGTTATTTACACTATATATTCACAATTTAAATTGAATTGATCTCAATCATTCCTATCATAATCAAACATCAATACACTTATTTTCTTTTCCGATATTAATATTTATAATTATTATATCACACTATATTTTAATTTTCGGGGTTTTCATGGCAAGGGAGGGTCGAAGGGGGTCCGGGGAGGGGGAGGGCCAACTCAAGTCGATCTGGGCGGAGGGGGTCGGGGGCTCGGAAGGGCTAGGTGTCGGTAGGGGAGGGCGGGCGGTTAGGGGCAGAGGACGGGAAGGGTCGGACGGGAAGGGGGTCCGGGAAGCCGGGGAGGGGTGTCGAGACCAGGGGAAGGGGGGTGGAGGGGCCGGGGAGGGGTCGGGTCACGGAGAGGGGGCGTGGAGGGTGACGTTAGGGGCTGGGGGAGGGCGGTCGGGACGGGGAAGGGCCAGGGGAGGGGGGTCAGGAAGGGGAGGAGGGGTCGGATGCGGGGGGGGGGGGGGGGGGCTTGCCGGCTAGTTTTGGACAGTAAGTTGTCTTAGGACTAGAGGATTTCCGTGGTAGGTGCCAGTTAACCTAGACGGAATTCCGTCTAGGTTGACTTAACCTAGACGGAATTCCATCTAGGTTTACTTTTCTGTCTAGTTTGATCCAAACTAGACGGATCAACCTAGACAGAAAATTTCCGTCTAGTTTGATATAACACAGATAAAAAAAAAATTCGTCTTTGTTGTTCCGTCTAGATTGGTGGTTTTTCTACTAGTGTATCTATTCAAATGAAGATATATCTCCATGTAGCCATTCTTATTATAAAAAAAGTTTCAAAATGATCTAAATTGCAACTTCATGACCGAAACTAGCCCGATGATTTTTTACATGTTAAGGGATTCGAATATGGAGGGTCTCGCTATGAATCGTTTCTCAACAATAGCATTCTTACACGGCTGCGTCAACCCTACTGTTTAAAGTAGCATTTACTTCCATATCTAATTAAAAACAGTGTTGCATTTATAATCGTAACCCAGGTGGCAAAATTTCATTTGCGAGATTCGTTGTTGAGATATGTGCACCAATTTGTTTTTTATTATTTTTTGGCTTACCTTTTAAATTATGGAAGATTCCTCCAATTATTGTCCAGAGAGTTCTGACAACTACTCACTCTTTACAATTTCAATCTGGGTCCCACAAGTCAGTGAAAATTGCGTTGCTCGATAAACCTCTCGCTGTATTTTATTCCTCGTTGAAAATTTCTCATCGGTTTCACGGTGGGAAAGCTGAGCTGGCAAAGACCGAGGCATTATTGGTCGACGTCGACCGGCCACGTGGGTTGGTGACCGGTGCTTGTCGTCTTGTCCTTTTCTACGCACAGTGGACCCCAACCCTCAGTGGTTCTCTATATCACATGATGGCTGCTGGCAGGTCATCATGAATGGCATTCATGTTTTCATTAGCACTGCCAGCATGATAGAGCACCGGCCCCACTGTATTTATTATATATCTATATATTATCTACTTATATATATTCTATTATAATTATATATATATCTTATTAGTACTCTGCGGTATGCTTGGTCCCAGCACATGTTTGTGCTTGGTAGTGAGTGTTGCTCACATCCTCATCCACTCATTACTCATATGAATGTGGGTCCGCACATTGAATGAGTGGGCGGAGTGCTGACACTCACTACCAAGAGCACAACTTTTTGTGCGTTGGCGTATCCAAGCATACGGCCATATTCCTCATATATATTATATATATATATATAGTCATATATATATATTATATAATATATATATATATAGCAAAAAAAAAAAATTTATGGTATGTTGGTACCATAGCATAAATTGTTAGTGCTTGGTACCAAGCGATACTCATTATTGCTCATATATATATATATATATATATATATATATATATATATATATATATATATATATACTATATATATATTATACTATTTATTGAGCTTGAGGTATGAAAGGTTTGTTGTGAACGGAGAAGACTTCGCTGGGCGAAAAACAGGTGGTCAACCGACTGTTTGGTTGCGATTTTCACCGAAATCTGAACGCTTGGAAAATTGTTAATCTTTGTCCTATAAAGTTTTATTCATAGAAAATATAAGAAATTGAGCAAATAGTTTGCTGTGATACCAGCTCATATTATGTACCTCTACATTTTAATGAGTTAACTACAAGTAGACTCTCCGTAGTATTACCCAATTGCAAATGGACCACCTTGCAATATTGTCCAGAGGCAAATGCACACCAATAATGGGTGAACTTTTTCGACTTTTTTTAGAAGTTAAAGAAAATAGAAGTCAATTATGGATTTATCCTCACCACCAATAGAATTATAGGGATCTATCCGTCTTCTCAAAATATTTAAGAGTAAAAGAAAAAGAAAAATCATTTGGGAGTCTATTTGCAGCAATAGAACTATAGGAGGTCTCTATTCGCAATCTGGTGATATTAAGATGTTCTATTCTCAGTAACCCTATTTTAATTGGAGAATCATTCCATCTACCATAGAAATTCAAATTTATTATATAAGAAAAAAATGAACGTGATGATTAAGCAAATTTTTTATACTATTAAAAAATAATAAATGATTATTAATTGTTAATGATAACTAGCTACTAGTGGATCTAGAAGGTCAGAAACTAATACTTACGGAATTTCTTTTTCTTTCTTTTTTCCTTTTTTTTTGGGTGGGCTTGGGTTAAAGAATTAAGGAATTATTGGCTTTAAGGAATATATGTACCACTGTTTTCTATTTATGAATGTCATATTTGAAGTATTAATTTATTCTATTTACTCAAGTAATAATTTTCATCTAGAAGATGTCAATTTAAGAAGAAAACGTGTCTTCTAAATATCTAACATGACAAATTAGATATCCCGGAAAAAGCTACAATCAGAAGGATTCAAGTTCCTTAATTTTCAATAAAGTTAAAAATATGTACAGCCATAATTTTTTTGCTTTATATATATATATATATATACTAGTTGAATTGCACGTGCAATGCACGTGGTAAATTTTTTTTATCATTTATTATAAATGTATAATTTTATTTTGGGAAATATTGCTATTAAATTATTGAATGTAAGCAATGGATCAACCATATAGACATAATCTCAAAATGTAACATTTGAACAATGAAATTATATTTAGTGATTGATTGTTTGATAGTACACTGGTTGCATCTATATATAATGTGATCGATCGATCAAATATTATCACAAGTATATACCTAAAAGTAATGTTTGATGATGGTGATGTAAATCCAAGCTCATGGCATTAGATGCTTGACTAAGCCTTTGTAATAGGTAATGTGTTAGTACATATATTCACGCATGAAAATTTCAAGATCACATATAAATTCCAAAACACTCATTAAACTTTGTACTTCCCTTTAAATATCACCTGCATTAAAAAAGATCACATATAAATTCCAAAACACTCATTAAACTTTGTACTTCCCTTTAAATATCACCTGCATTAAAAACGCCCCATTTTTTGCTGAAATTTCATAAGAGAATCACTTGCTATATTTGTCTTTGAACTAAGTCAACCAACTTTAAGGGTACTTTTTTGAATAAGATGATCTTTCAGCATATTTTACAAGCCAATCTGGGATTTCTTGGTTTGCTTACTGCATGAGCTCATCTTTAGATTTGGCCACTGATTGGTTTTTATCATTGAAGAATCCTGTAGCTAAAGCATGAGTTAAGCCCAATAATTCATGTGTCTAGGATTGATGAAAGGATTACATTATAGATAGTCATTTAGCTAGAAAATTTTAAGAGCTTTGATTTACTATAATCTATGTGATTAGCAAAATAATTAATGAAGTATCTGGCATGCCCCTCTTGTAGATGCTGAGCTTCATGGCTTGCAATGATTGATCCAGATTTAGGATTAAACATCAATGAACCCGTCAAAATTTTAACATTCGTTACAGAATTTAGTTTCATTTATTCCTCTTCCCAATATTTTTTTATTGCTTGTAGCCTGGTACAATTATGCAGCATTTAAGCATCATTAGAGTGACATATAGTTTAGATTTTATTGAACAAGTCTAACTAATTCTTTGATTCGGTAGGAATCAGAAAGTTGTTAATTAGGAGGATGCAACTCAGGAAGAATGGAATGAGAGGGATCTATTACTTTCTAAAGATTTCTTGATTAACAAAGAAACATACATTCTTCTATGTAAATATTGTCTTCTATATAACGGACTATAGAGAGGGAACATCTAAAACCATCGCATACTCTCCCAAGTTTGTTGTGCTGAAGGTTCCAGATTCCAGCAATCTTTGTTGCTCCTTTTGGATATCATCAACACAATGCCGTCTTTTATAGCTGATGTAAAATTTCCATAATTGCTCAATATCACGTTTACGAGCAATTGCACCATCTTTCTTAGCAAGCTTTTGCAACATCTCCTTCTTCCTCCATTCGTTCAAAAGAACCGGTTGGAAAGAATGACAAAACTAATGTGAAGGATGCTATGAAGAGTTTCGGCAATGCAAATATTACTGATATCTGCTCGAATATGTGACGTGTTGTCCTCTTATATCTTGGTCATTGTTGATAAAAATATTAGGAAATCCATCTGCAAAGCTCCTGTCAACAAAAAAAATTGTTGCATTAGTTTCCCCAAGGTAAATGATGACGTAAAATTTCCATAATTGCTCAATATCACATTTACAAGCAATTGCACCATCTTTCTTAGCAAGCTTTTGCAACATCTCCTTCTTCCTCCATTCGTTCAAAAGAACCGGTTGGAAAGAATGGAAAAAACTAATGTGAAGGATGCTATGAAGAGTTTCAGCAATGCAAATATTACTGATACCTGCTCGAATATGCGACGTGCTGTCCTCTTATATCTTGGTCATTGTTGATAAAAATATTAGGAAACTCATCTGCAAAGCTCCTGTCAACAAAAAAATTGTTGCATTAGTTTCCCCAAGGTAAATGATGAAAGAACCGCTATACTCAATTAAAAAAGGAAATAAAAAAGAAAATAATGTATATCTAATCTAAAAGGTTTATTATGCAAGTGATCATCTTTCACATTCAATATTTTCATCAGAACTCATGATGTAATTGACATAAACAAGATGCAAGATAATTAGTAAAGTTTCAAGCAGAAGGGCCTTAAGTATATATTGCACCAACGTTTTGTAAAGATGTAATGGATTTCTTAGAACTGGCATTTGTATCTCTTGATCAAATTGTTTTCATTACACGCTATACAATTTACCCCTTTTAGTCTATTTCAACAAATTTCTCATTTAATCTATACAAAAGTACACCGAAAGTCTATAAGCAGAGACATGGCAACAATGCCAACAATCTCCTTCTGTAAGTGTGTGTCTGAAATATCTATGAATTGCCATCATGTGTGTGGCAACAATGCCAACAATCTCCTTCTGTAAGTGTGTGTCTGAAATATCTATGAATTGCCATCATGTGTGTGCTGCAGTGTGCATGCACATTGATATATGTACGTCCTAACAGATTTTTAACCAAATAGAAAGCAAGTTAGCAATGTTAGAGGATGAAACATGTTATCGCCCACCCTATTTATGTGGTATGCGCCTGAGAACACATACACAAAATTATACGATCAGAAGACAAATAAGAATCTTCATATCAACTTCTGATATTTATGTCTCTGTAGGAAGTAAAAATTGCCTAAGAGAATCGATGACACGTTGCAGACTCAATCATCATCCTCAATGTGGTTGACGACTCATTGCAGACTCGATGGGCGTCTTCAGTCGACATCTCCCTGGTTCCCTATCACAAGTCAGGGCCCACTTGGATCATCTCTTGCATAGGCTAACCCAAGACGCTTGGGACAGGAGGACAGTCACATCATGGTTATATCCTACAAATTGAGGGATCAACCATGCCCTATGCACAAGCATCAATGCCTACAAGTTGAGGTGGCTGGCGGCCCCCAAGCGGTCACGTCCCATAAGAGCTCGCCTGAAATCCATTGAGCTCGCCCGCCTGGCCACTTGCCTATGAGAATAGGCCCACATATTCTACACCCTAGGCTATGATGAGGTGTGGCATCTCCCTCTCTTCAGTGGTCACATCCCATGCCTAGTCACGGAGCTTGCCTACAAATGCTCTCGCCTGATCCTTTGCTTGTGAGAGTAAGCCTGCCTACTCACACTTAGGCCATAATCAAGCATGGCCCCCGCCTTATAGTAGTCAAATCCCACGAATTAAGAAAAGACCCACGCCTTGCTTGTCCTATAAGAAGGTCCCTTTGGCCAACGTTAAAATGGTTCGGCATCGATTGGTCGGTTAAGGTTAGAGGCTGGCTGGCTGGTTGAGAAGCAAAGGCTCGGAGTTCATCGGGTTCAGAGATTAGAAATTCGGAGTTTTCCCAGCTGCTCACTCGTTCGAGGCCTTCTCTATCAGACCCTCTTTCTAGGCATTTGGGCCTTGATATCCAAACTCCTGAACTTGATCATAACCAAAGCTTCTACAGACATTGATGCTTCAAACCGCAACGTCGATCATATCGTCCAAGGGAAGCAAGCTCGACGCAAGCATTCGAGGGAGGCATCCTACCGCTACCGAAAGAACCCGCATTAAACAAGAAGGGCCGACCCTTCACTTTTGTTGTATTCTTTCTGAATTCCTTAAAAGGATTTGTAATAACACATTCAAATTAATACAAATCTCACATTGAGAAACCAGGAATTTTACTCCAAACAGTCTCGTTTGTGGTTCTTTGTATGTGTGGATGGTGGTGGTGGCGCATGGTTTTTGGGGTTGGAGGCTGGATGTGGGGTGGATTTGCCACAAAATACACGCAAGTACCTTGATCATAGACATCAAACCGGTCTTAAATTGTAAAACATTGCTACCCTCGATGCTTTGATCCAAATTTTAAGCCTTGGTATATGCTTGCTCACATACTGGTCACAAAATGAAATAACAATGAGATGCCAGAAAGATCATTCTGATGGATTAATCAGAAACATAAACAGTCAGGCATGCTGTCAGAATTACATTCAGATTTGGATCTACCTTTATGACAAGGGGTGCCAAGGTAAGACATGCAGAAGAGAAGGCAGATGTACTTATTATAGTTGCATATATCAAAATGGTCCTGATGTAAGTTTTTAAAAAAAGATCTCCTTCCATGTATATATAAGTTGAAATATCGCTGCTAACAGCAATGTGTGGTCATAGCAAAAAAAGATCTCCTTCCATGTATATATAAGTTGAAATATCGCTGCTAACAGCAATGTGTGGTCATAGCACAAAAGGAACTCCTAAGTGTGTGTTGTTAAGACTAAGGCATTGATGTTGATCATGCAATTTATCAATATTAATTGCCTTTATTTTTGTGCAACGGGAAAAACTATCAGTAAAGGAGGGGTCAAATGTCCATTGGCATGCAACCTCATGGTAAATACGATTTTTGATAACTCGGCACATTAAATTTCTTAAAATTGTAAGTCAATAAAGAAGAAGGCATGCAACCTCATGGTAAAAACTTGATGCGGCATAAACATGTACCAAAAATATTGCAAGTGCACAACCGTGTCATGTTATAGTATAAAAAGTTATCGATCCCACAAGGAAGGTGTTTTGTAGGAAAAAATATAAATAAATTCTTATGTTGTGTGCGTGACAAATAGGAGTGAAAAATAAGTGTGATTGTGGAGAGATAATGAGAGTGAAAATGATAGTGTGTAAATTGGCACAAAATGTAAGTGCGAGTAGATGTGACAAAGAATGAATGATTTTCACAAGGAGAAAAAGAAAGATGAATAAAAAGGAAAATCAAGAATAAAAAGAAAATTCAAGAAAGTAAAGATGGCGAATTCAATTAAAGATATGGGTAATCTAGAATTAAATCTACTTCTTAGAAAAAGGTGATTTCCTAGAAGGTTCTAGCCTAAAGGCGAATCAAAATAAAAATAAAAATGAACAAAAAGGAAAACTAAACCCAAGAGGGTTCTAGCCTCAAGATGAATAGTATAAGAAAATAAAATGGTGATTCTCTAGAGGGTTCTAGCCTAAAGGTGAATCAAAGAAAATAAAAAATAAACAAAAATAAAAACTAATCCTAAGAGGGTTCTAGCCTCAAGGCGAATAGTGCAAGAAAATAAAATCTAAACTACAAAATAAATTACAAATACTAAGCTACAAAATAAATTGCAAGATTTAAATATGAGAAAATAAAGACATAAAATAAATCTAATCTATAAGTATAAAATAAATCTAAGGCAAGAGGGCTCTAGCCTCTTGGCTATTTAACAAGAAAATAAAATCTAACTACAAAATCTAAGGCAAGAGGGCTCTAGCCTCTTGGCTATTTAACAAGAAAATAAAATCTAACTACAAGCATAGAAATAAATCTAAACTAATATATTTAACAAGAAAATAAAATCTAACTACAAGCATAGAAATAAATCTAAACTAATAAGTAATAAAAAAATAAAAGAGAAAAATAAAAGAAATACAAACCTCCAAATAATTTTTCATCTCCATCTTCATCATCCAACAAAGAAAAAAATATTTAAAGTGGTAAAAAAATTATTTTATTAATTGTAACAAAAGTTACAAATTTGGAAGGCCTTCTTAATTAAGAGTGACCCTCCTCTCCAAATAGAGTTATAAAAATTTTTACACCTCTAACCCCTCATTCTCTACCTCTATTTATAGTAAACGTCAATGAATGAGAGCCATTGGATTGAATCCTTATCCAAAACCATCAAAAATCAGTCATTAATCTGTAACTGATTCGTAGCCATCGATACTAGCATCGATGCTGGCATCGATGCCGGTATCGATGCTAGTATTGATGTTAGCATCGATGTCCAATAAAAAATATGCCTCCACGGATGGCTTCGTCTCGTCAAGATAGACGATTTTTATATATTATATGTTAAATTCCGTCTTCCGGATTGAGAGATATCGTCATTTCTTTACGACCAACCATCTTGAATATATTTTATTTTCATATTTGATTTTTTTTATTTTCTCCGGCTTCTACAAAGCTACTCGGCTTGATTCTGGGCTTAGGATTTTTGGCTCTTACTTGTGTTCTTCATTTAATTCATAAGCTTTTGTTGAGAGATGGGATTTTTTGCTTTATTCTTCATTAACATGCAATTAAAGATAAAAACAATTATTAGTGATATATTTATTCATTAAAAATAAATAACGAGGGTATAAAATTATAATAAAATGTGATTATCAGCATCCTTCTATAAGAGCAAATATTACCTAAAAGAGCTAAATTCGCAGAATATTCATTGTTTCTCATTTTCAGCGACTTTAACCTTAAGACGTCAGTCGAATCCCACGAGAAAACATAATGAAAGCTAATAAAGTCATAAATGCCCAGTTGGCATAACATGGAAGTTTCTCAAACAGAAGCCGGACCACAGGTCTCCATTGACCAACCTGTGGTTCTAAGCAATAAGTCAGAAATGCACATCAAACCTAAATTCAACTGGTTTCAGAGAACAAGAGAAGAATTAATGTCACATAACTGTAAATAGCGTATTTCATGACCGTGTTTGGTCATTATCAAATGGGTATTTGTTGTTATCTGGAAGCTAAAACAATAGGAAAATCATCATCATAGGAGGATCTCAATTCGGCCTTGGTTCTCCCTGAATAGAACTCTAAAATTTATACAAATTAGCCCTTTTAAATATGTAATTCGAAGGCAACTTCGTCACTGATCTGAGTTAAGGCCATTAGGCAAAATTTAAGATCATTCAGGAATTCAAAAAGACCTTTTTTAAACATTGAAAAAGATTACAACTCCATGAACAAAGCTGAATTTAGATATGCAAATCTAAATATGCAGTTCCCAACCAGAGTTTATTTTAAAAACTAAAACCTGATAAACTCTACTGAAGCTGCATCAAATCAATAAAAAATATTAAGTGTAAACCTCATATAAGCAAATTAACAAACCTCATTGGGTCATAAACTTCATGTGGCTTATAATAGACAAGGTCACCTCTTCTCAAGGCCACCCTTGCAGCTGCCTTAAAATTGCCGATCCTTTCAAGATAGTCATGTGGCTTATAATAGACAAGCTCAACTCTTCTCAAGATTAACTTTAAAAAAATAAGAAATCAATGATAACTTATTGGTACTTGCCAAAAAGATTAAATTTTTTAAACAGAAAAAATTAATAATAACTTACCGATACTTGTTTTTCTCACATTGTAGAAGACCTCTTCTTGATTATACGTCATCTTGCACATACGTAATGTATAAATACAATAATTTAAATGGGCCATGATTTTTTCTTTGTCTTTTATTGTTTCTTTATCTTTTCCTTTTCTATTGAAGAAAACAAATTTTTTCATGATCATCGATCACAACTATACCTCATAGGATTCTTACTGACTTCCAAAGTCGTTGCCTCGTTTTTTCCAAAAGCACAACCAAATACGTGGAAAAGATAGCTGGTGTCATGGAAATAGGCATGTGTTCATTAAACCTAATTTTTTTAGCAATGCGATAGTCGGTGCTAACAAGAAACAAATACCTGTATGAACCAGTGCCCATCCGTTGTCCATCACCACTAATACATCATTCAAATTTGTCGAAAATTGAATCATTTTCATACAGATCACATAACTGTATAAAATTAGGACCATCATTAGAAAATATATATTAAACTAAAGCTTATTCTCAAAATGAAAAAGAAAAAGAAGAAGGAACTGGAATGCGTAGCATCCAATGTTACTAAAAAATTCAGAATGAAATACATAATTGTAAATAGTATTCACCTTTGGCCTTAAATATTCATGGACATAGAATGGTTGCAACTGGACCACTGTCCATGTTTATATCCCATAGCTAAAATCAGTTAAAAGTAAAATTAAAAAAAAAACTAAATACTAGAAACAGTTGATTCTTAAAATTGCAAAAGGATTGTAACATGGATATCAAAAGCTCATTGCTGACTGATTATCCTCAAAAAAGAAACAATTGAAAACTTGAACATAAACGGCTAAAAAAATGTAACCTTAAGAGTCATATAACCACGGCTGAGAATGTGTATTTCATCCTTTCCAAATTTTGTATCTAAAATTGACGCAATGATCTCAGTGAAAAAAGATATTGAACCTGGTGCTTCATGCTCCTCAAACCCGGAAGTACATGCTATTAGGCATGACAGTAGCAAAGAAGCAAACAACTCAAAATAAGAATTCAGTAACATTTTATTGAAACAAGAAGTACACCCAATTACATGTCACTGTATAAAAGTTCAAAGAAAAAACAATAGATCACTTACAACTTTTGGGATAATAACACGGTTAAAAATTGTGTTTTAACTTTCATCATATAAACACGGTAAAAAATTTTGAAATATTGGATTAAATTATTTTAATCCAATATTGTTTTAATAACATCCATTTGATTGTATACTCATCCATTTAAAACCAGTAAAAGATTTTCTGAAGATAAATAGTAAGGATTGCACGTGCAATGCACGTGGTAAATTTTTAATTTATTCTTTTGTTATTGATTCATTTCATTAAGATTTATTTAATTTAAACCATGTATCAAACATAATTTATTCTTTTGTTATTGATTCATTTCATTAAGATTTATTTAATTTAAACCATGTATCAAACATATGGATACATACTTCATTTCATTAAGATTTATTTAATTTAAACCATGTATCAAACATATGGATACATACATTGCACGTGATTCATATTAAGAAACTACAAGAGTCAAAATTAATAATGTTTTCATAATTATGCATTGACTTATACACAATACACAAGATGAATGTCAATTAAACATTATCTCACAGGACTAATTAGAATATTGTCTATAGAGAAGTAACCTAATCAACCATATATATGGTGCACGTGATAAAAGTGACAGCATAATCAAGAAAAAGTTAGTTGATCTTAGCTGCAAATAACTAATATTCAACATCACATTAGTTCACTGGGTAAAGGAAAGAAAAGAGCAGCATGAAAGAATATGCCAAGTCACAAGTTCACTGGGAAGATAAGGCACATGTTACATACAAAAACAAAACTTAAAAACCGCAAGCAGTTGATCACCGAAGCTGGCCACAGCCAGACAATCATGGAACAACCACTTTAATGTTATGTTCCTTATCTTCACCATAAAACCAATCCTTGGCAATGTGAGGGCATAGCTGAATCGATGCAGGCTTTAGATTTGGCACCTCTCCCTGTAGAAGAACCCCTGCCAACAAACAAACATAAACAAAAGGAGAGGTAACAAAAAAACCAAATGGAGTATCTATACTCATACAAATGAAGGGTTAAACTAAATTTGCACCTGTAGTGAAGAAATGGAAAATGTTTCAAATGTGATAGGGAAGAACTTGCAATCAGACATTTTCTATTAATGTATTTCCAATGGTCATATTAAGATTGGTGAGAGAATATCTTAAGAAAATAGATAACAAGCTTACAAGTTGGAATAGAAGACCTCCTCGAGATTTTGAGGTGTTGATTTTAGTTAGTTCTGTTCTAAACAAAATACTTCCTAGGTAGGCAAATCAGAGCCAAACAAGTTGCCTCCATAAAAACTATGAAGTCTGAGAGAACCATCAGATAACATAAAATTTGAAATTTTCACAAAAACACTCTTGGATTAGTATCTCATATATGCAAAAGAAAACATTACGAAAACCTAGTATCAGGATCAACATTGCAACAAAAAGGGAGATAATTCACGCAAAATACAAGTCAAAAAGCATAATAAAGTTGATGAATAAAACAATTAAATCATCTCATACCGATCTACACACAGGACACTTCACTTTCTTAGATGCTGTCTTGAGACCTTGGAAAATCAGCATAGAAGCTGAAGAGCAAGCACAGTTTTTGCAGAAAAGATGTCCGCAGCTCAAAGCATATGGATTAAATACAGTGTCCTGTAGAAAAAGGGGGGAAAGAGAGAAGGGGATGAACAAATTTATCAGGAGTTGCTAGGTGTTTAATAAAAAGAAAAATACATCAAAATAGTTAATAAAGAAGACAGAAACATGAGAAGAACAAACAAAGCAAAGAGATGAAATATGAGTATTAAAACAGTCAAGCAAGAAGGGAGCAAGAAGATACATATGATAACATTGATTCAACGTGCTTAATAATCTGAAGGAGGTCGCCAAGTAGGGAGCATGAAGATGCATATGATAACATTGATTCAACATGTTTAATAATCTGAAGGGGGGTCCCAAGTATTTCCAACTAACAAAATAAAATATAGATAATTGCAAAGCACCAAAATCTACTCCAATGGAGAAACGTGATTACTTAAAAGGTGAATGCATAAAACCTTGAATGCAAATTTGATAGCAAATCGAACAGAAAATTTCCAGTCCAACCATCAACCAGTCAGGCTTTCAGATTGTTCTCGACATAAGTATTTGCCAACTATTACTTTATGCATGGAACAAGAGGATATTCATCATATCCCTCAAAAAAAAGTTAAATTCATCATCAAAAGAAATTTGCAGAGAAGTAGTGAAGTAATAAATGTGGTTTTAGAAAAGAGAAGGACATGAAAATCCTCTTACAAATAGGCCTGCATTTCAAAATTACTGATTACTTGGACTATGGAAATGGAATACTATAATCTTTTTCTTAAATTAGATAAAGCACAGAACAATAAACATCTAACATTATGAAGAATGGAAGCAAACATCTTACTAGGCAAACAGCACATGTAAGACTGTACTCATACTTAATAGAGTCAGAAAAGGTCATAGACATTACAGGTTGTGCACCACTTAAATCACACGAGAATTTTCTAAAAAATTCTCCAGGTTCTCCAATGTTCGACCTCGTAAAGTTTACATAAAATGCACCTAATTCAATTAGCCAAGGTGACTGCAAAAGTTCAATCCTCTTATCATGCATTTCAGTCTTAAAATTTCTGCCAGTAACAGATCCATGTACCTGCCATATATTAAACTAATAACGTAAGAATTTACACAATGGATATCTGGAACACAATAAGTGTTGAATTACTTACTTTGTCATACTTCTTTAATATCTTTCGAATAGCAATAGCATTCATGGTAACATAATCAAGTAAAAGCCTTCCTTCTTGAACCATGACTTGCTGATCATCTGTGAAGCAATGACGCAGTCTCCACATATATCTCTGAATACCTCCAGGAGCAACATGGAGATGGAGCAGACTGTGACGCCCCTGGGTTCACACAAGGCTGCAGTCAAAGGTGAAACCAATAATGTCAAACCTGCCATTCACCACACCGTGCAATAACATGTTTCACCATCACAATTCTATCACTCTAGTAGAGTCAATAACAGGTGTAGGTACAAAAACAATTAAAAGATAATACAAGAGATAACTGATGAAATGATAGAGATCAAAATAATATTTCATCATCCAACATACAGAAATACAAGGTCAATGTCTAAAATGAATAAACTGGAGTTCTTAACAAGTCTCAAATACAACAAGTCTGAGTAAGGAAATAAGGCACACAACCTTTACAACATCTAGAATAAATTCCTCAAATGTCTAAACAAAATCTACAGTGGAGTTCCATAAATAAAATATAACTAAATAGACAGTTGAAGCTAAAGTGCATCACCATCAACCTGCGACTCTCCGGGCACCTGGCTCGTCACCTGAAAGGGGGAGGGACAACGAGCGTCAAAGTGCTAGCGAGCAACATCACAACCAACCCCAAGGGAGAGGGCTCGTTGTATATGAAAAAAATACAGTTAATACACAAAAATATAGAATCATTTATCCTAGCAATAATGGGTTTTGGTACTTAGGAAATTACAACACGAGCATAGGTACGTCGAGCGAAATAATCCAAACAAGAAAATCCTCATGTATATACCTTGTATCTCAAATTGTAAATCCCTAAATACTAAACCCGAGGTCTAATACAAGAAACCATAAAGAAAAAAAAATAACTCATCTCTATCGATAAATGTAACCATGTCAAAGCCACAATAAGTGTCCTGTCCCGCCTAGGTAGCTATCGTGTCCAAACTTAATAAATAAGTCGTACTCAATGTTACATTAAACGTTGGGCGCTTCTAGGCATCAGACTTGGCGCCTAGCGCCTAGTCGTCTAGGCGGGCGCCTAAGCGGTTTCTGGGCAATTTTTTCTTTTTTTATTTAAGTGGTGGTCGATGAGGTTTTGCTGAAGATCGGAGGAGGTAGTGGAGGTGTTCATATTTGGAGGTTAATGGAGTTTAAAAGACGTGTAGGCTACGACACATAAAATCACAATCAAGGTCTACATGGTGCAATCCACGTAAGCAGACAATGCTCCCCTAAACGCTCGTAAAATCTAGGTGATCAGCCTAAATACCGTCTAGGTGCTAGGCGCTGGTTAGACGGCCTAGGTACAGTCTAGGCCTAGGCGTACGCCTAAGCGGACTAGGCGGAGGTTTTTTAAAATAGTGGCTGTACTCCAAACTCAATTATGTATCATGCTCATGGTTTAGCAAATGTCCAACACATGGACTAAAGGTAATGCATGCCCAACACATGGACTGAATAAAATACATGTCCAACACATGGACCGTAATGATAAGTATCCAACACATGGATTAATCGTAATGTTTGTCCAACACATGGACTATGAGCAAAGAGGTGTAATTGTCAAAGGTATATGTGGAAAGATATACATATCCCGAACTCGCACGTGTTTTGATGTGCGGGTCTAAAATGATATCCTAATGTCACTCACATATATAGACAAATGTTCCATACTGTAAATTTCATGCTAGAAAAATCGAGGTAAACTATTCGTACACACAATATACACAACAAGACAAAATCCTGCACAAACAGTATCGCGGTCGACCGCAGAGGCCACTCCGGTCGACTGCAAAATGAGCAGAGACGTTCTGCTCGACAGAACACCCGACGGTCGACCGCGCATAGCGCTGCGGTCGACCGTGAGACTGGCAGATGCCAAAATTCAGGTTTCTCTCTATTTCAAAATTGATCCAAACAACCCATCCCTGCTTCCAAACGATATATCACATATTCTAACACATATGAATCATCATATAACAACATTTAGCATGTAAAAATCATCACTAAAAATCATGAACATGTATACCCGTGTTTTAAACTTTATAAAACAGTAAAGATCAAAAATTTAACTCTTAATAAAACGTTTTTAGATTTAGATCTCTTTAACCAAAATCATTGGTGAGCATTTGAAAACTTAAATACTTGATTTTCACATCTCATATCATAAAGATCTATCTATCTACGCAAAATAGTGATTTAGGCTCAAGAAAACTCATTTAAATCGTTAGAAAAGCTCGTAAAAACATGGGTGAGGGATTGGGCGAGATGTTACTCGCCTGAGGGGTGTAGATGAACTCCCAAAAGCAAGTGAAAACAATCCTCCTTCGCTGAACACCGATGGATCTCGCGTCGACTCCTCCAAAATCCTCTAAGAATCGCTAAAGAAAGGGGTTTTAGGGTTTAAAAAAGAGAGAGGAGGGGGCTGAGACTATTAGGGTTCAAAAGAGGGTTCTGAGAGCTTCAAAACGAGTATATATACCTAGGGTAACAACTGGGTTCGGTATAAATAAAACCCAACCCAAAACAGAACTGACAGAACCAGGTTCGCCCAGCGGTCGATCGCAGCGACCACGGCGGTCGACTGCGCAGGGTTTTGGGTCATGCTCAAACTGGGGTTTGGTATAAAGGCTGTAACTTTCTCATCCGATCTTAGAATGAGGTGATCTAAGATTCGTTGGAAAGCTATTGAAGAGACCTAAAACTTTGTTCTTATACACTTTTCCAAATTCTAACTGAATCAGTATGAAAAATATAGAAACTCTCAACTAGTCAAAATTCTCAGATTTTCACTCTTGGCCTTTGGGCATGTTTTGTGTATTTACACTCATATATTCACAAATATACATTGAATTGATCTCAAATCAATTCCTATCATACTCAAACATCAAAATACATTATTTTCAACATATAACATATTTATAATTATTTATCACAATATATTCAAATTTTCGGGGTTTTACACAGACGTCTTACTCTTGAGCTGAAACATCCTGCTACCTCTGAAGCCTCCCTTGCTAATTCAGAAAAGAACTTCTCATCGTACACTAAAAAAGCAAGAGTGTTCTCAGTAGAAGCACTAAGCAGTCTTTTAGGGAACAAATGGACTAACAAAGAACCCATTTCATGAAATATTTCCATGTTGATTGGCTTAGACACAGATTAGCAACTATTTTTTAAAGAGGGCAATCATAATCCAAGTTGATATTTAGATTACCGTCTTATACTTGAATTTCGATTAAAGTAAAAGGAAATTTTGGTGGGGTTCGGAAAAAATATTAAGCTGACATATTTGATTCATACTTAGTCGGATTACACAATTGAGATATATGCAAGAAAAAGGGTTGGCCAGTAGATTCTCCTATCTGAGCCTGAATAATAACTATGTATAGAATGAACTGCTATTTCAACACCAATTACATGATCATATAAGGGTCAAAAAGCTAAACCAAATATATTATAACCAGAGAACTCAAGGTTTCTTCCACTACTTTTTAAGAAACCAGGTAATCATGATCCATGTTGGTATGAAGCTCTCTGTCTTATTCTGAAATGTTTTAAGTAATAGAAAATTTACAGTGGGGTAGCAGGTATCAACCTGTCACATTTGATCCATATACGATAGAATTTAACTATTGAAACATGTCTAAGAAAAAGGGTTGTGCCATCTTTGAATTTCAATAATGTTTATGAATATAATGACATCTACTCATGATCACATGAGCAACTCAAGGTGTCTTCTTGGTATTTTCCAAGAAACAAGGTAATCATAATCCATGTTGATTACTTTTATTAAAATTTTATTAAGCAAAAGAAAATTACAGTCACATTTCATATATATAAAAAGCATTAAATTGTTATGTTTGGTTCATATGTAGTCGAACTTACACTATTAAAATATGTCCAAGAACAAGGATAAGCAAATGGATACTCATATTTGAGCGTGAATAATGTTTAGTGAATAGAACAAAATTGTTCGAATGATGGTCAAAAACTCACAAAATTATGTCTGTATTGTTCTTCTCATTATTTTTAAAGAAACAAAGGTAATCATAATCCAAGTTGATACTCAGATTACTGTATTGTATTGAAATTTGAGTTAGTAACAGAAAATTACAGCGGAGCTTTGTGGAAAAAAGGTATTGAATTGTCATTTTTTATTCACATGTAGTCGAATTTACACTACTGAAGTGTGGCCAAGAAAAGGGTTAGCCGACACATTGAATACAATGGAATGTGGCTTGGACAACAATTACATGATCAAATGAAAACCAAAAATTTCAACCAAATATATTATTAATGGACAGCTCAAGGTTTCTTCTTGCTAATTTTTTAACAAACAAGGTAATCATATATAATCCGAGTTGCTTGCTATTCTCAGCAAGTTTGATTAAGCGAGAGAAAAAGGTATTAATTGACATATAATTCGTATGAGTCGAATTTATACTATAGAAATAAGTCCAAGAAAAAGGGTTGGCGAGTGGATTTTCATGTACATGAATAGTTTGGACAAAAATTTCGTGATCAAGATATATTTCTTCAAGCATGAATAGTTTGTAGTAAAAAGGAAAAAGAAATATGATGCAATGGTTTTGTAACGCTATACAGGTTATCCATCATTTTGTGAAACAGAACAAACTTACCTCACTTCTAGCATAGCTGTCCATCATAACAGATGGTCTTACAATAGGTGGTTGAATAGAAAGAAGTCGTAATATCATCCAATCCGGACGATCATCTTTCGGTTTGAAACCTAGTAGTAGGCAATCTTCATTGATTATTCTTTTAAGAACACTAAGAACTTGACCATGTCATAAAACAGAAACAAATAAATTTGGACTACTAAAAGAAATAAATTAGAATAACAATTTTATAAAATTAGCTACATTCTCTGTAGAAAGCTATTGTTTCCTCTCAACAGGTTCAGGAAGCTGTGCTTGGTCATTAGATTTCTTGCAAAGGACTCATCAACAATAGTTTGTGTGTAGTATAGATAAGTAAAAAATAGTTGACATGCAAATTTACAGTAATAAAGTGAACTATTCTCTGAATATGTATTTAGATTCACACAATTGAATGTTAAATTTAAGCTAATAACTGCAATAACAATCAAAGGTTAAATTTAAGCTAATAACTGCAATAACAATCAAAGCATGCAATAGTTATCAAACAACTATATGAGCATATGTTTATAAATCAATAGTTATCAAACAACTATATGAGCATATGTTTATAAATCATAAATTGTCCTAACAAATTAAATTCATCAGTTCATAATCTTAAAAGTATATGAAAAGCTCATTCGAAATCCTTCAACCAATTTGTAAATGTAATGAAAATTAAAATTATTCATGTTTAATTTTTGTGGGCCCTTGATCAACCCTTCTCCACCTTTATCTTCTTTTTTGGTAAATCGAGAACTGAATCATCGTCATCAATGTTTATTGTGATGTCTTCTTGGATTTAGATTTCTTGTGCTATTATCTTTCCTTGTGCACGTTCATCCTTTGAGTTCTCATCCAACTTTACAAGGAACTTGTATGTCTTTCCGATGTTGAGAACAAACTTTTGAAAGAATGAACTTTCCGATGTTGAGAACAAACTTTTGAAAGAATGAACTCTGATTATTTTTCTGTTTTAATGAGGAAAAATTAAGATCTTATACATGAAACATATTGTTTTATATGTATAATATATAATGAAGTAAGAAGTTACCTCTTTTATATCATCCATGAATTTTTGAGCCTTATATCCTATCAAAGTTTTTGCTGCGTCAAAAAGTGTCACTCTTGCATTATCTGTCTCATCTTCAACTATGCTTTTAATAACATACCTACATTTTGTATTATTATTGTGCATCAGATGATATTTTTATATTTAATACTTATATTTTTCTTTCATGAGTAATTTATAGTACTTTACCTTGGTATACTGTCGTCATTGTTTTTTTGACAATTTTGACATTTGTCATAAATAGTTTTGTCTACTTTTTTATTGCAGCCTTTGCAAGAGTAGTACCAAGCCTCATGCCTATTTAAGATATTAGTTATTTTTCTAGTAAAGCTGCCATATTATGTCTATAGATTTGTAAAAATTTAGTTAGTTATAATCATAGTTTACATATATTTAGTAAATTAAATAAGAAATTATAAAATAATTGAAAAAAAGATAGTCAAAAATGATTTTTTTTAAATTAATGTAAAAGTAATAATTGTAAATGTATTCAAAACATATTTAATATAACTTATAAAAATATTAAAAATATATGATTAGAAAATAAATATTTTTTTTGGGAATATAATTAAAAAAAATTCATGTTTACTTTATATCTTAACAATGAAACAAGATCTATTTATATTAGCTTGTTTTGAAGCTGAAGCTATTGATTCATTAATATTTTATAGTAGGATTTTTAATATCATATCTTTGATGATTTTTGTGAAGCTTGCATAATGTCAACAATATTCATTTTTGCTGCATTTTTAAATAGTCTTGATGGAGCACCATTAGTCTTGATATTATCTTTTGAAAGAGCCATGCATATAATTTTAAAAATATTAAAATTTTAATTTATTAAGTTACCTTTTTTATTTGAATTACCATTCTTGTATGTCCTTAACAAGCTGTATTTTAGGGTTGATACATATTGTTGATGCAATTTGCGAAGTCATGCACATCTCCCCTGCATATATAATAGTTATAATTAGAATATGATATTTATTGATAAATAATTTACAATTCAATTATAAAAAATGTTACCTTTGTACAATGATATTTTAAAATATGATAGTGCTATTATAGTTGTTTCATTCATATTGCCTTCAATAATTGAACCTTTAGTGTTAGCTAAATCTCTGAACAAAGTTACAGACAATGTTATCTCACTGTGTAAGAAAAGTTAGATAATTTTTTGTTAATATATTATATTTTGAATAATTAATTTATCGTGAAATAAAAACATGCGTGTATACTCTTTGTCTACTATAATGATGTCCCGCCTTATTATATCTTGTAACGTACTTGATCATAGGCTTGACATTTGCTATCATTGCAAGAACATCTGCTTGTAACGTACTTGATCATAGGCTTGACATTTGCTATCATTGCAAGAACATCTGCACATAAATTTATAACAAGTTTAAAATTCATTAACATCTGCACATAAATTTATAACAAGTTTAAAATTCATTTATAAATTTTTAAATTAAAAATAAAAGGTTTTTACAAATACTTACTTATATTCCTTGTATCCTCGTTGGAAATTGCATCTTTGATTGAGATAAAGTTGTTCGATATCTTATCAAATTGAAACTCTTCTTTTGATTCTTTGATAGAAATGTTCTTAGTCAATGTCAACTCAATTGACTCATATATATTTCCATAAAGGGGGTTTATTGGTTTGACTTCTCCATTTGAGATGTAAACAACATGATTCTTCTGAAGCATGTGCTTATACATTTCAATAGTTTCTCCAAACATAATACCTTGTATTTTTTCCCCTGCAAATATTACTAATATTAATTATCTCACAAATAACTAATACATTAACATTCATTTAAGCCTAAGCTAAATAAGATAAGTGATAGATGACGTAAGTTATGTATAAATGTATTAATTAATGCTAGTGTATTACATTTTACAGATCTTTATAAGTTATATTTTTTAAAAATTTAGCTTGATCATGCAACTAAATAATAAATTTATGGTCAATATGCTTATTAAAAATTTAGTCTAAATAATAACTATTTTGTTGCAGTGTGTATACAATGTTGTGTTGATGTCATATGCACATTATTTGCTTGCTTATATTGTTAGACATATGTAGACAATTAATTTACGTAGAATTAGGAAGAAAGCATGATATTTGTTGTATAAAATTTGCGAAAATGAATTACATGTTGCTTACCTCTTTAATAAATGCAGGAATTATTTTTATATGATCTTATACACAGTAAGGTGATAATAATTAATATAAGAATAAGCATTAACAATTATAATTTAATTTATATTTATAATTTATAAATTTAAAAAAATTGAGAAGGCTCTGCATAGATTTAAAATAACGATTGCTATGGCATGATAAAAAAGTGATGCATATTGTACTTAAATATTGTATGTATTACTTTATTTAAGAATAAGTATCAACAATTATCAATAGAATTATAGCATGTAGAATATTGCTACATTACCTCTGAGTCGGCAAAAATTATTTTTAGTAGTTTTTCTGATCCTTTTTTGTTCTCATAAGAGGACTCAATAGTTCTTAGGATAACAACATGAATGGTCCACTCTCTTTGAAACTTTTTTAGTTGGCATATTTGGATATGTGGAATTTGTGCTTCGTTGGTGGATGATATTGTTCCTGCAAGATTTTGAATAGTTTGTTATATATAAATAACAACGCATCTGAAGTACTAAATAAACTCAAAAGAAAATAAAATAAGACTATTTCTATATCAAAGGTATAACACTAATTATAGTAATTTGAATTTATTAATTAATATTATTTACAATATTTAAAGTTATTTTAATTTTGATTAGTACATGATTTTGAACGAACAGAGTGAATGATGTAATAATGAGTTATAATATTTTTAATTATTTTTAAGAAAAAAACTTTAATAAAATTGCAGGTACTTATTATATAAATTCCTAACCTTCAAAAATGTTATTTGTCATTTGAATTATTCCTCCTTTGGCTAGATAACTTCCTTGTATACAACATTCTTTGTGTATTGTTCCTCTTCTGCAAATTTTCCATCTGATGTTATTAAGACCTTGGTTGTCATCATAGAAGTACCCCGCGATAAAGTAACATATAATTGCCCATGAGAGAACACTGGTTCAGGTAGATAAATACCTATGTTAGGTATTGTTTGCCCTTGGGATTTATTAATTGTCATTGCAAAACATAATCTTATAGTAAATTGTTTGTGTTTGAACTTGAATGGTAATCCTTCATTTTCTGCTGGTGACAATGGTATTCTTGGTAAGAAAACTTCTTTCCCAGCATGTTGGCCCATTGTGGTTTTAGCTTGAATTACATTGTAGTTAAAATCTTAACATACCATTCTTGTACTGTTGCACAGTCCATTAGTTGGATCCAAGTTCCTTAGTAAAATAATTGAAAAATATTTTTTAACATGAGCTTGTGTAGCAGTAGTCCATTAGGGAGCAGAGTGTTCAAAAATTCTTCTTGGTAATGATGATTAGTGTCATCAACTGTTTCATCAAAGCTATAGAATTGTTTTTCTTCTCCTGGAAACCTTTTTATTAGTCTATCATTTAACATGTCAACATATTCATTTTTTGTTGTAAGGATAGCTCTATCTTTCATATAGTCAATAGACTTGAAATTCTTATCTAAAGATGGAAAAATTGAATTTATGAGAGAATCTTCCGGTAGGTCATCACCTTGATTCTGGATCAACATTGCATTAGGTAGTTTTATGAGACCCTGGGTCACTGTTGGTTCATCTTCATTCCCAATCCTAAGAAAAAATTCACTGAATGTTGTGTCTGATTTTGCTCTCATATTTTTTAAAAGTTGTAGTTTGATCATTTTGCTCCATAAATGTGAGCTTACTAAACTTTCTCTGATAGTTTGTGATCTTGTTGAGCGAGGCACCACTTGTAAAACTTGTCTGAAATCGCCACCAAATATAATTACTTTTCCGCCAAATGATTCATCTTGATCCATTAAATCTCTTAGTGTTCTATCCAATGTTTTAAATGCAACGCGTTTAGCTATAGGAGCCTCGTCCCAAATTATTAGACGAGCTATTTTAATGAGTTTTGATGTCTCATCTTGCTTTGATATACCACACATAGATGAATCTGTTGTTAGGATTTTGATTTTAAATCTGGAGTGTGGTGTTCTTTCACCAGGCATTATTACAGCTGCGATACCTGATGTCGCTGTAGTAAGAGCTATCATACCTTGCGATCTTATTGTGGCAAGTAGAGCACGATATAAATAAGTCTTCCCAGTTCCTCCAAGACCGTCAATAAAGAAAACTCCACTTTTGTTTGCTTCAACTCGTGTTAATATTGTAGTGTATGCAGTATGTTGTTCATAGTTGAGTTTTGTTGCAGCATTTAGATCATTAGTTAGGATTTGTACATATAGCTCTTCTTTTATTTCTCTTGGGTATGAACCTTCCTCTGTAATGGTTTTTGTTTGTAAAGGTGGCAAATCAAAAATTTTAATATCCTTTCCCATACTCTCTAAGTAGAAGTTAATATTGAGAAGAGTATCATTTATCACCGAAGCTCTAGTAGCATGTGGTTTCCTTGAGAAGTCTTCAGATACTGATTCAAGATATTGATCCCAAAAATGATTAACATCTGTGGGCTCACAATGAACCAATATAGTTACAAACAAACATCGAAGTGCTGTTGGCATTTGGAAGACAATGGCTTCATCTAAGCACTCTCTTATGCTATCATCAAATTCCAAAAGACCTAATTTCTGGGCTGATTGCTTGAAAGATTTGCAATGAATACCATTTACCATCAGTAGATTCCAAAAGACCTAATTTCTGGGCTGATTGCTTGAAAGATTTGCAATGAATACCATTTACCATCAGTAGATCCTCAAATGATGTCAGACACCTAACATTGCTTGAAAGATTTGCAATGAATACCATTTACCATCAGTAGATCCTCAAATGATGTCAGACACCTAACGTGAGTAAGCAATAGTCGCAAATAATATCTCTCTCTTTCAATTGGGTTAGCCCCGTTTATTCGACCTATCACTTGTCTCTATTTTCTTGGACTCCAAGATTTTGATGTTGAATCTCGAACATAACATTCAGGAAATTCCACATATAATAACTCATTTTCGTGGTTCTTTTCATATTTCTTCTTGTTACCTTCTTTAATTTTTTTTACACATAGTATAAAATTCTGTAAGCATCGTCTTGGAGACATGTTCCAAGTGAATCAATTTCGATAGGTCTTGATGTTTCTAATAAGAAACATATTGCTGATTTGGCATGTAAAGTTATAAGTTAATGATAGCCGAAAATATCTTATTAAGATGGAATTCATATATTCTCCAGAAAGCTTCCTGAGCTAATACCCATCTTGCATCTTGAAATTTTTTGATTTCATTCACAACTTTTTAACCTTCATTATACTCAATGTTTACTGCCACTCTATCATGGCCTTTATATATGTACTTATAAAGGTATTTCACTGCTTTTATGCCTGAGTATATTTTAACAATGATGTGATGGTTATAACGTGTCAGCAAATATGGATTGTAAGGTATCACCCATTGATTATTAAAGATTTTGTTTCGAACCAACATTGTTCTATTATTTTTGCTCCTTTTATAAATTGGGTAAGCATCTTTCGCTTGTACTGATCTTGGAGAAAACTCTCTAGGGTAGTGATATTTGCACTCACCATTTTGCATGCAAACATTCTTCATATTTAACTCTCCACAAGGGCCATGCATCATATGTTTTTTACAAGTTCATATAGGATTGGATTTTCATACTGGTCTAGAATTTCTGCTGATACGTACTTATCATAATGATCTGATGATACAATTTTGTGCTCTCCCATTAGAATAATTAACATGTATGCATGAGGCAACCCACTTTTTTGAAACTCGATGACATGAACATGGGCAGCAACTTTTCTAAAGATTTCCTTTTTAAATAGCTGATCTTTCAGGTCTTGCAATTTTGCTCGAAATATCCTTGAGGTTAGATCCGGTCTATCATTATGTGTCTGTCCTGGATGTAGCTCCTCCGTGATTTCTTCCCATTCAGGATTGCATGTCATTGTGATGAAAATATCTGGTTTTCCAAATTATTGTACTAATGACATTGCATCACGATATCTACGACGCATATCTCTAGGACCCCCAATAAATGATGATGGCAGCACTATTCTTTTTCCGACTTGACATGCTTTTACTTCCCCAGCAGCTACACTATTGACTATGCCTTGGAATAACTCTGCTCTGATTTTTGATTGTTTCTTTCTAAAATAATCAACTCTTGTTGTTTCAAGCTTTATGTACATATCAACAGCATATTGATGGAACAACCGACCTACCGATGTTAATACAATAGATTGTAGAGTGTCTCTTATCTGGAACTTATAACAATAATATTCTCGACATGAGACACTTCGGTGCTTTAACACCTACAAGTTTGCAGGTTAAGTTAATTTTTAATGTTTTAATATTATTAAACAATTTTAATTATGATTTACCTTCCATTTCTCGTTTAAATATGTCTTCTGCAGATGTAAAAGTTTGCTGAGTCACTTGAGATGTTGTATTTAGTTATTTTGAATGGCGAATATCAATTTTCTCCCTTCTTTTAATATTTTGGTGCCATCCAACATCTCCGCCTGGAAAGAGTAAAGGATACTGTAAAGGATCATAACAACCAAAATAGTGCTTAACTTGATGATTCTTTCTGGAGTGTGAATGGACAACTATTTCTCTCTCATACGAAACATTTTTATTATTTCCCTCTACCCAGACAGCTGCAACCTGATCCACTGTTGGTGAGTTGTAAACACGTTGATCTACTGCAGCATCTCTATTTATAATGATCTTGAAGTCTTCAAGAGATGGAAAATCATTCAGTTTCTGCAAAAATTTTGCATATGTGTTTCCTTTTAATATATCCATCAATCTTTTAGTTGTAGTCGTACTCATATTTGCATTATCTAATATTCCCATTCAATTTTGCAACTCATTCTCCGTATCGTAGAAGTAAATTTGAAAGTAGGAAGGCTTATTTTCTTCTGGAATTAGAGAGGGGAGATTATGATATATTTGTCCTTGTGCTCTAAATGTGAAAATACACTTTTTGTTTGATGCAAGCTCTCTATCAAACCTTGTCCCAAATGATGTGAATGAGAAAATGCTATTATACTTTCTAGTTTGTCTTTGAAACTCAATTGCCTCTTGGGTTTGTACTGTATAAAGGACATATAACTCGTCATTAACATTCACATCTGCTAGGTGGATTTCACCATTGTGGTAATAGGATGTTGGTGGCTCGTGTTCAAACTTTTTTGCTCCACAAAATGAATAATACTTTGTAGTGCGTAGTTTATGTAATAAAGAACATACTGGTTCATGGTTAATTTGACCTAGAAAAAAATAATAGTTTTTAGTGTTAAATAAATTTAGATACATAAAATCATGTAATTATTTTAATAAATTATAAAATTAATCTATGCAAACCTCCATGCTCATATTCCCGCTGTTGCGCTCCACAGAACAAATCAATTTTACGTTTTCGCTTGCTATTGGTACTACTGCCAGCAAAATCATTCATTTTCTTCTTTCTATTATTATCAATGACCTTCTGAATGTAAGTTCTCTTTTGATCAACATTCAACTGATTATATTTGGTGTTTCTACTCTCATGTATTAGAATGTGTTCTTCTGTTAAAAAATAATAAAATATACTATTAATAAACACAAATACACATAAAGCAATAATAATATATATTTATGTTGAATTCAAACCTTGGTTTGAAGTCATTTGGAAGAAGGTACTCTTATACGAATGTATAGTGATTATGCAATCTAAGAAGTAGAATGTAAATTTCTACAAGGAAAAAAAATTTAAAGTGTTAAATTATTGATTTTATTAAACATAAGTATAGCAGTGAATATAATTTGAGAGAATAATAATAATAATAATAATAATAATAATAATAATAATAATAATAAATATTTAAGTGAAGAAGAAGATAAATACAAGGAAATAGAGTTACCATCACTATGAATAAAATAAAGAGAAAAAAGAAAAAAATTGCTTCACTCACCTGAATCACTAACAACTTTAGAAATGTTTTCAAAAAAAACAAGGCAAATCCAACCAAGTAGAATATCTGCATTAATATGAAAAAATGTTAAATTATTTAATCTAGACATAAAAGTGTATTACAAAAGTGCACATCATTTCACACATTGTTTTAAAGAGATGTTACTAAACATAGGAGGCTTATTAGAAATTCACCAAAATACTATTAATGAGGAATATATTTCTTGTGCATGCTATGTGTGCATGTACATAATTCATTCTTGAGGTTAAAAAATGATGAAAAGTTAGAGAGATAAGCCTTAATCCTAATAGCATAGCAGCGTCCATGTATACCTCTAAACTCCCATTTTAATAAAAAAAAATTAAAGACACAATATCGAACAATCTAAGAATTTCCAAAATAAAAATCTAAATCATAATTTAAAAATTGAGCAAGACATACCAGAAATTATTCTCTAAAAACCTTGATCAGTTTCTTTGATCCCATGTACTTTATTTTTTTTGGTCAATGAAAAATTTTATTCATTCAACCATATGAAAATTTTTGTACATCATGATTCTCATAACATGAGAAAACCTATATATTTGACAGATATACTGAAAAAACATCACTCACACTCCGAAAATCTATTTACAGTGATAAAACCCATTCTCTATTTTTCGTAGCAGTAGAGCCATTGAGAATTAGTATCAACATATCAACTTTGATCTCCTTAACTAGTTGATCAACCCCTTTGGATTTCTGAACAAAAATCCTAGAGTTTCTTTCATTCCATATCTTGTATAATGAAGCATTAAAGGCCATCCTCTTAAACATGTACTTTATTATTAATGCTTAAGATACCATGTTGAGATGTGGTTACTTGATTTGATGTTAGTTTGTTTGTAGACTCATATTAGGCATCTTATGTAAATATTTACAGCTCGTACTTGTCTACATTTATAGTTTTGAGCGAAGAATTGCATGCAGTGAATTATAGAGTGTATCCCTCGAGCTGTGCAAATAGCACATGGAGACTTTCTATAAAAAGTTTGGTGTGATTTTATTTATTTGATTTACTTTATTTTTTATTATATATAAACTGGAACGCACACATTCTTTTTCTAATTCTACTTTAATTTCACTATGGTTTATTGTGCAGTATATACAAAATATCATAGTGAATGGAATCGAGACATGGGCCCCACTTTTATCAGTTAAAAATCCAGATCATATATACTATGATGTATTTGAAATGGTTAAGAAATAAGTTTCACGAAACCACAGTCAGCATTCTGGAGAAAATCCCAGCAGATTATACACTAAAACAAAAAATAACTCATTTCCATTTGAAAATACAAAAAAAAAGAGAGAATTTGTAGCAAAAACAGCTAGGAATTACTTGCACAATATTGACAATTATTCTCAGGAATAAGTAGAAAAGTAGATGTGTAAATAGATAAAGATCTTTCCTTAAAAAAATAGATCACTTTAGTATTGATTTGCATGTAAAGCTAAAGTCTAAACGCAAATAGGTAGCAAAGCCCCAAATAGCCATCTTATACAATATGATTATATATTGTTGGGAACTTGGTGAGTGTGTGGTCTGTGTGCTCTTTATAGCCATCTTATACAATATGATTATATATTGTTGGGAACTTGGTGAGTGTGTGGTCTGTGTGCTCTTTAGCTAATAACTTGGAAACTGTGCAGATTGTGCGCTTGTCATTAAAGCTATGAAATCACAAGGGCTTGAAATATGTAAGTGCGGATGCAGACTGACAGTACGTTAAAACACCTGTTCACATTCTCACTGAATATGCAGATACCCGAATCCAGTATCTGGAACAATACCGTATTCGAAAAAGTATTCAATTTAGAGCATTATATGATATACGAATCTGTATCTGTGTCCGACCAGTTTAGGATTTTAATATCCGAATCTGCATCCGATTTACGGACCCAGATTGCATCAGATATATGTGGATCCACACACACCCGTACATATTATGCATCCAAGTTAATAAGAGGCCAAGAAAGTGATGATTATCCTTGGAAAATAAATCATACTATAATTGGAGAAGCAGCCTAAATTTCCTGATTAATTGTGCTAAATCCAAGTTCTCATATTGCACTTGATTCTATGAAATATTTTATTAATTTTAGCTCCCACCACTACTTCATGGACTCAGTGAGTATTTCATTAATTAATGTATCTAAATAAAATTTAGGTCTTGTCAAGAGCTTAGGCTATAAGAGAACCTAAACTCAACTAAGAGGAAATTCTTTGGAAAGAAAGATGTATGTAAATTCTGAAATGGTTAAGCATCAATGTTAAAAAAAGAAATATTGTGGATTAACTATAGAGACACAAGCTGAAGGAGCTGAAAAGAAAAAGGTGATCTAGGAAAAAGCTTTTTAAGTTTTGATTGTGGGTGCAGCGAGAAATTTAAGAAAGTAAATACTTGAAAGAAATTTGTCACTTGCCAAGATTTTTTGGAAATTTCAATGTTTCACGAACAACCTTCCATCAGTGTGTTTTCGCTATTCTGTTTAGACTTTAATTTTCAAACCTTACAGCTCGACTGAACAATTATCAAGCAGAATTATGGATTGAAACATACAAAAAGAATTCATCTCTTCCAATCAGTCGCTATCTCCTCTCTCACTTGTTCTCCCATGTCTTTCCAACTCTATCAAGCCCCTTTTCTCAATTCAAACAGAGAAAACAAATTCTAAAAAGACTCTGATCAATATTCAACCTAACTGTTACAAAGTAGATTATGTCACCACAACTACCCCCTGTTCAGCAAAATGAACATCGAATACAGGTGAGAAACTAACTAAACATGATTCGCACTTCTAATTCTAATAAGCAAACATACACACTTATAGTTTATCAATACATATCATCCGCTAAAGACGTCGATACTAAATGCTAATGATCATAAATCACACAAGCACAACCTAGAAGAAAAATAGGAAATATCAGATTTGGATTCCTAATTAACCGACTAAGAGGTTTTGTAGCCTTAGTAGAGAGCAGCAAGGCAACCAATCCTCGACTGAATTCCACTAAGAAATTCTTAAAAATAGCAATTTCAGACAAGCTTTCTAAACTTGGAGATACTCTCAAGTGTCAGTAAGGAAGAACAACATTCGCACCCAATTTCCTCTACAGAAAAAAAGGAACAAATAATAGGTCAAACTAAGAGAATTCACCACATACGCATCTCTAACATCACAAAGCCACGACTTTCATCAATTATAAGCAAACTCAAAGGCTACTAATAAAAAAACTCAAGGAGGTTCCAATTAATCATTCAAACCAGAGAAGCCTAAAACAACAAAATATTGCAGAGAAAAAGGAATACCCTTGGAGAATTGATTCCATAAGTTAAACCCTTTGCATTAATTTAATATTCGACCTTCAAATCTCTAACACTTGCAGTTCCTAAAATAATCAAAGAAAAATTAAAAATAAAAAGAGAATTTTTACCTGATGACCTGATGAAATCAAAGAAAAATTAAAAATAAAAAGAGAATTTTTACCTGATGACCTGATGAAATTGACACAGGATCAATTAGAACACTTGAAGCAAGCCCTAAAGAGAATTTTTACCTGATGACCTGATGAAATTGACACAGGATCAATTAGAACACTTGAAGCAAGCCCTAAATCGGAAAACATTTGACCTATTGTTGAATTAGAATAAAAATTAGATGATGGCGAATTATAAACAAATTCAATAAAATTATTCTTTAAAATTAAACCAAAATGAAGCAAAGATTCTAACCAATTCCCAAAAACTTTGAAGAACGGACGATACAGTGAAGCGTTGATGATGACGGAGGGAAAGCGTTGATAATGGTTGAGAAGAACTGAGAAATCATCTTTCAAAGCTGGTGGAGGTAACGGAAGATCGGAGGAGACGACGTAACCGAAGAATTGAAGAGGACGTAACCGATGAATTGAAAGGAGGAGGAAAAGAGGCGTAACAGATGAAAGGCTAAATTGGTTTATGAATTGAGGATATGTTTGGTAATTAAATTTGGTGGAAGGCTATTTTGGGGAGGGTAAAGTTTTTCATGAACTCCCTCTTTTAAAGGGTAAATAGATATGAGAAATATGAGTATGCTTGGTACCAAGAACAAATTTTATGTTTGGTAGTAAGGTGACACAATCCCCTCCACTCATTCAATTGTGGAACCACATTAATTCACATGTGTTGAGAAGTATATGAGGATATGCAACCATTTGAATGAGTAGAGGAGATTATGTCACCTTACTACCAAACATAATTTTTTGTGTTTGGTACCAAACATACCCATTTCTCTCTCTCTCTCTCTCTCTCTATATATATATATATATATATAACCTTATATATATATATATATATATATATATATTATATATATATATATATAATATATAGTATATAGGTATGCTTGTAAACCAGCACAAATTTTATACTTAATAGTGAGGTGCACAATTCTCTCCACTCATTCAGACAGGGACACATTCATATGAGTTGAGAAGTGCATGAGGATATCAACTATTTGAATGAGTGGAGTGGGATTATGCCACATTACTACCTAGCACAACTTTTTTTGCTTGGTACCAATTATACCCATTTTTCTCAATATATATATATATAATATATATATATATATATATATATATAATATATATAATATATATATATATATATGATTTTTTAATTGTTAATGATTATAGCTAGCTAGTGGATCTAGAAGGTGTAGATAAATACTGACCGAAATTTTTTTTGTAAGTTTGGGTTAAAGAATTATGGAATTATTGGCTTTAAAGAACAAATGTACCAATGTTTTTCTATTTATGAATGTCATATTTGAAGTATTAATTTATTTTATTTACTCACGTAGTAATTTTTGTCTAGAAGATGTGAATTTAAGAAGAAAACTTGTCTTCTAAATATCTAATTTCATGACAAATTAGATATCCCAGAAAAAGCTATAGAATTAGAAGTGTGTGTGCGCGCGTGTGTATACATACACATATATGAGAAAATTGTAGACCTTTTTTTACAAAAGTATAAATTTTGTACTTAGTAGTGAGGTGTCTTATTCTCATTTACTCTTCAACATGCGTTCTGATTTATTATTTTTTATACTTGAGGGTAGCCGCATGTCTTTTTCTACCGAAACGATTTGAGAATGCAAATTATACAGAGCTGGGATTGTGTTATAATAGTTAAGATACTAAATGTATGAGTGTAGGCAGTGAAAAACTAAGAGTTTTACACGACTGAATTCTCGCTGGTCGACTCCTAAAGTCGAATCGTCAAGAGTCCCCTCGCCTCGGAGACCAAGTGGCCGAGACCTCCTCGTTGACTCGAAGGGGCCGAGACCCCCTCGTCGACTCGAAGTGGCGGAGATCCCCTCGTCGACTCGAAGGACGATGTCATCAGTCCGCACTTTGAAGACCAAGTTGTCGAGACCTTCTAGTCGAATTGCCAAGACCAAAGTGCCGAGACACCCTCGTCGACTCGAAGGGCGGTGTCAGCCTGCACTTTGAAGACCAAGTTGTCGAGACCTTCTAGTAGACTAGCCAAGACCAAAGGGTCGAGACCCCCTCGTCGACTCGAAGGGCGGTGTCTGCTCGCATTTCGAAGACCAAGTTGCCGAGACCTTCTAGTCGACTCACCAAGACCAAAGGGCCGAGACCCCCTCGTCGACTCGAAGGGTGGTGTCAGTCCGTACTTCGAAGACCAAGTTGCCGAGACCTTCTAATCGACTCGCCAAGACCATGCGGTCGAGACCCTCTCGTCGACTCGAAGGACGGTGTCAGTCCGCCCCTCGAAGACCAAGCTAGTGGTCGAGACCCCCTCATCGACTCAAAGGACGGTGTCAGTCTCCCTCCAGAAGTTGACTCGCCAAGAAGATCTTGGGACGATACCCTTTCTTGTCGACTCAAAGGGTGATGTCAGTCTCCCGCTAGGAGTCAACTAGTCAGCATAAGTCGGACCTACCCAGCTCACCAATATTAGTTGGGGCCCACTTGAGTCGTCCGATTCACCCACACAAGTCAAGATTGTCAAACCCCGCCTGTTTGGCCGACTCACCAATTTGCCAAACCCCGCCTGATTGGCCGATTCTCCAGCATGAGTCTAACAGCTCACCTGTAGGATTTGAGCTCGCCCGCTTGAGCTTGCTTGCTTGAGCTAGAAACTCACCGTAGGCTTGAGCTCGCCTAAAGGCCAAACTCACCTGGCAGACTCACGCTTGTCAACTGCCCACTTGGGGGTATAGGAATAGTCACATCAGTGGTCATATCGCACAAATCAAGGGGAGAGCATGACTTTCCTCACCTAGGCATGGCCATTGATGGCTATAAGAATAGGGCGGCTGACAAAACCCCCTAGGTGGTCACATCCTATAGATAGAGCAGCTGGTAGGCCCCCCTAAGCGGTCACATCCCGCAGCTAGGGCGGCTGGTGCTCCTCACCCCCTACTAGTGGTCAAATCCCACAAATCAAGGGATGACACATGCCATTCCTTGTGTATTTAAAGCTACATTAGACCAATGTTCAAGGGGTTGATTGGTTGCTTGGTTTTAGCTGATTAATCATCCCACTTCTGAAAGTTGAACTTTGGTTCATTTGCTAAATGCTCCCTTTTTGAAGTAGACTAGATCTGAACTCTCAGATTTGAGGCTCATAGCTCTTACTCGATCTGAACTCTCAGATTTCATAGCTCTTTGTAGACTCGTTGAACTCTCAGACTTGAGGCTCTTAGGCGCTTTGCAAAGCTCGTGCATGGTAGCTCTCTCCAATCAGTTGACCGACAAGCGCAAGCATGTGTTTGGCCTCGGGTAGACTCGAACCCAACCACATCGAACCTTTTATTGCGTACCGAAGCTCCAACCGTAGCATCGACACAAGGATCGAGGGTGGCATCCTATCGCTACCGAAGAACCCACGTTAAATATGAAGGGTCTTCCCTTCTCCGCTATTGTAAAACATTAATTATTAGTTTGTAATAAACCACTCTTATAAACACAAACGACCCCTCGTCAGGAAGTCAATTTTTACACCCAACAATGAGTATAGTTCTACATTAGATAGGATAGTGTGATGTATTTAAAATAGAGGTCAAAGCTAATACTAGATCATTATAGCTTTTTAGTTAAAAATTAGCTTTCTAGTCACCGTTTAATTAAGTCTCATTGATTCTAGATTGGACTCGATTACTTCCAAATAATATATACACATGTATAGCATACTGTAAAATGACGACGAAGTTCAGGAGAAAATGCAGGAGAACAATCTGTAGGTTTCACGGTCGACCACGCATGGCACTACGGTCGACCGCAAACGTGCACGAAATAGGAGTATGCCTCTGGACTTTTGACGGTCGACTATGATGGGTTTGGTGGTCGACCGCGTAGTCTACCGTGCCCAAACCCAAGAGACACAAAAGTCTCTGGACTTTTGATGGTCGACCGCGATTTGGGGTTCAACGGTCGACCGCTTAGCAGATATTGGGCTGTTTTTTTCCTGCTCCGTTTCTGATTGGGTTTTGATATATATTCGAAACACTCGTTTCTAGGGTTAAGAGAGGAGAGTTTTAACAGAGATTTGAGATTGTACTGAGCATTGTGAGAGAAAGATATTGTGAGCAAGGAGAGTGCTTTGGTTTAGGGTTTATTTGAGTGATTTTGTGAGATTGTAACCTTTGTACTCTCCCTGATTTAGTGGAATCTCCTCATCCTCTCCCCGTGGACGTAGGCGAATTACCGAACCACGTATATCTCTGTGTTTGATTTGATTTGTCGTATTTTGGATTGGAACGTGCTCGTGTTTGGTTTGGTTATCTTCTCCCGTCATTCGCGAAGTCGTTTGGTGTGCGAGCACGCTTCCGCAAAGACGCACAACACATACATGCATGCATGTAGGCGAGGACATGAGATATAGTGACATACTAGTAAATGTCCAAATTGATAACTACGACAACAATATATACACATGTATAGCATACTTGCATGCATGTAGACGAGGACATGAGATATAGTGACATACTAGTAAGTGTCCAAATTGACAACTACGACGTCTGGCTGGTTCTCTTCTGCCTGTCAATGGCTCATTTAGATGAACTCTTAATAGATATGGATAAGTACTATGCTCATTTCAAACGGAAAATTTACTTTTTATCCAATTTTCATGTCCTTACAAACTGAAAATTTAATATAAGATACAAACTTGCATCATATTACTCGTACACATGCAAACAAAAAGCTCTCGAAGCGAGAACTAATACAAAGACTAGAGCTAGTTTGCGTCCTCATCTGTCACACCCAATTCCTCCATTTATTCGTCCGCACACAGACATTAATCTTACGTTACTGTTTCTGTTGTCCCTAAACTCTACCACCTTGTTGCTGACACGTAAGGCAACTGCGACCTTGATAATTGTGAGCCTACGTGTCAATTGAATATAAGAGTTACGTGGCAAGTGTCCTTGTGCCAGCTCATGCCCTTAGATTTTGTGGCCCGAAAAGTATGAAAATGAAATGACTGTACATTTTTTTTTTGGAAAGTCCAAGGGTACTTTGACACTCAGCGTTGTGACTGCTTAGCGTTAGGTTAGGGTGTAGGGTTGAGTATAGGGTGTAGGGGTGGGTATCACAACTTTTTTTTTTAATATACAGGAACAAGTCCCATGTTGATTTTGTTCTGCTTGGAGAGTAGAAAAAGCAATTTAATTTTACCTTAAAGAATAGTCCTATATTGTTTAGTGAAATGAACAAGTGGGTGTTTAAATTGGTTCTCTTCTTTTTAGGCTTTGAGGGTCTGCGAGAGGGGAATGTTTTCAGCTTTCAACTTGTTTGGGCTTTAACTAACACACGTGTGCGTGCCCGTTATGTTTTTGAATTTTTTTTAATTTTATTTTACATGTTTTTTTGACTCGGTAATTAAAAAACGTGGAAAACGTGCGTAACGACCGCATGGGTTTTTAAGAACGTGCGAAACAGGTTACGTGAATTTTGAGAACGTGCGTAACAGCTGCGGAGATTTTAAAACGGCTATGAGACTCTCAACCCTCAGCCCAAGGCTTTATTCGGAAAACACAACAATGAAAAGGAAAAACTTATCCTCTCTCTTCTACCTTCGAAAATTTTCTCTCAAAAAAATCTCTATTACACTTTACGTTTTATTGGGCAATCGTCTTCATATGAGCAGAAGCTCTATACTCTCACCCGAGTATAAAGGCCAGCCGTTTCCGAGGAGTTTTTTACCACAAGAAAAGAGGGGATCATCTGTTTTAGGGTGATAGACGGATCCTCAATCTTTTAGACAGTGCAGTAATTGCACGACTGCTATCCGATCAGACCAGTTTTCCTGTTCTTTTTATCTCGGATTTATTTGCATGCTATAAGTTACTTTAATTTTTCATGAACAGATTTTGTGTATAGAAAATCGTATTTGTGGGCAGGATCAGAATGCGTAACATTCTGAATTGTAAAGGCATAATAGAAATATTCAACTCGTACTTCTACTTTATTATGCATGAATAACTCACGTTTAATATGTAGCGTTGATAAAATTTATACTAGCATATGAGGACAGGTATTGCTTATTTTTTGCAATTTTTCTCGTATTAAACTTTGAATTTTACTCTAACTTTTGTATTGGGCTCCAATTACACTGCCTCGTTTGGTACGCGAGAATGGACTCAAATGAGAATGGAATAGAAAAAGGAATATAATGGAATTAATGTGAGAATGGAATAGTACTCATTCTCATTCTCACGTTTGGGTGTAAGTTATAAAATAAAGTTGGAAGAACGTATTATAAAATTGTATATTTTATTGATTTTTATTTAAGTGAGAATGCCCATTCCCTATCATTTTATTAGGAATTCTCATTCCCACATAAAGTGGGAATTGATGAGAAGTGAGAATGGACATTCTAACTTCAAAAAAGAGGGTTTGTTTGGTAGGAAAGAATGAGAAGTGAGAATGATTATTCCATTCCATTCCATCCCATTCCCACGTACCAAACGAGGCCTAAGTCACTTTAAATAATGCCTCCACTCTAAACAAATTAGAGAACCTAATGTGACAAATAGGATGAGATTTTAATATTCTAATAAAAAGAAATACCTATTCAATCGTTCAGTGTGTACATTGCTTCCATTACCATTCAATGAGTCTTCACGAAAATCCCTATAATTATATAAATATTTCGAAGAACCTTATTGAACAAGTATCTGATAATTACATTACAGATCCATGTATGGACACCAAAAATATTAATTTTCGTTCAAAATGGCCGTCCAAATAAAATTAAAGTCTCCTCTCAAGACTAATTCCATTCAACTCTGCCATCAATTTACAAACAAATTGACTCATAACTTAGTTGTTGCACATAAAATAATAGTTCGTCTCTCGGCAAATATTTCTTAATTTTTCCCGCCCAGCTTATATCAGTGCCGGGTCAGATCAAAGAGACGAATACTTCTGTCTAATTCGAACCCGGATCCAAATCGTACCCGACCCGTTGGCCACGTGCCCCACATGATAAATAATGCGGAGCAATCATTGGCTTGCTTGTCCGCATCAACTTTGTATCCGCGGTGGGCAATTTCAATCCTCGAGCCACGTGTCAAGTTGGTGCCGTCCACGTCACATCTAGTTGAATGCGCCCCACTGTCCACCTCAATAGCATCATAATTTGATATTCCCACGCAATTGTTTGTTTGTTTGGGCTAAATGGCACTTAAACACCTTATAGTTTCACTCTATCGCCACTTATATACCCTCAGTTATATTTCGTGCTATTTATATATCATGAGTTGGTCAAAATTAACATATTTGATATCTTATGTTTCGCAAGCATGACAATTTTTATTCAAAAATTCTCATAAAATATTTATATGCTATTCTTATAGTTATTTCTCTATTACTTTTTATTGAATTCATTGTTAGATCTTTTAAAATTATATTTTTTAAATAGAATTATGATGCATTTAAAAATTAAAACTAGACTTTGGGTTGGTTTAATAGTAATTTAATAAATATTAATGGTTAGAAAGCTTCAAAATTAACATATGAATGTTATATGAGAACTTTTGAATAAAAAATTTTTACGTTTGCGAATTATAAGGTACAAAAGTGCCAATTTTGACCAACTAATGGTACATAAATGTTATAAAGTATAATTGAGAGTATAAAAGTGCTTAACGAGTGAAACTATAAGGTATTTAAGTGTTATTTAGCTTTTTTTTGGCATACGCGTCCTTATAATTTATTTATTAACTTGGTTTTAATTGGTTCATATTTTATATGTTAAAATGTTTGGATTTCTCATGTAAAATTAGCAAAGGATAAATTAGGTGTGTCATAAATATGCATGACAATGGATTGCTTATATTACATGATCAATTTATATATTTTTAAGAATACATTGAATTTATGGATGATTCAAATCTACTGCTCACTAGCTGATCCATTAATTTTTTTTTTATTTCAAATCATATATCCAGATTTTAAATTTTTTATGGAATTACTGAAACTGAGGAGTACACACCTTATTTTAACAAGTGTAATACCATATTAATTAAAAAAAGAAATTAAGGAGCATCTTTTCCATTAATGCATTAGTCAATTATTGGAAATCAGCCTTATTGAAAAAATTATAAACCAAACTCACTAATGAATATTAATGATAACATCCACTAATTATGGTTAAGATTGATAATGATACAACTCAGGCTTCTGTATGCATTTAAACTTTAACTGTAATTATTTAACAAGTATTTTGACATTCCAAAGCATCACCTATAAATTGTTATATCCATCAATTTTTATGCGCAACTAAAACTTTATCTTTGTATGTAACACATACAATACAATTTGTGATATTTTTTAAAAGAAGCATTTGGAAAATTGCATATTTACAAGCTTCCAAGCTCCAATATTTTCGTTTTATTTTGCGAAATCTACAATCATAACTCATAATAAATGATAAAATGTAAAAGGTTTAAATCACAAAATAACCATGACATCCATCAGAACATACATACATCATGATCTGTCATTGAGCCTCACATACCATAATCAGCACAATCATTAACCATAAAAAATAATAAAATAATAGAGGTTTCCTAGGGCTCCACACCTCTCTCTCTCATATAAAAGCCCCCCTCCTCTCTCTAAACAAACCAACAGAGAGGGGCAAAAATAATCACAAAAAAAAAAAAATCCCAAAAAAATTTGAGGGGGAAAAAGAACAATGGGAGAAATCTCTCGCTCTTATCCATCATCTTCAGCGCCAAGCTCTCCAATCTCAAGCCCTAACCCTAGATTCCCGAAGAAGAAGATCCAGAGATCAAAATCGTCGGACTCCGAGCTCGAATCGTCGCCGTCGTGGCCGCGGCGGAGCAGCGGCGTGATGCTGGAGGGTTACGTGGAGGCCTCCGGATACGGAGGCGATCAGGGATCCGACGGTGGCGAGTCCGTTGGCAGAACGAAGAGCTTGACCGATGAGGATCTCGAGGAGCTGAAGGGGTGCTTGGATCTAGGGTTTGGGTTCAGTTACGAGGAGATCCCTGAGCTTTGCAACACTTTGCCGGCGCTTGAGTTGTGTTACTCGATGAGTCAGAAGTATTTGGATGAACAGCGCCCGGCGGCGGATGAGGCGGCAGCGGCAGCGGGGGGCGCGTCGATTGCGAGTTCGGGTGCTCCCATTGCTAATTGGAAGATCTCGAGTCCTGGTGAGATTTCGAATCTTCGATTAGTTTTATGGCTTTTACTTGCAATTTGAAGAAAAGATTGGATTTTTATAGTTAGAAGTAGATAAGTTGCTGATTTGGCAGTAGATCTCAATTGAAAGTTTGTGCAGCAAACACAGTTTAGATCTACAGGGCATTTTCTTTCATTTTTTACGAAATTGATAAGTTTATTAATTTCATAGTAATTTAGCAAGGAGGAACTTGGAAGATTTTGATTACTTGTTCTATTTAGTTTTTAAGGGTGAATTTTTACTTGAAATGTAAAAATTCCACAAAAAGAAGGGTCTTGTTGTTGCTTTTTACATGTTTATTGCATAACTCTCTGATTTGATATGAAACAAAGAAATTATCAAAAAGAAACTCCTTTTGAGAAGCTTTTAATGGAACTGGATGAGATGGGATGCAATTTGTTTATATACTAACAGAATTAGAGTGAATAACTCTGCTTCACCTATAGATTTTAGTTGATTTGTTTGAATAAAAAGAACAGGGGTAAAATTGTAATTGATAAAGAGTTGTTTACTTAAGAGACTAGGATCACAACAGAATTGGGTGGAGATGTCGATGCGTAATTGACAAACAAGGACTTTGATCTTCTATCTGAAAACCCAACCATTTCTTGTAATGAATTCTTGTATTTTTTTCAGTTTCTAAATTTTTTTTCTTCAACTTATATTACAATATCGAATTACGTGAAACTCCAATACACACACACACACTATCTATGCCCTTATTAATTAGAAGCTAATATTTCTGATAACAATGTGATGACTCCCAAATGATCCATCTCAACGAGAACAAATTTTTTTGAAGTTATGGTTCAATATTACCTTATGATAACATTACGATGACTCCCAAATGACCCATCTCTATAAGAATATTATTTTAGAAGCTATTTCGATCTGGATCATGTTTACGAAAGCTTGTATTTCAACTAACCCCATTCTGTGTTTCTTGCCCAACAATCTGCACTCTTGATAGCCATGAGTATTCTTGCTTATCCATGCTTTATGATATATATGGCCTTAGCTTTCGTATGCATCTTTTCTAAGTTTGAATTGCAAATTTTCGAGACTTTTTGATCGGCTATCTAACCAGTTACTTTTTTGTGCATACAGGGGACCATCCTGAAGATGTTAAAGCAAGGCTAAAATATTGGGCTCAAGCAGTGGCATGTACTGTTCGATTATGCAGCTGAGGGAGCTGCAACCATTTCACTTACACTTGTGGGGAGAATTTAAACAAGATAACCAATCATTAACCCGCGACTCATCAATTTTTTTGTAGAGTGAATTCTCTATTAATTCCTCATGGATCTATGCCTCTGAATATGCTGCATTTTTGCTGGAGAAGGGCCTCGCTTGAATCTAACGCCAGCTGCGGAAACGATGATGCATTTGAAATGTGCAGAGTTCCTCTGCAGAGCTGAGAATGGATTAATGAGAGATCTGTCTTAACTATATTATAAGTATTATGTATGAACATGATTATGTTGTTTCGACGTGTGATAATCGTCACTAATAAAATGCATTTCTTCTGTGATCATGAGTTTGGCAGTGTTTTTTCCCCTTATATTATTTGCGACTGCCAAATGGTTTTTGTTTCGAGTGCTCCCATGCAAACATCCTATAAGAATTTTATGGATCCTCATAAGATTCGTTTTGCATACTTTTGTAGAGTTCAAATTCCATAATCAGTTTTTGGAATAGTGTATGTATACATAATCGATTCGTCTTTGGTGTGGTTGACCACGGATTGGACTTAGTATTGAGTTTAATGTTTTATTTCTGCATTATTATTTGGTACTCTTCAATTGAAAGTTCCATGAATTTTATTATATCAATCTACTATTTGGTTTGAAGTCTTTGCAAGGGCTCTAGTCTATTGATGTCAGCTTGGAAATTAATCATAAAAATACAGCAGAAGTTTTCAATGCATGAATAACAGTCTAAAAATGTTTATTTCATATTAATGGGTCACCAAATGTTGAAAATGTCCATGAGTTGTACTCCAAAGCTGACCCATTTAAAAAAAAAAGCTTTATTTGCGCGTGAAAAATGCTTGGAAGTCAATGAAGATGACCTTCAAGAACATTAGTATGTCTTATCTTTGCTCCTAAGCTGTTGAACTAATCTTTGTTTTATTCTTTGAATGATTATGAAGTCCAAATGAATGAGCAACTGGCAGCAGAAACTAATTATTATACTTCTGTTGGGTGACCTAATGCGCAATGATTCATTTGGTTATACAATACAATATCATGATTAATTAGAATTAAAGCGTGCAAGGGATGCTGGTGGGCAATTGTAATTATCTTTCATTTTGTCGCTAGTTTGATTGAGATTCTTCATATATACTAGCTGTGGGAATGAGTCGCTATACTTGTAAATTGTTCCGCACTTTCTAATCTCCATTCAATCTAAGGATTAGCTTAATAAGGTATTGATAAATACCTCATTATAGATATTTGTAATGAGGAAGCTAACCTTTAGTAGGAGAGCGGATTTTAAAAAAAAAAATCATATTTATTATATAAGTATTATGAAAGTTATATTTTAAACTCATCTATGAAATCCATATTTAGAACCATATTTTTTTTTAAAAAAAGGCTCTTGAACTCAACTGTATATCAAAGAAAAGTACGTAAACATCCCAATGTGAATCTAATGTGTATCCGCTACTTCAAACTGAATATGAATATGAATTCCAAGAAAAAAACAAGGACTTTATCATGAGCGTACACAAAAGTTATATCTAATCCATTTTCATATCCAATAATGAGACACAATAGCTTAGTTTTGAATTCATTAACCAGATTCAAGGGTCTAATGTCCTCCAACCACCTGGTGTGGGGGGACAAAAGAAGTTGTATTTTCCAAAGAAAAGCGAGCAATGTTGGGCCATATACAATTAATGCCTGGCCCACGAGTCGTCGTGCAAACACCTTTGATCGCGGAATTATCAAAGATGGGTTGAGAAAATGATGACAGAAACACAAGAACAATTCAGTAGTGGCGAAGAAAAATACTCTCTCTAGATTATGAGTATGAAAAGATTACAACCCCTCTCTCACAATCTCACTAGAATCGAGAACAAACTCTCAATTCTCTCTAAACCTCAATCTCTCTTGATTAACATCTCTTTTTTTTTACATCTGATTCCTTTAGAAACCCTAAAACAATCCCTTATATATGTGTAACAACGTGGATGACAAAGTGGTAAATAACCAAGCCTAAACCCCACAGGAATTTGTGCAAACAGAAACCCAAACGAACCAGGAATCCTTCGATGAGTCGACTCATGTGCACATATGAGTCGAGTCATGACACATGGGTCGACTCATATAGTGATGAGTCGACTGGTCAGAGACTTTTGACAAAACGACTGAGTTTTATGAGTCGACTTATGACAAGCATGAGTCGACTCAACCTGATGAGTCGACTCATGACTATTATGAGTCGACTCACGGGTTGAAAACTGGATGCTTCCATTCTTTGATTCGCCGTCTCGTTCCACGTTTCAACCTGCGTTCCATTGTGCTGTTTTACACCTCTATTCTCAAGTTAACATGAGAATAATCTATCCTCAAGTTCCCATGAGGATCGCTAAGTTTCGAAGAGAAGATACACCCCTATCAAATAATGAGACACAATAGCTTAGTTTTGGGTTCATTAACCAGATTCAAGGGACTAATGTCCTCCAACCACCTGGTGTGGGGGGACAAAAGAAGTTGTATTTTCCAAAGAAAAGCGAGCAATGTTGGGCCATATACAATTAACGCCTGGCCCACGATGGCCACATTTGTCTATATCAATTAGTGACCAGGGAAAAAAGAAAAAAAAGGAAGAACAAAAAAAGTTTCTTTTAGCTCTTGCGAGAACCACTAGCTACTAGCCGCATGAATCCTTTTCAACTTTGGAAATTTTGTCTTTTACTATGGATCATTGTCATCATACTTTGTGTATTTCATGCATCTATATGGTGCATCATCCTTGTTCTCTATTTAGGCACTCTTTGGTTGGCTAAATTTAATTGCAAAAAAAAAAAAAAGTTGCATGTCACTGTAGCTGCTATGACTACTGTCACATGCAATTGCAACCCGTAATTATTATAACTGTTGTCACATTTAATTGTTCTGATTGATGAGTTTATTTTTATCCTTGCAAATTGTAACTGTAATTGGAGTAGCATGTACGTTTGATATCAATGTTTTTGAAATTTTCTTTGGAGTTGATTGCAGTAGAAATTACAATTAATCCTTTATTTTCTACTTTTTTGAAGTTGCAACTGTGGCTTATTATTACTTGAGTTTGTCCAAGTCGTCAGACATATCTCGAAGGTTTTTTTACAATTGCAGTTGCAAGTGTACTTATTAATGATCGCAACTACTGGCTCAAAATGTCACAAATTACAACCCCGTAGTTGTACGTAACAGGCAACACACATATTTTATTCACACCGTTCTCACAAAAATTATACTTGTATGAACTTGATGTATTTGAAACTAGAAATTATTGCAAACAAAGACAAAGCTTCAACAACAAATATTAAAGAAACTTGAGAGAGGAGAAGAACACGTGGAATGAGTGGAGAAATTACTTAAAGCATTTTGGTAATGTGTTAAGTGGGATGATAGAATGTTCAAGAGAGAGAGAGAGAGAGAGAGAATATAATAATGGTGTTAAGCCTAATATGGGTTAAAAAAATTGCTTGTGATCTGAAGGACTTCATTGGAGCAACTCATGACATTTTACAGCTAGTTAAAATATCAATATATCAGAGAGTATATATCAATGGTGTTAACTGTTAAGCCTAATATGGGTTAAAAATAATTGCTTTTGATCTCAAGGACTTCATTGGAGCAACTCATGACATTTTCAGCTAGTTAAAATATCAATATATCATACTAAGCATGGTGCTCCGAAAATAAGAATTTTTATAATTTTTAAATGGATGGAAAATTAAAATTTTGGGCTGAAAATAAGTGAAAACAGGTTTTGAAAATATAAGCTCTGAGAAAAACAGCGTCACTGGTTTTTGCAAAAGCTGGGACGGAGAGGAAGAAGAAGAGATGGAGTTTAAATAGGAGAAAAACAGCTGTTTAAACCCATACCTAAATCCCCCAAAATCTAGAACAAAAACGTCGCTGAGATCTGTACTGAGCGGCGCCGAATAAGCACAGAAATTACCGTTGAAATAATACGGCGGTCGACCGGCGGAAATTCCGGTCGACCGTTGGAAATGTTCGGTCGACCGACAGAAAATTTGGTCTACCGCTAACCAGATCAGAAATAAGAAAAACAAGCAGAGACTTGTCCGGTCGACCGGTGCGGTCGACCGAAGGAAGCTCTCGGTCGACCGTGGCGGGCGACCGACTCCGAAAATAAGAATTTTTATAATTTTTAAATGGATGGAAAATTAAAATTTTGGGCTGAAAATAACAAGGATGCATTTATCATTTTCTTTTCAATTCCTATCCTATTATTTCTCTGTCCATAACCACTTCACCCACCTTCCTTGTTTCACGTTTACTAGGTGAATTGCACACGTGCAATACACATGGTATACATTTTAGATTTAGTTAAAATTGATAATTTAGTTTAGCCTAATTTGGAGCTTATATACATGTTTAAACAAACATATAATAGTGTAATTTTTAGATTTTGATTTTTCAATGTACAAAAGAATATAAATCAATACAATTTATTACACTTATTTCTAAATGAATATTTTCTCGTATATGAGTTATCAAATTGTTAATGTTAGTATGTAGAAAGATCCTTTGACTTAGTTCCAAATCTTTTCAGTGAAAATATAAATAAAAGTGTAATTTTACAATCGACGGTTAATTTTATTCCTCTTTAAATGTTTTTAATGCTAAAAACAAATTGTTTGGAAAAGGAATTTTGTAGATAGGTCCTCATACTTTTGAAAGACCACAATAATTTTATCAATAAAAACGAATTGTTTTCATGTTCAAAAAATTAAAGTATAATTTTCAAAACCAAAAAAAGGAAAAAGAAAATTCAGTGAAAATATAAATAAAAGTGTAATTTTACAATCGACGGTTAATTTTATTCCTCTTTATAATGATATAAGAAAGGAATTGACATATGCATGATATGCATAATTTTATACAATATGACTAAAAGTAAGAACAATAATATCTATTTTAAACACAACTTTGCTTTATAATACCAGTTTTTTTGTCATAAATATGGAAGGAAAAATAGAAGAGAGAAATCTAATATGATAGAATACGACCAAATTAGATTTTGTTAAAGATCAAGTGAGAAATTAGTTGAAGAAAACTAACCCTTCTCAAATATTAGTTTTATCCTTTTCTATGATGTTTTCAACTCCAAAACTACCCTCTAAGTTCAACCTTACAAATGTAGGTGTGGAAGACCTATCAACCGCATAATCCCTTAAATTGTGGATTAGAGAGCTAGATTTTAGGCTTTTCTATTTACAGAAGATGTCATGGAGCACCGAAGCTGTTGGCTAATTCTTTTTCCCCCACCATCTCATCTTAATCCACTACCATTCTCACTTGAAAATTCCAGTTTCCTGTCTTTCAATTTCAATTTCTTATAAATCATTTATTTTATTTTCTCTTTACAAAAACATCTTATTTTTATTCTCTTTACCATTAATAAGTCTAATATACATATAAGAATCTTAATTTAATCACATGTATTGCACGGGTAATAACCAGTAAGTACTTATTTTAAGGGTGCAGTTTACATCTTTTGCGGTGATGGGGATGTAAAACTCTGCTTGTAAGAATAACCATATGCTGAAAATGAAATAGTATAGGATGGAGTTTCATATTTGAGACTTAAGATGAAGCTCCATCCTGATTTTAAAAAAATAAAAAACTTATTTTAAAATAGGCTTGTTGCATTTTTGGTACGACAAAGCTTTACTTCTTTTTCTCATTTTGATACCCAGGAGTTATTATTAAACACGTTAGCATCCCAAATTTCGAATCCAAGTTCATTTTGATATTTCAGGTTCTGTTTGCAAATGGTTAAGTGAAGGGTTAATGAGACTTATAACCCATTCTTAACCCGCCAAATACAAAAAATCTATACAAGGGTTAAAGTGAGTTAACTCTTCATAATTTGTCAAACATAAAAAAATATAGAAGGTTTAAGCTAACCCCTCTAGAGGGATTAAAATGAGTTAACCCCTCAAAATGATGGGTTTACTTATACTCCTATTTAGAATGATTAAAAGTTAACCATTCTAATTATAAATAAAATAATCAAAATCATTGTTATTCCCAAACACTAAAACTGATCACAATGGCTAAAATAAAACTTATTTAACGGGTTAATAATTTAGTCTTTCAGATTATCGAATGAGCTAAGTACATTAATCATTCTCTTTAACCATTCTTCCTTAACCCTTTGCCAAACGGGGCCAAAGTATTATTTCAACATTTTGACACTCCAAAGTTTTAATATCATTTCATTTTGACGCCCTTGTCCAAATTACGTTACATTTTCTGTTAAATTAGTTGTTGTGCATGGCGCGGAAGCGGTCGAATCACACAATCCAAACAAGAGAGATCACAACCAAATAAACAAGCATAATCACCAAATAACACAAGAGATTTACGTGGTTCGGCAAGTTGCCTACGTCCACGGGGCAAGAAGGGGATGGAGTTTTCACTAATAGAGAAAGAGTACAAACTGAGATTACAAATCACTCGAAGGAACAAACTAATCTCACCAACAAGCTCTTAATCTCTCTAAACAAAACCCTAAACAAATAGCTCAGAAAATACCTCTTTTCTGTGCTCCAAATATCCACAATTTGCTTCTCTATTCTCTCTTCCAATTGTTCCATATATATAGAAATCCTAAAATCATAAACGTACTAGGAATTCTAAACCAAAAGCCAAAACAAATTAGGAATCCTAATAACCTATTACCAAAATAGATTAGGAATTCTAATAACCTCATGTTACCAAAATAGATTAGGAATCCGCTATCCAACAATTCTCCACCTCGGTGAAGTTTATCCAAAACTGAGCCGACATCAATACCAACCAAACGTCTCACTTGTTGCGTCCAGTACGAAGTGGAACAAATCCACGACAACGGACTCAATCCACAACAAGTCGAGAACCCAAACGAGAATGCGAACAAACTCTAAATATCGGTATCAACTCACCAAACCGGCTGCATCATAAATGACTACCTACATATCCTATTGCCCAAGGAATCAAGCCTTCATGTAGTTCACCAAAACGGCCTCCAAAAGCCTCAATCCACTAGAAGAGTTCGCAACCCTTCTCTAACATCACGATCAAGTCTACGGCTGATAGCACCTCCAATGGCCCCAAACTGAAACAATCCAAACATCTCCACCTGAGATGAACCAATGGCCATATCCAGACTACATCTATCAGCTGCACTCGAATCAATCAACCTATCATCTGCATCCAAATCAACACGATTCCTAATCTGTTTCACATTAGCTAGAATCCCAAATGATACAGTATGATCTGGAGTATGTAGAATAATATCCACCCAATATGGAGTAGCATCACCCTTCACTCGCTGCAATGTCCAACTGATCTGATCACCACTCTCCACCTGCCGAGAGTCAAAAGTGACATACCTGCTCAGAACAAAGTCAGAAGCCAATACCTGATAATCAAACATACCTCTGACTCCCAAATGTGCTATCGGATCAAATCTCACATCCACGATGTGACCAAAATGCCGGGTAGCCAAACATCCGACGTAACCCAAAATCTGAAACAGCTCCACCAGATCCCATATCTCTACATGCAACAGTCGGCAACCTATGGCTGAGATGACCCAAATATGTCGAAGCTCTAAAACCAATGCCAATGCTCGACATCAAATGTCTATCCTCCTCCAGAAAGGAACAACTCCCCAAATCTTCCATCTCATCACGTCGCCTCAAAGTTTCCACACCAATGAAGTGTCTCCTATTGTCGTGAGCTCAACACAAATGCAAGAAAGAACCTCTACCATAATCAGAACGTTGAGTTACCTTTCTACCAACATACTTCCTCCATCTGTTGCGGGCTTCTAGGACTTCACACCAACGGGACTTGGTTGTAACCCACCAATTCCTAGAACAATCCCCAACTACGGAAACCACATATCTATTACCTCCCAATGATGCTCTCTTAGAAGGCCCCCAAATGCCTGAATGAACATCCCTCAGAAAACCCCTCGAATGATGGATAGAAGTGTTAAACTCCACCACGGTCTTGCTCATCCCAATGTGCTCAAAGGACTTCCATCTACAGGTCAAAGCACTCCTCAACAACCTATACACGACATTACCAATCAAATAACTCAGCATCAAACAACGCCACAGTCTAGCCGAATCTGATGAAGTCGTCAGCTCCCTATCAATCGCCGTGCATCCGAACAAATAATACAAATTGCTCCTTCTGACGCCCTTCATCACAATCATAGATCTCAATGTGACCTTCAAGCGTGCGTCCACCAAGGTCACCCTATAGCCTGCTGCCTCCAAAGTTCCAATTGAAATGATGTTCATCTTCAATTGCGGAACGAACGTCACTTCATTCAACTCCCGAATCACCCCGTCACTTATCTTAATCCGAATGATACCAATACCATCAATAGAGTATGCATGTCCATTACCCATGAGCACAACATCCTCTCTTTCCAACTTCTGAAAGCTGGAGAACCAATCCCTCCAAGGGCAAACGTGGTAAGAAGCACCCGAATCTAATATCCATTCTGTAGAGTTGGCAATACAAACTGACGGTAGTGCGGATAACGAATAGCCTGAAGAATCCGAATCTGAATTGTTACCACCAGTCTTGACAACATTCAACTCTGAAGCTTGTACAGCTTTCCTCTTATTCTTCTCAGCTCGATCTAACTTTGGGCATTCAGCTTTTCAATGTCCATCATCTTTACAAAAAGCACACTGATTCTTGGCGGAATTCATCTGAAAATTAAGAGGACGAGGTGCTGTCAAATTGAAGATTGGAGCACGAATTTCAGAGAGTTAGCAGATCTTGGCGGAGTTCTTCAATAAAGTGAGAGTTCGAGAGATCTGAGACTCATTCTGTATTCCTCCGGATTTAAGCTTAGTCTTAAATCTCGAGAAGAGCCGTGATTTTGCTTTGTCAAAATCACCGCTGATGTAATCATTTCCTTCGTAAAGTGAAAGCATTGATTATCCAACTTCTGCTAACCGGATCTGATCCGTAGGCGGTCCACAGATAAACCCCGGCACCGGCAACGATCCCGCACAAGCAATAGGCGATAAACATTTATTGCGTGTAGTTTGAGAGAAAGTTATAATTTTCAATTTAAAGTCTTATAAAAAGGCTATTTTTTTTGAGTTTATTGTAAGCGTTCAAAGTTGTAATGGACTCATCAAAGAAATCAATTTTCCGATCAACATTAGTATCACACCATTAGTATCACACCAAAACATGAGATACATTTAGATCCATTTTACCTTGGTTCTAACCATCATCACGAATTAACAGAAAATCTAACGGGAATCCAGGAACACGGTATCAAAGTGACATAAAATTGAAAATTTGGAGTTTCTAAATGTGGAAAAAAAAATACTTTTGGAGTAAAGTGCAAAAATAGATAAACTTTGGGGTTATGAAAGTGAAATATAACCCTCCAAAGTAAGAAAAACCTGAATAAAAACCATTCTCTCTCCCTCCCTCCAATGCTCAAAAGACAAAAACCCCACCCTCTTCCCTCCCTCTCTCTCGCCATTAATCTCCTCCAATCCTCCCCATTCTCCTCAAACCCTAACCCTAACCCTAACCGAGCCCTAAAAACCCTAACCAAAGGCCCCGCCAACGCTCTCCACATTTACAGTCCCAATCCGATCCCACCCAGATCTTCATCAAACCCTAACACCCAACTGATCCTCTCTCTACTCTCTCAACCCCCAAATCCTTCCTCAAATCTCGATACTCTCCTCAAAGACTTCAAACCCCAGCTGAATTCAGCCCTAGTACTGGAAATCCTCAACAATTACAAGATTTTAGGGCGACCCAGGACCCTGGAGTTCTTCTCTTGGGCTGGGTTCCAGCTAGAATTCCGATTCGACGACAGTGTCGTCGAGTTCATGGCCGATTTCCTCGGCCGCAGGAAGCTTTTCGATGATGTGAAATGTCTTTTGAGAGCGGTTTCGTCTAATAAAGGTAGAGTTTCGACTAGAGCGGTAGCTATTTGTATTAGGTTTTTAGGGAGGCAAGGGAGGGTATTGGATGCACTTGCTCTGTTTGAGATGATGGAATTGGAGTTTGGTTGTTGCCCGGATAATTTAGTGTTCAATAATGTGCTTTATGTATTGTGTAAGAAGGATTTATCGGAGAATTATCTCGATATTGCTCTCTTGATCTTTAGAAAGATTCAGCATCCTGATGAGTATTCGTATAGTAATATTATTATTGGGTTGTGTAAGTTTGGGAGGTTGGAGAATGCATTTGAGGTTTTTCATCAAATGAGTCGGGGTAATTTGGTGCCTACAAAAAGTGCGGCTAATGTTCTTGTAGGGAGTTTGTGTGAGATGTCGAGCAGGAGTCGGATGGTTGAGAAAGTTCGAGTTACTAATGTGCGAAGGCCATTTGATATATTGGTTCCAAATGTTAGGGTAAAGTTTAGTATTGAACCTGCATTTAGAGCATTTTGGGCGATTTTGAAGTTGGGTCTGATGCCTAGTGCTCATATCGTGAATGGGCTTATCTCAGAGCTTTGTCGGGTGGGAAAATTTGATGAAGCAGTTGAAACTGTGAAGGTGGTAGAAAATAGGAAGTTGAGATGCGTTCATGACAGTTACTCTATAGTGATAATAGCACTTTGTGAGGTTCGTAGAGTACATGAAGCTTGTAATTTGTTTGAAAGAATGGTGATATTGGGATTGAAGCCAAAGGTTTCAGTATATAATTCAATCATTTGTGTGTATTGTAAGTTAGGAAATGTTGATGAGGCAGGAAAATACTTTGAAATTATGAACAAGAGAAGGTGCGAGCCAAATTGTGGAACTTACACTATGCTGATCAATGCTTACTGTGTGATTCAAAATTGGGAATTAGCTTATCGGTTGTTGATAGAAATGATAGAGCTAGGATGGAATCCTCATGTAGATACTTACAAATTGGTAGACGGTCTTTTGAATAAAAATGGGAGGTCTGATTTGTCATTGAAACTAGAGAGAAAAATGGCGATTCAGAATGTATGTGGCCATTGTAAAGCTGGAAGATTAGAGGCTGCTTGTGATGGATTGAACTCTATGCTTGCTAAGGGATTTCAGCTGCCAATTTATGCAAGAGATACAATTCAACGTGCATTTAAGAAGTGCGGGGGGTGGAAGGTAGCTCAGGAACTCCTTGAAAAGATGGATAACGGTGGTCGAGCTTGACCTTTATCAGGTAAGAGAAGATGGGTTTTAGAAACAGTAATGTTTTCAGCTAATGTTTATCAGAACAAATGACGATGATCACTTTCATTACACATTTATATACTTGTATAGCAGCATCGTACTTTTCTTGCATATAATGCAATATTACAAACTATGTGCATGTCTTAAATTGTGTAGTGGTGAAATCGTGTAGCATAATGCCATTGCTAAGAAAGATCGCTTCCTTACACCAAGGGCCGAGGCATAAAATCTTGTGTGATAATATTGCTCCCTTTTGGTTGAGATGCTGATGGCTTTCCTTTAGAAAATTTAGCAACACATATCATGCACTGCCCTACAGAACTTATTTACAGTGTGCTGATTGTCCAAAACATTAGTGTCGATGACTCTTTTGACAACGAGGCCTCAAGACCCTCAAATCAATAGAAGCCATAAGATTCTTCTGAAACGTAAGTTCATCTTTCACGATATCCTTGTCAGAACATGCAAACTTATACCTACTGCAACCAAGGGGGGAAAATGCTTACTTTTTTGTAATTAGCACAAAGGTGCTCAGTTCCACGATCATCTTTTTCCAGCCTTTCAAACTCTAGATTCATTTTCCAGCTGACCTTTTTTAACTAAATTCACTTCCCAAATCCGAATTCAGTATTGTGTAAACCAGTCAACTCCTCTTTAGCTTCAGGCCTATCAAGAGCTTAGAGATAGCTACTTTATCCTGTTTAGTATTTCCACACCTTTCCCTATGCCATACCTTAAAATATCTTTTTTCTTTGCTTAATTAAGTTCAGGATCCTACTTACTAGTATCATACACTGAGCCTGGATCTTATTTTCCTCCCCTCATGTTATATATTTTCTACATTAGCAAGGTAACAAACAAAGCTATGAATGAATTTATATGGGAAACGAATTGGGGTATGTTTCCTTACATAAAAACCCTGTGACATTTTCAGGTTCTGTTAATTGTTGAAGGCATGGAGGCTGAAGCTCCGTACTGGGATGGGAGTATATTCTATACGAGCAGAACATCAGATCCTTATTCTTTGATACTTATCTGAGAGCTTAAAGTGCTGGATCATATACGTGGATGAGATACTCGAGGAGGTCGAATATGGTCATTCACAGATACTACAGTGGCAGATTGGTGGAAGGGCACATGGAGTAGCATTCAATTATGAACTGATAACCAGCTGTGAGTACATAATTCAAAAGAGAACGGCATCAGATTATCCATTTGGTAGCTAAGCTGATCTGCAGGTTGCCTTTTATACACAAATTTTCATCAAATTTTTGTAACAAACAAAATTAATGGCTTCCCTTTTTCTTTTGGGTGACACCACAGGACATTGATGTTGATATGCAGGGAGCTTAATTTTGTGTTTCGCTGCATTTACTTGTACTCATTTGTCTATGATGTCAACTTTATGTAGGTAGGATATCCTTATTGTATCTTCCATCAAGTTCGTTGTGATTTTCCAACATGTACCGAGTTCTGATGATGTGGGTAAGCTAGCAAGTCTCTAGCTGAATCTATGAACACCTTTTTCAGCTGTTCCATGAAATTGAGATATCGATACTATTCGACTTTCATAACATGCTGTTTTATCTTTAAATTTCTATCTGTCAATATTGTTATATTTTTTGTTTACTGAAGCACTAACAAGAAATCTTTTTTGCTTTAAACTCTGATTTCCCCCTTTTTTTGTGTATGAGAAGTTAATGAATCACCCCATCAGAATCTCAAAAAAATAAAATAAAAATAAAAATAAAATAAAATAAAAAAATAAATAAAAAATAAATAAAAAGGGTGTACCCACCGTCCCCCTAGTTTAATAGTATTAGAGGGTGATGTTGCATTTTACATCATGATCATCATCTGGACCTACTGTCTCATTTAATAGAACAACACTGTCAACCAGTAAAATCTTGTTTATTACTGACAAATTTTTATTTTATAGGATAAAAGAAAAATCCAATGAAAAAAAATATTGATGATGAAAGGGAAATAAGAAGAGGCTCCAGGAAAGCATGATATAATTTCAATACGAGTCCAAATCTTACATGAATTTAACATGACCCCAGTAGAGTTCACGCTCCTATATTCTAGTACAAATAACCCTGTTTCAAACCGTATTGCTGTATAACCCCCCCCCCCCCCCCCCCCCCCCCTCACCTTTTTCTGCATGTTTATTCTGCATATTGCAGATTGAAATGAACCCAACATTTGTTGACGAATGTGATGCGTAGCGTAGTTTCATTACTATAACTAGTAAGCACAGGCATGAACACTCTTGATATAATACCATTATAGAAGGGTTCAAACTACATAGGATACAAACAATAATACAGAGATAAACATAAGCTATGGACATGATAAAAGCGATACTTAGCTCGTGATTCTTCCCAATAAGAAATTTCAGCCTCGAACTCATTCTTGAAGCATTCTCACGAAACAGTTGCCTCGAAAGCATCATGTGCAACTCAAGATGCATATGATCGACGTTCTTCCAGTGATACCGCACAACAAGGAAAACACCAATCAGCCCACAACTTCAGGCGCCTCTTAGGTACAAAAACACGCACAAGCTGTGGACGACTCAGCTCAGACATAGATGAATATGAGTTTGGACATGGATAAGTTTTCGGAAAGGAAAACTAGCATCACATAGAAGTGGACATGAACATTGACCTTGTTGGTGACATAGATTAACAAGGCAACAACAACGAAAGCACAAGGGGCAAGGGACTGAAGAAACTTGAGCAAATCAAACCCAGCCGCGATATTGGACCTACTCACCAAAATATGGAATGAGGAGAGAAGAACTGTCCCCGATTAAGAATAGTTAAGGCGCTAGTTGGGCACTTGTTGCTTGACTTTACACAAGTAATCCAAATCAAAGGAATGATTCAAACAAGTCTCTGGTAGATACTCATAAATGGGCTAGTCTGAGATGATGCGGGAGATATAAATGATTGTTAAAAAATTATTAAACCCACTTGTTGTTTTAAATAATGACAGGCTGTATTCTTATGCCTAGTGTGAAAAATATAATAGTATATAAGTCAAATCCGAGAACTGTGAGGTTTAATTAAGGAAAAAACAGAAATTAAACTCCCTTTTGTACCAGTTGCGCCAGTTGATGGTCCTGATTAGTCAGCAGTGCATGATAAACTTCCTGTCTAAATAATTAAGTAGGAAGAAAATAATTTTGTCTTCACAGCTCATTAGCTAACCAGCTATCGATATTGAAGACGAGGAGTTGTGCAGATCCATATACAGGCAGAAGAAATATAGTATAAGGAAAATGTGAGGTTTGCAGGCCAATCATTGAGATATTGTTTAATCATCAACATTTTCAAAGATAAGACACTTTTGATGTCAAAGCTTCTATAAATAAGGCATGGATACTACTAGCAGCTTGTAAAATTATGAGCAATATAACCCTAAAACAACAGAATTTTGAGAAAAGACCAGAACTGTGATACAGTGATATACACCACTATGGAAACCCAGAGCTTTGTTGATTGGAGAGGAAATCCCATTGACAAGAAAAAGCACGGGGGAGTTAGAGCTGCTTTCTTCACGCAATGTGAGTTTTATAATCCAGATGAGCTGCATGTGTTCTACTGATTAGTTTTCTATTTCTCTATGATCTACCAGCTATTTTGACTTAATTGTTTTCGTTCTGAATGTAGAATCGACGAGAAAAATAATCGTTAGTTAGAAAGCAAGCCTAGCCAAAATGCTCTATTTTGTATTTGATCAAAATGGGCCTGATGACAGAAGATGCATAGTATGAGAGAACAGACACGCATCGAAAGTTAGAAACTATACTCGGATACTTTAATTTAGCTCATTTTAAATTTTATATGTTACATTCCATTAAAGCAACATAATTGATAATAACAATAGGCCTAATATGGATGATCACAAGAAATGAATTAAATTTAAATTTAAGGCTAGGGCAAATGGGGAGCATGTGTTTTGTTGAAGACTTAACTCTCCGTTCATTAATTTTGCAGTGATGGTGACGATGACAACCACTGCTTACATCCCAACCTCATTTAACTTGGTGAGTTACCTTCATAACACCATGCACACAGGAGTTGCGAAATCTTCAACCATGACCACAAATTTCGCTGGCTTCTCATATGCTTTTACTCTGTTGGGAGCATTCTTATCAGACTCTCACATCAGTAGATTCAAAACCATGCTTGTTTTTGGTCCCTTGGAGATCTTGGTAAATATCTTTACCTCTCAATCCATCCACTTATCAACATTTTTTCTTGATAGAATATTAACACGTAGAATCCCGTACTTGATTTGTTAATGTTTATGTTGAGTTATGTGAATATATGAAACTAGAACATATTCTGAACTTTATTTAAATTCTTGACTTTATTTTGACTCCAACGAACGCTAATATATATGTTCATATATCTCTTGCAGGGGTATGGATTGCTGGCGCTACAAGCATATTGTCCCTCGCTCCATCCCCCGCCTTGCGAAACATCAGGCCAACTAAATGATTGCCAGCAAGTCCGCGGCTCTAACTTGGTTCTCCTCTACATAGGACTCTACACAGTTGCTGTTGGAGAGGGTTGCATGAAAGCATGCTTAGCATCATTTGGGGGAGACCAGTTCGATAGCAAAGACCCAGTTGAGTCTCGGCTCCAGTCGAGCTTCTTCAATTGGTTCACCTTTGGCATCTCTGTGGGAGGTTTCACTGGTCTAATTCTCATAGTGTGGCTTGAAAACAATAAGGGATGGGATTATAGCTTTGGAGTCTCGGCGCTTTTGTTTCTCATAGGACTCTTGGTTCTAGCTAGTGGTTTCCCATTATACCGTAACCAGAAACCGAAAGGAAGCCCTCTAACTCGAATTTTACAGGTAGAAAGAGTTGATATTTACCCCATTCTGAAATTTTTTTTTCTCTTAAACTCTGTTTTCAGTGGATTTAGGCTTTTCCTTTTAAAGGTTTTTGTAGCAGCATTCAGAAAGAGAAACCTCGCTAGGCCTGAAACACTAAAAGAATTACAGCAGGAAGAGGAGGAAGAGGCACTTGATAGGGAAAAGCCTTCTCATTCTAAGTGTTTGAGGTATGAAATAGAAAATGAAACCTCGAGGAAAACTATAACTATCCGGTACGATTTCAGAAACTTACGATATATTTGTTCTGCCAGGTTCCTTGACAAAGCTTGTATAGATCAAGGGAAGTCTGGAGCTTGGTCATTATGCACTCCAAGTCAGGTGGAGGAGACAAAGATCCTCCTTCGGATGGTGCCAATATTCTTGATCTGTGTGCTCAACTACACTCCTTTGTTCCTTCTCATTAGCTTCTCAGTGCAACAAGGAAATACTATGAACACCAAAGTAGGGAAGATCCACATCTCACCTGCTACTCTATTTGTAATCCCCACAGCTTTTCAGATGGTGATCCTTGTAGTCTACGATCGGTTCTTTGTACCCTTCGCTAGAAGGATCACGGGCTACTCCAGGGGTATAACTCCCTTACAACGCATTGGTATTGGTCATGTGGCATTAACAGCAGCCACCGGCGTTGCAGCCATCGTAGAGCGAAAGAGACTGGAAATCGTAGGAGAAAAAGGATTAGAAGACCCAGGCACCGGTGTTACAATGTCTGTGCTCTGGTTGACAGCGCAGATCCTTTTTATCGGAATAAACAACGCAACCACATTTGCAGGTTTATTGGAGTTTTTTAACAGTGAGGCCTCTGGAGGAATAAAATCCTTTGCGAGCGCATTATTTTGGTGCACTCTAGGGTTGGGCTCTTTGATGGGTACGTTCCAAGTTGACATAGTGAACAAAGTCACAAGGCACGGTGCAGAGGGAAGAGGATGGTTAGAGGGGGACACGCTGAACCGGAGTCGATTGGATCTCTTTTACTGGTTTCTTTTTGCTCATGGAGGGGTGTCGTTCTTGATTTATTTGTACTGTGCAAAGAGGTACACGTATAGGTGTGATCCTCGCGTTAATAACGTCAGGAATGCGTATTTGCACTGCCCGAATCCTCCCGAAGACGACGAAAGAGTTTCTATGTAAAGTCTTTTAATGGTGTGTCAGGAAAATTTATTTTAGGTTCCATGTTTCCTCTTCTAGTCCAAGTTTACCTTAACTGGAAACTATATAAATTCACAGAGTTTTATGTCCTGTAAATTTATCTCCAACACATTTATTTCTCAAAAGAAAAGATGTATGTTATAGGCATCACAATGTTTCTCCGGTATATAAGTTAAAAAAAACTGAAAGATTACACTCGAATTGATGTGAGAAAACAAGAAAGGTTGCAATTGACATGAGCAAGGTCAGAAATAGACGCATAAAAAGAATTCTGTGTGACATAGGTTCATTTTAGGATGATACTGGATGGGTATATGCAGACAGTTTAAAGATGTATAGAAAGGATTCTGGACCTGGAATCAACGAAAGCACCGCCTTCTTTTTTCGTGTATAATCTCAACTTGTAAATATAAGACGATGCAACCCCCCTGCGGCAGGCAAGAGAGACGATGCTCCTATCATGTGGAAATTCTTTTTCTCAGCAGTTCACCATTTTGAATTGCTGAAGTTGCTTATCACCTCGTTTCAATGAGGTCGTCGTCTGGAAAGGCAACAGAAATAACAGACAAACCAACAGTAATGCCAAAATTTAAATCTGAAAGCATGTCATCTGAACTGTATAGACAATTAATTCATGTCTCCCATGAACAGATATCACTGACAGATAAGAAGTGACGATGAAATTAATGGTCTGTTAATCCACTGATTGGAAAAAAGAAAAGAAAAGAAAAGAAATCACTGATAGAATGAGGTTTACTCTTCGTACATACAATAACCATTCACCAGCAAGGTGGATTCCAATACAAATCCATATGTTACATAACCAACCCGAACCGATATGTTTTCACTGGTACCTATTACGGTAGGAAGTGTAAAACCCCCCTTGTTACGAAAAGCATGCTTTAATCGCAAGTCCTGAAGGAATCATCTCCCCCTATCAAACCTCGTTGCTGGCTTATGTTGCATGGTTACTTCTATTATCAATCTGTCACCCTACTCGATGCATACCGTATCGACACAGACTCTCCTTTGGACACTCCTTGGACACATGCATACATTTGTTTATGTATGTACACACTTATATAATACGTGCTTTAATTTAAAACACTTGTCATACACTTCTTGGACATATAAGCTATGCTTACTTCACTTCTTGAAACTCACCGCAGAAGGGTCGGGGTTCTTTTTAACTTGTACGTACCTAGTTCAAAACTATGATTTTTATGGGTGTTCTGAGTATCAACTTCAAAAACAAGCATTGTTCTAATTTATCAACTTAGTTACTCATGACCGAAAAATTTCTTCTGCATGCTTATTAATTGAATGTGATGAATCCAACATTTATAGACTTATTTGATTCTCAGTGTAGTTTAGTAAATATTCAATGCAGCTAAGGGGAATGGCATGGATGTGACCACATGGCTCTAAATACATAATTGAAGCGTTCAAACTACAAAACAAAATAAAAACACAAATAAACAGAAGCATACAGATACTATAAAATCCAAAGTGACACCTGAAATGTGTACCGACCTTGCAAGCATGTTTCCATGCTTCGAGTGTCTAGTCAAATATTTAAGTGATCGAAGTTTTTTCCGTCAAATCCGAAGCTATAGCTGTATTTACAAAAATCAACTTGTACTATCGTTTGCATTAGATAGACATGATATCTGTTGGGAAGTAAATAGCG
>NC_033802.1:8135361-8147054 GCF_001876935.1 Asparagus officinalis
CCGTGAGGTGGGTTCATGCCCCCGTCCCCACAACCTAACTTTTTACAAATAAACCCATGTATATGGATTTTTATCATAAAGTCCCTCAAAACTTTCATTTGAAATTAGATTTCGAAGCTTGCATATTTGAAATTAATCCCCCAAAATATTTCATATCTGAAATTAGTTCTCCAAATCTCCATATCATGCAATTAGTCCACCAAATCCTTAAAACGTTAGAAATTATCATTTCTTACATTTACCATCCAAATTGTTGACCACAATTGGGAAGTGGTTAGTGAGGGACGGGTAATTGCCAAATCAGTCAAAATAAATAATTAAAATCCACTAAAACATGCTCAAATTTAGCAGTTGTAAATCTAATAAAATTTTCCCAAACTTGTAGTCCAATGAAGGTTTTGTTCAGGGTTAGGGTTTGAATGGATATGATGAGCATAACTTCTATTACACCCAAAAATGTTAAAGACGACGAAATATTTTTTCTCAGTTTAAACCATCCTCTAAGTAAAGAGACTAATTTTAAATCATTTAAAAAATTTGGGTGGATAATATGAAAAAACCAATACACATATATCATCTTTTCATGTAGTTTTCTTTACGTTTGCAATATATTAGAGAAATAATGTTGTAATTTTCATGTATTTTTGCATTTGATACTAGAAAATTTAAATCGTATTTATATTTTCATGTGTTTTTTTTTGTGATGGAATTGCGAGATGTGATTCTTCCAATTTCATAAGGTTTATGTTTTTCTCTCACCTACTTACATGTCTCAAATTTAATTACACATTGTAATACTTGATCGCTTTTTTATCAATGCATAGTATAATGGTTGTATCTTGGCTCCCCTTAAAAAAATTCTTGGCTCCACCATTGGAAGTAATGGTGAGCCCGAGATCCACAAATAAGTGTTCACATAATGGAGGGCAATAACAACAAGAACAATCATGCAACAACACAATAAACACAAAAAATTATGTGGCCGGGCTCCCCCGGTTTTTTTTTCCTATTTTTATTTTTTTTTTAAATTTAAAAAAATAATAAATTATAAAATATACATAAAAATTACAGAAAATGACATAAATTTTTTTAATATCTTGAAATGACATAAATTACAAGTACAAAAAATTATAAAAATAAAAAATGATAAAAATAATTTCTTTATTAATAATCAGTAAATCATTTACAATTATAAATTTATTTCAAAATTCGTCGCATCACAATAGATGAGTAAATCCCAACTAGGTTGGCACCTACTCACCTATATCACTATCGTTTATAACTTTTTTCAAAATAATTCATTACAAATTTAAAGCTAAGAAATAAAAATTACAATTTGATGAATATTATCTAATCTTTATATCTATCTGCTAGTCTTAACTCTTCAAATTTATCTTCAATTATAGCAGTCCGATCGATGCCTTATGTTCGCTTCTCGTACCTCCACCAATCTTGTAAGCACATCACCGCTTGTACAGTATACGGATCTAAGCATGTCCTCTGGTCGTCGATCAAACGTCCTGCTGTGCTGAAGGCGGATTCCGAAGCTACTGTCGAAACCTGCACTGATAGTAAGTCACGAACCATGGTGGAAAGTATAGGATATGAAACTGATCCATATACTCTCCACCATTGCAAAATATCTTAAGCATTTCCTTGACATTTAACTAAGGAAGCAGAAAAATATTCATCTAATTCAGAAACCTCTAATCCTGAACCAATTCCAGATCCACCAGTTAGTTCAGCTACCATTGCATACCTATCAAAACTTACATTTTTACCTCGACCTGTGCTCGAAGCCGAAGGCGCTGAAGCTGTAGACTGTTGTGCAGCTACATCATGTCTAGCTGCATACTCATCATATAATATTTGAAAATAATTTCTAATAGATAAATGATGAGAAGTAGCAGTAAGGGTGGAACCATCATCTAAGTCTATAATTTGTCCACCATACAATGACTGTAACAAACTTCAAAGACCAATATCCTTTAAACATGGATCAATAAGAACTCCCAAACCAAAAATATGAGGAATAGGCCTAAAATACTTATTAAATTTGCTCTCCATTTAAAAAATTATATTTCCAAAAATATCATCCATACGATATTTGGCAAAAAAATTTTGAATATTTAAAATTTGTAAAGCAGCTAAAGTAATAGTTGGATAATAACAACTAGATAATAACATAGTAGCATCATAAAAAACTTATAACATCTCATTTACTTTACATATAATTTTCCATTCATCTTCACTTATTCCATAAGTGCTACCAGAGCTAGAACTAGAAGCATAAAAATTTATAAAATCATTTATAATTTCTTTATATTCTATTGCTACACTTAACATTACATATGTAGAATTCCACCTATGGTCAACATATTTTGAAATTAGTCTAGGCTTATAATTTTTTCTTTTACAACATTTGTTTCCATCTTTTAATTCTCATTTCAGAAGCATTATGCATATTAGCAACTGTTCTAACCTTTTCTATCATGAGTTTACTTTCAGAAAATATACTTTGAACAATTAAATTTAAAATATAGCAGATACATCTAACATGAAAAAGGTCACCATGATATGGCAATGACAGAGTTGTTTTAATAAAATCAACAACTATATTGTTATTACTTACATTATCTAGTGAAAGAGAAAATATTTTTTGATCAATTTCTAGTTTCATAAGTTCTTCAATTATTAAATTTGCAAAATTAATACCAGTGTGTGACTCTTTAATTGCAATAAAAGAAACAACTCTTTTAAACATTTTCTAATTTTTATCAATCCAGTGTGCTGTGATACATAAATAACCAGTTTGTACTCTAGATGTCCAAATATCTGAAGTTAAAAAAAATTTACAGTTTAAATTTTTAAAATAAGAAATTATTTTTCCTTGTTCCTCCTAATAATATTTTAAAATATCACGTTGACAGGTTTGACAAGAAAATTTTGTAAATGTAGGATAAAAACCACCTCTAAACAAATCTTCAAATTTATCATCTTCTACTAATTTAAAAGGCAGGTTTTTAAGAATAATAAACCTGATTACGCATTTCCTAGCTCGAGCAGCGTTATAATTCCAACTACCGAGGGTACCAGAAGAGGAGGATTGGAAAATCATAGATTATCGGATATCACCTTGAAGATTCTGGCCTTTGTTGTGTTTTCGACATGGCGTTTGAAATGGTTGGTGCCGCTCTTATGATGAGCTTGGAAAACCTGGCCGCACAACGCACATTTTGCCTTCTGGGAGATGATCCTACCGTGTTCATCCTTGGTGATGTCTATCTTCTCAAAAAAAAATCACACATCGAATCTCGGCCTTTTAGGAGCTCTTGGCGCAGTAGATTCGTCGCCACCAGATTCATGATTAACACCGGTAGTAGGAGGAGTAGTTGTAGGAGGACTCATTTCTGGATCGGTAGGAGATAGATGTTGCTCTTCATAATCAGATCCAGAAGCCATTTGATAGAAGTATTAGAAAATATAAGAGATTATAAGAGAGTATAATATTGTATAAGAGAGTATTAGAGAGAAGTAGAAGAGTTTTGGTGTGAGAAGAAGAAGTGAAAACCCTATCTATTTATAGAGGCAGCCCCCTAGGCAAATGATCAAAAAACCCTCATATTCTAGCTATTTTTTGACCGTTTTAAGGGGCAAATCGGTCAAATGGCCAAATATGGCCGTTTGGCCGATCCGGCCCGGCCCGGCCCGGTTATTTTTCACCAACGGTCACAAATTATGACCGTTGGCGCCGGGCCGGGCCGGGCCAGCCCGGTCCGACCCGGTATTTTTCATCAACGGTCACCATACGGTGACCGTTGTTGCCTGTGCCGGGCTCAAACCCGGGCCGCCCGACCTGGCCCGGTGCCGGACCTGCCGCCCGGGTCTGCGGGCCCGTTGGCGTGTGCAAGCCATGTGACCCACCGAGTATAAGCCAAATTCTATTTTTATCTCAAAGGGTTTCCTGACTAAACATATTTTCTATTACTATAAATATATCGTTTGAAACACCTGAAAGTTTTCTTTATAGAATAATACTGTTATGTCATCATAAGTTTTCGAACTGTGATATTAAGTCAAATTATTTATCTTAAAATTTTGATTGAAAGTTTTCTATGATATATCGGCAAATATTAGTTATCTATAATTTCTGAGGGCAAGACTTCACGAAGATATGTTTGACATGCTAGTTAGGAGCTTGTACTGTGTATCTCTAGTCATTGGTTCGAATCTCATAACCTGTCTTTTTTTGGAAAAAAAATATTTTTGTGTCTGTTGTCAACTCAAACCCGACTCGGTTCGGACCCACCATCAAAGTAGACCCGTTTGGGTCTAAAATACATAAATTCGATAAGTTCGGGTTCTACACTCACCAAAATCAGTTTTGTTGAGTCTTTATGTTATAAAACTAGACCTGACTGGCCCAGTTTGATATTAACAAGGAAAAATTGCTTCAAGACCCCAAAACGCGTGCACTAATGTGGCCCAGCCCCAAGTAGTTTGGCCCATATGCTAAAACCCTTAAAAATCAAAAAAATATGACCAAACCCTAATAAAGCTCTCTGTACCCGTATTTTGACCCACCCACTCGAAAATACCCTTCGCTCTCTCCCAACCTCGAAATTCAGATCCGGAGCTGGAGATCGATCGTGGTCGCAATTAAGGCGACTTGATGGCGGTTTTGGGGGGAAAGTTTAGGGGTTTCCCTCCCTTATATCTCCTCTTAACCCATTCTCGTGTGAATAGAGTTCATTTATTGTGGAAAGGGCATATTTATGAACTTATAGTTTATGATCTTCAACCCCCCTCTTGTCCTAACGTTCCCTTCATTACTCCTCTTAAATCCCCTTTATTTATGGCAGAGAAGCCTCTGATTTGCATGGTGTCATCGGGTGAGAAAGCAGTGTTCTCAAGGGTAGTGTGTTCAACCTCTTTTTTTGAATTCAAGTTTGGCGTGGCTGAGAGGTTGAATGTTCCATATGACGCGTTATCAATGGTGTATAAATCTAAAAGGAACCCTGATCTCAATTTTGAGATTAAGAATGAGGATGATTTGAAGTGTATGGTGGAGCGCAATCGTAATATTGGGAGTCTAGAGATCCATATCCGAGCTACTATAGATGTAAATGTTTTCAAATGTCAGAACACTCCGAAGGAACCTCCTGAAACGTAAGTTATCTTTAAATTTTTTGAGAAAGTTGTGAATTATGTGATTAAAATGTAGATAAATGACTAGTATAGAGAACTGTTTTAGGTTAAATGTTATATATGACTGATATATGTTAACTATTTAGCATGGTTATTAAGCTTTATGGTATATGTTTAAAGATGCAGAAGTTAACTTCTAGTCGTCATCGTTATTTTAAGAAAAAATATTTATAATTGTGTATCATTATGACTACATTGAAGGCACGGTTTACTGATAGCACTCTTGCCGCAAGTCATTCTTCAGAAAGTATTCCCAATGATAATCCCAGTGGTGGCAATATAATGCGATCCGATGACATTATTAACAACACAATAATGATTCCTGCTTGGTGGCACACTGCATTAACTAAAGAGGTCAAGAATTTGAAAGTGCTGATGAATTAAGATTGGCTTTGACATACTATTCTATGGCCAAAATGTTTGAAAAGTGCTGATGAATTAAGATTGGCTTTGACATACTATTCTATGGCCAAAATGTTTGATTATGAATTTAAAAAGAACGAACCAAAAAAGATTGGCTTTGACATACTATTCTATGGCCAAAATGTTTGATTATGAATTTAAAAAGAACGAACCAAAACATATTCGTGTTTATTGCCGATATAAAGAAACTTACGAGTGCCCATGAATATTGTTTGCTTCACTTGTTAAGAATGAAAAGAGACTTTTGATCAAGAAGTTTGTGAATGAACACACTTGTGGACAGCACGGGCAAAATGCAGGTCGTTCAAGGGCATCCCGTAAATTCATTGCAACACAGTTGCAACCACTCCTAAAGGTCAGTCTAGAAATTTACCCTGTTGATGTGCAAAAGGAGTTCCTCACAAACTACAGCCTTAGAATTGATTAAAGTAAGATATGGTGGGGGTAAAGAGAGAGCACAAGAGAAGATGTACGGGGATATATATGAGTCGTATGATCAACTACGATGGTACAAATTTGAGTTTTATTGTTACAATGTTTTTTTAATGTCTTTTGATTATGATAGTCACATGTTAAGCCTTACAATTAATATGTCAATGTTGCTTAATGTTTGTTAACTTACACCGATAACATGTTAAGTCTATTGTTGTTCATGTTAAGCTACACCCATAACATATTAAGTTTCATGATTTGCTTGTTAAAACACATCGATAACATATTACTTTTTGCAATTTATTTGATAAATGTCATCGGGAACATGTTAACTTTCACTGTTCACTTGTTAAGTTACACTGATAACATGTTAACTACGCAGTTTGCCTGTTAAGTTACACTGACAACATGTTAACTTTTGATGGTTGCTTGTTACTTTTTTAGGTATGAGCGCATGGTAAAAGAGATAAATCCATGCATCTATATTTATGTTGAACAGAATGAGGGAAAGTTTTCAAGACTCTTTGTTTGTTACGCTGCATGCATCAATGGTTTATTGAGTCGATGCAGACCCCTTCTATTTTTTGACGTTACCTTTTTGAAGGATCGATATAAAGGTATACTCCTTTCCGCCATAACATACGATGGGGACCAAGGGATATTTCCTTTAGCGTATTGCATATGTGGTCAGGAGAATTTGATTAATTGGAAGTGGTTCCTCCAAGGTCTATGGTCCATATTTTATGAGAGGGCTGACCCTTATAATCCCCGTCACCAATTGGTTATAATTTCGGATACGGACAAAGGAATTAAAGAATCAGTGAAAGAATACTTTTCAGAAGCTCTACACTCTAGGTGTGTTCTACATCTCATTGAAAATTTCAGGTTAAAGCTAAAGGACTTGGGCAAGAAATCGAAGGATACTCATGTTTTGGGGAACTTGCTCCAAGCTGCTTGTTATAAATACACAATAACAGAATGGAACGATTATATGAAAGAGATATATGATATTGATCCAAGGGCATATAACATTACTGTGAACTACTCTCCTAATCAATGGGCAAATACATTCTTTCTGGGAATAAGGTAACATTATACAACAGATTTATATTTGATGAATTCACAAGGAAGCTTTTTGTCACTGAATTTAAGTTTTGTTTTTGTAACTGTTAACTTTCATCATGAAACTGTTAATGTTTACAATATAACTGTTAACTTCCATTCTAGAACTGCTAACTTACAATATATAATTACTAACTGTCAATAGTTCTCTGTTAACTTACATTGTTTAATTGTTAACTATCAAACTATAACTGTTAACTTACATTGTATAATTGTTAAAGCTCACCTAATATATTTTTAGGTATGGGCACTTAATATCTAATGTCACTGAGTCTTTTAATAATTGGATACGGGAGGCTAGAATGCTACAAATTCTACAAATGGTTAAGCATATTCGTAAATAAATCATGGTCCGAATAAATAATTGATGGGCAAAATCCGCAAGCGCACGGATTCGTTGTAGCTATCAAGGTCGATCCCACAAGGACTAGGGTTAATTACCAAATCTCACGTTATTCGACTAGCTAAATCAATGAGTAAATTAGAAGAGATTTAATAAAAGAAATAAAATAAACAACTAATCGGATGGAATTCAATATAATGAAGGACTAGGATTGGGTTATCACCACAACTTAGGTGTTCAATGATGAATTATTTCAATTCTTGGTGTTGGTTTAATCTAGAAAGGGTGAATTAGCCTAAATTAATCTAAAGCCTCTTTCAAGGTCTAAAGATCGTGCCTAATCAATCTCAATTAACCTACTTTCGTGGAATCAAGATTAAATTAAACCCATTAAGTTTTATGCTAATCCAAATCAAAGCCCCAAGGAATCTAGCCTACTTTCGTGGTTCGAGCTCCCTGCTTAATTTCTAGAGATCCGGTATTAATTTTCACCTTTCAGTCCTTCAATTAATTACCTATGATTGCTAATACGGTGATCAAGCGAATCAACAAGATTAAAACACAAGAAATTAAGTTTAAAGATCTAAACTTTCACCAAGAATATATATTAATTCATCATCAATCACCAAAAAGTTGGGTTCTTTCCCAACCCTAGATAAGAAATCTACTCACACATGATTGGAATAAGAGAATACATCCAATAATTATGCAAATCAATCATAAGAAGAAATAAATCAAAGAGAGGAAAGAATTAACCCGTCTTTCAATTGAAATCTTCAAAATAAGAACTTGCAATCCAATCTTCTACAAGAGATTAATGTCTTCCTTCAATACTTGAACCCTAGAATAGTTGCTAGTTGATGGCTAAAAGAACATAACAAAAGATATCCAAAACCCTAAGTCAAAACATCTATTTATATGTCCCTAAAAATCTAGAAAATAACTAATTCCCGCGCCACCGGTGTGGTCTGCACCACACCAGGGTGTGGTAGGGGCTGTTTTGCTGATTTTGTGCTTGTTTCTTCAGTTTTCGGTATTTTAGCTATAACTTTTGCGTCCGACCTCAGAATGAGGTGATTCAAGTTGCATTGGAATCCTGTTGAAGAGATCTACAACTTTCATCTTTTGAGTTTTTCTTGATTCAAACTGCATCATGGTCGAAATTCCAGTTCTTCATACTCGTGCATCCATTTTCTTCACGAACCATGCCTTCAAAATCTTGTTGTTGCTTCAAACTCTTGTAAAACTTCCAACGATCATCAAATCTTTCAATCTTGAGCCAATACCTACATATAAGAACACAAACCACAGCAGTATCCTCGATCTAAACACGAAATATGCATTAAACACTCGTAAATTATGCTTGAAACACACTAAGATAATGCATATTTTACGTGTTTATCAACTCCCCCAAGCTTAGACTTTTGCTTATCCTCAAGCAAATAGACAATAAAGAAAATAGGAGGAGTGGAAGCCAAATAGAGTAGGGATCACCCCCTCATCAATTCTTTAACCAATATCAAACATATCACAAGACAAATACGTTTCATCGGGACTTTAACAAATTAATTTCCAAAATTCTCAACAAATCGCATTTTAACATTTACTTATGATCACAAGCGTCACAAGTCAAGGATAGCCATCCTATCCAATTCTCAAGTCAAAGTGGGAAAAAGAAATTCATGTAACTAACTTCAATCCCGAAGTACTAAAATTAAGACCTTCAGGTAGTTAAATTGGTAGACCTCACTTTAGGATAAGTGGACTCTCAATCTCTCATGTGTTTAAGGATAGGATTGTATCGCTCAAAATTCTTCCGAATGGATGTATTCAATCCATAAGCTTGCATTTCATCTCAATTCTCCACCACTTCGAAAACTAATGCATGCAACAAAATCATGAGGTCTTTTATTTGGTTGTAATGGGGCTAGGGTCAAAAGGTAGGATATATATTTGGGATTGTAGTTGAAAGCCTATCACTAGTGGAGCGATACTTGTAAAATATTTGATCTCAAAATAAGATCAATGAAATTCAAACAAACTCCATCATCTATTAAAGAACTTCTTCCAACTACTCCTTTTAGTATGCCATAATGAATTCTTTCGACACCCGCAATTACATACACCATAAAGAGGACACTTTATTCATCTTTTTTTTTTCTCAATTTCATTTCTTTTTTCTTTTTCTTTTTTCTTTTTTTTTTGTATAAAAGAAGCAAACACCTACTTTCACACCCCTAATCTTACATTTCATTGCTCACATAACCCGTTATATCATAAATTGTGCTCCACTAGCTTAGACAATGGGTAAGGGATACAATCGGATTTTGAAGGTTATATATGTGGGTTTAATCAACAAAATTAGGCTCATAGGCTCAAGGGGGCTAATCAAAGGGAACAATAGTGCATGGTAGGCTATTTGGCAAATGTGGACTATAAACAAAAATGTGCCTCAATCACCTTTTATGCATACAAAAGTTATATGTGGCCTTGAAGAGATTCAATGCAAGTTCTAGTATCCTACACCATTGGAGAATATCACACAAGCAAAGAAAATAATGATTGGATATGCAATGCATCCAATTTTCAGGCTCAAAATCTCACGGGTTTTATTTGTCTACCAAATTTAATTCCCCTCTTGTCTCAATAGAGTCATGGTTATGACGCTAGCCGCATAAATGCTAAATCCTATAAGACAAGAGAACATTCAAGTTCGGTTCTCCCATATTGTTAACTTGTAATCAAAAGCCTTTGAGAATCAGTTGAAAGATGGTATAAGAAGTTGTCAAGTCCCAATTAATGAGCATCTATCTAGTTCAATGATCGATAAAGGTTAAGTATTCATGTCATCATCAGGAGATCATTTCCCTAATTGTTTTTTTTGTTTTTTTTTTTTTTTTGAATTAAGAAACAAAGCAAAAGAAAAACTAAAATAAAAGAAAAATAGGCAATTATAGACAGGCAATCAATGCATGAACAACCCACACCCCCAAGCTTAAGATCGACATTGTCCTCAATGTAAAAAAAAAAAATAGAAATTAGTGCAAGGGTGCAGGAAACATACCAACTCACTAGTCAGAAGGAGGCGGCGCAGAGGCATCCTGTCGGAGCTGCTGCTCGTGAAAAGACTGCATCATGTAGTGTATAGAGTCCAGTAGTTGTCCTTGACGTTGTTGCTCTTGCTCGATGGCACCTACACGGTTAGTAAGAGAGGCAAGAGAAATATGGATAGCTGATAATTCCGCTGACCAATCAGGGTGATGGAAAGAGTTAGTTCCCCTGGTAGGCTCAGCCTGAATAGGGATCGGGGGTACCGTGTCAGCATCCTCAGCTGGTACAACCTCGTGACCATCATAATTCATAAAATCAGATGTTAGGTAGGACCAGTTAGCGTGAACATGGATGGTCGTGCGATCAGGATCAGGGAGTGGGAAAAGATAATTATCCTGAAAACATAACCATAACCTATTGCCCTTATTACTAATCAATTTCATATGAACACAAGCATCGAGGTCAAATGAGGTGCTAGGATTTAAAGGATGAAGTCCTTTAACAAGCTCTCCTAAACCCATCCCATAAGCTAAAGTGGTAATCAAGCCACCAAAAACAATTTTTCCGCTCGTTGCTCTCGCTGCACGACACATATGATGAATCATAAAAGCTCCAGTGTCAACCTTATGTCCCTCAACCATGGCACATAAAAAGTAGAGTTCTCTCTGACACATGATTCCATCACTCTCGCCTCGACCGAAAATGGTAAAAGCCATGAACCTCTGTAAATATCTAAAGCATGGGTTATAAACAGCAGAGGCTCGTGACAAGGAGGGATCATAAGGTCTTTGAGTGGTAGAGCGTGCGATTGAAGTCCAAAATGGGGTCAAGTTAAAGTTTTTGGGAACAATTCTAGCCCCACCCTCCGGAAAACCAAATATCTGATTTAAATGAGCTAATGTAATTGTGTGAGACCGGTTAAATAGCCTAAAAGTGATTTTTCCTTCCTTTACCCCCTCACCATTAAATAAAACAGCATCAAGAGAACTCAAAAATTCGAGAGTAATACGCTCGTACGTGGGATGTTTAGCCTCTACAAAATTTAACCAACCAACCCGTCTTAGGAGGTATGAAACATCATCCCACAGCCCTAACTTACGCAAACAATTTTCAT
>NC_033802.1:8147320-8151064 GCF_001876935.1 Asparagus officinalis
TGTCTCGCGGGCCGAGACAGCAAACACTGTCTCGCCCGTCGAGACAGCAAAAGCTGTCTCGCGAACCTGTTTTCTGCCAACTGTTCTTGGAGGTTATAAATACCCTCCTAAGGCCATTTTTCCAGAGGCTGATCATTGTGAGTACTTCAGAGCAATCCAGAGCAATCCAGAGCAGAGAGAGAGCAGAGGTGCTGATCTTACGGCCAATCCTTGATAATCAGGCTTTGACTTGATTTCAAGAAGAACGACTATCTTACATCGATAAGATATCGTTTCAATTTCTCACTTCGATAAACGAAGTCAGAATCATAAACCCCTCACGGTTCAATCAGAATCTGTGATTTGGTGGTCCACGAGTCAAAGCGCTCCCGGCACAGGCAAAGATCCCACGAAAGCAGTGATCCAAACAACGATCCTGCGTTTATTTTCTCAAGAGTTGTAATTTTCTTTTTGTTGTGTAAAAGAGTCTTATAAAAAGGCTGTTTTCTTTGAATTTATTGTAATCGACCGAAGATATAATGAATTCCACAACGAAACCAACTTTTGACGCAAACAAGCTGGCGACCACAGTGGGAGCCAACGGTCTCGCTGCCGAGACCGTCGTGTCGCAGCCGATCAAGATTCCAGTTGAATCCATGGTCGAATACGAATTCGACCAAACCAAGTTTGAGGAATATTTCTCATCATCCTCTTCAAGATCTTCAGTATCTCGCAAGTACAAGAGGATCTCACAATTGAGGAAGACTTACATGCCAAAGAAGGCACAAAATGAAGATTCTCGCTTGATTGTTGCTGAGAATTTCACTCGCAATACCTCTGCTCACAATGGCTCTTATCTAGTTAAAGAGTCATCGAATCAAAGCCCGCCGGCATTGACGAAAAGAGCTCGTCAGAGACAACGCCAACGCTGTGCTCGCCAAATGGCTAAAGCCTTGGAACAAACCGACGGGGTTCGTTACCACGCGGACCTAGAGTCGAGGAGACATCGAGTGGTTCAGTTGTCTCAACAACCAATCACTCGTATCTCTGCTAAAACAACGACGGATGAATGGACTATTGTCAAAAAGACTCGTTCGACCCTCAAAGAACGTATACAAAAACGTCGTGCAAAAGCTGCTAATGCCCATGCTCTCTCACAACAAAGACGAGAAAAGAGAAAGGAAATGGTGACCAAAGAATCACCAAAACTTCGTCAAGTTTGGATTCCAAAGTCTGGACTTATGCAAAATCAGCATTCGGAGCCCGTTAAGACTCCATACCCACAAGGGGGTGGTTCTAAACGTGCGACTCCCGACATAACCTTGGATCGCTTAAAGACAAAAATAAATTGTCCTGAGAATGCCAACAAGGTTTTATACCCCCAGAAGAAGACGCATTCACCAAATGATATCGTCATACCTGGGAGATCATACCAACAGACGATACGATTTTTTGGCAATCATACCGATGAATCGTATTATCAAGTTGAAGTTGTGAATAATTTTCGAAAGAGAGTTATTCGAGAGATAAACTCTCGTTGTTCCTGTGCGCGACTCGTTAAAACAGCATTATCAGAATGTGACTGTTTCAAACGAGAAGTCATCCCACGAAAAGTCTCTGTATTATCGAAACCTAAGCCGAGACATTTCCGCAAAAGAAGAGCAGCTGTCCAAAATGATGAATTCCCTGAAGTCACCATCAACGTGGCTGATAGAAGAAAGTCTAAACAGCATTCAAGTGACTCAAATCCCGACTTTTCCCCGAAAGGAAAAGTCAATCCAAGAATTGCTCAAAGGATGTCTCGACTCCAATTAGGAGCTATCAGACGCAGAGACTACAAGAGAATGCAAGAAGGAATGTCCTCGGAGGATGAATTCTCGGACACTTATTCTGCAATCGCTTCTGATGATACAATGTCTAGCACAGGACAAATCAGAGAAGTATTCACAATCACTGCTGATCAGTTCACTCAAATACTTCAGGAAGCTCTAGCCAAACAACGTGAAGAAATTAGAGCTGAAGTGAAGACAGAAATGAAGTTGGCTATCCAACAAATGAGAGAACTGTTAACTCAACAGCCTCAACCTCCTGAGTCCAATCAGCGATTTGAATCCAGCCACCACACTCGGAATGTTGTAGATGACAGTGATCCAGAGGTGGATGAAGTCATTATGGCTGATACACCTCCCAATGGCAATAACGCTGGGGGTGGTTTAACGGATCCTCCCAATAACGATATTGGGGGTGGTTCAATAGCACCTCTCACTGGGGGTGGTCCAATTATCTTTACTCGACATCATTCAGAAAGAAATGAAGACGATGACGGGAAAATCAAAGAGCTTGAAAACAAAATCAATGCTTTGATGACGGCTCAAGAAGTTAAGAAGACGGGTATTCCATGTCCCTATCCAAGGGAATGGGATTCAATACCGTACCCGGCGAAGTTCAATCTGATTAACTTCACGCCGTTTGAGGGGAAGAGTTCGCCGATTCAGCACTTGATTTATTTCAAGTCTCATTTGGGCATAATCTCTGGAAACGAGGCCTTAATGATCCGGTCATTCGTTGGCACCCTTCGTGGGCCCGCCTTCGATTGGTACCGACGGCTCAAGCCAGGGAGCATCAATTGCTGGGATGACATGGAAAGTTTGTTCCTCAGCAATTTCTTCGATGATGACACCGAAGTGTCAATCGGAATCCTTTTGGATGAGAAGCAAAAAGACGGAGAGTCAGTCGACAATTTTGTCAAGCGTTTCCGTAACATGGCGATGAATTGCAGAGATCCTATTACAGAGGAGTTCATCCTGCAAACATGCCACAATAACCTCTCCATCGATGTCTTGGAAGCTCTGGGGGTTGAGCCGTCCACAACTTGGAAGGAGTTAAAATTTCGTGGCGAACAAGCTGAACACTTTCTTAAAAGAAAGGAAGCTGAGAAAGGCCAACAAATGACATCTGCAATCATTGGGAACGCAACTTTCGATCCGAAGTTTCAAAAAGAATATTCATTCGAAGAGGATGAAGCTCCAGCCATATTGGAATACCTCTTCGCTAATGACAAAATCGAGCTACCACCTATTAAAGATCAGGATAGGAGCTAAGATGATTACGGATCCAAATTACTGTGCGTACCACAGAAGGATTCTTCATCCCACCGAAATTTGCTTTGGACTCAAAAACAAAATCCAAGCCTTAATTGACTCCGGCGTCATAACGACGAAAGAAGTCGAGTAAAGACGACCATATAACTCCATTGGGTACACGAGTATAAACTGTTTCCCCACACTCCAAAGAGTATACGAGTATAAACTGCTCCTCGATACTCCAACAGGTATATGAGTCTAAACTATTTCCTTTCCTTAACGGGAAGTTCCTGGAGAATCCTATATTCTTAAGGATAACCCGAACATATGACTGAGGTTAACGTACTCCTCGTTATACCCAGTTTTACAAAGAAAGCTGGGGGTCGATAATTCATGTAATGGGAAGTTCCTAGAAGAATGTTAAATATAATATTCTTAGGGATAACCCGATTATTATGGACAGAATGATAAATACTAAGCTCCTATTATGATTTTCGAACACTCTTTTGCTGAGATGAGATTCGATCACTTCGTTAGATCAATCTTCCCTCATAAAACCCATTTGGTCAAACTTTTAAACGGTTAGGACCAAAGCTAAAATCCCCTCTCGATTCATGAACGAGAGGTCCACAAATTGAACGATCCAACCTTTAAACAGTTAGGATCGTCTCAAACTCCCATT
>NC_033802.1:8152064-8166126 GCF_001876935.1 Asparagus officinalis
ACCGAAACCAGCGGCACGACGGCCAGTTTTACACTTGTCTCGCACTGCGAGACAGGTATTGACTGTCTCGCCCCGTCTTGCGCAATGACACGATTTACCTTGCATGTCTACGCACGAACGAGACACAGGTTATCCAGGTGGGGTTCCATCAACAGAAAAACCTAGTTTTGTGGCAAAGTCGCTGTTGACGACTACGTGGCCACTACTGTTAAGGACGTGGGAATCACGTCGTGGCCGAGACAATCAACGTTGATACTGCCAGAGCATACGGAATTTAAAACGTGGGAGAGCGTGTACCCAATGAGAAAAACTGGCATTGTGTCCGAGAGAACCCAGTATTTACGCTGTCTCGCCTGGGCGAGGACCGCAGCCCGCAAATTTTACTGTCTCGCTGGCGAGAAGCCACACACACTGTCTCGGGCGCGAGCCAGAGAAGCAAGGCAACACACTGTCTCGCCCTAGCGCAGACACGCAAAATGCTGTCTTCGGCTGAAAAAGCACTGTCATGGCCCGAGGGTTATCAAATACCCCCCCGAGGAAGGCCAATTTCCAACAGGGCTGCCCGGCAGAGATCCAGGGCTGTACATTTTGCAGCAGCGTTCAGCAGCAATCGTCAGAGCAGAGAGCAGAGGGCAGCATGAAGAGGCAGAAGTGCTGGATGCTTACGGCCATCGCTTTGCTAATCCAGGCTTTGACTTGATTTCAAGAAGCACGACTATCTTTACATCGGATAAGATTCGTTTCAATTTTCTCACTTCGATAACAGAAGTCAGAATCATAAACCCCTCAGGTTCAATCAGAAAATCTTGTGATTTGGGCGGTCCCATGAACCAAAAGCCGTTCCGAGGCCACAATGCAGTCCCACGAAACAGCGAAATTGATAGAGATTTTCGTGTTTGTTTCTCGAGAGTTGTAATTTTTGCTTTGTTAGTGTAAGAAAAAGTTCTATAACAAAGATTAGTTATTTCAGAATTTGTTTGTACATCGTAAAAAAGTTCAATAAATGAATTCCACCAGCAGACGAGCTTTTGCAAGGCCAACACCAGAGGATTCAATAAAGGTCTTTGATGTGTAGAGCGTGCGATTGAAGTCCACAAATGGGATCAAGTTTATACAGTTTTTAGGTGCAAGCAATTCTAGCCCCACGCCTCTCGGAAAACCAAATTATCTGATTTCAATTTGTGCTACATGTAAGAGTGTGTGAGACTGGTTTACAATAGGCCTACACAAGGTGCATTTTTCCTTCCTTTAGCACCCTCCACCATTATAATCAAAACAGGCCATCAAAAAAGAGAGCTGCAAAAATTCGAGCAGTCAATCACGCTCATAACGTGTGTGTTTAGCCTGCAACAAAATTTCAAAACCGAACTCAACAAGACCGTCTAAGGAGGTATGAACACATCATCCCAGCAGCCTAACTGCACGCAAACAACGAATTTTCATAGCCAAATAAACGGGTACTCAGACATTGCGCCCCCGCTTAAGCCCAATGTATTATATGCTTCAGCATTGTTGGCTGTGCATTGACAAATTCTATATATCCATATGGTATATTGGGGCAGGAGGAGAGTTAACCTTTTTGCGTCTTCGTGCTGTAGAAATTGACAGGCAGCGCCTGAAGCTAACATGCCGTCCGCGCTTAAGGTCCATGTCAGTGTTCCGAACCAGAGGTGCAGCAGGTTGAACGACCAGTAAACGGGCTTGGGCTGTTTGACGGTATGAGCATGGTGGTTTGTGTCTGCATCTCCGAAATCGAAAGCAGGTGTGGGGGTGAATCGCTGAATCGAAAGAGGTGAGAAGCCGCCAGGTGATTTCCAGATCTGGGTGCGGAGGTGATCTTGTGCAGCGCCAGTCAGAGCACTATGGTGGTCGCAAGTGGTTCGGTCAGCTGGTCTGATGGCTGGATCGGTGGCGCGGCAAGAAGATGGGGGCGGTGGTAGAGATGAATCGTGAAGTGGGTCGGAGTTGGGGAGCATGAAAGGGGAGGCCAGCGGAGATGGCCGGGGACCGATGAGGGAGTCAGGCGGCGCGGTCAACTGGTTGTAGTCGGAAGAGGGACAGCTGGAAGGGGAGCGAGCGAGATGGCCGCGATGAGGGAAGTCAGGGCGGCGGCGGTCACTGGTTGTAGTCGGAGAGGGGAAGCTGGTCGGCGTGATGAAGGAGGGGGCGACGTCGCTGCGCTGTGAGGGTCGGGTTGTTGATTGAAGAGGGGCGGCGGCGTTTGATGGTGATCGATGAGGGGCGGCGGTTTCGTGGTGGCGAAGGATGGCGAAGGGGGGACGGTGGAGATCAGGTCGGAGATTTGGGGTTAGGTCAGAGAAATCAAAAGGAGGGCTGGGGTTTGGAACGAAAGAGAAAGGGGTTTTTTTTTCGGTTGTTTTTGGGCCACGGGTGTGGCTGAAAGTGTGGTAGCCTCTGAAAATCTTCTCCTGTAGACCATGGGGGTGGTGTACACCACCCCTGGGTGTGGTAGGCTCTGAAATACTATCTTCCTGTGGACCATGGGTGTGGTGTACACCACCCCTGGGTGTGGTAGAGTCTGCCATCCCATTTTTAACTCCTTTTCTGCAGTTTTTTTTTTGAAAGAATTGTTCTCCCTTCTTCTCACCTGCATGATTGAAAATGTTATAAGTTAAATTTGTGTCGATCCAATTGCCTAAAAAAATAATAAAAATAATAAAATTAAAATGAAATAAAATGAGACAAATAAAATAGATGAAAACTTGGGTTGCCTCCCAAGAAGCGCTCGTTTATGGTCATGAGCTCGACCCCTTTTTGCGCTTAATTATCCGACGAAGGGGGATCGGAAAGGGTATAAGTGACCCCTTTCTCGTGTTGTTCCCCTACAATGTAGTGCTTCAATCGTTGCCCATTCACCTTGAAAGTTTCTAACTCAGTTTCAGGTCTGTTTTTCTGGCCGATCCTGATCGGTAGCCAACAAGTGGTATCAGAGCGGTGTATGCCTAAGTACCAACCAAGATCTGAAGAGATGACGAGTTCGGAGAAGATGACGACCAAGGTGGGTTCGCTCACTCTTCAATACCCGACGTTATCGAGGGACAACTATGCTTCGTGGGCGATCAAGATGAAAGTCTACATGAAGGCTCAAGACGTGTGGGATGCCATTGAGCCCGCGGCAGGCGCGTCCGTGGAACACAGGAAGGATCAGATGGCGTTGGCGGCCATCTACCAGGGGATTCCTGAAGAGACTTTGATGGTGATCGCAGAGAAGCAAACGGCAAAAGAGGCATGGGAGACGCTGAAAACAATGCACCTAGGAGCGGATCGTGTGAGGAACGCGAAGGTGCAGACCTTGAAGTCCGAGTTCGAACTTCTCCGGATGAAGGAGAATGACAACGTCGACGATTTTTCGACGAAGTTGACAGGAGTCGTCAACAAGATCCGGGCTTTAGGCGGCGAGATGGAGGAGAACTACGTCGTCAGAAAGCTACTTCGGGCGGTACCGGAGAGATTCCTTACTATCGTCTCCACGATTGAACAGTTCGGGGACATCGACGACATGACACTCGAGGAGGCGATCGGGCGCCTCAAAGCCCACGAGGAGAGGGCACGTGTTTTTCGAAACAACGTCGATGATCACCTATTGTTGACGCATGCGGAGTGGCAAGCAAGGAGCAAGAAGAACGGCGGAGGCTTCCTCTCAACACCTACAACCAATGATGGCAGCGGTCGAGGACGAGGTCGCGGGGCCGGTCGTGGGCGTGGCCGTGGCCAAAGAGGCCGAGGCGGACAGCAGTACCACGGCAGCGGACAGCAGTACCACGGCAGCGGACAGCAGTACCACGGCAGCGGACAGCAGTACCACGGAGGCCGCGGAGGGGAGCACGGCGGCCAGGCAGGCCGAGGCGGCTTCGGCGGCAGAGGAGGACGTCCAGGAGGTGGTTTCGGCCATGGAGGTGCAGCTCGCCAGGAGGGGGAGAGTAGCACAAGCGGTGGTCGAGACAAGTCCAACATTAAATGCTTCAATTGCGGAGTATACGGGCACTTTCAGTCGGAGTGTCACAAGCAACGCCGCAACCATGAACAGGAGGCTCATCTCACCCGTGCATATGACGAGGAGCCAACCTTGATGATGGCTATGTTAGAGGAATCGTCAAGTGTCATTTTGCTTAATGAGGAGAAGGTGATGCCGGATTTACTTACAGCGGGGGAGGCACATGTTGACAACAACACTTGGTACCTAGACAATGGAGCTAGCAACCATATGACTGGCCACCGAGACAAGTTCAAGGAGCTCGACGAGAACATCAAGGGAACCGTCAAGTTTGGTGATGGATCCGCGGTAGAGATCAAGGGGAAAGGCTCTATCCTCTTTCAGTGCAACAACGGCGATCAAAGGCTACTACCTGAGGTATATTACATTCCAAGTTTGAAATCTAACATTATCAGCCTTGGTCAGATGACTGAAGATGGAAGCAACGTTGTGATTTCTGGTGAGTTCCTGAGGGTGTTTGATAGGAACGGTGCTCTCTTGATGAGGGTGACACGTTCAACTAACCGATTGTACAGGATAGAGTTAAAGACTTGCAAGCCGGCGTGTTTGATGGCGAACATTAACTCGTGCCATCGTTTAGTCTTTTCTTTATAAATGCGAGCATTCTCATAGGAATCTAATCGTAGCTCATCTAGCTCATGAAGTTGAAGCTTTCTTTTCTCACCTGCGGTCTTCATATCAAAATTTAGGAGTTTGATAGCCCAATATGCCTTGTGCTCTAACTCAACTTGGAGGTGACACGATTTGCCATATACCAATTTGAATGGTGTCATACCTATGGGCGTTTTGTATGCAGTTCGATAGGCCCATAAGGCATCTGTGAGTTTCATAGACCAATCCTTTCTTGAACGATTAACTGTTTTCTCCAAAATACTCTTAATTTCACGATTCGAAACTTCCACTTGACCACTAGTTTGAGGATGATATGGCGTGGCAACTTTATGAGTGACCCCATATTGTCTTAAGAGAGCTTCGAATTTTATTTCTATGAAGTGTGAACCGCCATCACTAATTACCGTCCATAGCACCCCAAACATTGGAAGAATGACGTTCTTGAATAGATTCACAACTACTTTAGCATGGTTGGTGGGGGATGCTATCGCTTCTACCCACTTGGAGACGTAGTCCACCGCCACTAAAATGAACTTGTTGTTACACGATGACGGAAACGGTCCCATGAAATCTATGCCCCACACATCAAAGACCTCAATTTCCAAGATGGAGTGTAAAGGCGTCTCATGTCGCTTCGAAATATTCCCGGTCCTCTGACAACTATCACAAGATATCACAAACTGTCTTGCATCCCGGAAAAGACTCGGCCAATAGAAACCTGATTGTAGAACTTTTGCAACTGTCTTTGAAGTGCTTGCATGTCCTCCGTAGGAAGATGAGTGGCAATGATGGAGAATACTGGCAACCTCATCTTCAGGAATACACCTTCTGAACATCCCATCAACACACCGTTTGTATAGAAACGGTTCATCCCAAAAATAATACTTCAAGTCAGCAAAGAACTTCTTCTTCTGTTGATAGCTCAGATCCGGAGGCAAGACTCCACACACTATGTAATTGACGAAGTCCGCATACCATGGTGCATCCAATCTTTCAATGGCTAACAACTGATCATCTGGGAAAGAGTCATCGATCGGTAGTTCATCCTCCTCCTTATCATGTGATTCTTGCTTCATCCTCGACAAATGGTCTGCCACCAAATTTTCCGTCCCTTTCTTGTCCTTGATCTCTAGGTCAAATTCTTGCAAAAGTAGTATCCATCGGATCAACCTAGGCTTGGCATCTTGCTTGCTCAAAAGATATTTGATGGCGGAGTGGTCGGTATAAACGATGACTTTGGACCCCACTAAGTAAGACCTGAACTTGTCAAAGGCGAATACAACTGCTAATAGCTCCTTTTCAGTGGTAGCGTAGTTAACTTGGGCTTCATCAAGAGTGCGACTAGCATAATAAATTGCATGAACTATCTTGTTCTTCCTTTGGCCCAACACAGCACCAACCGCATAATCACTTGCATCAGTCATGACTTCAAATGGGAGATTCCAGTCCGGCGGTTGCATAATAGGAGCTGTTATCAATGCTTCTTTCAACCTGCAAAAAGCATCAAGACATTCATCAGTGAAATCAAAGGTAGCATCTTTAAGAAGAAGGTTAGTTAAGGGTTTTGAAATTTTTGAGAAATCTTTGATGAAACGCCGATAGAAACCGGCATGTCCCAAGAAACTTCTTACTCCCCTAACCGACGTTGGTGGAGGCAATTTTTCAATGACTTCCACTTTTGATCGATCAACCTCAATTCCACGCTCAGACACCTTGTGCCCTAAAACTATTCCATCCCTTACCATAAAGTGGCATTTCTCCCAGTTTAGGACTAAATTAACTTCTTCGCAACGCTGCAAAACTCGAGACAAGTTAGATAAACAACCATCAAAAGTAGTTCCATACACGGAGAAGTCATCCATAAACACGTCCATAATATCCTCTATAAAATCAGAGAAAATGGCCATCATACATCGTTGAAAAGTGGCGGGGGCATTGCAAAGACCAAAAGGCATGCGCCTATAAGCAAAGGTCCCATAGGGACAGGTAAAAGTGGTCTTTTCCTGGTCACTAGGATGGATAGGAATTTGGAAAAATCCCGAATAGCCATCTAAATAACAAAAATATGAATGCCTAGCCAACCTTTCCAACATCTGGTCTATAAAGGGAAGTGGAAAATGATCTTTTCGGGTTGCCTTGTTCAATTTCCTATAATCAATACACATCCTCCAACCCGTAACCGTCCTAGTAGGGATAAGTTCGTTATTTGCATTCTTAACTACGGTCACACCTCCCTTTTTAGGAACCACATGAACCGGGCTAACCCATTCACTATCAGAAATAGGATAGATTACCCCAGAATCTAGTAGCTTAAGCACTTCCTTTTTAACCACTTCTTTCATGTTAGGATTTAATCTACGTTGGTGTTCTATAGAGGGTTTATGATCATCTTCCAAGAGAATTCTATGCATGCAAATTGATGGATTAATTCCCTTAATGTCGTTCATGGTGTATCCTATGACCTTGCGATGCATCCTAAGTGTTCTAAGCAACTTATCAGTTTCATTTTCATTCAGACATGCATTCACAATCACAGGATAAGTAAAATCAGGGCCAAGAAATTCATACCTTAAAGAGGAAGGGAGGGGTTTTAATTCTACCTTTGGTGCATTATCCTCTTCACAAATAGAACCTTTTGGCTCTAGCATCAATCTTTCAAGCTTTGCATTTCGAAGTGGAGCAGCTGATGTTGATTCTAAAGATTGAGCATACGCGGCTACCTCGGGGTCTTCATCATTTATTGAACCATCACTTACCAAACATTTCTCAAGTGGATCAGCTGAGTTATTGTTTGCAATTTGCTCATGTGTACACTTGTCAATGACGTCGACCCTGTAACAAATTTTATCAGTTAGAGGGAGTTTCATAGTATTACTTAAATCAAATTCTACCGTCTCCCCTCCAATATTTAGAGAGAGCCTTCCATTTTTAACATCGATTATAGCACCTGCAGTAGCAAGGAAGGGTCTTCCTAAAATAATTGGAATGTTAGAATCTTCTTCTATTTCCAAGATAACGAAATCGACCGGGATAAAGAACTTACCGACCTGGATAGGTACATCTTCAAGTATACCTACCGGATATTTTACCGATCGATCCGCCAGTTGGAGTGATATCGTGGTTGGCTTCAAATCTCCTATGCCAAGCTTCTTATAGATGGACATTGGCATCAAACTTACGCTTGCACCTAAATCACACAAAGCACGGTTAATAGAGACATTACCAATAACACAAGGAATAGAAAATGAACCTGGATCCTTAAGCTTAGGAGGCAGCTTATTCTGGATGATAGCACTACACTCCTCAGTAAGGGCCACAGTCTCGTATTCTTCCAACTTCCTTTTATTGGATAGGATCTCTTTCAAGAACTTAGCATATGAAGGCATTTGAGAGATAGCTTCAGTGAACGGGATATTGATGTGCAATTTTTTTAAAATCTCCAAGAATTTTCCGAACTGCTTTTCTAACTTAGCCTTAGCTAACCTTTGGGGAAATGGTAGAGGAGGCTTGTAAGGAGCGGGGGCCACATATTTTTCAACTTTTTCTTCTTCTTGCGTTTGGGTCTCATTATCCACATCTATCACATTTTCATTTTTTTCTTCATGATGACCATCCACCCCATCATTTTCCTTCATCTTGGGTCCCTCATATTGTTTTCCACTTCTAAGAGTTATAGCATTCACATGACTCCTGGGATTTGTCTCGGGTTGTCCAGGTAGCATGCCTGAAGGCCTAGAGGAAGAGCTAACATTTTGTGCCAATTGGGTGATTTGTGTCTCTAACATCTTGTTATGCGTAGCTAGGGAATCCATCTTAGAGGCCAATTGTTTCACCACCTCATTCGTGGTTTGTTGTTGCTGCTTAAACTCTTCATTCAATTTTGATTGAGTCGTCACAAACTTCTCCATCATATTTTCCAAATTTGACTTTTGAGAAGGGAAATTGGATTGAGGAGCACGAAAACCAGGTGGACCAAAATTAGATGCAGGCATGGGATTTCCAGGTGGGTTTCTATAAGAAAAATTAGGATGATTCCTCCACCCCGGATTATAAGTATTGGAGAATGGGTCTCCCTTCTGATTAAAGTTATTAACATAGTTAACTTGCTCATTACCAGAAGTATCAATGGATGGGGGGTTTCCTAATTGACATTGAAGTGCAGAATGACCCACATAGCCACATATCTCACATGAAATTGAAGTAGACGCCACAGAATTAATACTCAAACCTTCAACTTTCTTAAATAAAGCATCAACTTTAGAGGATATATGGTCTAAAGCATCTATTTCATACTTGCCTCCTTTTGATGTCTGAGGAGCACGCTCGTTCGCCCATTGATAGTGATTCTGAGCCATGTCTTCAATGAGAGTGTATGCCTCGTCTATTGTTTTGTTCATCAAAGCTCCTCCTGCAGCAGCATCAACAGTCATCCGTGTGTTGTAAGTGAGCCCGTTGTAGAAGGTGTGAACAATTAACCACTTCTCCAGTCCATGGTGAGGGCACATCCTCAATAATTCCTTGTAGCGTTCCCAAGCTTCATAAAGTGACTCTCCTTCCTTCTGTACAAAGCTTGTGATCTGGTTCCTCATCTGTGCTGTTTTACTTGGAGGAAAATACTTTGCAAGAAATACTCTGGACAATTGATCCCAAGTGGTGATGGACCCAGCTGGCAATGAGTGCAACCAAGCCCTAGCCTTGTCCCTTAGAGAGAACGGAAATAATCTAAGTCGAATAGCATCATTGGTCACTCCATTAAGTTTCAAAGTGTCGCAATACTCCAAGAAAATCGATAGGTGGAGGTTCGGGTCTTCAGTAGCACCTCCTCCAAACTGATTCTGTTGAACCATTGAGAGCAGTGATGGTTTCAGCTCAAAGTTATTAGCTTCAACATTGGGCCTTGTAATGCTTGACTGTGTGCCTTGAGCATTTGGGGCTGCGAAATCCTTAAGAAGCTGATTTTGATCTCCCATCGTAGCTTGTTCTGTGTTCCTTTGCTCCCTTATAGACCTTCTTATGTTTGCAAGAGTCACCGATAGTTCAGGATTGTTTTCGTCGTTTACTTCTGTTTGATTCCCTTGCATAAAAGAAAGTGAGAAGCAAAGAAAAATAAAAAAAAAATCTAGTCTAGCTTAATAACGTAAGTACTCAATATTAACACCGTAGTCCCCGGCAACGGCGCCAAAAACTTGATGGGCAAAATCCGCAAGCGCACGGATTCGTTGTAGCTATCAAGGTCGATCCCACAAGGACTAGGGTTAATTACCAAATCTCACGTTATTCGACTAGCTAAATCAATGAGTAAATTAGAAGAGATTTAATAAAAGAAATAAAATAAACAACTAATCGGATGGAATTCAATATAATGAAGGACTAGGATTGGGTTATCACCACAACTTAGGTGTTCAATGATGAATTATTTCAATTCTTGGTGTTGGTTTAATCTAGAAAGGGTGAATTAGCCTAAATTAATCTAAAGCCTCTTTCAAGGTCTAAAGATCGTGCTTAATCAATCTCAATTAACCTACTTTCGTGGAATCAAGATTAAATTAAACCCATTAAGCTTTATGCTAATCCAAATCAAATCCCCAAGGAATCTAGCCTACTTTCGTGGTTCGAGCTCCCTGCTTAATTTCTAGAGATCCGGTATTAATCTTCACCTTTCAGTCCTTCAATTAATTACCTATGATTGCTAATACGGTGATCAAGCGAATCAACAAGATTAAAACACAAGAAATTAAGTTTAAAGATCTAAACTTTCACCAAGAACATATATTAATTCATCATCAATCACCAAAAAGTTGGGTTCTTTCCCAACCCTAGACAAGAAATCTACTCACACATGATTGGAATAAGAGAATACATCCAATAATTATGCAAATCAATCATAAGAAGAAATAAATCAAAGAGAGGAAAGAATTAACCCTTCTTTCAATTGAGATCTTCAAAATCAAAACTTGCAATCCAATCTTGCACAAGAAATTAGTGTCTTTCTTCAATACTTGAACTCCAAAATAGTTGCTAGTTGATGGCTAAAAGAACATAACAAAAGATCTCCAAAACCCTAAGTCAAAACATCTATTTATATGTCTATAAAAATCTGGAAAATAACTAATTCCCGCGCCACCGGTGTGGTCTGCACCACACCAGGGTGTGGTAGGGGCTGGTTTGCTGATTTTGTGCTTATTTCTTCAGTTTTCGGTATTTTAGCTATAACTTTTGCGTCCGACCTCAGAATGAGGTGATTCAAGTTGCATTGGAATCCTGTTGAAGAGATCTACAACTTTCATCTTTTGAGTTTTTCTTGATTCAAACTGCATCATGGTCGAAATTCCAGTTCTTCATACTCGTGCATCCATTTTCTTCACGAACTATGCCTTCAAAATCTTGTTGTTGCTTCAAACTCTTGTAAAACTTCCAACGATCATCAAATCTTTCAATCTTGAGCCAATACCTACATATAAGAACACAAACCACAGCAGTATCCTCGATCTAAACACGAAATATGCATTAAACACTCGTAAATCATGCTTAAAACACACTAAGATAATGCATATTTTACGTGTTTATCAATAATCGCTGGGTACTTCTAGATAAATGGGGTGGATCTCTCTGTCGAAAAGCAGATGTAGTGCTTAAAAAAAATATAGATAAATGTCGTCTATTGGATGTTAAACAAGCTGCAAATGACATATTTAAAGTGCAATCCCATAAAACTACATTGGTTGATTTGGAGAAGAATACATGCACTCGTCGGGCTTGGGACGTCATGCGAATTCCTTGTAAACATGCATGTGCAATCATCTGGTATATGAAGAGAGATATTTACCAATATTACGATTGGTTTATGTCTATAGAAGCATTTAAAAGGACTTATGAGCCAATTCTTTATCCCATACCAGATTTTGAGAAGTGTAGTGTGCCAAAAGATGAGATCGAGCTACTTTCACCACATACTACCAAAAGAAAGGGGAGAAATAGAACATGGTGTATCAACAATAGAACAGTTTACAAACGGCCTTTGAAATGCTCTCGATGCCACGCCGAAGGTCACAACTAAGCAACTTGCAACGAACCGATCGTTGATTGATATTAGGGATGTGAAACACTTTTGGGCAATGAACCGATCGCTGATTGATATTAGGGATGTGGGCAACGAACCGATCACTGATTGATATTAGGGATGTGAAACACTTTTGTATGTATGTAATAGCTATATATATATATATATAAACTAAAATTCATAGCTATATATATATATGAACTGTAACCAGAATGTGATATATAAATGTTGTACAAATTTACTGTCTCATTAATATGTTAACTGTGTTTCCTTAGAGTAAACTGTAACATGCAGCGGTTCTATATCACGCTCATGTGTGAACGTTCTCATTTAATATGTTAACCATAATACGTAGCATGTTAACCTTAACTAGTAAATTGATAATCGTAATCCGTGAACTGTTAACTATAATCCATAATTTGTTAACTGTTATCTATAATCTGTTAACCAACACTGTTATCCTATTAACTATAAAAGTTTACTGTTAACAAAAATTAGTGTCCTATTAACTGTAATCTCTGCCCTGTTAACCATAACATGTAAGATGTTGACAATATCCTATAACATGTTAACCATAACTTATAACATGTTCTTGTTAAATACAATACAGAAATCAGAAAACATTTTATAAATATAGTTATAACTAGATAAGTTAATGTTAATCTACAAAGAGTAGCATATAAGTATCACATTACACCCCACAAATTTGGATAAGTTATACAAACAAAAGTTAAAGATTATTTTTTTGTCTAGCTAAGATTCTTCCTCGGCCTTTACAACTGTGGTTGATGCACTCCCCTTTAATTCTGGGTCATCCGCATCTAGTGTGCCACTGAGCTTTTTTAATTTCGGACCTTCTATTATCAGCTCCACTGTAAGCCTTGTACGTACTACATCCGACGAATTATCAATAGGTGTAACATGCAGTACATCACCTTTTTGGAGAATAGCTCGTACATAAAGGTAAACATATATTCCACAGTCATAGCTACAAATCACAAAATATAAAACTTATTTGTGGTTAGTTTATGTTGGCAAAAATTCTTTAATAAAGTGATAGAGTTCATTTGTAACATACATTCTCGCATGGGATTACCTTATATTGATATGTCATCCAAACTTTATCAGGATCAAATGTGGCCTTCATATGGTCAATGAAGTTGATAATTTTATTAATAGGCTCAAGGTAAGAACTGTGAGTTGACGAGCTATAGTGTAAAACAACATTTTCATCCAATCTAACTTCGACAAAATACCAATGGTCATGACGAACAATTGGGACAGTGAGAATTGATCAGCCAGCGGCAATATGCTTTTGTATAAAAACTTCATATAATTGCTAAAGATCAGGATGGTCTCCATAGAGTGAATGTTGTTTTACAAAAATAAGACAATAAACAGGAGCAGTTATTTATCATGCTAACGTATTAATTTTTAACGATGCAACTTAAGGTAATATGTAACATGTTATCCATAACACGTAACATGTTAATCATAATAATTTACATTTTAACTATTACATAAAAAATGATAACTATAACTGGTTACATATTAACTATAATATGAACATTGTTAACTGTAACATGTAACACATGAACTTTAATAAACACATGTTAACTACAACCTGCAACGTGTTAACTATAAATGAACCATGATAACTATAACAAGTAACATATTAACTATAATTTACAACATGCTATCCATAAGCTGTAATATTCAAAGTTGAGGATTTTGAGTAACAAGATTACGCAGAAAAATAATGACACAATCCCATACTGCTTGTTTATAGTGGAGTTCTCAGGCTTCTGTAATCATGACTATATTCTATCTAATAGCGGCTCGGTTACCTGCCATAAAAATATAAAAGTTATTCTTTCAAATCATAATGATTCACCATAACACGTGTTTAAAGATGCAAGTTACTTTGTCATCGACCCTTCCTCCCCGGATCAAGTAAAGGAGTTTCGTCCTCGTAATCGTGCTATTCATAGTTACAATGACATCCAAATTCCTAAAAAGCATTAAAATATGGTTAGGAAGAGGGTTAACACGTAAATGATCCAAGTTAACATCTAAAAGCTAAAACATAACATATTCTATTTGGAATAACAACTTATAGCAGAGGGTTAAAAGCTAAATCATAAAAGTTAACATCTAAACTTTGAAACATAACAAGCTGCTAGTAACGTTCGCAACTTATACAAGAGGGTTAACAGATAAATATTAAACGTTAACATCTTAAAAATGTATAATAACATATTTCTTTCTAACATTCACAACTTATAGCAGAGGGTTAACAACTAAATTAACAAAATTATAGTAAAAGGATTAACATTGATCAGCACTTACTGGCTACATTTCTTCTTGCAATAATA
>NC_033802.1:8166136-8169274 GCF_001876935.1 Asparagus officinalis
GCGAGCCATTTTCTCTCCTCAACTGTGAGTTTAACTACCACATTGTTTAGTATTCTGTAGTTATGTACAAAAGCCCCTGTGCTATCCAACACTCGTAAGCTAAACCTACCTACCTCGGGAATCCTATCATTCGCCTTCTTTAAAGTAGCACGATCAACATTCGTCAAATACGTGCTTTTTAACACGTCCCATTTGACAACATTATCATTATAGTAAACTGTTATTTCGTCTACATTGTCAGTGATAACAAGTGGTTCATCTTTGTGCTCCTCTTCCTTAGATTTCAATTTCTTTTGTTCGGTGAATGGCGTCCTAACTAGTTGTGATCTCTTTGTAGCTTTTGTGCTTGGAGCTCTACTCCTATAACTCACATATTTTTTGCTGACCGTCTTCTTCGTCCTCTTCATGAAATTGCAGAGTGGGATGTCCTCAACCCTACCTACCCCCTGCTGCGTATGCACATTCACAGTCTAAAGTTGTGTATCCTCCTCCACATCAGCTCTTTTCTCATTCAACTGCTCATCCTCTTCATTCTTATTTACTTCGTCTCTCACTTCTTCATTTCCAGTGAAATGCTCCTGAAGGTTATCCTCTTCATAATTAGGCACGAACTCATTATCAAAGAAATCTCTATCGTCATCATGCCGGTCAGCTTCATCCATGGTTCGCTTTCCTTTCTTTTGTTGTGCAATAAACTTTTTCACATTTTCCTTTAAAACTTCAGGATCTATTATGTCACCAGATCCCTCGAATCCTTTAACTTTTTCGTAAAGCCTTCGGATCTCATTCATAAATGTTTGACAATACAATTTCTTTGAGTGTCTCATTGCATGACATATTCTCTGATTTAGTTTAGCAGCATTTCTCCAGAATTTGAGCTGCTCCTCACATGGTAACTCCTTAATCTCATCTTCCCTTTGAAAAACATCATCAATAGCGTTTGATACAATCTATAATTTATTAAAAAAGAAAATAGTTAACAGTTACTTATAAATGTTAACAGGTAAAGGCCTACAGTTAACACATACTACTTAAATCCAGACAGATACTGGATACAGTTCACATATACACGGTACATATTAACATGCAACTAAGTAACGTTAACATCCTTTCATCAAAGTTAATAGTTCATCTGATATGCTTAATACTTAAAATGACAAACTTAATATACATTGGTTTAGATCTTACCAAACCTATTGATGATCTCTTCTTTTCTTCCTTCTTTTCTCCCTTCTTTTCTCCCTTCTTTTCTTCTCCAATCTTTTTCCGCTTATCTGCTTTCTTCTCCTTGATAACATTTTTCGGAGAAGGTGGTATCTGATGCTTCTTTACTATGAGTGGTGGAATCTCTTTTCTTCTAATCCTCAATGAATCATCTTCCCTCATATTTGACCTTCTGAGTGGATATTTTTTAACCCATGGACCAAATTCAGCTATCGGTTTTTGTATTATAGCAATGCTAGCTTTTCCAGCTTTTGCAACAATTGTGTCCTTTTGGAGAGATCCAGACTTCTTTCCAATCATCACCCAGTTAGTGAGTGGTGGCTTGAATCTATTGCTCAGAGCATATTTTTTAATCCCTGTCGTTTCGTAGTACCATAGCTACAAACAAATTGTTCCAATTAATTAGTTAATATGCACTACTAATCTTTTTAACATGAATATATAGTTAACACTAACCTCTCAAACCTTAACACTAACCTCAATATAGTTAACATGAACCAGTTAACCTTAATTACCTTTAACTTTAGTTGACAGAATACAGGTAAACGTTCACATGCACAGGTTAACCATAATAATAAAAAAGTTAATACAACTTACAGGGATCAGAGGCATGCATCCAAGCATATATGAAACCTCTGGTTTGTTCAGACCTTCCCTAGCAATCTTAATTCCTCTCTTCGTCTGGTCATAAATGTATTTTTCCTAGGGCACATTCTTCACTCTTTCAATGCAATCAACATATTTGAAAAAGAGCTTAGGGATGCTGCTAGGGCACCAAATCATCGAACATTGATACAGAATCTGCAGCAACACAAAATCCTTAATATCCTTCTTCTTTTTTGATTCAACAAGAGATTCTAGTAGCCCTTCCACATATTTTCGCATATTCTTTGGTGATTCTTTTTCATTTCTAGTAAATTGCTTAGCAAAATTCTTCATCCAAATCCTAGTGTGAGGATCTTTATTGCTGTAAATTACTTCCCCGTCAATTGAGAAACTAGTGTGTTCATGAACCTAATCCAAATTAAAAATTAACTATCTTTTCTCTCCCACTTTTGGCATCGGGCAGAGCAAACGTCACTTCATCTACTACATCGTGACTAAAAACAAGTTCAAGCGTGGGTCGATCTACTGCTGGGGGACCAAATATTATATAATGCTCAAATGTGCACCCTTGGTATGCATCCCAATGACACCGCCTTATTCTTAGTTCAAGTACTTTCATAAAATCATAATATGCGTTGAAACTAGTGGTATGTCTAATTTCAGCGGCATCACCAGACTTTTTCCTATAATAAAATTTAACATTTAACATCAATCTATCTAAACTTAACATCCAACAGCCAATAGTAACAACCAACAATGAAATGTAACAGTTATGCTATACACCTTAACAACCATTCACTAGACTAGTTATCGATCAATAAAACTTAAACGCATAATGTGTAAAGTCAAGTATCAGATACCAATATCATTAACCAATGTCTAGAGTTAACAGTTCATAAGAAATGTTAGCAGGTTATAACAATATGTAACAACCCGTCATTCATTTCTAACATTAATATGTTACATTTCATAGATCCAGGCATATAGTTCACAATACACCAATATTAATCTGTAACATCAATCTATCTAAATTGGAAACTTTAACGTCAACTTACTTCTTTCTGAATTTCTTTAATTCCTGTTTTGAACTTAGAATTTTTCTTTTTCTTGGTAACCTCTTTTGCGTGCCCAACAGGGTCTGGGTGGCTTCATCAGTGCTGCCATTTCCTGATGATGACACATGGGTAGATGAAGACTTAGAGGGGGAGGGAGATCAGAGAGCAGAAGGTCCATGGTCGGTCTTAGACGACAAAGGGGGGTCTTTAAAATTCTTGGAAGGTGAGGGGGAATCTTTACCAGTCGACGACG
>NC_033802.1:8170008-8217345 GCF_001876935.1 Asparagus officinalis
GTAGTCAAAGGCGAGTCTTGTCGCTCGTCGTTCGTGGGCGCAGGTTCTTGCTCTTGCAGCGATGGAGGAGGACTGTGAATAACTTCTAATTCATCGCCTTTCTTAATGAAGTTAGGGAATCTGGTTTTACCGTTGATTTTTCGGCCATTTTCTGCCTATTGTGACAAACCCTAGAGTGGAGATTGAGTGGAGATTTAGGGATTTCGCCAGCTACTGTTAACCATAGAGAGTGGGAGAGACAGAGTGTGGAAGGGGGGGGGAGAGAGAGAGAGAAACTTGATTTGAGTTAGAGAGTGGGTGGGTGCGGTTACTAAAATCGGGGGTACTGTAGCAGTATTAGAGAGTGAGTGGGCGCGGTTACTAAAATCGGGGTACTATAGCAGTAACCGGTTAGGGGTAGAATAGTATTTAAAAAAAATTCTCTCAAGTTGTGAGTTAGCGGCCTGAAACGAAATTTTACAATGTATTTTGGGTTTATACACATGGGCAAAAATACAGGGGGCTGGTGCACATGACTTTTTTAGATTTGGGGCCTTGAAGCAATTTTTCCTATTAACAATTACATTATTTATTTATTTTCCCTTTTGGCTATGATGAATGAGAATTTTGTTTGATCACCTAGTGACACTTAATAGGTTTGACTGTGCATGAAGGCGACTTTTGTTAAAATATGATTCATAAGCGTGCTATCATAGCATGACTACACCCTCTACATCGACATCTTGATGTGAGGATTTTCTCTTGATCATTTCTATTATTATAATAGCATTGATTAGACGATGCATCCATCTTGAATTGGACATGTTCTGAGTCACAGTTATTTTTCATAGTTCTACGAAAATCGTTCCACAGTATCTATGTGATTTCTGAACAACATTTCATGTCCAGTCACTTAAAATAAATAGATAAACGTGGGTTCAATAGAGGGGAATTGGACGGAGAATATAAAGTATATATAAGCAGGCTCAGGCGCATACTTGATATCCTGAGTTATATAAAGACCAAGGGCCAATACTTGACTCGAAGCCATGTTCCCGGGACAGTTACGAAAACCCGATTTATATACATGAAAATATTCTCCCCTAATTCAAATAACATCTAAAATAATAATAATGTGCTTGTGTGCCTTGTGATAGACTTTATTTGGATATCTACAGTTAGCATTTTCTTTTATTACCTTTAATTGAGAATTCATCTTTTCTTTATACTTGCCACATACACTTGCACACACACAATTCCTTCATTTTACATGCTTATTGGGAGTTTTCTGACTCCCCTGGGGTTTGTGCACCCTAGACTGGGAAATGTTCCTTCTTCGCAGGATCAAGAGTATTTTGAGGAGCAGATCCAGCAGTGACCCTAGACGTGGGGACTATTCTTTCTTCGCATGTCATGAGTCATGAGTATTTTGAGGAGCAGACCTAGCGACAGTGATCCCCGTGTGTGCTATCAGTTCTTCAGTTTCAATTGGTTTAGGTGTGTCCTATCAGTTCTTCAGTTTCAATTGGTTTAGGTAGTTATTTGATTCATACTTTTCCTTGAGCTGCATGTGCAAGTGGCCTTCTAAACTATGATGTATTTTTCGTACTCTTTTCCATTGTGGATAGTTATGGACTTGTAGTTAAACTCTGTCTTCCCGGAGATTTCTTTATCTATATATATTTTTTTTTTGTCTTAGTTTACATGCTTTGTGGTGTAGTTGAGGCTATATATATGTAGCCAGGATGACCTAGAGGTGTGAATATAGCCGTATGGTTGCATTGTTGGCCGAGTCAGGTTTCAATTATTACGCTTTGGAACCGGTGCGTGTGGCTCAATTCACTGCCAAAATCGACTAGACGATGTTACACTTGAATCTTTGGCTTACCTATTTAAGCCACTCAAACATTTCACACTTTCCCGATGTGGGACTAAACAGTTGGGGTCTCACAATAGGTGACACTTCACTTCACCAACCCAAATACAACAGTATTTGATATCCACATCAGCATCTTGATACGGATTGTAATCTGTTTACAAACTTTAGACCTCTATTCTCTGTGTAATTTCTAGAATTACTTCAGTCAACTAACGTTTTCATATGTAAATATTCCCATTAGATCCCAAACCTCATATTTTGAACTTTATATTTCTCCTACTCTGGCTTGTCGTGCTGTTTTTCCCTCCTAACAGGTACCGTAACTTCACCATCCATAGAAAATGAGAACAATTGGTGACGAAATGATTTTTTTTTCTTCCCAATTTTGAGAACTTCTATGAAATTGTATGCGTATTCTTACCTGAAAACATGATCAACTTGCGTACAAGTTATGCCTGTAAAGGGTCTTTAAGTTTAGGCTCTCAAAACCTTTTCTGCAAATATTTGTCAGGAGAGACAAGCAGACCACAAGTAGTGTGGCACCTTTTTAAAAAGGTATCACCACCTAAGGAAAACATGAGCCAACTTGTGTTGCTCCTTTTTTAAGAATGTATTAAATCAGGAAAATATCACAATGTTTTCACATCCTTACAAAAGAAATCAACATCAAAGTTAATGACTCAAAACTACCCCCGAAAGATACTCACAGATGGGCAAGTTTGAGATGACAAGTGATATGATTACCACTTTTTCTAATTACAAGTTAAGCCTAATAATATCACACACCTGACCCGCGACCTCGTAGGCGTGATGTATGTCATGGGAGTGTGACAAATTTGGATCAGATCATTGTCTAAAATGACTAGTTATTGTTGCAAACACACAACCTCGTGCACTACTCGCTAGTCAACCAGTGACTTTGAAGTCAAAGAACGACGGAGATATCTACCGCGACAAAAAGCATAATATAAAGAAATATGACTTCTGCTGGTCAATAATTGAGATATTGTGTAATCATCAATATCCTCAATTGAAAAATACTTTTAAAATCCAAGCTTCCAGATACTTTTAAAATCCAAGCTTCCATCAGTAGGCTATGAATACTAGCAGCTTGTACATATAAGCAACATAACCATAAGCCAAATAGCATTTTGAGGAATTGTCACAGGCTTCCATGGAAACTCAGCGCTTTGTTGATTGGAGAGGAAATCCCATAAGCAAGAAAAAGCACGGGGGAGTTAGAGCTGCATTCTTCACCCAATGTGAGTTGTAATGCAAATCAGCTGTTTTCTTCCGATTACATGCTTTCATATTTCTGAGATAAGATCTACTTGCCCTTTTGACTTTGTCCCTTTCGATCTAAATCTAGAGCTAATGGGAAAAAAACACAGGCATAACGTGATAGCACAAATATGCATATATTTAGCTTATTAGAAAGGCATCATCTGTTCCCAAAGAGAAACCTTAGCAGAGCCTCTTTGCGATTACATGCCACCAAAGGATTAAGGAACATAATTGATTAATAACAGTATGCCCACTATGAATGAGCAAAAGAAATTACTTTATAATGCACTTTTTAGATTGAGTTTTCTCAAATTTAATTAATTATTAATAGGTGATGAAAGAAGATAGACATAGTATGCAAAAAAAAAAATTTAAACTAGGGAAGATGGGGAGTTTGTGTGTTTTTCTGAAGGCTAACTTTTGTTCGTCAATTTTGCAGTCATGGTGACAATGACAAACGTTGCTTACATACCGAGCTCGTTTAACCTGGTGACTTATCTTCGTGACACCATGCACACAGGAGTTGCAAAATCTTCAACCATGAGCACAAATTTCATTGGCATCTCTTGCGCTTTTGCACTGTTCGGAGCATTCCTATCAGATTCGTACATCTCTAGATTCAAAACCATGCTTATCTTTGGTCCCTTTGAGTTCTTGGTAAATCTTTGCGCTTTTCAATTCATCCCTCGTACTTTGAAGATAATGGCTAATTTCAAAAGAAAACAATTAGTAGAAAATTTTCAAATGAAAACTGTACACCTTTTTTTTCTCTCCAATTTATGATGAGTTCTCTAAATTAAACAAGAGCCAGTAAAAAGATGCAGTTCGTAGAAAATCGAGTAGTCGCAAGACAATGGGAGCCAACAAGTCTACATACAAGATGACTACTCAATATATAGGTACGTGATGCAATTATCTAAAAATTGCACTCATATCAGGACCTCTGGAAAAACATCTCCTAAGTCCCATCATATACAGTCCACAAACGACTACATGAGTAAGTCTTTATCCAGATCAAAAAAAAAAAATTATCAGTAGACTTGTCTATTAAAATACATGCTAAGATTGACTTATACAGTGCTTTTACCTGTCAATCTAATCATGCTTGAGATTTTGAAAGAAACATCTGGATTCACTAAGCAGAGTCTTGCACAGGAAATTCATGTAGGATGAAGTCTCTGAAATACAAGGTTGTATGGTTCCAGTTGTTGGTCTTGAGAGTGGAGACCCAAACCTAGAATCAAAATCAACAATCGCATGAAAATTCAAGACATGCCATGGGTATGGTGTCTGTCACACCCTAGTGTGGTAGAGTCTGCCATGTCTGTCATGGGTGTGGTGTCTGTCACATCCTGGTGTGACAGAGTCTGTCCTGTCTGCCATGGGTGTGGTGTCTGCCACACCAGGGTGTGGCAGACTCGTTTTAGAATCTTAATCTGTTTGGGATTGTGTTTTGTTATAAATAGAAACGCGTCTCTTTAGGGTTTAAGAGAGAAAAAGAGCACGAAAAAAGAGGGTTTTGAGGGCTCTTTGAGATTAGAAATCTTAGAGAGAGATAGACCAATTGCAAGTATTGTAATCTTCTTCAAGTATTCAAAGAATTGTATGGTGTGGCTCCCGAGGACGTAGGCACGTTGCCGAACCTCGTTAAATCTGGTGTGTTCTTTCTTGTTTACTTTCCTATAAGTTTTTATCTTTGATTTGTGGTGAATTTCTTTCTTGCTCAACTCTCAAACACAAGATCCAGAAGGGTAGGGATTTGATTTGATTATTTCGAATCCCCAACAACTAGTATCAGAGTTTCGTTCAGCAATTTGTGTGAAAGAGAGCCATGACAGAGGAAATTAAATCTAAGATTGAGAAGTTTGACGGTTCAGACTTCGCCTACTGGAAGTCGCAGATGGAGGACTATTTGTACCAGAAGGACTTGTATCGCCCGTTGATGGGCAAGGAAAAGGGACAGAAGAAAGAGGAGTCAGATGGTGATTGGGAGATACTAGATAGAAAAACTCTAAGGCAAATCCGGTTGTCGCTCGCCAAATCAGCAGTCCATAATATTTTGAAGGAGAAGAGGACGGTGGGGCTTATGGAAGCGCTCGCGAAGATGTACGAGCAACCGTCGGTAGCAAACAAAGTGCATCTCGTCAAAACTCTCTTCAACCTCAAGATGGCAGAAGGACGGTCCTTCACGATGCATCTCAGCGAGTTCAACACGATTGTTGATCAACTTATCTCCGTGGACATCATGTTTAATGATGAAGTGTAAGCCCTATTGATTCTATCGCAGTTGCCGGATAGTTGGGCAGGTTGTGTGACGGCAATTAGCAATTCGGCGGGGAAGGAAAAGTTGAAGCTGAGTGAGGTTGTTAGCATGATTCTATCCGAGGAGGTTAGAAGGAAATCATCCGAATCAAAAGGTTCAGGTTCAGCTCTAAGTTTCGAGCAGAGAGGCAAAAGCCAGAAGAAAGAAAACCAGAACAGGAATCGATCGAAGTCAGTGAAGAAGAGGTCGAACTCGAAGGTTAGACCTATCAAAAGAAAGTGTTGGAACTGCGGCCAGGAGGATCATATGTCTTTAGTCTGCAAGAGTCCAAAGAAGGATGCGGGTGAGCAGGAGGCTCATATCGTACAGGATTTCTTGATCCTTGCTATGGATAGCGACTCGGATTCTTAGGTCATCGATTCAGGAGCCTCTTTTCACGCCACTGCTAACAGGAAGCTCTTTCAGAATTATATAGCAGGGGACTTTAGAAAAGTATATTTGGGGAATAACGAGCCCTGTAATATTGTTGGAAAGGGTGAAGTGCAGATTCAGATAAAGGGCTCTAAGTGGACCTTGAAGAATGCGAGACACGTGCCAAAGCTGAAGAGGAATCTTGTTTCGGTGGGACAGCTTAGAACAGAAGGCTATGTTTCTACATTCACAGGGGATTCATGGAAAATCTCTAACGGTACTATGATAGTTGCTCGAGGCAACAAACTAGAAACTCTCTACCTCACCTTACATGCGAGTGACACCCTTGCAATTACAGCTGGCAAAGAGAGTACAGATCTGTGGCACAACAGGTTAGGACACATGAGCGAGAAGGGGATGAAGATCTTACATTCACAGGGAAAACTAACCGGGATCGACTCCGTGGAAGTCGGGGTTTGTGAAGACTGTATCTTTGAGAAGCAGAAGAGGGTTAGTTTTCAGAAGGGTGGAAGACCACCTAAGGCTCAAAAGCTAGAGTTGATTCATACAGATGTATGGGGCCCAGCCAGTGTATCATCTTTTGTCGGTTCGAGATATTATGTCACATTCATCGACGATCACTTAAGGAATGTGTGGATCTACTTCATGAAGCACAAGTCAGAGGTGTTTGGAATCTTCAAGAAGTGAAAGGTCATGGTGGAGAATGAGACAGATCTGAAGGTGAAATGTCTGAGATCAGACAATGGTGGAGAATACGATCTGGAGGAGTTCAAGAGGTTCTGTGCTATGAATGGTATTCGCTTAGAGAGGACTACTCCAGGGACGCCACAGCAGAACGGCATTGTAGAGATGATAAACAGAACATTGACAGAGCGTGCCAGGAGCATGCGATTACATACAGGTCTGCCTAAGATATTTTGGGCAGATGCGATACATACGGCAACTTACCTTATTAATCACGGGCCATCAGTTTTATTAGATTTTAGGATTCCATAGGAGGTTTGGAGTGGAAAGAAGATAAATCTCTCACACTTGCGGGTATTTGGTTGCGTGGCTTATGTTCATATCAGTGACCATGTCAGAGACAAGCTAGAAGCTAAGTCACAGAAGTGCACATTCATTGGATACAGCATTGATGAGTTCGGGTATCGCCTTTGGGATGAGAAGAACAAGAAGATTATCAGAAGCAGGGACGTGATATTCAATGAGGAGGTGATGTACAAGAACAGGAAAGATGCCAAGGATAGCCAAAGCAGTGAGAGTAATATTTCAGATACAGATGGATCTAAGTACATGGATATAGAGAAACTTCCAGATAGGGGTGATGATGTTTGTTCTGATCAGAGAATGGAGGAGGCTCCAGGTGCAGAATAAACTACCTAGGGCATGGAGCTTAGGAGGTCATCCAGGGTACCCAAACCAAATCTTAGATATCTTTCATCTCTTGACTACTTATTGTTGACAGATAGCGGTGAGCCGGAGTGCTATGAAGAGGCAATACAAGTGGGTGAATCTCAGCAGTGGGAGCATGCGATGTAGGAGGAGATGAATTCTCTACTCACTAATAAGACATGGAAGTTATCCCAACTACCTGCACAGAAGAAAGCTTTACATAATAAATAGGTCTACCGGGTCAAGCAAGAGAGTGATGGAAGCAAAAGATTTAAGGCCAGATTAGTAGTGAAAGGGTTTTAACAGCGGGAAGGAGTGGACTACACGAAGATATTTTCTCCTGTTGTGAAGCTCACAACCATCAGAGTGATATTGAGTTTGGTGGCTGCAGAAGACCTCTTTCTTGAGCAGTTAGATATGAAGACTGCCTTTCTTCATGGTGACTTGGATGAAGAAATCTACATGAAGTAGCTTGTTGGCTTCATTAAAGAAGGAAAGAAAGAGATAGTGTGCAAGCTCAAGAAGAACTTATATGGTTTGAAACAGGCTCCGAAACAGTGGTATAAGAAGTTTGATAACTTCATGCAGAACAATGGCTACAGAAGATGCAATTCGGATCATTGCTGTTATTTCAAAAGGTTTGAGTCCAGCTTTATTATTTTGTTATTATATGTTGATGACATGTTGGTAGCAGGACCATGTTTAGAGAAGATAAATAGTTTGAAGAAGCAGCTAGCAAAAGAGTTTGCAATAAAGGATCTGGGTGCAGCGAAAAAGATTCTAGGGATGCGAATCAGTAGGGATAAAGCTGGAAGGAAATTGTGATTGAGCCAAGCTGAATACATTGAGAAGGTACTTTAGAGGTTCAACATGCAGAATGCTAAAGTTGTTAGCACACCCCTTGGAAGTCAGTTCAAGCTATCTGAGAAGCAATCGCCTAAGACAGATGCAGATAAAGAGCATATGAGCAGGGTGTCATATTCTTCGGCCATTGGGAGTCTCATGTACGCGATGGTTTGCAAGAGGCCGGACATCGCCCATGCAGTGGGAGTTATGAGCAGGTTTGTTAGCAATCCAGGGAAGCAACATTAGGAGGTCGTGAAGTGGATATTACGGTACTTGAGGGGAACAACAAATAAACCACTATGTTTCAGGAGGAAGGAGTTGGTGCTGTAGGGATACGTTGATGCGGACTTCGCCTGTGATCATGATACGAGGCGAAACACCACGAGGTATGTTTATACCTTAGCGTCGACAACAGTGAGCTGGGTCTCACGTCTACAGAAGATTATGACTTTATCTACAACCGAGGCTGAGTATGTCGCGGTGACCGAAGCAAGCAAGGAGATGATGACTTTATCTACAACCGAGGCTGAGTATGTCGCGGTGACCGAAGCAAGCAAGGAGATGATCTGGTTGAACGGGTGCTTCGCGGTGACCGAAGCAAGCAAGGAGATGATCTGGTTGAACGGGTGCTTGGAAGAGTTGGATTTGAAGCAATGGAGAGGAGTTCTTTATTGTGACAGTCAGAGCGCTATACATCTTGCCAAGAATCCAGTATATTATATCAAAATAAAGCACATCGACGTCAAATATTATTTTATACGCTCGCTAGTTGAAGACCGAAAATTACATTTAATGAAGATTTTGGGGAGTCAAAATCCGACGGACATGTTGACGAAGACAATCACCATTAAGAAACTGGAGTTGTGCGCAACTTCAGTTGGCCTTCACGAGTAGAAGACGAAGGCGGAGCCATACTACGAGGATCGACGAGATTGTCGGGATGTTGATGATTGAAGAATAGATTTTTCCAAGTAGGAGAAGATGCTTGCGAAGAAGGCGGAGTTCGGGAGAGCTCATTGATGGTGATTTGATCTCCAAGTGGGAGATTGTTGATCTTGAGAGTGGAGACCCAAACCTAGAATCAAAATCAACAATCGTATGAAAATTCAAGACAGGCCATGGGTGTGGTGTCTATCACACCCTGGTGTGGCAGAGTTTGCCCTGTCTGTCATAGGTGTGGTGTCTGCCATACCCTGGTGTGGCAGAGTTTGTCCTGTCTACCATGGGTGTGGTGTCTGCCACACCAGGGTGTGGTGTCTGCCACACTAGGGTGTGGCAGAGTCGTTTTAGAATCCTAATATGTTTGGGATTGTGTTTTGTTATAAATAAAAATACGTCCCTTTAGGATTTAAGAGAGAAAAAGAGCACGAAAAAACAGGGTTTTGAGGGCTCTTTGAGATTAGAAATCTTAGAGAGAGAGAGAGGCCAATTGTAAGCATTGTAATTTTTTTAAGTAATCAAAGATTTGTATGGTGTGGCTCCCGAGGATGTAGGCACGTTGTCGAACCTCGTTAAATCTGGTGTGTTCTTTCTTGTTTACTTTCCTACAAGTTTTTATCTTTGATTTGTGGTGAATTTTTTTCTTGCTCTACTCTCAAACACAAGATCCGGAAGGGTACGGATTTGATTTGATTATTTCGAATCCCCAACACTAGTATCACATGAACATGTTAGACATTATACGCCACAACGATTTCGAGTGTCTTTGAGTGTCCTAAGGCATCCAACATGGCAAACTTAAAGTAGTGTGATCCAGGGACACGAGCGATACACCCACATTTTATGAGTCCATATTTTATAGTGGTAGATTATATTTTAACACTACATGTTCAATTAAAAGATCAACTTATACTACTCTCATCTTCGGGTGAAGCCACCAGATTACAGCCATGATATTCTTGACTTATTTTCAACTGCAAGTAATATAAACATGTTCATATATCTCTGGCAGGGTTATGGACTTCTAGCACTGCAAGCACATTTTCCCTCACTCCATCCTCCACCCTGCAACACCTCAGGCCAATTAAACGACTGTCAGCAAGTCCATGGATCTAACTTGGTTCTTCTTTACATAGGACTCTACACAGTTGCTCTTGTAGAAGGCTGCATGAGAGCATGCTTAGCATCTTTTGGCGGAGACCAATTTGATAGCGAAGACCCAGTTGAGTCACAACTCCAATCCAGCTTCTTCAACTGGTTCACGTTTGGTATTAGCTTAGGAGGTTTCACAGGCCTAATTCTCATTGTGTGGCTAGACAACAACAGGGGATGGGACTATAGCTTCGGCGTCTCAGCTCTTCTATTTCTCACAGGACTCTTAGTTCTGGCTAGTGGCTTCCCATTATACCGTATCCAGAGACCGGAAGGAAGCCCTCTAACTCGGATTTCACAGGTAGAAAGGGTTAATGTTACTAAACTTTGGAAATAGTTTTTCTCTTAGATTTCCTTCAATTGATTTAGTTGACTTCCTCCTTCTAAAGGTCATTGTAGCATCATTCAGAAAGAGAAACCTCACTTTGCCTGAAACACTAGAAGAACTGCATCTGGAAGGGAGTAGTGAAAAGATTTCTCATACTAAGGGTTTGAGGTAAGAGAGGCTACTTGAACAAGATATCTTAATAGAAAGAATATTTATCTTCGTATGGTTGACAATCAACAGAAATGATTTCTGAAACCTGTAACGTTAATTCTGACAGATTCCTTGACAAAGCTTGTATAGATCATGGAAAATCCGGAGCCTGGTCATTGTGCACTGTAACACAGGTGGAGGAAACAAAGATACTCCTTAGGATGGTTCCAATATTCCTCATCTCTGTGCTCAACTACACTCCAATTACCCTGCTCTTAACCTTCACAGTGCAACAAGGAAATACTATGAACACCAAATTCGGGAAGATCCACATATCTCCCATTAGTCTATTCATACTCCCCATAGTCCTTCAGATGGTGACCCTTGTAGTCTATGACCGGTTCTTTGTTCCCTTCGCTAGAAGGATCACAGGCTTCTCAAGTGGTATCACTCACTTTCAACGCATTGGCACCGGTTTTGTGGCAATAATCATAGCAACCGGCATTGCAGCCATAGTCGAGAGAAAAAGATTGAAAATCATAGAAGAAAATGGATTAGAAGACTTGGGGTCTGGTGTTCCGATGTCTGTACTTTGGTTGACAGCACAGTTCCTTTTCCTTGGCATAACTGACGCAACTGCATTCCCCGGTTTATTGGAGTTTTTCAATAGCGAAGCCTCTAGAGGGATAAAATCCTTGGGGACTGCAATATTTTGGTGCACTCTAGGGTTGGGCTCTTTGATGGGTACATTTCTGATTGACATAGTGAACAGAGTTACTAGGCATGGTGCAGGGGGAAGAGGATGGTTAGAGGGGGACACACTGAACCAGAGTCGTTTGGATCTCTTTTACTGGTTTCTTTTTGCTCATGGAGGGGTGTCGTTCTTGATTTATTTGTACCTTGCAAAGAGGTATGTATACAGGTGTGATCCTCGCATTGTTAATGCCTGGCATGCTAGCTTGTAGTGCTCCAACTTTCCTATGGAAGAAAGATGTAAAGTATTTCAATAGTACGTGAAGGAAAATTATTATGTTCTTAAATAAAAGCAGTTAATGGAATATTATAATCAGCAAGAAACACACTTTCCTCAATCCCAGTCTTCTATAGGTTCCATGTTTCCTCCTCTAATCAAATGCTCCCTCAGAAGAAACTCGCATAAATTCGTAAAATTCATGTCAGAGGTTAATGATTGTGCTTTATCTCCCATTTAACGGTTTTCTCAGAAAAGACAAAGAAGAAGAAGAAGAAGATATATTACAGGCACCGCTCTGTTTATCCAAGTCAAATACTGAAAGTTTATGTTGAAATTGATATGGGAAAAATAAGAAAGAGTTGCAAATAATCATACTCTCTGATCGCATACGCACTGACTTTGATTTCTGACTTTGATTTCTCCTTGAGTTTCCAACACTCTCTTCGCACAAGAAGCCGCATATGAAGTGAAACTATGGAAAATGTATTAGAAAGGGGAAAAGAATTCTATATGACATAGCTCCATATCAGCATGATATTCGATCGGCATATATATACTTTAACACGCGTAGAAATAATTCAGATACCCAGTCATCAACTATCACAAATGATGACCATTAGTTCACCCTCCTGATATGGAAATCCTTCAAATACCTTCCTGATTTTTTTTATGTGGTTACTCTCAAGTTGGAAGACAGGACAATTAACCCCCTACGTAAGCAATAAAGATATTTCTTATATCATATTAAAGTGTCAAAAAATATCACGACAAGAACTAAAGATGCTTCTACCTTCATCTTCAATGTGCTCATAATAGATGTTTCTACCTTCACCCTCCATACTAACTTGAGTGCTCAAATCCTTCAATGGACGAAAGAGTTGCTATGTAAAGTGTTTTTAATGATATGTTAGGAAAATTCATATGATCTTAATAAAGAATTCAATGAAATTTAGGATTAGTAGAAAAAGTAATTACCTTAACCACAATTGGTCTTTTAAGTTTCATGTTTCCTCTTCTAATCTAGTGTTACCTTAAATAGAAACTCATATAGGTTCATGAAGTTTTCCGTCAGGTTGTTGATTGTATTGAAATTTATCTCCCATGAAGTAATTTTCTCAAAAGAAAGATATATGACAGGCATCACCAGTGTTTGTCCAATATAAGTAAAAACTGAAAGTTTACACTTAAATTGGTGTTGAACCTCTAGGGTTAGAACCTCTAGGGTTAAAATTTGTTTGACATCCTATCCTTTGGTTCTCACCCGATTATCTATGTGCTGTCAGTTTCATTTCCTTTTTGTACTTATGCGAACCTGAACTTATCATTGTAAAAAGAATCTTTCAAAAATGTCTTAGAACAATTCTCAACATCTTATATACTTTACAGTCGTGTTCGAAGCTCTAAAACTAGTTTATTTGTCATAGGAGTATCTCTGAAATTTCTGAAAACCGCAGGCACTTTTCTTTAATTTCTGAAAGCTGTAGGGGGTATTCCTGATTTCTGAAAACTACAAACTGATCTTAACATATTCTGCTATTCTAGACTCAGACATGGATTCTTTCACCATTATGCATTGATTTCATAGGGTATTTGGTGATGGTTGGACTCAAAGGTAATACCCTATGAGTTGAAGAGTCTTGAAACAATTTCCACCCTTTCCCATTTTCTGTAGCTGTTTTGCTAATAATACATGTCCTGAATCATTTAACCAAATCTTATTCTATATAAAATCAAACTGAAACCTGGGCTACAATTTGGTTTGGTGTCACTCAACGGAAACTAGCAAGCAAACTGAAATCAGCATAAGGCCTCGGGAACCGAGGGGATCATACAAAGGCTTGAACTAAAGTCTAAATATTCTTACTGCTGAAGATATGTCGGCTACCGTAACTAGTACAGGCACGATATCTGCTTGGGTTAGATGGATAACTAAGGTCAAAGCTTATGGCTATGACAAGCTAGCACAGTTGCAGTATGTGTTAAAAGTTTGGATTAACATCAAACAGGATGGATACCTCAACCTAGATACAAGGACAGTATCGACAGAATACGTGATCAAAGTACTATTTAAGCTCAGAAATATACTTTTAGCGCTCTTCCTTGATGTTCTTTTCCTGATTGCTTATATCATGTGGAATATTCTCGTAATACATCATCTTGGAAAGCAACAGAAATTAACAGATATATCAACAGTAATGCAACATTTAAGTCTGGAAAATTATTATCTAAAGGGAATAGATTATATCTCTCCCATGAATAGACATATATCTCTCCCATGAACAGACATCACTGACATATAAGATTCACTCTTCGTACATACAATAGCCATTAACTGGAAGAAATAACAGTAAAATAACTAAATTATGCTTCAACAGAATATATCAACAAACATTACAAGAATTTTAATAAAGTAATAAAGAAAAACAAACTATGAGGACTTTGAGAAGAAGGTGAATAGCAAAATTACTGACATGCTCAACGTAATGACTTTGACATAGATATAAAGATGCGCGGGACTGAATTGTAACAACCCATAAAGTTCAGTCCCACATCGGTGGGTGAACAATGAATTGAATGGTTAACATAGTAAAGCATGAGGTTCAACTTTAGCATCAACTAGTCGATTTTGGCGGTGGTTTGAGCCAAACAACGCGCTACACTCAGTGGGTCCCACGGCTTACTGCTATTGGGCTTGCGGGCATGGGGTGTGACATGAATCTTAAACCAAGAAAAACAAACATGAACATTGATGTAATAATGGTATGAGCTCCGGGTTCCATAAAGTACAGTGCAAAATAACTAAACAGCTGAAGCTCACAATTGTCACTTAAAATTGGAAACTCTTCAACCCTACTGTTTTTTTAGTGTAGTAGAAATTGCTTCCCCTAACATTGATCAGGCCAAAAGACTGTAACTGAGGAGGAGCAAAACGTGTTTTAGTTAGAAAATTCAGGAGCACACGTGTCCGGTAAAAGCTTAAAGTTATACGATTATTAATCTTAGTGTGTTGATATCCTCTTTTCTCTACATGATTTTCTACAGAGGATAATAATTAGTCAGCAAGTTCAGGCGACTCTCAGATACAACATTTACATGCACAAACTATGAACAGCTCAAACATAAATGGATCTTGTTCATATATGGATAATTTCTAGGACTAATTGCATATACATCTCCTGTACTATAGGGGGTTAGCCTCTTATAGGACAAATTTTCAAAATCAACCAATTTCGAAATTTAAATAGCAAAACCGACCTCTTTGAAATTTAAATAGCAAAACCGACCCTTTTCTTTTGAAAAGGGTCGGTTTTGCTGCTGAATAATTTTTAGGACATACACGGGACTGCTAGTCCCGTGTATTTCGTGGCAGTTTCGATTAACACGGGACTAGCAGTCCCGTGCGATCGGTGGTAAAAAGACCGTGACTTCATCTTTGACCGCACTCCTTTTCACCCAAACCCATTCACCCCTCCTCTTTCACCCGCTCCTCAAACCCAGCGGCTTCCTCCACTGCCGCCGCCGACCAAGCGCCCTCCGACCAAGCGCCCTCCGACCACCGCCTCCGCCGGCCAAGTTCGCTCCGACCACCGCCGGCCAAGTTTGCTCCGACAAGGTAAATGTGGTTTTTTTTTTAAATTTTGATTAGCCATGAAATTTCGGATTTGGGAATGGATTTGGGTTGGGATTTGGGAATTATGGTTGAGATTTGGGAATGGATTTAGTTGAGATTTGGGATTAAGGTTGAAATTTGGGAATGTATTTGAGATTAGGGTTTAGACATGATTAGGGTTTAGACATGAATAATGTGATTTGAGATTAGGGTTTAACCATAATTAGGGTTTAGACATATAATGTGATTTGAGATTAGGGTTTAACCATAATTAGGGTTTAGACATGAATAATATGATTTGGGATTAGAGAATTTAGCAATTATTTGCTTTGTAGTTGAGATTAGGGTTTTAAATTTAACTTTAAATTAAGATTAATATTTACAGTTATAATAGATTATTTACATATGATGGATTGTTGATTTTCAGGACTTTAAATTAAGATTAATATTTACAGTTATAATAGATTATTTACATATGATGGATTGTTGATTTTCAGCTTCGATGGCAAACTCTATACCCATTATTTGCTTCTTCAATGGGAGCCTCGGCGTCGGATTGAATAGTATGCCGATGTATGAGGGAGGTTCTAGGAAAATGTTTATGCTATCCAAGTCATTAAATTTTGATGGAATGATGAATGAAATACACAGAGTTACGAAAATTAATAAAGCATGTTATGCAATTAAAGTGTTCTTCAATTGTCCGGTAAATGAGAGTAGAACTATTGCTGTGGCGATTACCGACGATGAGGAATTGAATGACATGAAACAATTAGTGGAGAAGCAAGCGTCAGTTGAGTTGTTCATTGAGAAGTATCCGATTCAAGAATTTGCCCAAGCTTCACGACCACAAGGAGAGTTTTCTCGGATGATGGACTTAGACAATGAGTCGAGTGGTTTTATGACATCTCCAAGTCAAGAGCCGTGGTGTCAACTACAACATTTAAGTGGGCATTCTCTTGGTGGGACGTCAAGTACTATATTTAACGACGCATCGGGCTATGTTACGGGTGATCTACCGGCCGGATCAATTGTAGAAGAAGAAGTAAATGATGACTCAGAAGATATTGAAGAAGAAGACGTGCAAATTGATAGCATGCATGTGGCAGTTGGAATCGATGATGATTCTCGTTGGATGGATCAATTTAATGTTAATAATGATTATGTGGAAGCTGAAGATCCGTTGCCCGACGAGTTTCATAATGAAGATTGGATAAATACTTCGCAAGCTAAATTTGTTGATGTTGGTCCAAACTTTCAACGGCCTGAAGACTTCACTTTTAAAAAAGGGGCGAGAATGGTCTATCAAAAATCGGGTCAAATTCAAGCCTGTAAAAACTAATGCAACCAACTACTATGTAAAATGTTATTTCAACGAGAAGAATGAAGTAGAGCATGCAAATGAGCAAGATGAGAGAAACAGGAAATGTCCTTGGTTGCTAAATGCCGCTGTGAGGAAATCAACAAATGGGCAATTTGTAATATCTAGATATTGCGGGCTTCATACTTGTTGCAATCCGTCGGTGGACGTCGATCATTATTCTACATCTTCCTCTTATATATGTAAGCTAATTATGCCTGAAGTTAGAGCTGAACTTGATCTAAATGCAAGTCAGATATTTTAAAGGGTATATGATATGCGGGGCATTAAGATATCTAAATATAAGGCATATGATGCAAGGAGGAAAGCGTTGTCGAAAATATTTGGAGATTGGGAAAAATCTTATGAATTACTTCCATAGTATCTTGAAGCTATCAAGCGAAATAATCCAGGTACTGAATATGAAATACTGTCTTAAGAGATTGCACCGGGGATGGAGAGGTTCACTCGAGTATTTTGGGCATTTGGTCCGGCTATTAAGGGCTTCACTTTTTGTCGTCCGTTATTGAGCATTGACGGTACGCATCTATATGGCAAGTACAAAGGCGTGCTTCTTGTGGCGACCGGTGTAGATGCAAATGGCGGTTTATTTCCTCTAGCATTTGCAGTTGTGGAGGTAGAGGATACTTCTAGTTGGAAGTGGTTCTTTGAACTTATATACAAGTGGATTCCTAGTGTCCGTGCGCCCAGATTAATTACTTTTATCTCAGATAGGATGAAAGGAATTATAAGGGCATTACATGAGGGTTTTGGTGCACCACATCACCATCGATATTGTTTGAGGCATATAAGAGATAATTTTAAGAAAAAACACGGTGAGATTAATTTGCAAAATCTTTTGTGGCAAGCTGGGTGTGCAACCGATACATTAGTGTATGAACATTGTAGAGAGAAGATCAAGTCTTTGTCATTAGATGCACATAATTGGATTGAACATAACTTGAAGCCTCAATTCGAGCATCGATGGGCATTATGTAAGGATGAGGGTGTGCGGTTTTGCATGATGACAACTAATTGCTCCGAGAGCTTTAACGGCGTTCTTAAAGGAGCACGAGCTATGCCAATACAATCATTGGTTGCAAGAACGTTCTATAGGCTAAACTCATACTTCAACAAAAGGCGTGAGGACGGTGTAGACTGGACAACGCGTTACACACCAAAGAATGAGTCTATTTTGCATAGAAGAATTGAGGCGGCAAGATTATGTCAAATTACTGTATTCAATGATAATGAATGGCAGGTACAGGATTATGACGGTATCTACACCGTTAAACTGTTTGATGTTGATTGCACTTGCACATGTAACATACCACAACTTCAAAAAATACCTTGTGCACATATTCTTGCGGCTTCCTCTAATCAGCCGGGTGGTGCGAGAATTTCATATAATCGGTATTGTTCACCATGGTATTCAACAATTCATTACCGAAAGACATACAGTGAGAGTTTTCATCCACCTGATGATAGTCGGTATTGGCCCGAATATACTGGACTGTTTTCAGCAAAACCTCAATACAAGAGACAAGCAGGTCGACCACGATCTGTACGAATTAGGGGAACCATGGATCAAGGACGAGAAGGAATTGTCAAGCATAAAAAATGTAGTCTTTGCAAACAACCGGGACATACTCGACCTTGTTTTCCAGCTAGACCCAACAGTTAGCAATTAATTGGTAATAATTAACATATTCAAATTGTTATTTTAATATAGAAACTATAGTTATTATTCGTGGATCGGTTATTGATATGTTATAATTGTATGTGCAGGTATATACACCATGGAGCCTGGACCGAGTAGTGATGAGGTCCTATATGACCAGCCTCGACACCGTTCACATGTTATATCCTTTACAGAGGTAACTAAGTTTCTTATAATTTTAATATTGCATTCTTATAATATTGTTCTCTTATATATATATTTGCTTTACAGAGAGGCCCGGATATTGTTATGGTTGATCATAGCCTCAGCCATAGCCGTTGGCATATAGAGGATGAGCGCATAATAGCAGCTGTAGGACGGGCCGGCTTCTTGACATGTTCAAAGCTTCGTTGGATGAGGCTCGATTGGCCCCTACTCACCGCTTTGATAGATGGGTGGAGGCCGGAGACCAACACTTTCCACTTCCGAATGGGAGAGCCTACTATTACGCTACAGGATGTAGCTATGATACTTGGTCTCCGCATAGATGGTCCGTGCGTTACCGGCAGTGAAAGACATTTTTGGCCGATAAAGTGTGAGGAGTTGTTAGGTGTAGCTCCAGAGTCAATGCCTGGAGGAAATATTAAATTGAAGTGGCTAAAAGATACATTCTCGGTGCCGTTACCTTTTGATGTGCCGCCAATATTGATTGAGCAACATGCACGTGCATACATTATGCACATGACCGGTTCAATATTATTTTCAGATTCGAGTAAAGATAAAGTGCATGCCAGGTATCATTTTTATCAGTATTTACAATTATGTCTGCTGATTTAGCTTATTTTGATAACTTGAAATGTTATGAAAATGCTAGGTGGTTACCACTTATCGGGGACTTGGACACGTGTGGTGCGTTATCGTGGGGTAGTGCGGTTTTGGCGTACCTATATAGAGAGATGTCTAAGGTTGCATTCATAAAAAATAGTGACCTCAAAGGATGTCTCAGCTTACTGCAAGTATGGGCATGGGAGAGGCTGCATTTGAAGCCGAGACTATGCGTGAATTTACAATTAGACGGACAAATTCCACTAGGATGCAGGTATTATATTTTTTAACGTAGTAAATATAATTGTAGTTATTCATTTGGTACTGAATTTTGAAACTAATACAGATGGAATGTCCAAAAATATTTTGACGAGACCCCGGCGAGACAGTTAGATTTCTACCGAAATGAGCTTAACCGCATGAAGATTTTTCAGGTATCATTTCTATAAAAACGAGTTTTTTCTTCTATATATCAACTTTCGTTTTAATGATATGCAACAATTACATGTAATACTCTGTAGATGGAATGGGAGCCCTACACCCCATTTCTCGATCATCTACCCCCTATATGCACAGAATACCCAGTTATATGGAGAGCCCGAGTTCCTCTAATATGTTTCGAGATAGTAGAAATGCATGTACCGAACCGCGTGCTTCGACAATTTGGTCTTGCACAACATGTTCCGCAATTTGTTAAAAAAATAGAGAGGAAGGCGAAGAAAGGAGGCCATCAAAAGGACTGGGCAGCTGAGCATCAAAATTATATACACAGATGGAATGATAGACATTTTTGTATTGTTGAACAAATCGAGTCAACTCCCCAGGAATCAGATTACTACACTTGGTATTGGAGGATAACTAGAAGATGGATACTCCATGCGACCACATCCCCGGTTGAGTTGCAAAGAGGATATGTGCCTCGGGGTATAGATGAGAGAGAATTAGTAAGTATTTTCAAATTTATTCATTTTTATTAGTATTTTTCAATATTGCTAAATTATGTTTTTTTAAAATTTGCAGGTATCAGCAATAGATGATGTTCAAACCATTACAAATCGTGGCCTGGAATTGGCTCGAGCAGGTAATATAGAATTAAATATAAAATTTACATATTATAATTTGAATTTTACAGTAATTTTTGCATTTCGGATTTTTTTGAATTATCTCTCGCAGGTACATATCCCGAAGCACAGAAACATGCATCAATATATCAGTCGATAATGCAGAGGCTTCACCAAGCCTTACATCGAACTCATGAAGACCTTCATGATGGACGAGAGGTAGCGCAATTAGTATACACACGTCAACAACGACATAGACGAGGACGACGCAGAAACGACAATGAAGCTGGGCCTTCCCAACGTGCTGACGATGGAGCTGGATCGTCACAACCACAAACGCAACCGGATCATGAACTCATCGAAGGTCGGGATGGAGGAAGCCGAAGACAAAGGAGGAGGAGAAGAGTTCTTGGATGAATATAAGCTAATCGGTATTGTTATATAAATTACAATCCTATTTTGATATGTACATTACAAACGTATTTCAGGACAATAGATGGTTTTTGGATTTGTAGCGGAGACTGTGGTGTGACTTATTAGATTTGTAAGTGGGTTTGTGGCGTGATTTGTTGGATTTGGATTCGTAAGTTTGTGGTGTATTTTATGATTTTCATATTTGATATATGTGTTTATACAGGGAATTAACATATGAGTTTGTATAGGGAATTGATATATGTGTTTATGCAATGGTGTAATTTATGATTGTTGCATTTGAAATGAGTTTGTACGGGAATTTTCCCGCAGCAGAAATACATATTTCTGCACATTATGTGGAGGAAATACACGGGACTGCTAGTCCCGTGTATTTCATTGTGCCCAGGAAGTGCACGGGACTAGCAGTCCCGTGCACTTGGTTCGTTGCTCTCTGTAAAATGCACGGGACTGCTAGTCCCGTGCATTTCATTGTGCCCTTGGTTCGTTGCTCTCTGTAAAATGCACGGGACTGCTAGTCCCGTGCATTTCATTGTGTATTTTGAAATACACGGGACTAGCAGTCCCGTGTATGTCGTAAAAAACTTCTTGCAGCAAAACCGACCCTTTTCAAAAGAAAAGGGTCGGTTTTGCTGAATAAAATGAGATAAGGTCGATTTTACTATTTAAAATGCTAAAAAGGTTGATTTTGAAAATTTGTCCCCTCTTATATTATACCTAAATTTTTTTTATCAGCACTTGACCTATTTGGGCATGTAATCCTCACCAAAATTTGCAGAGAGAGAAAAAGACTGTCCTAAAGAATAATGTTAAGGGGTTGGGTGGGGGAGGTATTGCTCAATGTACAAAAGCAATCAAAATTAACAACACGAATTATTCTGAAAGATACTCATAGATAGGTTAGTTTGAAATGACAAGTGAGGCTAACATGACTATAATTTTTTCCTTGATCGCTAGTTGAAGCCTAATAAACCCGCTTGTCCTTTGAATAATGGCAGACCGTACTAGTGTGTGAAATATAAATAAAAATAAAAATAAAAATCTCCAGAATAGGTGGTTTAATTAAGAAAAAACAAATATTAAGCTTCTTCCGTCTTGTGTTAGTTGCTGATTTGATCCCTGATTAGTCAGCATTGCATAATTAAATTTTTGTATCGAAATTAACCAAGGCTAAATGAGTTGGTCTCGCTCAATAGTCAACCAGTGAGAATCAAGGAAGTGAAACACAGAATCCATTTGTGAAACAAGGACAAAAAGGAGAACTTATAAACCTAAATAGACTACCTAGGAGTTAAAAGGGAAATGAATTAAAAATTATATTGCAAGATTCGGGATTTATCTTGATAAGAGCACGCTAATAACAAATAGTAATCAGTCAACAATGTCCCAAAAGAACAAAGATTGGACCATACCCAACAACAACAACAACAACAACAACAATAATAATAATAATAATAATTACTCGATTTATTAATTCAGTCTATTTGTACATGTTGTCCCCCATCAAAAATTGTATTAGGAGAAAAAGGCTGTCCTAGAGAATAAAGTTAAGGGGTTAAGTGCGAGCTGTTGCCTAATGTACAAAAGCAATCGAAATCAAAATTAGTGACTAAAATTAATCTGAAAATTACGCACAAATAGGTTAGTTTTAGATGACAAGTGATGTAAACATGATTATAATTTTTTCAATCGCAAGCTGAAGCCTAATGAACCCAATGGTCCTTTGAATAATGCCATGTCCTATGGTATGTGAAATATAAAAATATAAAAAAAAAAACTATATATATTAAGAAAAACAGACAGTAAGTTCCTTGTCTTGTGTTCGTTGATGAGTTAAATCCTGATTAGTCAGCAGTGCATAATTAAATTTCTGTACTGGATAATTAACCAAGACTAAATGAGTTGCCTCTTGCTCAAAGTTAACCAGTAAGAATGAAGACAAAGAACTATGGAGATGCATACTGAGAGAAGAAGCATAACATAAGGAGATATGAGGTATGCAGGCCAATCATTGAGGTATTGTTTAATCACCAATATTCTCAAAAAGTTACACTTTTAACCTCCAATCTTCCATAAAAAAGGCTCGGATACCAGCAGCTCACACTCGAACGAGATAACCATAAGCCAAATAGCATAGCATTTAGAGAAAAGCCTGAACTGTCACAGGCTAACCATGGAAACCCAGGGGATTGTGGATTGGAGAGGAAATCCCATTGACAAGAAAAAGCATGGGGGAGTTAGAGCTGCATTCTTCACCCAGTGTGAGTTGTATAATCCAAATGGGCTGTTTTCTTCTGACCACATGCTCTTATTTTTTCTACGATACACTTGCTCTTTTGATTTAGACCTTTTAGATCTAGATCTACAATTAATGGAAAAACATGGGTAGGTACAGAAGAATGATACATGACGTGAAATTTTAGAAACTAACCTCAAAATGCTCTGTTGGGCTTTGTTTTTCAATTAAAACAGGCTTGGTTATAAAAGAGGCATGATATGAGAGCATAATCATGCATATATTCAGCTTATCTTAAGTCATCATCTGTTCCTTCATGGTGAATATTCGAGCGTAATTGTCAACATCAATGCTCCAGAAAGAGCCTTAACAGAGCCTCTTTGTACTTCCCATGCCAGTTAGGAAACATAATTGATCAATAACAGGAGGCCTACTATGAATGAGAACAAGACAAGTGTTGAAATTAACTTTATAATGCACTTTCAAGCTTGATTTTTCTCAGGTTTAATTAATAGGTGAAGACAGAAGATTGACACAGTTTGCCGCAAACTGTAAAGCTATGGAAAATAGGGAGATGGGAGTGTTTTTTTCTGAAACTAACTTTTGTTCATTTATTTTGCAGTCATGGAGACGATGACAACCATTGGTTACATACCAAGCTCATTTAACTTGGTGACGTACCTTCATGACATCATGCACACAGGAGTTGCAAAATCTTCAACCATGAGCACAAATTTCACCGGCATTACCTGTGCTTTTGCTCTGTTGGGAGCATTCTTGTCAGACTCATACACCACTAGATTCAAAACCATGCTTATCTTTGGTCCCTTCCAGTTTGTGGTAAATATCTTGACCTCTTAGTTTATCTATGTATATGCTCATCTTCCACATATTGGTGAAGACAGTGACTAATATCAGAAAAGAGTTTTTTTTTAATACAAATTTCACATACAAGTTTGAAACATAATATATTAATTTTTAGGCTGAGTTATGTGAAATGAAACAGAAACAAGTACAAAGTTGTAGCTTGTCCAAGAATTGGTTTATAGTTATGAGACAAAGTGGAATCCTTATCTCTATATATTTGGTAACTATCCAATATATATGTAGGACAAATTTTCTAAATAGACCCTATTAGAAATTTATTTTTAAAAATCAACCCCTTTAAAATTTAATTACCATTTTCGACCTGGTTTCAGCCACTCGGTTGAAACTAGGTCGAAAATGGTAAATAAATTTTGAAAACTTCACGGGATTTAAAATCTCGTGAAGTTTAGTCGATAAATTATTCAGACTAATCACGAAACATACCAAGCCATCTGAAACTACAACCAAACTTCACAGGATTTGAAATCCCGTGAAGTTGCATGAGGGCATATGCCAGAAAGCTCATATCGAGCTCTCTGTAAAAATGGGCCTGCAACTTCACGAGATTTGAAATCCCGTGAAGTTTGGGTGTATTTCTTTTGCAGCTTCATTAGTGTGGTTAATCAGGCACTAAACTTCACAAGATTTTAAATCCCATGAAGTTTTCGAACTTTATTTGCCATTTTTGAAAATGGCATTTAAATCTCAAAGGGGTCGTTTTTTAAAAGTAAATTACTAATAGGGTCTATTTTGAAAATTTGTCCTATATATGTATACATATCATTGGAACTTTAAAAGGACCGATATCATCTGCAAACACTTATCAAGTCACATTTAGTCCATATATGTATGACTAAATAACTAATAGTCTTTATCATGATCAAAAAATTTCCAGTAGCCATTGTTTATTGAAAGCAAAGTATGGTAAGTTTGATTTTTATACCGTTCTTTACCTATATATCAATCCAGATGTGCTTGATATTCTAAAAAAACAGATGCATTCTTATAAAGAATACTCTTGCAAAGGAAACAAATGCCATTTATGTAGAATCCAGCCTGTGAAATAAAAAGTTTTAATAAATTCAGTCTCACATGGACACATTACACACCAGACCAATATTGAGTGTCAGATCGTCATAAGGTATCTGACAGGACAAACTCTAAATAGTAGGATACAGAGACAAAGATACATTTGTACATATACAATTTCAGAAGCTACAAATCCACCAAACAACTAGAAATTAAAATTCAACTAACCTTCCGTTTCATTTTCAGGTGTAGTCACTAGATTATAGGCAAGCTAGTCTTTACTGCATATTTCATGAAGTACCTGGTTTTTTTTGTTTAAATTATTGACTTTCATCAAGTCCAAGAAATGTAACTATGTTAAAAAATCTCCAACAGGGGTATGGACTGCTAGCACTACAGGCACGTCATCCCTCACTCCATCCTCCACACTGCAACACCTCGGACCAATTAAACGACTGTCAGCGAGTCCATGGCTTTAACTTGGTTCTTCTTTACATAGGACTCTATACAATCGCTCTCGGAGAAGGCTGCATGAGAGCATGCTTAGCACCCTTCGGGGGAGACCAGTTTGACAGCCAAGACCCGGAGGAGTCGCAACTCCAATCCAGCTTCTTCAACTGGTTCACCTTCAGTATTGGTGTAGGAGGTTTCATAGGCCTAATTTTCATAGTGTGGCTTGAGAACAACAAGGGATGGGATTACAGCTTTGGAGTCTCGGCTCTTCTGTTTCTCATAGGACTCTTAGTTCTAGCAAGTGGTTTCCCATTATACCGTAACCAGAAATCAGAAGGAAGCCCTCTTACTCGGATTTTGCAGGTAGAAAGAATTGACATTACAAAACTTTGGAAAGGGGTTTGTTTTTTCCAATTAATTTCAGTTTACTTAGCAGACTTCTTCCCTTTCAAGGTCTTTGTATCAGCGTTCAATAAGAGAAATCTTACTATGCCTGAAACATTAGAAGATTTGAAGCTGGACGAGAAGGAACAGACACTTCATATGGAAAAGATTTCTCATACGAAAGGATTGAGGTAAGGGAGGGTACTAGAAAAAGAAATCTTAATTGAAAGAATAGCTATCTATGTATAGTTGAAGATCAACAGAAGTGATTTTAACTTCTGTTTTATTTTTTCTTGTCAGGTTCCTTGACAAAGCTTGTATAGATGATGGAAAATCTGGACGCTGGTCATTGTGCACTGTAACTCAGGTGGAAGAAACAAAGATACTCTTCCGAATGGTTCCCATATTCCTCACCTCTGTGCTCACTTATACTCCTACTTTCCTGCTCTTAACATTCACAGTGCAACAAGGAAATACTATGAACACCAAAGTAGGGAAGATCCACATCTCTCCCGTTAGTCTATTTTTAATCCCGATTGTTCTTCAGACAGTGATACTTGTGGTCTATGACCGGTTCTTCGTACCCTTCGCTAGAAGGATGACAGGCTACTCCAGTGGTATCACTTACTTTCAACGCATTGGTATCGGTTTTGTGGTAATAACAATAGCAACTGGCATTGCAGCGATCATAGAGAGAAAAAGACTGAAAATTGTCGAAGAAAATGGATTAGAAGACTTAGGCACTGGCGTTCCAATGTCTGTACTTTGGTTGTCCGCACAGTTCCTTTTTCTCGGCATAACCGATGCAACTGCATTTCCAGGTCTATTGGAGTTTTTCAATAGTGAGGCCTCCAGAGGGATGAAATCCTTGGGTACCGCAATATTTTGGTGCACTCTTGGGTTATCCTCCTTGATGGGTACACTTCTGATTGACATCGTGAACAAAGTAACTAGGCACAGTGCCGAGGGAAAAGGATGGTTAGAGGGGGACACGCTGAACCAGAGCCGTGTAGATCTCTTTTACTGGCTTCTTTTTGCCCATGGAGGGGTGACGTTCTTGATTTATTTATACTTTGCAAAGAGGTATGTGTACAGGTGTGATCCTCGCATTAATAATGCCGGGAATACCAACTTAATTGTAGTTCTTTAATCCTCCCGTAGGGTAACAATGTAAAGTATTTCAACGGTATGTTCAGGGAAATTAATTAATATGTTCTTAAATAAAGCAATTGATGGAATTCTATGATTGGCAGCAAAAGTAACTTTCTCAATCCCAGTCTTTTAGGTTCCATGTTTCCTCCTCCGATCAAAGTTACCATAACTAAAAAATCGCATAATTTCATAGATATAATGTCATAGTTTAATGACTTTATTGCAATTTATCTCCTATGTAATGGTTTTCTTAAAAAAAAACAAGATATAGTGTAAGAACACACCGTTTCTTCAGCACAAGTTTAAAAACTGAAAGTTCATGTTTAAATTGATATGAGAAAATAAGAAAAATTGCATTTAACATAACCAAGGTCAGAAAATAGATTCATACCTTTTAATCACATAGGCGAAGACTTTAAATTCTCTTCTCCTTTAGCTTCCAACAATTTCGAAGAAAAGAAGCCACATCGGAAGTGAACTATGTAGCCACACACTTTAATTCCTCTTCTCCTTGAGTTTCCAACAATTTCTAAGAAAAAGAAGCCACATCTTACCTGAACTTTGGAAAATATATTAGAAGGGTAAAGCCGTGAAGTAATTCTATATGACCTAAATTCATATCAGGATGATAATGAATGAACATATAACATGCATAGAAAGAGTTCTGATACAAAGTCTCAGCAACTCCCTACGGCAGGCAATAGAGGTAATTCTTAATATCACGTTGAAATATTTTCTCGGAGTCCATTGCCACGCTGGAAATGTTGAAGTTCCTTGTCCACTCTTTTCAATGAGATCAACATCTAGAAAGTAAACATAAATATGAATAGAAAAATAAACCATAATGTCACATCTAGATCTAAAACCATAGAGCCTGAACTGTACAAATATTTAAGGGTACATTTGACATAACCCCGGTACCTTTTGGCCCATTTTCAGATCCCCCCCCAAAAAAAAACGAACGACGTGATCCCCAATTTTTTGAACATACCCTCTAACTTTCTATGTTATTTTCAGGAAAGCCCAAAAATTCAACATTATTTTTGAAAAACCAAAAGTTCCAACATTATTCTCAGAAACCCCCATGGAACTTCGATGAAATTATAGAAAACCACCGTTACGCCTTTTAGTTTTTTTTTAATATTATTTTTATTTTGTTTTTTGTTTTTTGTTGTTGTTTTTTTTTTTTTTTTTTGGGGGGGGGGGGGGGGGGGTGTTGTTGGGATTATAGGATCTAACATCACAAAAACAAACACTTGTAAACATAACTTTAATGCAAGTCAGTACAATTTTTAAATTGAACGAAACTTCTGTAATTACAATGCCATCTGATGATAGTTACAACAATTATAGTTGCATTGAGCCAAACAAAACGAGTGCAATACATGATGAGTACGGTAAATATTAAGATTCAAAAGGTAGCCAAATGGTAGACACTTATGGTCAAAACTAGCTGTCTCTGCTCTACTCTGCTATTTTCGTTAATAGACAGTATCCACATCCAAGTTGGTCAAAGTGTTGATGATCTTAATTTCATGCCAAAACGGTCTATCACATAACTTGCTACATATTACAAAATTCTGATAATGATATGAGGGAATTAACCTGATGAAACATACACATTATTTGATTTTGAGAAGAGAGGACAAATCATGAATCAGTAAATGAATCTAGACCAATCCTCTCCCTGTCTTAATTCAGATGTAAATTAGAAATTATGCATTGAACTTATACAAAATACACAAAATGCCAATTAACCATTATCTTACAGGACTTAGGATATTGTCCATAGAAAAGAAACCTAATCAACCATATATATGGTGTGCGTGATAAAAGTGACTGCACAATCAAGAAAAGGTAAGTTGACCTTAACTGCAAATAACTAATATTCAGCATCACATTACAAATCAGGAAAGTATGCCATTAGCATGACGATATACATACAATGAGAGGAAAAAAGAGTCAACATATAGCTCGCAGACATAGCTTTATTGTTGAAAGCTAATAATTAAAAATAAATAATATTTCTTACATACAACAAGAAGCTAATGAATTTCCAGCAATATACAAGTTTTCTAGAAGAAACATCCCCTTATTCATACATAAGATCACGTACTCGCATTATCGGCAATATAGTCCCTCAAAGAATGCACTTAAATTCATGCAACCCCCAAAAGGCTCTGTATTGTTTTCTGGAAGATAAAAGTATAGTGGCAATAATAAGTACAAATAAAAGTAAAGCAAAATTATACAGTATACTGTCAAAGTAGTACCTCTATTTTCAAAGGTGAGGTGGTCGGTGCATATCTTTCCACAACTTTTCCATCTTTGTCCACAAGGAACTTAGTGAAATTCCACTTGATACCATCGCCAAAAAAACCCCCTTTCTTTGATTTCAAGAACTTATAAAGAGTAGTAGCCTCCTTTCCATTCACTTCAACCTACGAAAAACAATGAGTCAGTCATATATAGTTACATGAAATTTTCTTCTAGAACAAAGGCAACATAGTGAAAATTTCTGTTGTATATTTGCTAAGTGCAAGGGAGATCTATAACTAAGCCAAAATTAGGCAACATAGTGAAAATTTCTGTTGTATATTTGCTAAGTGCAAGGGAGATCTATAACTAAGCCAAAATTTAAAGCTAATAATCCTGAAGGGAGATCTATAACTAAGCCAAAATTTAAAGCTAATAATCCTGTCGTGTGAAAATTAACACTGTATTTTCTTTTTCCAAACACGCTACCCATCGAAAACCAGATCTAGTTAGTTTGAAGATATTCATATTCAGAACATCTTTGCAACCTTTATTGGATTTTATTTGAATTATCTTTCCTGATGAAAGATAATGATTTACAGACAAGAATAAATTTGTAACAATAACAACTATCTACAAGTTACGCTTGGCCATAGGTGTCACCCAAATATCACAATCAAAATGTCATTCTATAATTATCATGGTCATCTCATAGAAATAACAAGAAAGATGATTATCTTATTTGGTACGAACATTTGCTTTTCTTGAGATTGAAGCGAACATGCCCTCACCTCACCCCCCATAATTTTAGAGGTGGACGTTCTAGTGCAAAATTAATTAGGAAAATCCTTCATTTCAATAACTCTACACCAATTCCTCACATGCCCATTAGTAAAACTTGTAACAGTTCTCTCATAACCTCATTCCAAAGGAGTGATGGCCCTAATAAATATTTTTCTGTTGAGAATAGGAATAATATAGACATATAGAAGCAATGAAATAAAAATGTTCAACTGGTTCATGCAATTTCTCATATATAGAATTATAGATACTATATGACATTATGATCAACCAGGACCAGCCTCATATCCGAGATGTCCAAGAGATACATGTTACTAACAGAAAGAAACAGTATAAAGACAAACAAACATGCAATTATGTGTTGTACTTCGGCCAATAGGAGCTTGCACTCACAAATTAGTAAATCAAAAAATTTTTGACATATGCTTGATCTTCTCCGCTACATCTAGGAATGGTGTATAGAGTTTAAAACAAGTCATGAATGCCAAGATGTTGCATAGCTAACACTGAAGGAGATAACAGTGGTGACATTTAGGAATTATTTAAGTGAAACACAGGATCCCTTCCTGCAACAAGAAGATAGAAAAAGGAGGACTTGTAAACATAAGTAGAAATAATAGGGTAAAAAGAAATAAATTAAAAAACATAGCAAGATTCAGGATTATCTCGATAAGAGAATAAGAAGAAACAAATAATAAGTTCAGTCAACAATGGTCGAGAAGCACAAGAATTGGCCCATCTCGAAATAATTATAATAATTTGCCCAGTTTATCTATTTTACCCTTCTCAAAATAGTCTTAAGCCATACAACCAAAAACAGCTCAGACATATGCTAATATTAATCAACAAATCAGTTCAAGAATTACATGAGTGACTCATGCAACAAACTTGAGGTGCAAAAAGAATTTAAAATAAAATGTGTCCTTACTGGCTTTTTTTAAATTTTCTTTTATGCATAAAGTTTAAAATCTATAGAATTAAATGAAAAATTTTATTTTGTGAATCTTTACTAACAGGCTAACAACATCAGCTCAGAAAATGCAGCCTATTTCTGAAGAAGGCGCTAGATCATGACTGTTTTGCATTAACGAATTAGTGAAATGTATGGATGTGTTTTTCATCTGGGGGTTTTCCTTCTTTCATTTGTCCTTTTATTGTATTAACTTCAAGATCAATAACAAAAAAGAAACATTACATTTTTCTCTGATCACCTTATCAAATATGGGGAACTCCGCTTTGAACCTTGTGCAAGCAACCTCCTGAATTTCCTTGTTACTTCCTGGCTCTTGGCTCAAAAATTGATTGCAAGGAAATGCCAATATCTCAAGCCCTAACAGATAAACAAAAATAAAAAATTATATCCCATCAACTCCTTTTTAAGCTAAGTAATATAAATGTAGTGATAGAAAAACAGCATAATGAAATGAATACTAGCAAACCTTTATCCTTGTACTTCTCATACAGAACATTCATTTCCTTGTAGTTGGCATGAGTTAGTCCACTGCATTTGAAGAAATTTAGTATTAGAAAGTGGAGTCTAAGATTTTTCACATTGGCTAGGCCCTGTTGTCCACATAGCAAATTCTAATAGTTTTGATGTCAATGTTACTATACTTCGGCTATCTTCTGTTATTGAATGCGATTTGTGGAGATTGTCCATGCAAATAAAAGATCTTTATCAATGATAAATTTATTTGAAACTTGTTGGCATATTGTCTTTCTCTTTTTTTTTCCACTGCAACATCCCAAAGGGTAGCTTGTCAAGTTGAGAAATGATGATTACATGAAGCAATCTACAGGTACATTTCTTCATATAAATTATAGTAACTATTATGCAAACTTCAATCGAGGGGGGGATTTCGTTGGTAAAAGGCAGAATTATTTGACCGTGTGTCAATAATTAAAAGAAATTTAAGAGACAAGTCACAATCTAAAATTACTTGTATACAAAGACAACCAGAACATTATACAACTGTAGAACTTGATGAATGGCCTAGCCAACTGTTCTACTCGTATTTTAAGATCAACAATGAAGGATACAAGTCCTTTCTTAAACAAAAGAAGCGAACTTCGACGCATAAACTTCAAAATGAAGTAATTACCATTGGGAAGCAACATTCACAATAAGAAGAACCTTCCCCTTGTAGGCGCTCAGGCTCACGTCGTTGCCATTTATATCCTGTGATATGATTCCATCAAATAGTGAAGAAACAGGATAACAGTGGAACATAATTGAAACTCTTATAATATTTACAATAATAGAATCCAGCAATATTTTTCCAAATGAAAGAATCAGCCAGTTTTCATTTTAATCAATAAAAAATTCCACTTGATCCAACGAAGTCACCAAAGGCTACAATAGTTATAAATTGAAGACATATATATAGGCATAAAAATGAAATAAAAAGAAGTGGGAAAACAAATAATATCTGGTAACAATAGTTCATCATACCAAAATAGCTAACATCGCAAAATTGAAAGCAAAATTACAAACTATGAAACTAGCCAATAAACCAATCGATGCCAAAAAAATAATTAGACTAAAACTGAATCAAACCCCATTAAACATCAAAATAAACAACAGCAGCCCCCAAACAGCAAAACCCATAAGAACAAATTAGCTAAACTCAAAGATTAAGAAAAACCCAGAAACAAAATCACATCAAAAATCATAGGAAAACCCATTACCTTAACAGTGATATCATAAATAGATTTGGGCACCCCTTCAGCCATTTCCTTAAGAGATTGAGTTGGGTTCTTGAAGAAGAAGAAGAACAAGAAACCAAAACCCAGAAACAAAATAGAAAAGAACCAGCCGTTGATCCGATTGAGCCCTGGAGCTCTGGATTTTGTAGGCAAATGGGAACTGGAATTTTTTGTGGGCATTGATTCTCCTCAACTGTTCTCGTACACGACTACTAATATTGTCTTAATTAAGTGTGAAAAGGAAGACTTTTTTTTCAAATGGAAAAATTCTGAAAATAGACTACATTTGTTAAATATTTAGCAAAATCGATCATTTTGCTAAATATTTAACAAAATCGACCTCTTTTTAGCCAACAGGCCAAAAAGAGATCGATTTTCAGATAAGTGGCCTGAAAACATATGGGACTACTAGTCCCGTATGTTTTCAACATACTAATTACAGATTAGAAAACATACGGGACTACTAGTCCCGTATGTTTTCTGTCATAGTTTTGGTGGCTCACGAAAATGTACGGGACTACTAATTACAGATTAGAAAATGGTTTTTCGTGAGCCACCAAAACCATGACAGAAAACATGCGGGACTAGTAGTCCCGTATGTTTTCTAATCTGTAATTACTGTGTTGAAAACATACGGGACTAGTAGTCCCGTATGTTTTCAGGCCACTTTTTTGAAAATCGACCTCTTTTTGGCCAACAGGTCCAAAAAAGATCGATTTTGCTAAATATTTAGTAAAATGGTCGATTTTGCTAAATATTTAGCAAATGTGGTCTATTTTCAGAATTTTTCCTTTTCAAATTGCGTGAATCAGACCACAGATATTCTAGAATTTCCTATTTCTGATTTTTCTCCCTTTTTTGGGTTTTTACTGCTGCTCTTGAAATTATTGGTACAGCTTGCAAAGAGTGGGGGGCAAGTGTGCTGCATATTTTTCTATACTATGGCTTTAAGATTTAAATATCAGAAGAAAACACTCCTAAAACTATAGGGGTCATCAAAAAACCTTCTTTTTAATTTTGAGTTTTTATATTAAAAACCCCTTTAACTTTGATATCTTAACAAAAAAAACCCTAAAAAGCATCACTTTTAGGTTTTTTTCTAATAAAAATTCAGTTAAGGGGTTTTTCTAATGACCCCTAAGCTTAATGGATGTTTTATGATATTCTTTAAATTTAAGGAGGTAATCTAATAATCACCCAAAGTTAAGTGGGCTTTCTAATATTTAATCTTATTTAAAGTAGTTTCACTGATCTCTCAATAAATTTGAGCGTTTGACAGGTAACCATTATAACAGTGTTGGCACATATTTTGAGCTCCAAAAAAAAGAATATGATACAAAAATTATAAAATAGTTATTAAGGGTTAAGTGAAAATATTTAAACATATTGAAATCTTTTTGAATTTTCTAAAATTTACATGAGTTCAGTACGAGATTTAAATTGTCTACGAGGTTAAATGCAAAATGACCCAACATGAGATTTAACCGTATCATCTTATCCTTATGTTGACGTCTTAATACTTGTATTATGGCTCCTTATCATGAGGTCTTATTACTTGTATTAAGGTTTAAGTTGATTTTTACTGCTATAAAATATATATCTTATATTAAATCTTTAACCATTGCATCTGGCACTTGGCAGTTTCCTTTTTTTTAATTATTTTCTTAAAATAAAAAAAAATCAATCAATCTATCTATATACTTAGGGGCTGTTTATTTGCTAATAAAAAATAAAAAAAACCCGTCACGTCAGATTTTAAGAAATCCCCTCTGCCACATAGGATTTTGGTTTCAACCAATTTTCAAATCACATGTTTATTTCGTTTCGTGATTTAAAGAAATGAGAGTGTCACGTAGGGTGCCACGTCAGATTTTTGAGAAAAGTATTTTTATACCAAAAACCTCTGAAAACACTTGAAAAATGTCACTTCAATGAATTTTTAATTACTAAAAGCACTGTTGAAACAGTGACCGTGAATAAAACATATTATTTAATTGTTGAAAACACTGTTACTATTACGGCTGATTTCCATTTCTTTTTTCATGTTCAAACAAACACAAGAAATGGAAATCGAAACATTGTTATTATTGCGGCTGGATTTGTTTCTTATGTGACGTGACGGTGATTTCATTGTGAAAAAAAAAATGCAGGAAATGTCTTGAAATCTCTTGAAATGAGTTGGAATGTGAGTTTTCCATTTCCGATTTTTTCGAAAAACAACCAAACAGCCCCTTATACTAAAATATCTTACCATTGGAAACACCACATGGCATTTTTTTATTATTTAATTATTACTTTTCTAAATAAAAAATCTCTATATTAATTCCTATTCCTATCTTCGGCGATGTCGGCTCCTCCATCTTCACCATCGCTCCGCCGCCTTCAACATCATCACCCTTACTTTTATCTCCGCCCCCACGACATGCAGTCCCGTTTCGGTTGGACCCTGTTTTCGTTAAAAGTTGCCTTCATCATTGATTTCATTAAAACTTTAAGCGTTACAAATGAAATTCAAATAACGAAAATAAAAAATTACAACTTTTCGAAAATAAACGCAAGATCCGTTTATCGTCTCTTGCTTGTGTGGGTCTTTGGCCTGTGACGGGGACGTTGATATCCGTGGACTACCTGGCAATCAGATCTGCTCCCGAAAAATCGGACAGAGCTTCGTCGATCCGCGAAGAGATCTAGAAGCTCGAAGCGCCTATCTCGGCTAAAACGAGATATTTGCTCTTCTTAGGATTACCGGCGAAGGGTAATACTAAGGAACGGACACGGGTGATGAAGACCTCTCCTGTGTTGAAGCGCTCGACCACTCTTCACTGCAGCAGGGCTTCGCCAACTCTCCAAAAATCCAGATCTTCCAAAAATGATGCCTTAGGTTGCTATTTATAGGCAATGGGGGCACCTAGGGTGCCTAGACACCCTTTGGGTGTCTCGGAATTTCCGAGACACCCCTAGGGTGTCTCGGAAATTTTCGAGACACCTTGGGGTGTCTCGGAAATTCCGAGACACCCCTGGGGTGTCTCGGAATTTCTGAGACACCTCTGGGGGTGTTTTGGAATTCCTGAGACGTCCGTTGAGGTGCATTTGATTGTTTTCGCCGTAAATTCTTCGTTCGAACTCGGATTTGAGTGATTCCAAGTGCGTTGGAAGCTTGACGAAGAGTTCGATCCGCTCCGGTAGTTGGATTATCTGTAAAATGAACGAGACACGAAGGGCGTTGTTCTTTTTGTAACATCGCGGGGCTCTCGATTAGCCCGTGCCTTTGTTATCCCGAAATCCTATCAGCTCACGTAGTTCGTCGATTCACTTCAATCGTTCATCGACGTCAATCGAACTCCTGTGGATCGGATAGTGACGTTCATCGTCCCTCTTTAACACTGAACCGTTCGTGGAGACCTATAGGCAATTTTCGATGCCTACAGACCCCACCGTCCTCACCGCCACTGCCTGATTCATAATGGAGCCCTCCATACCCCTTCTTTGCAGTGATCTAATGGAGATAGTCGATAGAATCAAGTCACTTTGAATCATAATTTCATATGGGTATTTTTCTTTTTGGAGGAAAATTGATGGATTTTCTTGGTTGATTTTTTTAGTATATTTGTTAACTTATATTTTTGCAATATGCCCTTTGACTATCTTTAAATTTATATAGGAGAATTTTTTTTTTAGTTTTTCCTGATTTTTTTTCTCTTTTGTTTTCCAGGAGCTTAACTTCGGTAAAGATGGTAGGTATGTTATCTTTTTTTTTCCTTTCTTTCTAGTCATCTGTCCCTACTATCACATATGCTATGTTTGGGAGTTCACTGAGGGAAGGGATGGAAAGGTAAACAAGGAAAGGGAAAGGAAAAGGAAGGAAAGTGAATTGTAATATGTTGTTTGGGAGTTAAGTAAGGTGGATGAAGGTGAAATTAATATAGCTTGTTGAGGAGTAATAATGGGGGAAGGGAAGGGAAGAAAATATATGTAAAGTTACACAAATGATCTTATACTAATAACACATAATCTTATCAAATCAATACACACAACTAAAATTGACAAAATACACTACATATCTTACCAAAACATAAACAACAATTCTCCAACCAATTTTCTAAGTTTGCCATAGGCATTCATAAATTGGCAACAAGTTTGTAATCGCCAGACAATAACCAAGAAGTGACAAAAAGTTACAATAGCCATCTAATATTCCAAGTTTGCCATAAGCATCCATAATTCGACAACAAGTTTGTAATTGCCATACAATACAAAAATATGATAAGAAGCCATAATTGCCACCAAATACCCAAAAGCATCTATCAAAAGTGGAAAACCAAAATATTAAAGATGAGTAGGTAGGAAGCTAATAATGAGGCGGGGGTGGCGCAGATGCCCTTTGCATCATCCTCACGAGTATTTGCTTCTGCCTCTCCCTTGGACATCCAAGTACTCCCCTTAGATTTTCTGGAGAATTAAGTAAGAATATATACGCATCATCAATGTGTTCGTTGTCGACCCCAATCTCAACCAAAAGACTCCAAAGATCATCTGCTTTAATTATAGTCTTTTCCCGAGCCTTGTTGAACAACTCAGCACTTGCAAGCATTGCTTGAGCCATTTTTTCTATGCCATTATAAATTTTTTCAACACCAGCATCCTCCCTTGACTTTCTGCTCTTCTTCAGTGAATTTGCTGTTGACCTAGTCTCCATTGTAGCCGCATAAAAGTCTTCTTTGTCAATTGCTTCTTTGACAATATAGTGAGTAATTAGTTAAATTCTAATTTTAACAACCTATGCAAAGATAAGAATTTTTGAATTTTATCATCACCTTGAAATATGGATCAAACTTTGGATATTGTTGAGTATCTTTGGAGGAATTTGTGCTCCATTGGGTTGCACTAAAAATAACTCTTCCAACTCTATCATAGCTCTTAAAACATTATGAAAATGACGACTCACACTCTCTCCAGATCGTCCAAATATCTTATTAACCTCACGAGTAGTTACATTGTGTCCCAACATATGCAAAAATTTTACAACTTGTTTCTCAATAGTAACTCTTTGAGTTCGTTTAAGCCCGTCATCTCTCTCTAATATTCCACATAATTGATGAAAAACCGGTGGATTCATCCGGATCATTTCCCTACATACAACCCTTTGTGATAATATTTTTCGTACCATATTAGTTACTTCTCTAGGTTCTTAGGGTTCACTATTTAATCTCCTTCTATTTTCTCTTTGTTGTATGAACCAATAAGCAATCACACAAAGAACATATCCAATTGCACAATGGCATGCATGTTGAAATTTGACCCATGCTTCATCCATTTCTATGTGAGGATATGAAAATAACACAATTAGGTTAGAAAATTAAGAATCCTTAATTATACACAAATTAGTGATAAATTTAGAAGCTCTTATTGTAATATAAAATGGTAATTACAAATAAATTCAGATTGTAATTAAACATTTCTCCCTATGAACTAGCAAGATTTGTAGTAATTTTGTGGTAATTACAGTGAGCAAACAGACTCAGTTAGCAGCATACTCCATCTTGTTTTAATCTTGTGTAGTAATTTTGTTGTTGTTGCTCATCACATCTTCAATTATCTTTGCAAATCTGATTTCATTAATAGTTACGTATTTTCAAAATCTTGCAAAATCTGGTAATTATAGTGAACAACAACTCATTCTCATTGATTTTAGATCTTACAAAATCCTGTAAAATCCACATAATAAGTAAAAAAATCTGATAATTACAGTGAGCAACAACTCATTCTCATTGATTTTAGATCTTATAAAATCTTGCAAAATCCACATATTAAGTAAAAAATTCAGATTTTACAAAATCCACATAATAAGTGAAAATTTCAGATGTAAAATTGTGTGTAATCGAAGAGAAATCATCATAAAGATCAAACCTGAAGGATCAACGTCGACGAGGCTGAATGAAGGGGGAACCGCGCGGGATGACGCTGGATGATGGAGGACCACGCAGGGAGTGAGACCATCAGGAGAGAGAGCTCGTGCGGGGAGAGAGAGCTCGTGGGAAGAGAGAGAGTGGGAGGGAGAGAGAGCTTGGAGAGAAGGCGGCTACAGAATAGGGTTCACAACATCATCCCTTTTATTTGTTCTGATGGGGTAAGAATGTCATTGCACACATAATGATTCCTTTTACCCTCCTCTACCGCCCCAATGGGGGGGGAACCACACGATTTTACCCTCCGTTCCCCTTCCTTCCTCCTCTCTACCCTCCTTACAAAAACTCTCAAATAGGGTGAAAGCTGCATTTCTCTTCCCCTCCCCCTCTCTACCCTCCATCCAAACAAGGGGATAGCTTTGAGGTAGAAAGCTAAAATTTGACTTAAATTTTGAATAAATTAAAAATTGAAACTTTTTAAGGCATTTTGATGTCTTTTGACATTAATGTTTTTATTTATTTTCTTTTAATTTTTTATGACAAATTTGGGGGGAAATAAAAATTTTAGGAAATTTAGAAGACATGTATTAGACTAATTTTGTACACCTTTAAATATATAGGATCCGGATCACTATCTAGCTAGGTGGTAATTAGAGAGTATCCAATTATTAGAATCTCTTCGTACCATGTAGGATTTTCAATATTGTGATAGCGATTTTCTCTATAGTGGTTTTCAAGGCAATGACGGTAATCCTACATGATGTCATCTCTTCAAATTAGAACGAAGGGCAAGAATTAATGTAATTGAATGTAGGCATCAAAAATTGCCTACGGATTTCCGCACGTGGCTTGAGATAGAGAGAAGATGATGAACGTCACTATCCAGGTCACAGAAGCTTATTTGACGTTGACGAGCGCATGAAGTAAAGTCGGCGAACCGTCGGAAGCAACAAAACTGCAGAATAACTGAACGGGAGCTACACGTCACTTTAAAAGATGAAGCGCCCCTCGTGTCTCATCCCACCCCATGCGATTCAACCATGGGATCTTGTAGATATCTTCACCGGCTTTCCTCCGCACTTTGGATCACATAATTCTGAGTTCGGATGACGAAGATACGGCGGAAACGGACAGAACGCGCGGAACAATGCTCCAGGCCTCAGCGAGACACCCATAGATGTCTTGACCAAAGTTTAGCTGAGACACCCATAGGTGTCTCGGCTAAAGCTTGGCCGAGACACTCATAGGTGTCTCGGCCAAACCTTGGCCGAGACACCCACGGGTGTCCGCAGCCCCGAAAATAGTTTTTTAGGGGATTTAAGCTGTTTTTCGACCGTTAACCGCTTAGATTTATTCTAACTGATAAAATATCATCCAAGAACATGGTTAAGTAGTTATAACTGAAGATAATAGTGAATCGGTGATTCTTATCCAAAAACAGGGCTCCTGAAGCCTATAAATACATCCCCATGGCCTTCATTTTTTGAGATCTAGAATTCTCAAGCGTTAGCGAAGCCCTACTGAACTGAAGACTGAAGGAGCATGAATTTCAGAAGAGAGGAGGAGATTGGATCGAGTTCATTAATATAAAGAAGAGGAGCTCGTCAGATCCACAGTTCTCGGTTCCTTCCCTTAAGATTGCCCCGTTGCGGTGATCTCGAGAAGAGTGATTATCTCGCTGTTGCCGAGATAATTGCTTCGGTTTCTTGATTCCTTCGCGAATCAATGAAGCTCTGGATCTGATCTGATCGTTTGGTAGTCCACGAATATCAACATCTCCGTCACAGGCCAAGATCCCACATAAGCAGTAGAGGATAAACGTCTGTTGTGTTTGTTTTGATGAGAGTTATATTTTCTTCGTTTTCATTATATAAGAGTTTTATAAAAAGACTATCCTTTTTTTCATTGTAAAGACTGAAGTTGTAATGAATACATCAATGAAGACATTAACTTTCTCCCCAAACAAGCTGGCGACCACAGTGGGAGCTAACAGCCTCGCTGCCGAGACTGTTGTGCCGCAGCCAACGATCAAGATCCCGGTGAACGAAGAGGTCGAATACGAATTCGACCAGCAGAAGTTCGAGGAGTACGTCTCCTCCTCCTCCTCCTCCAGAACCGTCTGTCTTCGTAAGTGTAGGAAGACCTCCTCCTCCCGGAAGATCTGCTGGTCTTCAGATCTGAATACCCAAGAAGGTGATCTCCCCGCTACCGCTATCGCAGTTGCACCTCGCAACGATCCATCGGTGTCCGATGAAGCCAAAGCCTCAGATTCAGACACCTTATCAAAGAGGGATCGTCAGAGGCGCCGCCAATGTCTTTCCCGGCAATTGGCTAAGGCTTTAGAGCAAGTGGACGGACTCCGATACCAAGAGAATCCAGAGTTCAGAAAACACTAAGTGGCTGAGCCGTTGTCACAACAAGCATCAGGGTCCTCCTCCCAACCGTCAACTAATAAATGGGTTCGTGTCAAATGAACCCATTCTACTCTCGAGTAGCATATCCAGAAACGTCGCGCACTACTTGCGTATACACGAATTCTCACACAAGAAGCACAGAAATTGCAGCAGGAGGAGGTGGTCAAGAAACCACTAATATCTAAGCAGGTTTGGGTGCTGAAGGCCAAAACAGCACCTCTACCCGACAAGAGACACCAATCGTGTCTCTCGCTTGATTCCAGATCCGAGGCTGTTCCCCAGCCTTCGTTAACTTCAGATCCCGCTCTTATTGCTCCTGCACCTCCAGTGAAGCCCTACGACAGCGTGGATCTCTCCAAATCTAGAATTCCGTTGAAGGATCATCTTGGTCCTCTACCCGAAGATCGAGGCAAAGCCCCGGTTAAAGAACGCTTAGGCCCGTTGAATGAATCCCAAGCAATTTATCAGGCTGGGAGTCGTAATCGTCCTCCTAAACAGTAAAAGAGACCGCTTGGTGGGAAAATCCCTGTAATCAACCGCATGGGATTGCGTGTTGAAGTCCAGGAGCCCGTTAAGTTCCCGCACTCACGAGAGCGTAGATCTCATCGTGTGACTCTTGAACACACTGACAAAGTGTTATGTCCCCAGAAGGAAACGTATTCATCTGACGATGATGTTATACCTAGGGATTCGTGCCAACATACGATGGGTTACTCCGGTCATCAGACCGACGAGTTGTACTATCGAGCTGGGGGTACAAACAAGTCTCGAAAAAAAAGTACCCAAGAAACATACTCTCACTGCTCGTATGCTAAGATTATCAGGGCAGTATTATCAACATGTAGCTAACCCAAGACTGCTCCACAGAGGGTCTCGGTATTCCAAAGGCTTTCCTCTGAAGTGTCGAAAACTAAGCCAAGACGTTTCCGTAGAAAAAGATCAGCTGCACAAGATGACGAACTCCCAGAAGTCACTATTAATATGGTCAATAAAGGGAAGTCAACATGAAGTTTCAGTCCCCATCATTTTTCGGACATATCCTAATGTATAATTCGGTTACGCACGTGACTACTAGACGTAGGGACTATCAGAGGATGAATAAAGGATTATCCTCGAAGGATGAAACATCAGATGTCAACTCTACAGTCGCTTCTGACAAAACGGTATCCAGTCTAGGACAATCCTACGAAGTGTTTATGGTTAACACTGAGGAAGTAGCCAAAATGGTTGAGGATGCTCTAGCCAAGCAGAAAGAAGCATTCAAAATTGAAATGGAAATGGCTATGCAGGAGATGAGACAAATGCACGACCAACAAATCCGAGCTTTGTCGAATCAGCTAGGTGAATCCAGTCATCGCAACAATATTAGACAAGCAGCTAGCGATTCAGATATGGATGAATACATCAATGCTGATGACCCTCCCATTGACCAAAACGTTGGGGGTGGCCCCACTAAAGATGACAATGTCGGGGGTGTCCGCGTTGTTCCTCTTAGAAATCATCCAAAGCATGTTACAGATAAGGATGAAAAGATAAAAGACCTCGAGAGCAAAATCAACGGTCTAATATCTGTTCGAGAGGTGAAGAAGACTGGTATTCCGTGTCCTTACCTAAGAGAGTGGGAGTCGATCCCATATCCGACGAAATTCAACCTGATCAACTTCACGCCGTTCGACAGGAAGGGCTCTCCTACTCAACACTTGATTTATTTCAAGTCCCAATTAGGCATAATCTCCGACGATGAAGCATTGATGGTTCGATCATTCGTTGGCACCTTTTGTCACGCCCCGCTTCCCAAAATACCGGGGAATCGGAACGTGAACAAGCCCGCGACGTATTAGATTGAGAAGAAATATATATACTATCATTTTTTTCTCTTTTCTTTTCTTTTCTTCTCAATCCAATACGCTAAGTGTCTGGAAATGAATACAATACGAAGGCACAGGTCCCCGATCACACATAGCAAGAATATAAAGACAACCCAGAATAAAAATAGACATATCATCAATGGTAAATCATCCCAGACATAAAATATGGGTCAAACGTACCCTTATACAAAACTGAACAAATGAATGCTGATGAGATACAAAAATACATCGATCAAGGAAAAAGAAAGAACTACAAAAGTAAGCTAAGACCATCGAACAACTGGAGGGAATAACTAAACTTCGGCTTCTTCTTCTGCTCCATCTACAAGGCACTCATACTGAGAATCTTCTGGCTCCTGCTGAACATCAACATGAAAACACTACTAAATCATGATAACATAAAACATCTAGAATCGATCAGGTAACGAATCATGTAGCTAGCGATCAGTCTAATCATCCAAGTAACAGGGGCATACAATAGATGGAATTAATACCTAAAAACCTACAACATGAGACGTAGTACGTCGATCGAAATAATCCAAACAAGGAAACCCTCATGTATATACCATATGTCTCGAATTGTAAATAATTAAATATTAATCCCGATCTATGTATGAAAGGAAACACAACTAGCTTATATCTCACAAGAACTCATACTTAACCAAGAACGAGTCATGTAACTAGCCATCCTATAATAGGTCACTGGTTCACATCTCACACAGAGTCAAAGTTCATATTATCGGATATCTGGTTAACCACCACATCTCACTAGTACCTCAGACCCGCCCCAGTGCGAAACGATTCACTGGTGCGTGCCTGGAAATAATCAATAATCACAATACCGCTGCTCCTCAGACCCACCCCAGTGCGAAACGATTCACTGGTGCGAGCCTGGAAATAAACAATAATCTCAATATCACCGTTCCTCAGACCCACCCCAGTGCGAAACGATTCACTGGTGCGAGCCTGGAATAACAATACACATCCGATCACTGCTCCTCAGACTCACCCTAGTGCGAAATGATTCACTGGTGCGAGCCTGGAAATAAATAACAACATATCCGATAACATGAACCCAAACCTTCCCATCCCAAGTCCAAGTCAACAACTCATATCTCACGGGTCACTATGGTCAAGCAATACTCGCGATTCTCAACTATAACAAGGTAAAAATGCAATGAATACTATGTAACAGTGTCATGAATCATGAACAGGAAACGTGAACAACTACTAATAACAGTGCAAGATGGAACTACAACTATCAAATAATTATACATGAAAACTCGCAATTTCCAATCGTCATGATCACAAATATATTAATTCCAAAAATAATCTTTTCCAAAATAGATTACTTTAAAAATAATTCATTTTCCAAAAAATTTCCCTTAAAATTATTTAACATTATAATTATTCAAAACTAACCCATTTTCCAAAATAAATTCTTCTAACTTATTTATTATTATAATAATTCAAATTAAACCATTTTTCCAAAATAAACTCTTTTTAAAAATTATTTCTCATAATGATAATTCTAATTAATCTAGAAAAATATTAATTTATCATTTGAAATCATTTAATATCATCATCAACAGTCCCACGCAGATAATCGCAATATACTAGTTATAACTAATCATATTACAGCATAAATTATTCACAATAGATCCAGAAATTGAATTGACGAGTCAAAAGGAAGCGGGATCTTGCCTGCGAGACCGTGGGGTCTGACGAGGAGACGGTGGTGCCGATGCGGACGCGGTACGACGGATCTCAAGCGACGTCTGTGGTGGGTCTGGACTGCGTCGGCATATCGTCGAACGCGGTCGTGGGGCTCGGTTTCGAGTGGAGGAGGAGGTCGTGTGGGGGTTGCTGGAGGATGGAGAAGAGAGAGGAGTGTTGGGTTTCTTGGGTTGAGAGAGAAAACGAAAGAGAGAGATGGAGGGTGATTGCGACGTGAAAAACGAGAAAAAGAGGGGTGGTTGAGAACGTGGTGTTTATAGGGTAGGGTTAGGATTTTCTTTAGCTGGCTATTTTAGAGGAGGAGAGAGAGAGAGACATGTACTTGATTGGAGGGTTGGTTTAGGAAGGAAATCAAAAAAGATGGGGAGTGATTAGGGGATTGATTGAGAAATAAATTAGGGAAAAATATGGAAGGAATTCAAATTCAAATTAGAGGAAATTAAGAGAGGGAAAAATAAATTCGAAATTTCATATAATATCTGAATTATATTAATAATTAATAATCAACTAAAAATCTTTTTATTAATAATTATATACTAATGTACTATACTCAAGTTTACATTAATAATAACAAGGTCATTAATAATATCAATCACCAAATGATTATATATAAAAATCACTAAACCGTAAATTAATATTTAGCAGAATTAAAAATACAAGACTATATATTTTATTATTTATTTATTTTAAAAACTCAAAAAAATTCCAGAAATTAGGAAAAGTATTAATAAAATATAATATAATATTTTAAATACTAGAAAATTTTTTTAAATACGTATCGAAAAATTACGGTTGTTACATCCTACCCCCCTTAAAACAAATTCCGTCCTCGGAATTAAAATAAAATTCAAGGACAGAGATATGGAATGATATCCATAAATAGAGGAGACAAGAACAAGAACAGTGGGAAGTTACGAGACAAGAAAGAGTGGAAAGATCCGGAGTCAAAAAGTGATAAGGTAGGGATGAAAGGAAATCTATGAAGAAAATAGGATAAGGGCTCAATGATAGTCTCATGGATGAAATATGATATGTATCTAAATTGTCCAATATATTCTTACTAGTAGAAACTCGGGACCGTGACCTGCATGGGCCACCAAAAAAAACCTGTCACGCCCCGCTTCCCAAAATACCGGGGAATCGTAGCGTGAACAAGCCCGCGACGTATTAGATTGAGAAGAAATATATATACTATCATTTTTTTCTCTTTTCTTTTCTTTTCTTCTTAATCCAAAACGCTAAGCGTCTGGAAATGAATACAATACGAAGGCACAGGTCCCCGATCACACATAGCAAGAATATAAAGACAACCCAGAATAAAAATAGACATATCATCAATGGTAAATCATCCCAGACATAAAATATGGGTCAAACGTACCCTTATACAAAACTGAACAAAAGAATACTAAAGAGATACAAAATACACTGATCAAATAGAAATGGAATGTAGTACAAAAGAAAACTGAGGACCAATAACTAAACTTCAGCTTCTTCTGCTCCGTCTGCAGGGCACTCCTGCTGAGAATCTCTGACGTACACCAGAGAAAACAGGTGTACGTCAAGTGCATGGCGCACGCAAGACCCGACCCCACAAAAGAAAATATAACGAACGGAAATCCAATGCGAAAAACGATACGATAATAGAAACAACAAAAGAACGTACAACTGAAATCCACAAATCAACATGAAAATACTACTAAATCATGATAACATAAAGCATCCAAAATCGATCAGGTAACGAATCATGCAGCTAGCGATCAGTCTAATCATCCAAGTAACATGATCATACACTAGATGGAATTAATACTTAAAAATCTACAACAAGAGACGTAGTACGTCGAGCGAAATAATCCAAACAAGGAAACCCTCATGTATATACCATATGTCTCGAATTGTAAATAATTAAATATTAATCCCGATCTATGTATAAAAAGAAACACAACTGAACTACCTCTCACAAGAATTCATACCTAACCAAGAACGAGGTCATGTAACTAGCCATTTTATACAGGTCACTGGTTCACATCTCACACAGAGTCAAAGTTCACATTATCGGATATCTGGTTAACAACCACATCTCACTAGTACCTCAGACCCGCCCCAGTGCGAAACGATTCACTGGTGCGTGCCTAGAAATAATCAATAATCACAATACCACTGCTCCTCAGACCCACCCCAGTGCGAAACGATTCACTGGTGCGAGCCTGGAAATAAACAACAATCACAATATCACATCACCTCAGACCCACCCCAACGCTACACAGGAATATCGTTGGTGCGAGCCTGGAATAATCAACAATCAATATCACTGCACCTCAAACCTACCCCAACGCTACACAAGAATATTGTTGGTGTGAGCCTGGAAATAATCAACAATCAATATCACTGCACCTCAGACCCACCCCAACGCTACACAGGAATATCGTTGGTGCGAGCCTGGAATAATCAACAATCAATATCACTGCACCTCAGACCCACCCCAACGCTACACAGGAATATCGTTGGTGTGAGCCTGGAATAATAAACAAGCATAATATCACATCTCCTCAGACCCACCCCAACGCTACACAGGAATATCGTTGGTACGAGCCTGGAAATAATCAATAATCATAATATCATATCACCTTAGACCCACCCCAACGCTACACAGGAATATCGTTGGTGCGAGCCTGGAATAATCAACAATTACATCCGATCACCTAAACCAATAATTCCCATCTCAACTCTTCTCGCTTTTCTAAGTCAACAAACACAGGTATCTAGGTCCTATACACGACACGCTAGGCCACTAAGGACATGAACTACTAACGGTTATCAACAAAACAAGAAATAATAAATAAATATAACTATTTTATGCAAATCATATTATGAACATGACTATATAGACTAGCGATGAATTACGTATGCATATATGACAATGAATGAGTATAAATAAGAGTGTCAACATGTCGGTGTCAATGTAC
>NC_033802.1:8218579-8231105 GCF_001876935.1 Asparagus officinalis
GCGGACAGCGCGGGCGGTTGCGGCGTGGTCTCAGGCGGCGGAGCGCGGTGGTCGGGGTGGAGGAACACCGGTCGGTCGGGTTTAGGAGCTAGGAGGAAGAAGAAGAAAAAGATGAAGGGTGGGTTTTCTTTGGGTGAACTGATGGAGAGAGAGGGGGCTGATGGAAATAAGAGGAGAGAGGGTGATTGGAGAGAGAGGATGAGCTGTCGAATTATGAGAGGGGGAGAGAAAAAGGAAAGCGGACAGCGCGGGCGGTTGCGGCGTGGTCTCAGGCGGCGGAGCGCGGTGGTCGGGGTGGAGGAACGCCGGTCGGTCGGGTTTAGGAGCTGGGAGGAAGAAGAAGAAAAAGATGAAGGGTGGGTTTTCTTTGGGTGAACTGATGGAGAGAGAGGGGGCTGATGGAAATAAGAGGAGAGAGGGTGATTGGAGAGAGAGGATGAGCTGTCGAATTATGAGAGGGGGAGAGAAAAAGGAAAGTATGAGAGAGAGAGAAAGATATGCACGTGATTTGGGGGGTTGGTTTGGAAAGAAATCAAAAGATGGGGAGTGATTAGGGGATTGATTGAGAAATAAATTAGGGAAAAATATGGAAAAAATAAGAGAGGGAAAATTCGAAAATTTCCACATAATATTTTGAATTATATTATTAATTAATAATTAACCAAAAATCTTTTTATTAATATTTATATACTACTGTACTATACTCAAGTTTACATTAATAATAACAAGGTCATTAATAATATCAATCACCAAATGATTATATATAAAAATCACTAAACCGTAAATTAATATTTAGCAGAATTAAAAATACAAGACTATATATTTTATTATTTATTTATTTTAAAAACTCAAAAAAATTCCAGAAATTAGGAAAAGTATTAATAAAATATAATATAATATTTTATATACTAGAAAATTTTTTTAAATACGTATCGAAAAATTACGGTTGTTACATCCTACCCCCCTTAAAACAAATTCCGTCCTCGGAATTAAAATAAAATCCAAGGACAGAGATATGGAATGATATCCATAAATAGAGGAGACAAGAACAAGAACAGTGGGAAGTTACGAGACAAGAAAGAGTGGAAAGATCCGGAGTCAAAAAGTGATAAGGTAGGGATGAAAGGAAATCTATCAAGAAAATAGGATAAGGGCTCAATGATAGTCTCATGGATGAAATATGATATGTATCTAAATTGTCTAATATATTCTTACTAGTGGAAACTCAGGACCGTGACCTGCATGGGCCACCAAAAAAAACCTGTCACGCCCCGCTTCCCAAAATACCGGGGAATCGGAACGTGAACAAGCCCGCGACGTATTAGATTGAGAAAAAATATATATACTATCATTTTTTTCTCTTTTCTTTTCTTTTCTTCTCAATCCAATACGCTAAGCGTCTGGAAATGAATACAATACGAAGGCACAGGTCCCCGATCACACATAGCAAGAATATAAAGACAACCCAGAATAAAAATAGACATATCATCAATGGTAAATCATCCCAGACATAAAATATGGGTCAAACGTACCCTTATACAAAACTGAATAAATGAATACTAAAGAGATACAAAATACACTGATCAAATAGAAATGGAAAAACTACCAAAAACAACTAGGACCAATAACTAAACTTCTGATTCTTCTTCTGCTCTTCTGCAAGGCACACCTGTTAAGAATCCTCTAGCTCCTGACGATCTCCCGGCTGAACCTGTTCTTCCTCTAAGTCTAACGTACACCAGAGAAAACAGGTGTACGTCAGGTGCATGGCGCACGGCAAGACCCGACCCCACAAAACAAAAAGAGCGAACAAAAACCCAATGCGAAAAATCCACAAATCAACATGAAAATACTACTAAATCATGATAACATAAAGCATCCAAAATCGATCAGGTAACGAGGTCATGCAGCTAGCGATCAGTCTAATCATCCAAGTAACATGATCATACACTAGATGGAATTAATACTTAAAAATCTACAACAAGAGACGTAGTACGTCGAGCGAAATAATCCAAACAAGGAAACCCTCATGTATATACCATATGTCTCGAATTGTAAATAATTAAATATTAATCCCGATCTATGTATAAAAAGAAACACAACTGAACTACCTCTCACAAGAACTCATACTTAGCCAAGAACCAAGGTCATATGCATAACTTAGCCATTTATACAGGTCACTGGTTCACATCTCACACAGCAGTCAAAGTTCACATTATCGGATATCTGGTTAACAACCACATCTCACTAGTACCTCAGACCCGCCCAGTGCCAATAACGATTCACTGGGGCATGCCTGGAAATAATCAATAATCACAATACGCTGCTCTCATCAGACCCACCCCAGTGCGAAACGATCACTGGTGCGAGCCTGGAAATAAACAATATCTCAATATCACCGTTCCTCAGACCCACCCAGTGCGAAACGATTCACGTGGTTCGCTGGAAATAACAATACACATCGAATCCACTGCCTCCTCAGACTCAACCCTAGTGCGAAACGATTCACTGGTGCGAGCTGGAAATAAATAACAACATATCGATAACATTGAACCCAGACCTTCCCATCCCAAGTCCAAGTCAACAACTCATATCTCACGGTCACTATGGTCAAGCAATACTCGCCGATTCTCAACTATAACAAGGTATAAATGCAATGCAATACTATGTAACAGTGTCATGAATCATGAACAGGGAACGTGAACAACTACTAATAACAGTGCAAAGATGAACTACAACTATCAAATATTATACATGAAAACTCGCAATTTCCACATCGTCATGATCACAAATTTATTAATTCCAAAAATAATCTTTTCCAAAATAGATTACTTTAAAATAAATTCCCTTTTTCCAAAATTTTCATTAAAATTATTTAAACATTCAAAACTAACCCATTTTCCAAAATGAAATTCTTCTAACTTATTTGTTATTAGTAATAATTCAAATTAACCATTTTCCAAAATAAACTCTTTAAAAATTATTTCTCATAATGATAATTCTAATTTAGTCTAGAAAAACATTAATTTATCATTTGAAATCATTTAATATTGTCGTCAACAGTCCCACGCAGATATCGCCAATATACTAGTTATAACTAATCATATTACAGCATAAATTATTCAATAGATCCAGAAATTGAATGACGAGTCAAAAGGAAGCGCGGATCTTGCCTGCGAGACCGTGGGGTCTGACGAGAGAGACTGGGGCGCCGATGCGGACGCGGTACGACGGATCTCAAGCGACGTCTGTGGTGGGTCTGGACCTGCGTCGGCATATCGTCGAACAGGTGGCGTGCACGAAGGAGAGGCGGTAGCGACGAGAGGGGCGGCGGATCTAGGCGGAGTGGTGGTTGCTGGTCGTGGGTGACGGAGGAGCTCCAGGGGTGGTCGTTGACAGCTCGATGTTGGGGCGGATCTGCCGAGGCGGAGCGTGTGAGCGACGCTACAGCGGGGTGTTCGGATTCGGGGTCGTCGGGGCTGAAGGACAACGGGAGGTGGACGTGAAGGCCAAGGTGGCGGTGGCCTCGGCTGGCGGCGGCGCTGGAACTGAGGTGGGTCTGCGCTGAGTTGCGGTCGTGCGTCGGAGAAGAGGAGTGGTAGCCGACAGGGTTGAACGCGCGGGGCGAGGCGCCTGTGGTGAGCGGCGGCCTGGCGGGTCGAGACGACGAGGCGCGCGGCGGACACGCGGCGCGGTTGCGCGTGGTCTCAGACGGCGGAGCGTGGTTGTGCTGGTCGGGTGAGGAGCGCCGGTCGTTGGGTTTAGGAGCTGGAGGAAGAAGAAGAAAAAGATGAAGGGTGGGTGTTCTTTGGTGAACTGATGGAGAGAGAGCGGGGCTGATGGAAATAGAGGGAGAGGGTGATTGGAGAGAGAGGATGAGCTGTCGAATTATGAGAGGGCGGGAGAGAAAAAGCGAAAGTATGAGCAGAGAGAGAAGGATATGCACGTGATTTGGGGGGTTGGTTTGGAAAGAAATCAAAAGATGGGGAGTGATTAGGGGATTGATTGAGAAATAAATTAGGGAAAAATATGGAAGGAATTCAAATTCAAATTAGAGGAAATTAAGAGAGGGAAAATAAATTCGAAATTTCCACATAATATTCTGAATTATATTAATAATTAATAATCAACCAAAAAATCTTTTTATTAATAATTATATACTAATGTACTATACTCAAGTTTACATTAATAATAACAAGGTCATTAATAATATCAATCACCAAATGATTATATATAAAAATCACTAAACCGTAAATTAATATTTAGCAGAATTAAAAATACAAGACTATATATTTTATTATTTATTTATTTTGAAAACTCAAAAAAATTCCAGAAATTAGGAAAAGTATTAATAAAATATAATATAATATTTTAAATACTAGAAAATTTTTTTAAATACGTATCGAAAAATTACGGTTGTTACATCCTACCCCCCTTAAAACAAAATACGTATCGAAAAATTACGGTTGTTACACCCTTCGTGGGCCCGCCTTCGATTGGTACCGTCGTCTCAAGTCTGGAAGCATCAACAGCTGAGACGACCTGGAGAACCTGTTCCTCGCTCACTTCTTTGATGATGACACCGAGGTGTCAATCAGAACACTCTTCGATGAGAAAGAGGAAGATGACGAGACGGTCGACGACTTCGTCAAGCGCTTCCGGAATAAAACGATGAACTGCCGAGATCCGATCACAGAGGACTTCATCCTCCAAACATGCCACAACAACCTCTCTTTAGACGTGTTGGAAGTTATGGGAGTAGCACCATCCAACACCTAGAAAGAGTTAAAAGTGTGCGGAGAGCAGACCGAGCACTTCCTCAGAAGGAAGAAAGCTGAGAGAAGCCAACCGACGGCTAACCCTACAAATTCAAGATTCGTCTCCCGTGATAAAGGGAAGGCCCTTGCAGCTGCTGTTGATGCTAATCAGACGTCATAACAGTAATCCCAGAGATAACAAAAGACTTCGGATCCGAGACTCCAAAAAGAGTACTCCTTCAACGACGAAGACGTTCCAGCCATTTTTGAATCCCTCCTCGAGAACAACAAGTTCAAACTACCACCTATCGTAGATCAGGATGAAGCTGATAATACTTTGGATCCAAAGTACTGTGCGTACCACAAGAGGGTCCTTCATCCTACCAAGGCTTGCTTCACTCTCAAGAATAGAATCCAAACCTTGGTTGAAGCCGGCATCATAACGCTGGGATAAGCCGAATGAGAACGGCAGCACTCCGAAGAGTATACGAGTATAAACTACTTCTCAATACTCCAACAGGTATATAAGTCTAAACTGTTTTCTTTCTTTCATCGGAAGTTCCTGGAGATTGCCATGCCTGGTATTCTTAATGATAACCCGGTCATCCAACTAAGTATAATGTTAAACCCGGTTTCATAAAAAAAAGCTGGGGGTGGATAATTCATGTAATAGGAAGTTCCGGAAGAATGTTACATATAATATTCTTAAGGATAACCCGGTTACTACAAGAAGGTGATGAATAAGAAACTCTCACACAAACTCCCGCTATGTCGGTGCACTCAACACTCCCATTGTTGGAGTCCGGACATAGTACTCAGAATTTTAGTCTCCTGATCATTGATAATTGTCAAACCCCTTTGTGTTAAGTATTTGTCACTTAACACCAGGGACTCTCTTCGAGTAATTTGTACGAATCAACACTCCTATTGTAATTTGTACTCTCACTCTCACTGTTTATTTGGTCAAACCTTCCTATAGTTAGGATCACAACCAAAGCCAAAATCTCCTCTCGATTCTTTCCATGAACAAGAGGTCCACTTTCAAATCGAGTGATCAAACCTTCCTACAGTTAGGGTCACCTCAAACTCCCGCTTGATCAAACCTTCCTACAGTTAGGGCCAAAACCACAATTCACTCTCGATAAACGAGAAATTTACCTAAACCTTCCTACAGTTAGGGCCAAAACCACAATTCACTCTCGATAAACGAGAAATTTACCTTTAGTTCGATAATCAAACCTTCTGACAGTTAGGATTATCCGAATCTTTTCGATTCTCGGAGTAGAGATCCCACTCTTAGTTTCACTCTTCAAATTCTTGAGGTGAAGATCTCACTTCGAGTCTCCTTTGTAACTGGAGATAGAATATAAAATTCTTCATCTTTGGTTTTGGAGATCCCACTTCGAGTTTGGGGATCAGAGGAGGCTTCTCGATCTTGTTTCTGATATGGTCTGGCAGCGGATCCCGACGGATCTTGAGCTCGTCCTTCTGTTTGCTAGTAGCTTGGAGGAGGAGATGATGGTGGCCGATTGGAGACTTGAGCGTGAGAAGAGAGGAAAGAGAGGGAGGGGGGGCAGTTTTGGAATTTGGAAAAAACTTTCTCACTGTGCTGTGTTGGAAAGGTAAATAAGGGCTGAAACACATGTATTTCATGTGTTTAGGGCTTTGTCACATAAAAAATAATATGGGGGACCTTGTCACAATAGCTTTTTTATTTTGGGGCCTTGACACATATTTCCCTAAAAAAACCATTTCCAACGACTATGAATCTAGCTCCCTCAAACGGTCAAATTTTGCCCAACGGCTATGAATAAGCTCTTTGTGCACATATATTTTCATCAGCTAACTTTCAATTTTATGGCCACATTGGAAGGGGGAAAAAAAAAGGAAGTGCCAACCTATGAGACCTCTGCCATGTATGAGTCAAAATTCCTTGTAAAATCCCGACTCCTCTCAAAATTTGCAAAAATAGAGAAAATAAGAGTAAGTACTTTTTGAGGTTATGCAAATTACCCCTAAAGATAGTACAGATTTTTCTCGTGGGTACAAACACAAGCAGGTGGTTTCAGTAATCGAAGTTATTCATGATGCTTGAGACGAAGTCGATATTGATGAGAGTAGAGTGAAAGTCAAAGCTTTGAAGACAAAAGTGAGAAAAATTGAGCATGAAAATATAAACTTGAAAATTTTGTATCCTATTTCTTGTTAATGCGTTTGATACTCTTTATATTAAATATTGAATTATGTACCATGATGAGAATGACAAGAAGCTAACTAGTTTTAATAATGAAAGAAATGTGGTTTTCTACATTCAAGGCTCAATATTTGGTCTTTTTCTTCATTGATAGCTAGCCATCCAATGCGTCAAATTATATAATGTAGTGACTAAACAATATAACACCAATTAGGATATTGTCTCAGCCATCAATGGAACTCATGTTGATCCAAAAACATTTCCTGCACGTACGTTCGCCAATATCACAAATTAAGTGACTAAACAATATAACATCGATATATATGTTACTCAAGGAAAAAATTTGACAAATAATCAATTTTCAATGCAACACGAAGATATTCACAATAATTCCAAGAAAATATACTTAAGAAAACCGAATATAACATCATAGCAAGTGTTTAAGCAATCCCTTTTGACAATAATTTAACCATTACATACCAGTATAGAGTTTCATAATACGTAGCATGATATAGAGAAACTTAGCATCGATAGATATTTGCAACAAATGAGATATTTAGCCTTGATATATATTTAGCCACCTGCACAAAAATCTCTACCCATGATATATCAACCACTAAACATGTCACCTACAAAAAAAGTATACCATCCACTGTACAAAATGAAAGACTTCCTCCAAGTCCTCCACACATACACCCCCACTCTCTTTATTGAATAGTAAGTTCCTAATATGTTTCCTAATTTATTTTGATAACAAGTTATTGAGATTCCTAATATGTTTTGGTAACAGGTTATTAGGCCTCCTAATCAGTTTCCTAATTTGTTATCCTAATTTGTTTTGGTAACAAATTATTAGGATTTCTAATCTGTTTTGATTTTGGTTTTAGAATTCCTAGTTTGCTTTTGGTTTTAGGGTTTCTATATATATAGGAACACGTTTTAGGTTTGGGGAGCAGCGAAGGGGATATTTGGAGCACAAAAAGAGGTATTTTCTGAGCGATTGGTTAGAGTTTTGTTTGGAGAGAATTAGAGCTTTGTTGGTGAGATTAATTGATGAGATTGTGTAATTTTGTAATCTCAGTTTATACTCTTCTTCTTTATTAGTAAAAACCCTCATCCCCTTCTTGCCCCGTGGACGTAGGCAACTTGTCGAACCACGTTAAAATTGGTTGTTTGAGTTTGTACCGTTATTTTGCATTGTTTGGTCTTCTCTAGGCGTTTTTTTTTATTTGATCTCTCAAAGCACATCAGTTTGGTTTTGGCTTCCGTCACACACAACAAGTGGTATTAGAGCCCAACAAGTGGTATCAGAGCTCGGGCTACGCTTGGGCTATTTAGAGGAGTAGATCGTTTTGGAGGCTCGTCTAGGGTTTCGTTTGGTGATAAATGTGGGATCTTTTTGGTAAAGACTCTATCTTTTTTTAATTTTAGATCTATTCTTCATTTGTTTCGCTTTGGTTAGTTGGTGCTTTGAGAAAGATGGTCGAGAAAGAAGGAGTTGTGAAGAGTACTTTCGGTGTGAAAACCATCCAAAGTTTGAATATCCACTCTATGAAGATAGATGTTGAGAAGTTTAATGGTACAAATAATTTTGGTCTTTGGAGATGTGAAATCTTGAATGCGCTCAACACGTAAAATTTAGAAGGAACATTGGAGTTGGATGGGAAACCGAACGACATCGAGGAGAAGGTTTGGAAGAAGATGAATAGAACAGCGTGTGGTGTGATTAGATCTTGTTTAACTCAAGATTTAAAATATGATGTGATCAATGAGACTTTGGCTAAGAAGATTTGGGAGATCATTGAGAGTAAGTATTTGACCAAGAGTGTAGAGAACCACTTATATTTGAAGAGGAGGCTTTATCGCTTCCAATTGAAGAAAGGAACCTCCATTGGTGATCACATGAATCACTACACAAAGCTTCTTGCGGATTTGGCGAATGTAGATGTGATGATTAAAGATGAGGACAATGCATTATTATTATTAAGTTCCTTGCTCGATGAGGAATATGAGACCTTCGTTCTTACTTTTATTAATGAGAAGGCATCTCTTTCGTATAGTGAGGTTACTATTGTACTTGTGAATTATCAGCTTCGAAAGAAGGATAATAAGACTTCAGTTGAGCAGATAGCGGGGGCATTAGTTGCAAGAGCAAAGAGTCCAAAATGAAATAGAAAGTCACAGTCTAGTGGGGCACATCCTAGAGTTCGTAGGAATTAGTGTGTCTTTTGTAAAGAGGATGGACATTAGAAAGCCGAATACCCAAAGTTGGTTGATTGAGACGAGAAGAATAAGGAAAAAGCTATTCAAGCTTTAGAGGTGAATGTTGTCAAGACTAGTGGTAACAATTCAAATTTAGATTCTTTGGGCTATTCATTAGCACTACCGTCAGTTTGTGTTGCCAACTCTACAAAGTGGATGTTGGATTCGGGTGCTTTTTATCACATTTGCCTTAGGAGGGATTGGTTCTCCAGCTTTCAGGAGTTAGAAAGAGGGATGTCGTACTCATGAGTAATGATCATGAATGCCATATTGATGGTATCGATACTATTCATATTAGGATGTGTGATGGAGTGATTCGGGAGTTGGATGAAGTGAGGTTCGTTCCTCAGTTGAAGAAGAACATCATTTCGCTTGGAGTTTTGGAGGCAACAAACTATAGGACGATCTTAAAGGATTCATGTTTGAAGGTCACATTTGGGTCCATTGTTGTGATGAAGGACGCCAGGAGGAAGAATTTATATTATTTGATTAGGAGCATGGTGTTTTATAGAGAGCTGACGACTTCTTTGGATTTGGCTAGACTGTGACGATTGTTAAGGCTGAGATATTTGATTATTTATATCATGCATAGTTTGTTAAGGAGTGCTTTGACTTGCAGATTGAAGTCCTTTGAGCACATTGGTATGAGCAGAAGACCGAGGTGGAGTTTGGCACTTCTATCCATCGACCGAATGGTCTTTTAGGTGGTGTTCATTCAAGCATTTAGGAGCCTTCCAAGGAGGTATTATTGGGAGGTAATCGGTATTTGGTTTTCGTAGTTGGTGATTGTTCTAGGTATTTGTGGGTTACAACCAAGTCCCATTGGTGTGAAGTCCTAGAAGTCAACAACAGATGGAGGGAATGTATTGGCAGAAAGGTAACCCGTCGTTTTGTTTTTTGTAAGGGTTCTTTCTTGCATTTGTACCGAGCTCATGGCAGTTTAAGACACTTCATTGGAGAGGAAATATTGGGGCAACGAGATGGGATGATATTTTTGATTGGTCGTTCCTTTCTGGAGGAGGATCGGCATTGGTTGTCGAGCATTGGATTGCAGAGGTGTTTTGGAGCTTCAACATATTTGGGTCATCTTAGTCATAGGTTTCTGACTGCTGCATTTAGAGATTTTGGATCTGGTGGAACTATTGTATTTAGAGATTTTGGATCTGGTGGAACTGCTTCAGATTTTGGGTTACGTCGGATGTTTGATTGCCTAATATATGGTCACATCGAGGATGTGAGGTTTGATCCGATAGCACATTTGGGATTCAGAGGCTCGTTTGGTTATCAGTTGGGAGATTTTGATTTTGTTCTAAGCAGTTATGTCACTTTTGACTCTTAGCAGGTGGAGTGTTGATCAGATCATTGGGATGTCCCAGCGGGTGGAGAGTGATGATACTCCATATTGGGTGAAGATTATTCTACGTACTCCAGATCATATTGCATCGTTTGGGATTCCAGCTGAGGTGACACTGATTAGAGATCATATTGATGCAGATGCAAATGATGATGCAGATACAAATGATGAGTTGGTTTTGGATTCGAGTGCAGCTGGTGGACATAGTTTGTATTTGGTTATGGCCATTGGTTCACCTCAGGTGGAGGTGTTTGGATTGTCTCACTTTGGGGCCATTAGGAGAGCTATCAGCCACAGATTTAGTGATGATGTTGGAGAAGGGTTGCGAACTCTTCTATTGGTTTGAGGGCATTCGGAGGATGTTTGGTGAACTACGTGAAGGCTTGATTCCTTGGGCAAGAGGATACGTAAGCAGTCATTTATGATGCATCCAGTTTGGTGAGTTGATACCGATATTTGGAGAGTGTTCACATTCTCGTTTCGGTCTCGACTTGTTGTGGATTGAGTCTGTTGTCGTGGATTTATTTCACTACGCACTGGACGCAACAAGTGGGACGTTTGGTTGGTATTGGTGCCGGCTCAGTTTTGAAAACACTTTGTCGACGTGGAGAATTATTCATGAATAACAAGTTCCTAATATGTTATCTAATTTATTTTGGTAACAAATTATTGAGATTTCTAATATATTTTGATAACATGTTATTAGGATTCATAATTTGTTTTAGTAATAGGATTCCTAATCTGTTTTGGTAACAAGTTATTAGGATTCCAAATCTGTTTTGATTTTGGTTTTAGAATTCCTAGTATGTTTTTGGTTTTAGGATTTCTATATATATAGAAACACGTTTTAGGTTTGGGAAGCAGCAAAGAGGATATTTGGAGCACAAAAAAGAGGTATTTTTTGAGCTATTGGTTAGGGTTTTGTTTGGAGGGAATTCGAGCTTTGTTGGTGAGATTAATTGGTGAGTTTGTGTGATTTTGTAATCTCAGTTTGTACTCTTCTTCTCTATTAGTGAAAACCATATCCCCTTCTTGCCCCATGAACGTAGGCAACTTGTCGAACCACGTTAAAATTGGTTGTTTGAGTTTGTGCCGTTATTTTGCATTGTTTGACATTCTCTCAGCGTTTGTTTGATTTTGTCTCTCGAAACACATCGGTTTGGTTTTGGCTTCCGCCGCGCACAACAAGTGGTATCAGAGCCACTTCAAAGTGTGAAAGAGGCTTGTTGAAGTAGTCTTTTAGCCTAGAACTGACCTTAGCCTGCATTATAAACGCACAGTTACGTCAAAATAGTTGAGAAAATAAACTAACAATACCAGAACTTTCGTTCAAGAAATTATACCTGAGTCCACTTATCAAATGCTACTCGAGCATTGTAATCAAAATTTTCTCATTGTTCCGACCAGTCCACTCGCATTGATTGAAGGTCTTCCTCAAACTTTTGAAACAATTTTGCACATTTTTTTTAATGTGAATCCTATTTTGAACTCCATGTTAACTTCAGTTATCGTAGGCTTGTTAATTTCTTGAAGTTTTTACCAGTCTTAATTTAATACTCTTCTAGCAAGCTTAGTAAGAACCGGTATTAGAACTTCATCACAGTAAGAAAATTTTGATAATCATAGTGAACTTTCAGTATTTAATAGTAAATTAAAAGTGGGCTTAATTATCATACAATAAAATACAAGCACAATACGTGAATCAAAATCATAGAACTATTATGTAAAATTTCACAAGTTTAATAGTTTACTGGCATTGATTATCTATTTGCAAACTCGTTCAAGTGGAATTTCACATATGCATGCAATATCTATTTACATATGAATGATTTATCTAATAATTAACACCCAAAAAACCCGAAGAAAATATATTTAATAACTAAGGATAAAATCTTGTTGTTGGTTTCAGCAGTATACAACCCAAGTGAGAGAAAAGAGCGGTGATTGTAAGCCTTTCAT
>NC_033802.1:8231180-8246656 GCF_001876935.1 Asparagus officinalis
ACATGCATTTTCTAGCCAATTTCACGCAAATTGAGCAGAATTGGATTTTCCCCAACATGCAACGATTGATGACTTTTTCGGAAAGGTTTACCCAATTTTTTGGGGTAAAATAGACTAAAGGATATGATTCCATTTTGGTCAAATATGACAAAAAACCCCGTGTCATGCGCATGTTTTCCATAAATTTTTTTGAAACAAACATGTCGTAAATAGGAAATAGAAAACATTTTATTTAGGCTTAATTCCACCAAAAAGATCCTAACTTTAGTGGCTTTTACACTAAATTCTCTAAACTATTTTCCCCTGCCAAATCATCCCTAAACTTTGGGGTGTCTCATGATGCTCGTCTAAACTATTAGATTTTTCCACTAGATCCTCTTTACTGCCTTGTACAAAGATAATGTTAGATAATATCAACCACCATATATGTGCCTAGTCCGCCTCTGTCGCCTCCTAGCCGCCTCAGCCGCCTCCTAGTGTGCCTACTACTGATTGTATATATGGGCTACTTATTGTGTATATATCTTGTAAATCTGATCATCAAACATACAAAAGTTCTCTTCTATACCAAATTAACATGGTATCATAGCTATAGATTCAATCCATTAAATTTAGCCAGCGGTTCTTACCTACTTCCGCCGCCGCCGCTCCTCGTTCACCGCCTCTCGTCACCGCCTCTCGTCGTTGATCATCATCGTGGTGGTTTCGTCGCCGCTCGTGACCGAGCGTCGGTCTCCGCCGCTAGTCAGCAGTTTGCCACCGCTCTCTTCCGAGTCATTTCACTCAAAAGCCGAAAACCAGCCAGAGCTCGTCGTCGCCGCTTGTTCGCCGCCTCTCGTCACCGCCTGTCGTCACTGATCATCGTCGAGACTGGTTTCGCCGCCACTCGTGGCCAAGGTCATCGACGTCGCTGGTCAGTCGTTTGTCGGTGCTCTCCGCCACTGTTTGTTCTCCACCGCCGCTCAACGAAGCAGCGGAACTCAACGTCTACAGCGGCCATGTGATCTCTCTCACTCTTTTCCTCTTCTTTGGTTCTGTTCTAGGGTTTCATCTATTTTTATCTCAGGCCCATCTTCTATTAAAAAAAGGGAAACTTCCAAACAAAAAAAACTTTTAAAAAAGGGAAACTTCCAAAAAAACTTCAAAAGAAAAAAACTCATGGACAAGAAAGGACTCTACACCTTCCCACCCCTTGATATGCAACTTACAAATATTAAAAATTACACTGCATGGTCTCTTACTATGCAATATAATCTTCAAGCTTTCGCACTATGGGGTTATATTAACGGATCTCTTTGTTGTCCATCCAAAACTGTTATTGTGCCTTCGTTATCTATATCCTCCATATCAGAAGTCAATTCTAGTGATTCCACTACTGATGATTCTCGGATCACCTATTCTTAGTGGATTCGTACTGATCAACAGATCATGGCATATATTATGCATTCTGTAGCTATTCCTATTCGGCTATCCCTTGGACGAGCATCTTTATCTCGTGAGCAGTGACTAGCTCTTAGTCGCATGTTTGTTCAGACCGGTGTTGCTCGTGAGTATCAACTTCACCAAGCTCTTCAAGATGCACGTCAGAGTGATCGATCTATTCAAGATTTCTATTCTTTATTATCAGGCTATTAGGAGGAATTGCAGATGATGGAGGAACCTATTCCTGAGATGCTTCCAGACTTTGCCATAACATTTTAAAAATAATGTGATCGTCAATAGTTATATCATTTTGTCATGCGTTTTCACTCTGAGTTTGAAAGCATACATAGACACATTCTTCGTCACAGTCCTCTCCCCAGTCTCCGTGAAGCCGTGGTTGAGTTTATATCTGAAGAGACGCGCCTTCAGATGCTCTCCCCTCCAGTTATTGCATCTCAGCCATTACCCTCATCACATACTGTTCTAACTACTCCTCAGCAGTTCTCTTCCTATCAGGGTCCTTCTAATAGTACATCTGATTTCTCTCGACAACTCTACTCTCATTATTGTAAGAAACATTGTCATCTTATTGATAAATGTCATAAGAGACCACCTCGTCCGACACCCGAGATGACTCAATCTCCATTTGTTGCTTCGGCTGATGTTAGTACTACTCCTCAAGGGCCGCAGACTTCTAGCCCTCTCTCTTCTGAGTAGCTGTCAGAGATTACTGCATTAATAACCAAGAATCATGGGCTTAGTGGTGTTGCCTCCAGCTCAGATTTTACTGCCTTGTCTGCTCATTCTGGTACTTCTACTCCTTAGATATTCGACTTAGGTGCATCTCATCATATGACCTTTGATAACTCTGTTGATACAAATTGTTCACCTGCTCTCTCTTTATTATGCATTTATACTGCTAATGACACTCCCCTTGCTGTCTCTCAGTAAGGTGATATTACTTCAAGTTCTAATAGTTATGGTCATCTAACATTATCATTTATTCTTCATATTCCCAAATTATCTATGCAACTTTTATCCATTGGGAAAATTGCAGATTTTGGTTGAACTATCTTATTTAATGCTAAATATTATGTTGTCCAGGATCACACTAGCCAGAACATTGGGACAGGTCATTGAGTTAATAGACTTTATCAGTTGGAGTCTCTACTTCTTTCCACTCCATCCAACATTGGTCATATTTCTGATCTGTGGCACCATCGCTTAGGTCATATCTCTGGTTCTCGCTTAAAACTTTTATCTAAATCTGGTCTATTAGGAAATTTAAAATTCTCTACTTTATCAAACTGTATTGGGTCTCGATTAGCTAAACAAATTACCCTACCATTTTCATCCAGTAACAAAATTGCTTTAGCCCCATTTGATTTGAATCATTTTGATATCTGGGGACCTGCTCCATTACCATTATTGTTCGGTTATCGATATTATGTTAGTTTTATTAATGACTATTCTTGCTACACTGGGTATATCTCATGCATGCTCGTTCTGATATTTTAAATATTTATAAAGACTTTACAAATATGATTCACACCCAGATTCATAAACGTATAAAGATATTTTGCTCTAATGGTGCCTTTGAATATATTTCTTCCGTAATGCAATCTATTTTAAAATCACATGACACTCTCTCTCAGCAGTCTTTTCCACATACCCATGAAGAAAATGGTGTTGCTGACAGAAAACATTGTCAAATTCTCGAAACCACTAGAGCTCTACTGATATCAGCATCTGTACCTTGATATCTCTGGGCAGAAGCACTTCTAACTGCTGTTTATCTTATCAATATTACTCCATCTTCTGTATTAGCTGACACCTCTCCATATTTTTGACTTTTCAAGTCTCAGTTTCGCTACTCTCTTCTTCGCACTTTTGGATGTGTCTGTTTTGTCCTGCTTCCAACTCATGAACGAGATAAACTATCTCCATGCACTACACGATGTATCTTTCTTGGCTATAGCACCGTTCATAAAGGGTATCGTTGTTATGAATCTACCACTCAAAGGCTTCGTATTACCCGTCATGTGACCTTATTTGAGAATATTTCCTATTATATTACTTCAGATTCAGATCTCTCCTTTCTTCAACCCCCTTCAATACCTTCCACTACTATACCTGTATCAATGGCACATGTACCTTCGTCCGCTCAACCAACTCCCTCCTTCACTCTAATGGCATCAAACAATAGTGCTCTTGATTCATGCACACCTCCAGGACATCCGCCCACTACATCCCCTTCACAGCAAGATACTCCTACTGACGTCCACTCTACATCTGTGCTAGCTTCTCTCGATGTGACTCCTCCCCCTCGCCAAAATCCTCCACGAGATCGTCATCCCCCTGCTCGGTATGCTCAATGTGTCACTAGCACAATTCTCCTGAGTTTGTCTCTTTTCTTGCTGCTATTCACTCTATACATGAACCTAACTCATATTCCAATGCAGTTAAGTATAAAATGGCAACAAGCAATGATGGAAGATTTGGAGGCTTTTCGTCGGACTAATACTTGGGACCTTGTTCCTCTACCTTCCAGTGTTAAATCGGTAAGCTGCAAATAGATTTATAAGGTCAGGACTCGATCTGACAGTTCTATTGAGCGGTACAAAGCTCATCTTGTAGCTTGGGGATTCTCACAAGAGTATGGTTGTTTGCATTAGAAATTATTTTATTTGTTGAACTCATTAGAAATTGTTTATCGAATACAATGAATTTAAAGAAACAAGCCTTTTTATAAGACTTCTTGTTATAAACAAATAACCTCCTAGAAACACACGCAGAGGACGTTTACAACCCGTTGCTTACGGGGAATCTTTGCCTATGCCAGGGTGCATTAGCCCGTGGACGATCAAATCACAGATCCAAGTTAAATCGTGAAAAAAACTTAAAGTCAATGTTTCATTTTAGAAACAAAGATAGAAGTGGATATCTTAGCAAAGTAAGATAAAACACTTTTCTCAAGATCAAGTTAAAGCTTAGATCTCGAGAGAACGCCGAAGGCTCTTGGAAGTGCTTGAAAACAATGAAGACTCTTTCTCTCTTGCTCAAAATCACCAAATTGCTTAAGTCTCTGCCTTTTCTACCTTTGTCATCATCAGTAATGGTCCTAGGAGGATATTTATAACCCATAAGAACCGTAACTAAAGTCTGAAGTTGAAAAAAAAACTGTGTCAAAGAACCTCTGTTTCTGAGACACTCGCGGCTGTCACAGAAATAGGGCTCGTTTTCGGTAGTTCTGTAACTACTTCAATCACGTTTAATTGCCATTATTCTAGCAGTTATGGGCATGATTTTTGATTGTAACGGCTCCTCCACATTTATGGATGATCCCCAATAGTTATGAAGCCACATAGATCGCACAAAACTTGAGAAAACCGTCACCAAGTCCACTCTAGTTTCCTAGATAGTCACAAGTGTCTCGGAAACTATGATTTTCCTTCTTAGCTTCCGAGACAGACGCAACTGTCTTGGAAACTATGAGTTTTTTCATAGTTTCTGAGACATGTTCTATGCCTCGAAACTTGTGTGATGCACTTCTTGTGCATTCCTTAGTTGATCTTTAGTTTTGGATGATCCTTTATAACTCAGATAATGACGTTTATCGCCTTCTCTTCATCTTGAGCTATGTAGGATAATCTATAGGGAATTTTTGATACCTACAGATACCCTCTCCAAAGTATTTTAGTCTTATTTTTTTATAGAGGAAGCTAGAATACTTTAAATATAATACACTCATGCTTCAATTCGTTGACTTCTCTATCTTTTAATCTATTAAGTATTTTGTCGAATAGCTAAAAAAATTTCGGTGTTGCGTTTATCGTCTGACCGTTATTAAAATCTTAAACTGAAGCTGTTATGTTAATTTGTGAATTAGCTCGTGTCGTTGAATTAACGATGAACTGATCATCTTAGTTAGGAATTCATATCTGAATTATGATAGAACTCCTAGGGATTATCCTTAGACTTGGAATTGATCTGCGCCATGTTTCGACAAAGTTATCGACGTGTTAACTGGCATCGACCTTCATTGCCATGAAAACATAGTTTATACTCATATGTTAACTGGAGTCTACACAGTTTAGGCTCTTAAGGCGTTGGAGTGAGGAGAATCATTTTATACTCATGTACTCCTTAGAGTTTTTGGGAATCAGTTTAACCTCATGTACCCGTTGGATGTTCAAGGAGATGCAGTTTATACCCGTATACTCATCAGAGTGTTCAAATGTACTAAAAATAGGTCGAGAATGCCATGTGAATACAACTCTAACTCTTGTTGAATCAACCTATTTGTGAGACGGTCATCACTGTCTCGGAAGTGCGAGACAGTGTCGCTGTCTCAGAAATGTAAGACAGTTGCGACTGTCTCTCGAACGGGCCGACAGAGAGTCGCTGGGCTTGTATAAAAGTTGGGACTTAGGCTATTTTTTTCTCACTTTGTGCCACCTCTTTGCATTCAAAAACGTTTTTAGATCTTCTCCAAAGAGTTCTTGAACTCATCCTTCTTCCTTTATCTTCGGATTTGATCAGGTTTTGCTCAAGAGATCTAGGGTTTCATGACTTTCCTTCGAGGTATGTTCTTCTAACTCTCATTTCTTTTCACCAAAGTTTATTTCTTCTCGATCCTTGATGAAAACCGAACCCCCGGGTCATATCTTGGATCTTTTTGAAGCTATGTTTAGGTTCCCGACAAACCCTAGCTTTACCTTCAAGATTTCGGTTGAGACCCATTTTTTCACTATGCCTCCCAAGAGATCGAGAGTTCCCAAGGGTAAATTAGTTGCCCAATCACCTGGAAAGGAGGAGACTCATCATTCGTAGGTGAGATTTTAACCCTTTGTCAGTTCAAAATTTAGGGTTTTGCATATGCATCCTCGTTTGTTCTCCTTCGTGTGATCACTCGGGAAGAGCCGGTATCCTCCTTCATGGGGATCGACGCTTGCTAGGAGTGTTTTGCTTGATCAAAACACATCCTAATGTGAAAAGGAAGTTCTGTGTCTTTACAGATTCTTATCTTTGTTTTTGTTCTCAAGCTTCAACCATGGGCCGTGATGAGGAAAAGCTTGTTCTTCTTTGGCTTATTCGCTCGAATGTTTGCATGGGTAGTCTCGTACAGCTTTACGATCTTTATGACATCCCCAGGACTCTTACATTGGTTGTACCTAAAAAGAGTGATCCAGTGTATAGTCATGGCATGAATCAAGTGCCATTATATTTGACCCATCTGGAATATGGTTTACTGCTACCTCTCCCTCTTTCATTAGGGAGGTACATGTTGCTTTAGGAGTTTCCCCCTCCCAATTTTATCCAAGTGCGGATGGGATTTTGGTAGCCTTCATAGTTATCTACTGTCGTATTGAAATCCAGCCAAGTATGAGGTTACTTAGTCATCTGATCAGTGTAAAGTCGACTGAGAGAGACCCACACTAGTTTTATTGTTACCGAGGCAATTTCCAACTTATCATCAACGCTTTGAAGCAGGATGAAGACTGGAGAGAGGAGTACGTATAGGTTTATGGTGCCGACAACATCCTTACCTGTTCAACTTGGCCTAAGGCGAATAGGGACGTGTTAAGCTTGGTTCCTCTAAATGACTTAGAGAGGAATCATTTGAAAAAGATTCTTTCCTATGTCGGATCTCGGGAGAAGGATGATGTTTTCGACATAGCATCTCTTCGAGTGTTGGGCGTGTCCATGACCTCACCTTCTATTAATGATCAAGCTAGGGTCAATCTTCTGTTATTGGAAAATTATGAGAGGACCACAATGGGTGAGGAATCAGGTTCTACCGCCAGGCCTAAAAAAAGATTAAGAGGGATCCTTGGTTCTGAAAAGGGGCTTGTGGGTAACCTCGACCACACGATAAGTCTCTCCGAAGCTGATCACAAGTTGATTTCTGAACTGCTATCGGAGCATAGTTCAAGCGTTGCTACAAGACCGGCTCCTGGAGCTGGTTCATCTGCAAGTATGACTTTTCATTCTCAAATTCCATTTATCCAACTGTTCTTTCGAATACTTATTTTTTTTGCTCCTGTTGCAATGCCTACTTCATCACTACTTGAGCCCATCAAAGCCTTGATATCCGATGAGGATCCAGACAAGGGAATTATTATTTCAGATATTCAAAGCTTTGTTTACTTCCTAAACCTCATGATCGATCGAATTCGTCATAAAGGATCATCTTTTGACAGCTTTAGGAGTTCACTCGATCGACATGTGTCGGGGATTAGAGAAGATGGATACCCTGAGCTGAACAACAAATTGAGTATCTGAAGGATCTCCAGAATAGGGGTGTTTCTTCTTACATAGCTGCCCAGATAGATCTAAGGCTGAAGGCATGGCGTGACTCATAACAATAGGTTGAACTCGAACTTCAGAGGTTACGGAGTCACGTGAACCAAATGAGATTAAGTATCAGCAAGAAAATGAAAGCTAAGGCTGATTTGCTTCAGTCTTTAGAATCATATCGAGCTGAGGTAGCCCACTTAGAAAAGGAACACGCAGAGGCTAAGGATGCTGAGGGCATTTTGGAGCTTGATTTGGCTTAGGCGGAACATGTTGAAACAGACCTATTCAGACAATTGGAGCTCCAGGACAAAAAGCTTACCGAAACAGAACAAGAAGTCCTCAAGGTTCAGAATACCAGCGAGCTTAAAAGCTAACCTGATAGCTGAGTTTGAACAAGCTTATGTGGAAAAGTTTCCTACATTTGAGGCGCAAATCCGTAGCTACAAGTTGTCTTTAGATTAATAATTCTTTCTTGTATCGGCACTTCTTTTGTATTTCCTTAAACTTTTTCTCGTAAAATAAAGCATATTTTTTTGCTCATTCAAGTTTTATTATGATTACTCATTCTTGTTTAGAATAAATAAACATAATACTTGTAGAATTTTTGGCAAATTCTTAGCTGTTAATGGATTTGATGTGCCTTTATCGATTACCGTTTGAATCGGGCTTGCATGTAGATTATCTAAATTCGTTCTATATGTAATGTTGCGCTAAAAGAATGAACTATTTCAGACTTTATACTATAATATTGAATATGTAGGTTACATGTGTTAGATGTAGGCTTATATCTATTAAGGGATCAGGATAATGTCTCCATGCATAAAAGGCATGGATTCAAAGGTTGTTAACTTTAATAATAATTACCGGCTACGATATTGAATACATAGTCTTTGTCATTTTTACGGGAACATACCACCCGACAACGTGTGTTAGACGCAGACTTATCTCTAATAAGAGATCGAGATAACGTCCCCCATGCATAAAAGGTATGGATTCGGAGATTATTAACTTAATAATAATCACCGACTACGATATTAAATACGTAGGCTTTGTCATTTTTATGGTAACGTACCACCCAGTAATGTATGTTAGATGTAGACTTATCTCTAATAAGGGATCAAGATAACATCCCTCATGCATAAAAGGTATGGATTTAGAGATTATTAACTTAATAATAATCATTGGCTATGATATTGATTACGTATGCTTTGTCTTTTTTACGAGAACGTATCACCCGGCAACGTGTGTTAGATGTAGACTTATCTCTAATAAGAGATCAAGATAAAGTCCCCCATGTGTGAAAGACATGGATTTTAGTGGTGTCTTCTCTTGGGGCAAAGACAAACCCGGTGCGGAGAGGAAGAATTTTATATTCTATCTTCAGCTTGTCTTCTCTTGGGGCAAAGACGAACCCTGTGCTGGAGAGAAAGAATTTTATATTTTATCTCCTGCTGTAAAAGAAATTCAAATTGAGATCTCCACTTCGAGAATCTAGAAGGTGAAACTAAGAGTAAGATCTCCACTCAGAGAATTGAAAAGATCTAGATAACCCTAACTTTTATAGGATTGGTTACTTAATCTAAGAATGAATTTCTCGTTTATCGAGATGAAATTCTAACTTCGGTCCTAACTGTTTGAAGGTTTAACCAAGCAAGAATTTTGAAATGACCCTAACTGTAGGAATGTTTGATCGTCTGATGTGGGTGGACGACTCTCGTTTATCAAAAGAAAATTTTGATTTTAGCCCTAACTGTTTAAAGGTTTGACCAAATGGGAGTTGAGATGGTCCTAACTGTTTAAAGGTTTGATTGTTCAATTTGAAAGTAGGCCTCTCGTTTATGGAAAGAATCGAGAGGGGATTTTGGCTTTGGTCCTAACTGTTTAAAGATTTGACCAAATGGGAGTTTGAGATGATCCTAATTATTTAAAGATTTGATCGTTCAATTTGAAAGTGGACCTCTCGTGCATAGAAGGAATCGAGAGGGAATTTTAGTTTTGGTCCTAACTATTTAAAGGTTTGACCAAATAGGAGTTTGAGACGACTCTAACTGTTTAAAGGTTTGATCGTTCAATTTGAAAGTGGACCTCTTGTTCATGGAAGGAATCGAGAGGGGATTTTGGATTCGGCGCTAACTGTTTAAAGGTTTGACCAAATGAGCAGTGGGAGTGAAGGTACAAATAACAGTGAGAATATTGACTTGTACAAATCATTCAGTGGGGGTTTTTAGTGTCAAGTGGCTAGGACTTAATACGAAGGGGTTTGATAATCATCATGGATCAGCAAATTGAAATTTTGGATGTCGTGTCAGGACTTCAATAGTGGGAGTGTTAAAGACTTAGACACGGTGGGAGTTTAAATGGATTTAACCATGAAAATTTTTGGTGGACCTACCATCAATTAATTTGATTAGTTAGGGATTTTGTGGTAGAGGACTGTGAATTATTAAGCACTTTAAAATTATACCCTGAGAGTTTCATGAGAAAAGATTGACCATATACAGTCGTTGAATCTCATCTCAACGAAAAGAGTGCTCCGAAAGTTACAGTGGGAGGATTTTAATCGTCTTGGAGATGTTTAAATAGCCACAGTGAGAGGTTCTTAATCATGATTAAGAATCAATTATTCCGATGATTGGTTTTCACCTTGAATAATTGGTTTTTGATTATCTTTAAGAAAACCATATGTAGTATTCTCCAAGAACTTTCCATTAGAATGTATTGAGGTATTCCACCTCCAGCTCTTTGGTGAACCCGAATCCAATTGTATTCGGTCATATTGTTAGGTTATCCTTAATAATATTAAGAGTAGTATTCCCCAGGAACTTCCCGTTGTTGGAAATACGAGAAGTAGTTTAACCTTGTATACCCATCGGAGGAAAGAAAGAAGTAGTTTATACTCTTATACTCTTTGGAGTTTTGGAGAAGCAATTTATACTTGAATATTCTTTGGAGTATTCCCCGTTCTCATTTGGCTTGTTTCACTATTATGATGCCGGCGTCAATCAAGGCTTGGATTCTGTTTTTGAGAATGAAGTAAGCCTTAGTGGGATGAAGAACCCTCCTGTGGTACGCATATTATTTTAGGTCTAAACTCTTGTTGGCTTCCTCCTGATTTTTAATAGGTGGCAGCTCAATTTTGTCGTTGTTCATGAGATAGTTGAAGATGGCTAGAACCACATCGTCCTTGAAGGAGTACTGTTGCATTTGAGGTAGCTGTTGTGGTGATTGTTGTCGCAATTGTCGCTATAATGTTTGATTAACGTCAATAGTAGTTACATGCACTGTCGGTTGGCCTCTTTCAGCCTTTTTCTTTTGAGGAAGCATTCAGCCTGTTCACCGTATAGTTTTAACTCCTTTTAGGTTTTGGATGGTATGCCCCCAGGGCTTCTAGGATATTAATGGAGAGATTGTTGTGGCATGTCTGTAAGATGAACTCCTCTGTGACAGGATTCCTACTATTCATTACCTTGTTATAGAAGCATTTGATAAAGCCATCAACTGACTCCCCATCCTTCTGTTTCTCATCCACCAGAGCTCTAATTAATACTTCAGTGTCATCATCGAAGAAGTTACTGAGGAACAGATTTTCCATATCCTCCCAGTAGTTGACGCTCCCTGGTTTGAGACGTCGATACCAATCGAAGGCGGCCCCATGAAGGGTGCCTACGAATGATCGAATCATCAAGGGATCATAACCATAAATCATACCTAAGTGAGACTTGAAGTAAATCAAGTTCTGAGTAGGAGAGCCTTTCCCGTCGAATGACGTGAAATTAATCAAACTAAACTTTAGCGGGTATGGAATTGACTCCTACTCCCTCGGGTATGGGCATAGAATACCTATCTTTTTCACCTCTTGAGCTGACATCAAAGTGTTAACTTTGTTCTCGAGCTCTTTCATTTTCTTATCCTCACCCGTACTTTTCTTCGGGGGAAGTTGAGGAGGTTCAACTGGACCACCCCTAACATTATTATTGTTAGGGGGGTGTCAGCAAGAATGTGTTCATTCACTTCTAAGTCACTATCAACCATAGTTATTTGAACAGGCACGATATTGCACCAGCTAGACTCAGCCGTTGACTAGGCTCAGGTTGTTGATGAGATTGTTGAGTTTGCAATTCTCTCATCTGTTGCATAGTCAATTCCATCTTTGTTCTCATCTCATCTCTGATTTCTTCTCGCTGCTTAGCCAGAGCTTCTTGCAGCATTTGAGCTAATTGGTCAGGTGTGATGGTGAATGCCTCCCTAGCATGTCCTACACTGAATATTGTGCCATTGGACGTGATTGCAGAACAAGTATCTGAGAGCTCCTCATCTGAAGACAACCCTTCGTACATTCTTTTATAATCTCTATGTCTAGTGGTCCTTAGTTGTAGCCGTGATATTCTCTGAGAGAGCTTCTGATCAACTCTTCTCCCTGGAGAAAAGTCGAGGTCAGAATTGGTTGAACACCGTTTTCCTCTATCTACCATATTGATGATGACTTCTGGGAGTTCATCATCTTGAATGACTGATCTTTTCTTTCAAAAATGCCTCAGTTTGGGCTTTGACGCTTCGGTGGAAAGTCTCTAAAATACAGAAACTCTTGGTGGAGTGCTTCTAGAATAACTACATTCAGATAGTACTGCTCTGATGAGTCTTTCACATGAGCAATAAGGACTTGTTTCTCGAACATTCCTCTTCTGAGATTTATTCTTACCTCTAACCTGATAGTACAACTCATCGACATGAAAGCTGGAGCATCCTATCTTCTGTTAATGTGATTGGACCTTGTTGAGATGCTCAAAATGACTTGCCGTTGACTTTGAGTGACCCAAGATTACGTCAGGAGTCGTACATTTTGAACCACTCCCTTACGGATGTGGAGTCTTAACGGGCTCCTGAGTTCCGATACGAACTCCCAAGCGTGTGAAAATTGGAAGTTTTCGCTCCTAGGATTTATTCACCAGCATGAGAAGTCATTTGGGATTTATTCACCAGACCAAGCATTCTTTGACTAGAGCTTTGTATCGATCCTCGTACAAAAGACCAAGGTGATCCGTCATTGTAATTCTAAAGTTTGATAGGCCAGGGCTGACCTAAGGCTTCACTGGTGGCTTAGCAGATGTAGTTGCAGCAGATGAACGAGGAGCGAACGTCGACAGAGTCGAAGGAGAGCCTTCGGGAGATGGCCTTTGTCCTAGACATTTACGTGTGTCTCAGATATGGCTCCCTTTGCCGAGATAGCTACTAGTGTCTTGGATAAGGCCCATTTGGCCGAGATGCTCGCAAGTGTCTCGTTTGAAGGAGGTATTCCGCGATTCTAATTTTCGCTCAAGTTCAGATTTTGGGATCCAAATTTTGTGAGTTCTCTGTGATTCTTTCGAAACCATTTCCTTCTTCTCTTCTTGTGTTTGTTGTAAGAGGGCACGAGCACGAGTGGTTTGTCATTGAGGCAACTGGACCACTCGTTATTTCCTCGACTCTAGATCCGTGTAGTAGCGAACCCTGTCGACTTGTTCCAAGGTCTTAGCCATTTAATGAGCACGACGTTGACGTTGTCTCTGATGAGCCCTCTTCGTCAGTGTCAGTGAGCTTTGATTCAATGACTCCTTAACTAGAGAGGTGTCATTGTGAGCAGAGGTCTCAGCCTTGTCGATTGCCGGAGAGGAGTTGCGAGGGGAAGCCTCAACAATAATTGGGTGAGATTCTTCACCCATAGCCTTCATCGGAATTAAAAACCGAAAAACCTTCTTTGAAGATGATATCTTCCTGCATTTACGGGGTGAGGAAGACTTTGAATATGAGGATGACAGGTACTCCTCAAATTTTGCTTGGTTGAACTCGTATTCGACCACGGATTCAACTGGTATCTTGATCGACTTCGACACTCCGGTCTTAACAGCGAGATCGTTGGCTCCCACTGTGGTCACCAGCGTGTTTGCGTCAAAAATTATTTTATTTGTTGAACTCATTATAAATCGTTTATTGAATATAATGAATTCAAAGAAACAAGCCTTTTTATAAGACTTATTGTTACAAACAAATAACCTCCTAGAAACACACACAGAGGACGTTTATCATCCGCTGCTTGCATGTGATATTTGCATGTGCCAAGGGTGTGTTAGCATATGGACGACCGAATCACAGATCCAAGTTGAATCGTGAAGAATGCTTAAGGTCAATATTTCATTTTAGAAACAAAGACAAAAGTGGATATCTTAGCAAAGTAAGATAAAACACTCTTATCAAGATCAAGTCAAAGCTTAGTCTCGAGGGAACGCCGAAGGCTCTTGGAAGTGCTTAAAAACAACGAAGACTCTTTTTCTCTTGCTTAAAATCACTAAATTGCTTAAGTCTCTGCCTTTTCTGCCTTCGTCCTCATCAATAATGGTCCTAGGAGGGTATTTATAACCTATAAGAACTGTAACTGAAGTCTGAAGTTGAAAAGAAACTATGTCAAAGAACCTCTGTTTCTGAGACACTTGTGGCTGTCTTAGAAACAAGGCTCATTTTTTACAGTTTTGTAACTGCTTCAACCACGTTTAATTACCATTATTCTAGCAGTTATGGGCGAGATTTTTACTTGTAACGCCCCCCCCCCCCACACACACACATTTATGGATGATCCCCAGCGGTTATAAAGCCATGTGGATCGCACAAAACTCGAGAAAACCATCACCAAGTCCACTCTAGTTTCCGAGACAGTCGCAAGTGTCTCGAAAACTATGATTTGTCTTTATAGCTTCCGAGACAGCCGTAACTGTCTCGGAAACTATGAGTTTTCTCATAGTTTCTGAGACATGTTTTGTGCCTCGAAACTTGTGTCGTACGCTTTTTATGCATTTCTTGATCTTTGGCTTTGGATGATCCTTTATAACTCAGATAATAACGTTTATCGTCTTCTCTTCATCTTGAGCTATGTATGGTAATCTATAGGTAATTTTTGGCGCCTACAATGATATTGACTATGAAGAGACTTTTACTCATGTTTTAAAAATGACATACATTCGCACTGTTATTGCTGTTGCAGCTATAAAACATTGACCTTTGTATCAAATAGATGTTAAAAATGCTTTTCTTAATGGTGATATGTTTGAGACAGTGTACATGCAGCTACCTCCTGCCTTTCCTGCTCCTCCAGGACATGCCTGTCGCCTTCGTCGTGCTATATATGGTCTCAAACAGGCTCCTCGGGCTTAGTTTGAGTGTTTCCGGCAATCTCTTCTTTCTATTAGTTTTAGTGAAAGCCTACCTGACTATGCTCTATTTCATCGGTCCTCAGCCTCCGGTACAGTCATACTATTACTTTATGTTGATGACATGATAATCACTAGGAGTGATTCCTCTGTCATTACTTCATTAAAGCAACATCTTCAGAATCAATTTGAGATGAAGGATCTTGGTTCCCTTTGTTACTTCTTGGGTATTGAGGTTACTTCCTCCTCTCGTGGCTAGCTTCTCTCTCAGTAGAAGTACATTGCAGATATTCTTAAGCGTGTTACTCTCAGTGATCCTTCCATTGCTACCACTCCTCTATCCATACTGATGGAAATGAACTTGAAGCTTCAACTTGATGATGACAATCCCTTACCTCAGCCTACTCGATATCAAGAGCTTATCGGAGCATTGGTTTATCTTTTAGTAACACGTCCGAATATCGCTTATGCAGTACACATCTTGAGCCAGTTTGTCAGTAGTCTAACTTCCATTCACTATGCATCTCTCATTCGGGTTCTTCGATATCTCCGTGACACTATAACACAATCATTATC
>NC_033802.1:8246666-8311095 GCF_001876935.1 Asparagus officinalis
CCTCAGACTTGTCTTTGTGTCTTCGTACATATTCTGATACTGGATGGGCTGATGATGTAGACACTCGATGTTCAACTACTAGCTTTTGTATTTTTCTAGGTTCATCTCTCATCTCTTGGTGTAGTAAGTGTCAAGCCGTTGTCTCTAGTTCTAGTGTAGAGTTTGAGTATAGAGCGTTGGTAGACACCACATTTGAGCTCAAATAGCTCCGCACTCTTCTAAGAGATCTCAATGTCTTTATTACTTCCTCTATCACTTTATACTGTGATAATCAGAGTGACATCTCTATTTCTACAAATCTAGTATTTCATGAGCGTACCAAACATATTCAGGTGAATTGTTATGTAGTACAACAGGAGCATGTTGCTGGAAATATTACACTCTCATATGTTCCCTCTAAGGAACAAGTGGTAGATTTATTTACCAAGGCTCAAACTATTTCTGCGTTTTGCTATTTCTTGTCCAAACTCTCGGTGTTCGATCCAACGTGAGTTTGAAGGGGGTGTTAGATAATATCAGCCACCCTATGTGTGCCTAACCGCCTCAGCTGCCTCCTAGCTGTCTCAGCCGCCTCCTAGTGTGTCTACTACTGATTGTGTATATGGGCTACTTATTGTGTATATATCATGTAAATCTGATCATCAAACATACAGAGTTCTCTTTAATACCAAATTAACAGATAGATTTATCCTGTCAAGTTTAAAATCTTAACAAATAGTTTTTCCTTGAACGCAATAATTTAAAATCAAAAAGTTACAAAGTAAATATTTGTTAGACCCTAGAGGGGGGTGATTAGGGTATTATGCTAATCTAATCCGATTTTATGCCAATTAAAACTTATTTAATAAATTATTCTTACAAGATAGATATACAATATGTTATGAACAAAAATATGTAATATGAACAAAGAGATATATCCTATATGGTGAAATATATGCAAGGATATATAAACACAAGTGTAAATAAATGTGACACAATAAAGAGATATATGATGTGAGCACAAATAAAAATGAACGCCAAGCAAACACAAACACATAATATGTTTACGAGGTTCGGTCCCCACGACCTACGTCCCCGCTCCTCACCTCAAGGAGATCTCCACTATCACAACCCAGTTTGGAAGTCGGAACTTCTACACACTCGGTTTTCAAGCTCACTGAAAACTCTCACAATCAATCACTATACAATCACACTATACGCACTAAGTGTTGGTCTCTAGCCCGTGTCCTCCTCCTCAAGTTCTCGGATATAACCTATTCCTAGGTTCGTCAACCGACGCCACTCCTCTTGGATTCGACCCCGTTTCTCACCACACACTTTTCTCGGTGTACAAATGTATTACAAGTGATACTCACAATATAAGCTCAAATATAATGTTTTGTTCTCTATAATGAATGAGAACACAATGAAGCTCACTCTCACTAATTCACACATCAATACCCACTAATATATTGTATGAAATAATCTAAGCTTAATAAGGGTGTGTGTGATAAATGAGAACAATGAAATTCTACCTCATTTTAATATAGCAAGATATAAATATGAAATTGACAATCAATCAACTATATAAAAGAGTTTAGAAAAATATCTCTATAAACACAAAGAACTGAAGAAATGATGATGATGATGAATTCCTCAATTGAAATTGAAAGCTTCTTCTTTGTGTAAAACTTCTCTTTTGAAACAAAACTTGAAACAAGGCTTTAAACACCTCTTAAACACTTGTAAACTTAATTAAACAAATCTCTAGGTTGGTCAGAATGTTAAATGCATTGGGGGTATTTATAACAACCCAAAACATCAGCAAGAACCCAAGTAAAAAGACCAAAAGCCAGAAGAAGACAAAAACTAAAAGTAGCTGTTACAGTGTTATGAGTCGACTCAGTATTGTTCATGAGTCGACTCATAAGTAGTCGTTAGAGGCTAAAAACCAACTTATGGGTCGACTCATAAAATTCATGAGTCGACTCATAAACCATGGGTCGACTCATAAGATCATGAGTCAACTCATCAGAAACAAACTCATTTTCCAGCACAGTTTGTGAGTCGACTTATGACAGGCATGGGTCGACTCAATTTGATGGGTCGACTCATGATGTTGTAAGTCGACTTATCAGAAACAAATTGTAAACTACGCAGCAGTTTGTGAGTCGACTCAATACTGTTCATCAGTCGACTCATAAACATGTACACAGAAAATTTTAACTTTGAACCTTGTTAAAAAATATCAAATAAATTCTAAAAATTGTAAAACTTTGGGAATAGTTTATAAACATGATATTAAACATATTTGTGTAGAAATTTTGGAAATTACATTTTCCATTTGTTAAAGATCATCGTTTTAGCAAATGTGCACATATATGTGTAAATATGTAAACATATACATTTGATTTTGATAAAGAGGTGTATTGCAAAACTTTTGTAAAACGTTTTTATAAACAATATACAATGTAAACATGATGTTAAACCAAAGCCACATTGTTTTCACGAAACGAAACAACTGTGTGTGTATAAATATATATTGAGCTTAGAAAATAACACACGATATATACAATAATACCTAAGTGATTGTAAACATGGCTGATCTGAATCTTTAACTCTGATATAAACCTGTAATAAGCCACAATCACTAGGAAACAAAATTAGTTATAAATTGTTTGTAAAATCATCAAAACAAAACAAGAGTGTAGGTTCAAAACCAGAACCCTAACAATATTTTCTACATAAAATTAATTACAATAATAAAAATATAAAAGGGTGAATTTTTTAGTCCAAGGGTTTCTTGGAATGACTGTATTCTTTTTGGGTTAAAAAAATCTTTAGAAATATTACAATATTAGAAAGTAATATTTCAGAAATATACAATATTAGACATTTTTAGGACAGTTAATAGACCGATTTAGAAGTAGATAAAAATTTAAAATTTCAAAGAGTAGATTAACTATCTAGATTGTAGATCTTTGTAATTAAGACATAAAATTGCATATGCATTTACAGAATAGAGTTGAGAATTTTGTAATTTTCCTCATAGAAAGGAAACTTATCAAAAGTAAAGGGATTTCATTTATTACATATAACTAGAACCAACGGAAAGCAACAAAAACACACGAATAATCATGTGAAAGATCACTAATTACCACTTTTTAATTTGTTTCTTAAAGTCACATCTGTAAGCTGATTTTCCTTTTTCTCAGATGAACTCTAGTCTAGAGGTAATTTGTCTTAGTCTTGTCAGTTCCAAGCTATCTATTAGTCTTTCGCTTCTCACGAATTAAAGGGAAACAAGTATTAAAATATAAGTTCAAAGGTGCAAAGTTCTAAATAATATCAAAGAGGTACATATCTATTCCTCTATATAAACGAGAGAATCTAAGATTTGCTGTAGCATTATTATTGTAGCAAACATGAAATTGAATACTTTGTTTTTGAAAAAACGTTACTACAACACAAGGGAACACTATGGCAGAGACGGGATATTGCAATAATTTAAATTTTAAAAAATACTATAGCAGTTAAACCAGAATTTCTATAATGAGAAAAAAAATATGCCGTGCTTTGCACGGTGTTCACACTAGCACGAGGAAGACTATTAGCAATTTACCTGCGTGCGCTGAGTTACGCTTAACTTACATGCGCGCGCCATGCAATAATAAATTTTTAAAGGGTCAATCTGTAAAACACGTGTATTTTCCCTTTGAACTCGCAACAGAAACCCAGCTCCTCCGCCAACAAATCCTCTATAAATAACCCCCTCTTTCTCTCTCACCTGCTCCCAAAGAAAAAGAAAAAAAAAGAACAAAGAAAGAAAATTTCCGAAAAAGGAAAATGCCGACTGGCTCGGCGAATGCGAGCGGAATCAAGCTCCAAAATCCTCCAGAACGTCCAAATCCAAACCCTAACCCCAATCTCGACCCGATGTCGGCGAGGGCCCCTCCGGCGAGGCGGCGGCGCTCCACCAGCCCCAGTTCCTCTCTCGCGAGGAGGTCCTCCGCCGGCGATCTCTCCGCGCGAAGAAGCTCTCTAGGGTTTATCGGAGGCACTATTGGGCGCTGATTGAGGAGATTAGGGCTAAGCATCGGGACTACTATTGGGAGTTTGGGAAGAGCCCTTTGGAGGGGGAGGAGGAGGAGAATGAGGAGGGGGAGAGGAAAAGGTGTGGGACTTCAGGGTGCAAATCGAAGGCGATGCCGCTGACGACGTACTGTCATCAGCACATATTGTCTGATAAGAAGCAGACTCTGTACAAGGGCTGCGCGTTTGCGACGAAAAGGTACCAAGTTTTCAATTTTTTGTAGGACTTCGTGTGGATTTTAGTAAAGAAGCGTATATGAAATTTTGGGCCTTTGGTATACATGGGATTGATGCGTTTCCTCCCTCATGATTACAAATAAACCGTACATAAAAACTAGAGAAATTTTACAAGAAATACTTCAAGAAACACTCAGAACCAGTCACCCGTCTTCATTGTTTTGCAAACGCTGCTGATTAGGATGCGTTTCCTCCCTCATGCTTCTTTTAGGTGGTTTGAATGCCCACTACTTTATGGGGAATTCTGAGGGGTTACATGCTCACATACTGTCTCCGCAGCATCAATTCTATATGTATGGTTATTTCATTTTTATTATTTTTGAAATAAAAATAGTTAAATACATGGTACGTGGCATAATGAGAAGATTCATTTGGAGAATTTTTTTTTTATTTCCTTGGAAGAATAATGTTAATTATACGGTAAAGCTAAATATGCATATGCGGTTTTTTAAAAAAATCTCCTGGAGAAGTAGAAACTTTGACTTAACATGCAACCAATTTGTACATAAACATAAGTGGGTCAAGTTTGCTCTGGGTCTAGACTCTAGAGGTGTCCGGATGCTGAGATGATAAAAGGCTAATTGGCTAGATGGTTGTATGGGGTGCCTACTTTTGTAAAGTAGAAAAAGTTTAAACTTTACAGCTCTAAATGTACTATATCTCTTTCTTACATTTTAGGTGTTATTTCATGTATTGTGTAAATTTGGGTTTTGCATATTAGCTTCATGGACTAATAGGACGTAGTCGGTGCTTGGATATCTATTCGTTGTATTACAATCATTTGCCACGGAGAGAAAGCCAAGAACAGAAAAAAAGTAGGGAGCGAATGAGAAAAAAAAAACCATGAGAGCATGCCGCAGACATAAATTATACTTGTATTGCCTTTGTCATATTTTAGAAGTGCATCTTATCACAATACAGTTTTCTTCCAAAAGCCTCTAGATTACAGGAAAATAAAAATTCCAATTCCCATTTAATACATTTACAACCTCAATTCATCCCCGAGGCCCATGTTTATTTCTTCTAAAACCGCCATGTCGGTGCGTACATAAAGCCTAATCTTGTCTTCTGTGGATGTATCTAGTCCTCTCTCATACGAAGTCTGAAGTGTAAATTGATCACAGTTCCTTCTCCATATTACCTTTCCTTATAAGGTTTCCTTCCCTTTCCATACATAAAGCTGTTACCTACTTTCCTTTTAAAACTTGTCTTTAAAGATTGGGTCATTTGCACTTAAGTTAAATACCCCAAAAGCAAAGGTTACCTCATTTTTAACTTTGATACCTGAAAATTTTTTTGCCCAAAAAATATCCCAAAGTTAAACAAAATCTTAAACTTTGATATCCCAAAGTTCAATGAAATTAAACTTTGATACCCCAAACTTAATTTTTTTCATTAAAATTTTGTTAAAATTTGTGGTATCAAAGTTTAAATTTTGTTAAAGTTGGGTATCAAATTTAAATTTTATAAAAACTTTTTTTTATTGGCCAAAAAATTAGGGTATCAAGCTTGAAAATGAGGTAAACTTTGGGGTATTTTTTAGGCCCGCCTCCCAAGAGAGAGAGAGAGAGAGAGAGAGAGACTTTGGGGGTATTAAAGTTGAAAATAGAGTGACTTGGGGTTATTTTTTTTGACAGTTGTTATCATTTAAATATAGCACTTTTAGAATTGCTGCCCAACAAAATAATATACCGCTCTCATCCAACTAACACTTGAGATAATTGAAAACTAAACTGTAATTTAACCTTTCAAAGAAATCAAATAGTAAATTTTATTTATTCAAGTGATTCAGAGGGTTTTAATATGCAGATCATTTTGCTTCAAGAGTAGTTGCCCCATAAGCAAACTTATTTTCAGAGGCATGCAGCTGTCCATTGGCACTCAAATGGATCAGATTCTTTATTAATTTAGGGAACACGATGTCCCATTATGATATGTTTTTTTAATCATTACTCGGACAACTATTTAGCATGATAACATTTTTGATATTCCAGTTTAATATTGTATCACACTTTATCGTGTAATTTTTGCAACTTTCAAATAAACCTACTATCTAGCATAGGTATATACATGTCACACTCAAGATGCCTTGATGGTGAAAGGGTAGCCACGCGAGATTTATCTCGTGCTAAAGAGCGTGGAGGTTCGAATCCTCTTCAAGGCATCATACTGATTAACTCATTGAATGAAGACTTCAGTGGACTTGTCTATGAAATATAAGCAACCGAGAATTTATGAGTATATGTTTTTTTTTTCTTTTAAAGTTCCTTGTTCGTGCTTTATGTTTGAAATATTTCCCTAATGAACAATGGTCTTACCTATGCTTCATAACAGTCACTTCTTCTCAGTGAATACCGGTCTTTTGTTAGCTCGAGTTTATTTTCAAACTTGTGTTAATCTTGTGTTATCTTTTTATGCTAAAATCAATAACATTTTTTTCCTTTTCCCCCTAATTTACTTAATAATTTATAACCTTATTGTATAAGTTAGTTATCTTACGTGTCGTAGAGACATGACTCATTAATAAATTTGTTCATTTAATACAATCTCTTAATATCACTGTATCACACTATCTGTTTATGTTATATTTTGACATATTTTACTCCTTAATCATCACTCTGTTCAGTGTAAATATACGCTACTGCTTTGGTCTCTATGACACCCTACTGTTTGTGGCTTTAGATTGTCATATAAAAGGTTGTTGGTCTCAACAGGTATCCTTATGGCTTATTGATGCTCTTTTGTTCATACTATTTGCTATCTGCCTGCTATCTTCTAAAGCTAGGCAGCAGGTTCAGTTTGGTCTCATGCTTCCTCACCTTTCCTTTTCCCCCTTATAAAACAACTGCAAGAATGACGTTCCCTAGTTTGCATGAGAAACACAAGATGAAGGGACGAAACAAAAGGAAAAAAAAAATCAATGAAAGCCTTTGTCCACCCCACAGCGCTACCAACCAACTGCTTTCTACTAATCACCACTGTGACAAACACATTTCTGCTCTCATTGGTTAGGTGTTTTTCCAAAAACAGAGATTGATGATTATTTCTCTGCCCTGCTATTGCTAAGACCAAAATTGTTTGATCCTGTCATTTAGGTTAGACTAGTGCTTTATTTTTCATGCTATATTTGCTTAAAGAGGCTCTCCTAGTATACAATAGCATGTACTAAATAGAACTTGCATGTATGCATTGACTTGCAACTTCATTACATAAACGTCTTGATGCAGTTGCAAATTTATTAGACCTTCTTCTGGTAGCTGTTGTGTTGTGTTTCTATGTTTTAGCATGCACATTTTCCCATGGAGGTGTCTAAAATTACAGTTAGTCTCTCCGACATTACAAACATGGCCAATAATAACTCTAATGTCTTGGGCATCATATAGGGAACTTGTGCTTGTGCTGTAGGCATTCTTCTCGTATTCTTCATCTATTATTTGTGCTGAAAATATGTGTTTAAGAGTCAGTAGGGATACAATCATCTCTTCCCTTATGAAACAACTGTTTGCTATACTGAGTATTCATGCTGTTTTTCAGTTAATTTTGATTTGTTGGTATTGCACAGTTCACAGCCTAAATGTGGGAAGCCAATTCTTAGATCTACAGTGCCATCTCTCTGCCATGTGCACTATCAGAGGAATCAGAGGCAGATTTCACAAGCCTTGAAGAAGGCAGGCCTTAATTCTTCGAACAAAGCTCCTCCTAAGTTTCATGTCTTAATTTCTGAATGTGTGAGGCAAATTCAAGCCAGAAGAAGAGAAAAGTTGATGGCAACCACAACTGCAGATAAGGTTAACAATGTTGGTTAAATCTTCTATGGTTGTGGTTTGCATTTCAGGAAGAAAGAAAGCAGAAAATTGCAATTATGTGATAAGGTTAGGAAAATTAGTTCAACCTTATATAATCATGGTTTTGTTTGTTTCTGTTTAGTTTTTTGATTCTTCACTGAGGACAACTGATACGAGAGAGATGCGCGTCATTGGCAAGAAACCTCCTCCAGTGGAAAAGAAATTCACTAGTTTACGAGGTAAACTCAAAGCTGCTTCTTTTTTTTTTCCTTTCTTTTTAAACACTGTAGTTGCAACTTGTTTGCTTTATTTATCTTTTTCCCATGTAAGATTCTTGAAACTAGCTTCCATTCTGCTAGTCCTTCACCAGTTTGTCTCGCTATCATATTCCAGTTTCAGCTTAGTTTCAGCTTTCCGATAGTTGTTTCATTAGGGTGTTTCGAATACTGAATGACAGGTAGAGAAGAGAAATACTTTCTCGTCACTATCTATTTGGTCCTGGTTAGATGATAGAAGGTGAAAAGGTACAAAATCGAGGTCGAAATTTATGTGCCATTCACCTTTTTCGTGTAAACTGTTTTATTATTAGAAGAAGTGGTTAGTGGAAAGTGGATAGCATGGGTGGAGAGAATAAAATATTAATCTCTCTTTTCTCTTAATTCATTTTACATTTACTCTCTCAAGAATGTTAAGAAAGTGAAAACGGTGTTAAACAGTTGATGCAACACCCTCACTTTTCATTTACTTGTAGAACACTTTCCAACTGCTAAACAAGAAACAAAATAGAAAGTGGACTACTGTCCAAATTTTGATCCATTTTTCATTTACTTTCTAGTTGTCAAAGATGTCTTAATGGCTCATGAACTTTGCTTTTTTTATCAATGGTTTTTGTTTATAACCGCCTGAAGTGGCTATTTTGTTGTTCGGGCTAGAGGAATAATAGTCAAAAGGGTTAATTGTGGATAGATCCCTTGTATTGGTATTTTGAACAAGCTATTTCTCTGGTTTTATTGTTGTAAACAGACTTCTTGAGTAAAATTCTTTTTCACTCTTACCTTCAAAGATAATTGTTTTTTGACAAATAGACCCTTGCGGGTGAAAGAGTCAAAAAATTTCACTCAGGGGGTGGTCTATCAGCAACAACAAAACCAGATGGGTAGTAAGTTCAAATTTCAAAAGATGGGTATGACAGGGTTCTATCTACAATGAACCCTAATTAAAATATGCTATCTTCTGATTGGTAGTATTTGTTGCAGGGAGGTTGCAGGACAGCGTTGGGAGGATGATGGCCTCAAGCCCTGATAAGGCACAACTTTCCCCCTCCATGACCAAGGTTAAGTGATGCCGTTGGGGTCTCACCAAAAATTGAATTCTTTCCGGGGGCTTACCAAGATGTAAAAAAATGTTCTCGGGTTTTATCAAAATTGATTTTTCTAATAAAAAGGTTTGCTCAAGTATCTAGCATTGAGCTGATGTTTAATTTTTTTTATTTCACATTGTATAGGACATTAGTTACAGCTACGTTTGTTTTTGGAAAGAGTTGTAAATTTGTGGCATTGATGTTTCTGATAGGTTGCTACGGAAGTACTCGCAAATTGTTTTGTTTTGTAATTTTTACTGCTTGAGTTCCTCTCCTCCTCCATCCCCTTCTTTTAGTTCAATACTAGTTGAGATGCACGTGCAATGTACGTGGTTGGATATCATAATTATTTAAATTAATAAAAATAGAGTTAAAATAAAAAATAATTTTTTTTGTGAGATTGATCATCAACTCAATAATCTCTCTCAAATAAAATATTGTCATTGTTTCATTCAACCCAGATTGTGGCCACGTGATTTATTATTTATGAGTTATAAACACATTAATCTAACACAACATCTCTATTTATTAGTATCTTGAAATCTTTAAAAGATGGGTGATCATTCAATTCACAAATAAATTTTGCATATAAATTTACTTGCAAATTGTCCATTAAAAATTTAGTTGTGGTTTGACTCATATTCACGTTAACTTTTAGTTGTTTTTTCGCTCATATTTATATTATCTAATATTCTCATTCAATTTTATTGCTCATTCTATGTGTCATAAAGTAAAACTAAAAGTATGAATAATTATTTTCTGCGAAATTAGAGCAGGGAAATTATGTGAAATTAGAGCAGAGAGATTATGATATATTTTCACCATGTGCTCTAAATATAATTTTTTTATGCAGGGCCCCTATCAAATCTTACCCTAAACGATGTGGATGAAAAATGCTATTATAACTCACTTGCTTAGGGAAATTGTATTGTATATAGGACACATAACTCATCTGGAATATCCACATCTACTAAGTGGATTTTGCTATTACGAGAGCAACATATTGGTGACTCGTATTCAATTTTTTTGTCTCTATAAAAGACACAAGAATTTAGAGTGCATAGCTTATATATCGCAAAAAAACATATTGGTTCATGAATAATTTTTCCTAATAACGAAATTATTACAACGATATTATTATTCAATATTAAATCAATTTTATTATGTAAGATTATATGACCATTTTTAATAAATTATAATATATATATATATATATAAATCTCGATGCTTTATGACTAGTAGTTGGGCTCCACAAAATATGTAACTTTACATTGCAGTTTGCTATTTGTAGTACTGTTGTTAATATCATTACCTTTCCTCTTTATCTTATTATTCAGGTTTTTCAAATGTAAGTTCTCTTTTGCTAATCACTCAATTGGCTATATTTAGTTTTTATAATATCTGAGGTTAGAATTATATATATATATATATATATATATATATGAAAACCTCGATTCTTATAGTCAATAGTTGAGCTCCACAAAATAGGTTAACTTTACATTATAATTTGCTATTTATAGTACTATTGGCAATGCATTGCCTTTCCTCTTTATCTAATTATTCATACTTTTCTGATGTAAGTTTCTTTTGCTAATTACTTAATTGGCTATAATTAGTTTTTATAATATCAAATGTTAGAATATTCTCTTCTGTTTAAAAAGTATTGACATGATTTTTAAAAAATATATATATACACCTAGTTGTAATAGTATATACTTCAGTTTAACTCAAACATTAGTTTGAAGCCATTTAGAGTGAGGTCCTTTCTACGCTAGAATGATGATATAGTGATTACACAGTCCAAAAATCAAAGAAGAAATTTCTACAGAGGAAAAATAATTTCATATGTCAAATTAAGAACTAATTTATAAAATATACATGGGTAGTGTAGATAACTATAGAAAGTAAGGTATATATCTTCATAAAAATTCCATAATGAATGACCAACTACAATCATCCTAATTTAAGCATAAATAATTATTATTTTAGTTACTAATGTGATACGCGTAACTATGGAATAAATCTCAAGCAAAAAATAAGAATTGAGATTGTATTATGCTGTGGGTAAATAAATAAATGTCATTAGAGATCCTCTTTATATTAAATTTAAAAGTAATTATTTAAATTATTAAGCACCAAATATTAGCTCATGTGAGAAAGTAAAGTAATCTATAGTCTATATACGTATATAGTCAATCAATCAAACATATTAAACTTATGATGAGCACAGTCAAAATTATATGGTGGGTTCACATTAAATATAATTTATAAAAAATAGTACATTAAAATCAAAAATCTTTTTAACCACTATATAGATTGTCTGAATTTTTTTGCATATATAAACTATATTGCCTAAGAATAGTGATGTGCACACTTAACTATGATCTAATAATTTTAAGAACAACTTACTCTTCAATATCATCATTAATTGACGTATCAATGCATTACACTAAAAAAACAAGGAAAATTTAGAAAACTACAAAATAAACACCCTTAAAAGTTTTAAAAATTATAAAAATATCCTAAACTTTTATAATTTACAATAAACAAAACTATTAAATATTACATTGAAATTAAGGAATTACAAAAATCATTAAAAAAAATTAAACTTTGGAGGGGTAATTTACAATGTACTAAACTTTAAGGGTGCTTTTTTTGTAAATTTCAAATGTAATAGATTTTCAATTAGTTATGTCCTTTTCAAAAACGTTATGTGTAATATTGACTATGAAAAGTTTTTTTCTAAACCTATACTTTTAAAAGGTGTATGATATTTTTTACAAAAAATTAATTTTCTAGTGATTGTTAAGAATTTTGCATATTCATTTTAGTATCTACATGTTAGAAATTCTCATGATGTTTTTTATAAATTATAAAGTTTAGGGGTTTTTTGGAATTTTTTAAACTTATAGGCCTTTTCTACAGATTGTAAATTATTTATAGACAATTTATAATTCCTATGCTTTCAATTTACTAATTAATTTGAAATTCTCGGGGTGTTTTTTGTAAATTTAAAATTTAAAGGTTTGTTTATAATTTTCAAAACTTTAAGGGTGTTTTCTATAAATTATAAATTATATAGATGATATTTTTAATTCCTATATTTTCAATGTACTATTAGGTTAGAAATTATTAGGATTTTTATAATTTTTAAGGTTTTATTTGCAATTTGTAAAAAGTTCAGAGTGCGTATTGGAAATTCCATAAATTTTCGTGGGTTATTTGTGTTATTTGTAGGTTTTTAGTGTGTTTATAGGTTTAAAATTTTTAAGGTGTTTTTTATAAATTTTGAATTTGTAGGGGTATTTTTGTAATTTTTTAAACTTATAAGATATTCTCTCCAAAGTCAAAAAACTTTCAGTTTCTAGCTAACATATGTTTTTTAAATTTCTCACTGAATTAAAATAAGTAAAAATTTATAATTTTTAAGATGTTTTAATAAAAATTTAAATTTATAGGGGTGTTTTTGCAATTTTAAAAAACTTGAAGAATATTTTTTACAAAGTCTAAAAACTTTTAGGTGCTAGCTAGCATATGTTTTTTAGATTTTTCTATGAACTGAAATAAGTAAATTATTTGAATTATATGAAATATATTTCTTTTATCCAATAACATGTTAAGTCTCATTATGAATAGAATAAATAATTTAGTTACCAATTCAAAGAAGATATGATAATAAGAATAAATTAGGATAACAATGTAATATTCAAAAAAAATCTAAGGGTAATATTGACCATAGAAAGATTTTCCCGAAGTCGTGCTTTTAAAAGGAGTATGATATGATTAACAGCTTGCCTAGGGTTGGGCGTTGGCTGGTTCGACTTGTGGGCTGACCAGGCCTAGCCCGTCATGGGTTATGATCCGGCTCGGCCCGTAGTGGGTCAGACCCAACTTGGCTCATGATATACACGGGTCACGGGTTGGGTTAGGTCCAGCCCTAGAATTGGGACTAGAGAAATAGGTCCGGTCCACCATTAACTCGGCTCACCATCGACCTGGCCTAGCTCGACCCGATCCTAATTTTAAATTATTAGTTTTTAGTTTTTAGTTAACATTTTTTTCTTTTTTCCTCTTGTATTTATAATTTAAATTTAAACTAAAGGAAAATTATTAATATTCTGTGGACGTAGGTCATTCTTTGAAGTCCGAACTACATATCTTTGTATTTGCGATGTTTTTCTGTGTGATGTTTATCTTTATATAATATGTGTGTGTATGTATCATTTTAAATAAAGATTAAAATAGAAAAATAATTTAAATATAATCTAATAGATACTAATGCAAAGTTAATATAGTTTAGAAATTAAAAATAAAAAATTAGAAAAAGTTGAAAAACCCATGGGCCGGGTCGGGTCTAACCTCAGATCTAGATCAGAGAAATAGGTCTGGCTCACTCTGACCGAGGTGGGCCCGAGTCGGATCGATTAGACCCTAGAGGGGGGGTGATTAGGATCTTATGCTAATCTAATCCGATTTTATGCCAATTAAAATTAATTAACAAGTTATCCTAGCAAGTATGAAATACAACAAAAATATAAGCTAGGATAAGCAATATGAACAATGAGATATATCCTATATGATGAAATATATGCAATGATATATATAAACTAACACAAGGGGAAACAATAATCTAAACAAGATAGTGGATGAAATAAATGAGTAATGCACAAATGACGATATAAGATAAATGCAAAATCAAATACGCCAAAGACAAACTCAAACAAGCAATATGATCACGGTGTTCGGACCTTCCGTCTTACGTCTCCGCTCCCCTCTCCCGGGGAGAAATCCACTATCACAACCGTGTTTTCTACGCTCACCCGAATAACGTTTACACCTCACAATGTCGGTTTTCAACGCTCACCGATCAACGTTCACTCCTCACACTCAGTTTTATAGTTCACCGAAAACTCCACAACACACTCGGTTTTCTAGCTCACTGAAAACCTTACACCACTCACAATGTAACAAATATAAATTTGTTCTCTACAATAGATGAGAACACAATTAAGCACAACTCAATGTTACAATCTCTCACAACCCTAATATACTATGTATGCAAATACAATAAGCTCAAGTGGGTGTGTGTAACAATGAGATAATATAATCAAATCTAAACTCAATATAAAAACTAGCTTTAAAAATGATAATCAAATAACTAAGCAAATGTAAAGCTAGATAGAGTTTAGAAAACTTCTCCAATAGATGACAAGATGGAGAGATGGAGATTGGAGCCCAAACAAGAAGATGATCTCCTCCACTTGTGAAAACAATCTTCAAACCAAACAAACACTAAAAACACACTTAAACCCTTGTTTAAAAACTTGTTTAAAACATTCTTGGATGCTTGATAGAACTGAGGAAAGAGGGGGTATTTATAGAAACCCCAAAGCCAAGAGAAAGCCAAGCAAAAGACCAAAAAAAACCACCGGTCGACCGGTGCGGTCGACCGAAATCTGATACATGAAAATCTGATTTGCTGATTTTAAAACGCTGTTTAAAAATATCAAATAAATTCCAAAAAATGTAAAACTTTGGGGAATGATTGTAGACATGATAATAAACATGCTACAATAACTGGTTTCCAAAAAGGACTTCCCAAATAAAAAATATCATCATTTTACAAAATAGTCCAAAACAAGAAAATGTAAACATGTGAATTTTGATATTAAACCATGTTTTGAAACTTTGCACAATGATTATGTAGACTTAATAAAATATGTATATGATTATTGTTAAGTCCAAAAACTAAGAATATAATATTTTTACAAATACAATAGAAAATAAAACATATGAGTATGTATATGAAAATATATTTGTTTCATATCTAAGTAGTTAAACCAAATCACAATAATAAATATGAAATATATAATTTCATATTTGTAAACATAAAAACCTATAACTATATATATACATAAAAACCAAATACGTGTGTGTATATGATATTAAGCTTAAGGTACTAACACACATAATATAAAACCTAAACTAGATTACCCAAGCCGATCTTGATCTTCAATAAGCTTGACTTGGTACACTATGCGGATAAAGCTGAACTTGGATCTTAAACTTAAATTGCATAAGCTTCACTCCACAATTCCGCCAACCTCCATTGGATATGATCGTTAAAGATCTATTCCATCAATCCTCCAACACGTTGTTTGTCTACAATAAATAGAAATATACCAACACTAGACAAACAACATTAGTGGCAAATTGTTTGTTAAACATCATCAAAACAAAGAGGCCAACAATCTCCCCCTTTTTGATGATGACAAACAATTTACAAAAAAGATATATGCATGAAAGGAAATAAATATACAATATTGTAATTATCATGCATATGAACGAAAAGAATATATACTCACAATATTTCTCCCACTTTGACAACATCAAAAAGGGGACAAAAGAATTAAGAGAGCGAAAGCTCCCCCTACAAATAAGCATAGGTGAGTATAAAACAAGTATAGGGATTGCTCCCCCTATCAAAATGCTTTAATGAATATATGCAATGAATGCTAAGGCATACATATGTGAGCAAGCATAGATGGAAAGTATACTAAACACTCCTCACATACAAAAAGACAATGAAGACACATATAAATATGTCATTATGAAGATAGTGTCTCATTACACTAATATAAAAACCATGTATAAAATAGATTTATGAAATCAAAAGAGAAAGAGCATGAGAATCATGCAAAATGTTTTCAAATGAAAACAAATCAATCAATTGAAATCATAAATCACAAGTAAATCATACAAGAACATAAAACCAAATCATCATTGATTTTCAAAAATCAAGAGAGACAATTATATCTAGCTATTGAGCTAGTATCAACCCATGTAAATATTTTAGCATCCGGTAAATAAGATTTGGGAATAAACACACAATAAATCCGGAGGGTATATAATTACAAACCTCTCATTAAAATCGAAACTAATAGTCATGAAAATAAAATAATTAATCAAAGAAAAATTGTTTTAATATTCAAAGATTTCAAAGCATAATTTTCAAAACCAAGACAAAATAAAAATAAAAATCACTAAAGTACTTGGTTTTAAAAATCAAATTTGTTTTGGTACCCAAGAATTCTTGGTACCAAGAGATTTAGGGACATGACCCCTATCTTTTAAGCTCAAAGCCCTTGGGTTATGAACCCTCTTAGGCATATGTGGTGTACTAACACAGTCAAAGCAATAATCACTCAAATAACCCTTCCGATTGTAATTTGTGCAATGAAAGAGATCCATTTGTTTTTGTGGACCATTAGCTCGTGCACGGGAATCATTTGCAAACATAGGTTGTTCTTTAAAATTATTTTGCAAAGGGGAAACTCTCCTCAAATCAAACCAAAACTTTCCTAAGTGGCCATATCTACCACAAACATCACATTTAAAAGCATGTGGTCTACTAGAAGCATTTGGCAAATGAGATTTCTTTTTCAAATCAAAACAATATTCGGCCAAATGACCAAAACGATCACAATGATCACATCTATACACATGAGCATGCTTATGATGAACAATGGGTGCATGTGTGTGTACATGTGATGAAGAAGCTACATGAGATGCACAAGGAGCATAGACATTATTATGTTTGTGTGCATCATAGCAAAATTTAGCTAGATGGTCTTTACGGCCGCAAATAGAGCACTTGTAAACTTTGCTATATATGTGTGCATAATGAGTGGATGATTTTTTAGACTTGGCACACATATCCATAAGCCTCTTATGATTATCAAAGCATATTTTCAAAGTTAAATCTAAAGATGAAATGTATTTTTCATAAGATTCAAGTCTTCATTTTTAGGCATATATGCACTTTTAAAAGTAGAACATAAATAGTTATTTATAAAAGAAGCAGTATCATTTTGTATGTTCTTTACTTCTAACATGGCATTATCTTTTTCATGAGTTAACTTGGCAAAGTTTGAAAGCAAAGAATCATGATCCGATTTTAATTTTTCATTGTTTTCTTTAAGGATCATATTTTCATTAGAAATAATATAGAACTTAGAAGTTAAAGACTCATGATCGGATTTTAAATTTTCATGCTTGCTTTGTAAATTAATAAAATCATTTTGTAATTTCTTATAGGCATGCAATAATTTATCACTAGCACAAGCAAGTTCATCATTATATAAATCATTATCGGGTTCGAACTCACAAACCTCACTAGGGCTATCGCCTAGTGCTCGTGTGCATGAAGGGATCGCCTCCAAGTCTCCTTGATGCGCTTCTATGAATTTTCATAATGTATAAGCGCTATCAAAAGAATCAAGCTTGTTAGACATAAATGAATCAAATGCATTTAATAAAAATTCTAACATAAGCTTGTTCATAATAAACATCTTTTTATCATGTTTGTTCCACTTGGTTTTCTCCAACGTGGGAACAATATAAGCACAATCAATGATTTCCCATAAATCGATATTTTTAGATTAAACAAATATTTTGAATCTAAAGCACCATTGAGCATAGGGGAAAACATTGAATTTAGGAGCAACACTAGAATCATAGCCTAAACAAGATGCATCATTTATATCCATAATTTGTAAAAATATGCAAGCAAGATACAAATGTATGATTAGCACAATAAGATAACTTGGATCTTTAACTCAAGGCGATTAGACATTAAATCAAAGAGCACCAAGCTCTGATACTAATTGTTAGACCCTAGAGGGGGGTGATTAGGGTCTTATGCTAATCTAATCCGATTTTATGCTAATTAAAATTAATTAACAAGTTATCCTAGCAAGTATGAAATACAACAAAAATATAAGCTAGGATAAACAATATGAACAATGAGATATATCCTATATGATGAAATATATATGCAAGGATATATATAAACTAACACAAGGGGAAACAATAATCTAAACAAGATAGTGGATGAAATAAATGAGCAATGCACAAATGGCGATATAAGATAAATGCAAAATCAAATACGCCAAAGACAAACTCAAACAAGCAATATGATCACGGTGTTCGGACCTTCCGTCCTACGTCTCCGCTCCCCTCTCCCGGGGAGAAATCCACTATCACAACCGTGTTTTCTATGCTCACCCGAATAACGTTTACACCTCACAATGTCGATTTTCAACGCTCACCGATCAACGTTCACTCCTCACACTCAGTTTTATAGTTCACCGAAAACTCCACAACACACTCGGTTTTCTAGCTCACCGAAAACCTTACACCACTCACAATGTAACAAATATAAATTTGTTCTCTACAGCCTTCGAAGCAAGTGCAGAGAACAAATCCTTTACCACAAGGAATCAACAGCTCCAAGATCAGAGTTGAGATCCAAAGTATTCCGAAAATTCGTCTCAGTCAACCTCGAACTTTCGAAAACTTTGGAGGGGGTTCTGTAGGCTGTCTAAAAATCACAATAGATAGTTGATCCCCATCAAAACACCGATGATGGAAGTTACACTCTGACGACTTCCAGAAGGTTACAATTTGAAGACTTTCACGTAGATCGCTAAAGGTTACAATCTGACGACCTTCACGACAACTGATGGAAACTCTAATCAAACAACCTTCATAATCAATATCGGGAGTTACAATCTGACGACTCTCATATATCAGAGAGCTAAAGCAAAGATTACAAAATAACGATCTTTGCAACGCTTCGACAGAAAGAGACTACAAATCGACGGTCTCTTCAAATCAAACTGTGGAAGTCCTCCCCGCACACCAGCATCAAGACGCATCGCGCCGCTGAACGCAGCTTCAACAATCAGCCGCAGAACGCAGCTCCAATCCGCTGCCAGACGCAACTCCAATCCGCTGCCAGACGCAACTCCAAATAGCTGCACAACGCAACTTCACAACGCTGCGTCCGAGCTTCCAGATGCTGCGTTCAAGCTTTTAGGCATTGCGTTTGGACACAGAATTCATACCAGAACGCGGGCCTGCGTTTGACTCGTTCAAACACGAGCTGAACGGTTTCAAAACCGTTTCCCCGTTTCCCATGATCTGAGGGGATCATAACTCCACTCAGGAGTGATTTAAGGGGCGGTTACATCCCATTAGCCCCACTTAGGAGCGAATTAAGGAGGTGGTTACACCCCTTAATCCCCTATAAATAACTAAAAATCAATTCAGTTCAGGGGTTCGATCGGTGGGGACTCCTTGGCAGCAGGGTTGGGTCGGTCTGTTGGAACTTCTTGGCAGCGAAAAGAGGATCCTTCATCATTCGGTTGGACTTTGGAGATCGGCAACAAGATCTTCTTCATCCTTGGCTTATAACCGACTTTCGGTTAAATCAACTCTTTCATAGAGTTTTAAACTCGTTCAGAGTTCTCCACAACGTCAAATCATGAGGAGAAGACCGCGTTCCAGTGAAACAAGACATCTGATCGTCAACGAGAAGCAAACTCGACGCGAGCATTCAAGGGAGGCATCTCATCGCCACCGTGAAGAACCCAGAATTAAACAAAGGGGAGAATCCAGATCATTCTCTTCTCTTTTGTAATCAGGAAATCCAATTGTAACTGAGATTAAAGGAATACAAATCAATTTTCCTTCGTTTCTTTTACTGCAAATTTTCCCACAAACAAACACAATTAAACACAACTCAATGTTACAATCTCTCACAACCCTAATATACTATGTATGCAAATACAATAAGCTCAAGTGGGTGTGTGTAACAATGAGATAATATAATCAAATCTAAACTCAATATAAAAACTAGCTTTAAAAAATGATAATCAAATAACTAAGCAAATGTAAAGCTAGATAGAGTTTAGAAAACTTCTCCAATAGATGACAAGATGGAGAGATGGAGATTGAAGCCCAAACAAGAAGATGATCTCCTCCACTTGTGAAAACAATCTTCAAACCAAACAAACACTAAAAACACACTTAAACCCTTATTTAAAAACTTGTTTAAAACATTCTTGGATGCTTGATAGAACTGAGGAAAGAGGGGGTATTTATAGAAACCCCAAAGCCAAGAGAAAGCCAAGCAAAAGACCAAAAAAACCACACTGCAACGGCTCTGGAAACTAGCTGTTGGAACTGATCTGACAGAGCGGCGGTCGACCGTGGGCAACAAAAAAACAACAGAAAACTCCAGAGAGTTCGACGGTCGACCGCGAGAAATTTTCAGCTGACGGTCGACCGTGGCGATCGACCGCGAAAGTTTCTGCTGCCTACTATGCAAAGGACTCAGGTGCGGTCGACCGTGGCGGTCGACCGTGAACTGATATATGAAAATAAAGTTCTGAAAACTGTTTTTCTGATTTTAAAACACTGTTTAAAAAAATCAAATAAATTCCAAAAAATGTAGAACTTTGGGGAATGATTGTAGATATGATAATAAACATGTTACAATAACTGGTTTCCAAAAAGGACTTTCCAAATAAAAAATATCATCATTTTACAAAATAGTCAAAAAAATGAAAATGTAAACATGTGAATTTTGATATTTTGGCTAAACCATGTTTTGAAACTTTGCACAATGATTATGTAGACTTAATAAAATATGTATATGATTATTGTTAAGTCCAAAAACTAAGAATATAATATTTTTACAAATACAATAGAAAATGAAACATATGAGTATGTATATGAAAATATATTTGTTTCATATCTAAGTAGTTAAACCAAATCACAATAATAAATATGAAATATGTAATTTCATATTTGTAAACATGAAAACCCAAAACCATGCATGTATATATATAACTATATATATACATAGAAACCAAATACATGTGTGTATATGATATTGAGCTTAAGGTACTAACACACATAATATAAAACCTAAACTAGATTACCCAAGCCGATCTTGATCTTCAATAAGCTTGACTTGTTACACTATACGGATGAAGCTGAACTTGGATCTTAAACTTGAATTGTATAAGCTTCACTCCACAATTCCGCCAACCTCCATTGGATATGATCGTTGAAGCTCTATTCCATCCATCTTCCAACACGTTGTTTGTCTATAATAAATAAAAATATACCAACACTAGACAAACAATATTAGTGATAAATTGTTTGTTAAACATCATCAAAACAAAGAGGCCAACAAGATCCAGCTCGGCCTTGAAACCCGGCGAGCCGGGTCGCGGGCCTGAATCGGCCCGGTCCACACCTTGCCTCCCAAATCTTGAATTAGTCCCTGGAAATTATACCCCAAATCCTTAAGTATTTTGATCCTTCAAATCTTCATGTTTTGAAACAATGTCTCACATCTTTTGAGTGTTTCCAATTTACTCCCTTTAGTTAGCACACATTGAGAGATTTGGGGGATTAATTTCAAAACATTTAGGGGCTGTTTGTTTGGGTCAAAATATCAAGAAAGTAGCTTTTTGGAACAAAAAGTAAGTTTTGGGCTATTATAGGATTCCAAAACTTGGGTTTGGTTTACTTTTTTTTAAGAAAAGATTTCTAAAAACAGAGAAAACAGTAAATTTTAAGGACAACACAAATTCTCACTTTTAGCTCGGAAATGGGCTAAAATTTTTAACAGTTTGTGCACCTCAGTATTACCGCTCTCCTCTTTTCTCTTCACATGACAATCACTACCTATCTTCTCGTTACAATCACCGCCTATCTTCTCATTCCCTCCGCTTTTCCAATTCCCTCCTCCACTTCCCATCGTTTCATCCAAAACTTGGAGTTAAATCTCCTCAAATCAGCCATAAAAAGGTGTAAAGTGGTCCATTCTTCTTGATTACATCCATGATGAACTCTAGCTATTGATTTCAAGAAGAAATTTACGATTTTTTGGGGTTTATAAAGAAGTGGATATTTTGATTTTAGGGATTTTCATGATGCATGTCGCCATTGTTCTTGGAGGCAACCTTCTCTGAGGTGGGTGTAGTCGGGACTTCCTCTATGTTCTCTTCTTCAGATCTGAAGGCTTGATTTCTTGATTAGGGTTTCATAATATAAAATTTCACCTCGGGGCCTTCGGATATGCTCCATAACAAAGCAAAGGCATAACCTTTCTCTACGTTGTGATTTCTTTTTCGGGTGAGGTTTGTTTCAATCGTAACTTGATAGGTTGTTTCTTTTGTTTCCTTGAGTAATTTCACTTTGTGTGATTTCATAGTTTTGTACATGGAGTAAGTATATGGAATTAATGAAAAATATACAGGCTATGTTCCTATTGAAAGAAATTTTATACCGTGATCTTGGTAAAATTTGAAGTTCTTGATTTTCTTTGTTTGTTGAGCTGCAATGTTTGTCGTTAAAATCATCACAAATCTTCAAAACAAATTGAATTAGTCTTCGAAACAAGTTACGTGCTCTGTGAAAAGCTTTTACAAATGGACTAGTTTATCCAATGCTTCCAACTAACAATTTACATTTCAATATAATCTGCTTTCCTTCATTTTGTTTTATTATTGTTTATCTAACTATATGATTGAATGAATCAAAGCTTTATCTTATTAAATATGCTTGATAGTTACGTACTGACTCCTTTTTTGTTCTATGTTCAAACAATCTTAAAATTTTTTTTTTTACTTTTTTACATGTGTATCTTTACTTGGATAACTTTTGTATATACGTAGACGGCTAGCTCAAAATATTGGTACACTATGATTTCATGTGCAATATGATATCGTGGTTGATAATAAGAATTATTGATGTACTTATATAATTTGACTAAACTTTATATCAGCTAAAAGATTTAGAAATTGCTTTGAGTTTAAGCATTTGCATATGTTTAAGAATATATTTTTCAATCATTGTAGATGGATGATATTGATGACGAAATGTTAATGAGGATATAGAGTAATGTGACTATTGTAGGCACTAAAAAATACCAAGAAGCAAAGGAGTGTCGAACCTCACTACAAGCATGATGAGGGTCGTCACAACAACGAACCTCAACTCAATTAATAAAGTTTGTCTCAGCCAGATGAGACTCACAGTGCATCGTTCCTCAGAAGTCAAAGTTTGCCATGTGAGACGAAGTTCGCCCAGAAACAAAGTTCGTCATTGAAGACGAATTTCGTCTAGAGATGAGGCTTTCAACGCTTTATCCTTTAGGAGATGAAGCTTATTCAGGAAACGAAGCTCGTCAGTGAAGACGAAATTTTTTCAGAAGACGAAGTTTGTTAGTAGAAGCTCACGAGGCTTGCCACGTAGCCGGACTCGGCCATCAAAAGAAGAAGTTTACCAAATAGTGAAGCCCATCTTGTCAAACGAACCTCGCTGTGCATTAAGGCTCGTCTCATCTAACGAACATCGCCACACAGCGAGGCTCGTCTCACCAAGTGAGGCTTGACTCTAACGGCCTTGAAGACACAGTCAGCCCACGTAGGCTAAATTCAAGGAGTCAGTTACGCTCCTCAACCCCGCGATCAGCACGTCAGTTACGCGCTAGAGGCTTATAAATAGCCGCAAGCAGCTATGAAGAAGCCAACGGGGAGAGGACGAAATTAGCTCAATCAGAATCGAATATTTTGGCAGAATTCGCACTCAAGCTTGGAGAAGCTCTTTTGGAGATCTGAACCTCGGTTCTTGTGATCTAAAGTTAGACACGCGGCGGCTCAAGCACTCAACAGAGGCTAACTTTCTCCTCAAATTAAAATGATCTTGCTCTGATCGTCAATGAGAAGTAAGCTTGACATGAGCATCGAGTGAGGCATCTCATCGCCACGTAGAATCCATGTTGAACAAAGGAGAAGTCAAATCAACCTTCTTCTCTTCTGTACTTGAGAAAGGGCAATTATAAAGAAATTTTTACCAGGTGATAAAATCTCGTCTCATGACTAAAATAGTTAAGAGAATCAATCGTCTCATGTCTTTTTTGGGACCCTACAGAAGATGGCGACCATAGTGGGAGCACTTATTTACTCTGATGAAATGATCGTGGCATAGTCGGACAAGATCATCGTGGGAACCGACGTCAAGACTCTTGTCATCGAGTTCGACTAGTCCAAGTACAAGGAGCTCCTCTCCTCTCGTACTTCGAGTCCCACCAAAGCACGCAAGTGCCGCAAAGTCTCTTACGAGGCTCTAGCCAATTCGGCTTCTAACAACTCAACTCGAGTTTGCCTCGAGGATAGATCTTTGCCTCTGAATGACGAGGCTCCAAAAATCAGTCGTCAGGCTAAGCAATGGGTCGTCAAGCAACCCAAGCAAACTCCAATTGCTACAGAACCCGCTACTAATCCACAGTTAAAAAGGGCTAGACGTCGTCATCGCCAAAATCAGGCCCGTCGTAAAGCTCGTGCCTTAGCCTCGCTAGATGGCTTCCACTATCAGCCCAGAAATAACGTGGCTGGAACTTATAGGAGGGCCAAGGCTTTTCTAACCGAGGCTTGTCAAAATGATGAACCCCATCCACAACACGAAGCTCGCCATCGCAGATCGTACGAGGCTCGTCCAAAACACCAAGTTCGCTCCACTGACGAGGCCGACAAAATTAGGGTGCGGCAGAATGACAAACTTCGCCTCCAGCACGAAGTTAGCCCCATTACTAGACCACGTTCAAATGGCCAAGTGGAGGCTTGACCAAGACGACAAGTTCACCTCCCAAGCAAGTTCTCCCAACTAACGAACCTCGTCTCCAACATAGGAATGACGAGGCTCATCCAACCACTCAGGTTCGTAAATCTCTAACACTTAGAGATCCCGATGCATACGCAACCAGGTTACCGGTCCGAGGTTTAGCACTTCAAAGTTTTCATGAAAATACATGGTACATTATTAAATGATCTACGGCTTGAATAAGATTACCCCCAACTTACAGTTACTTAAATGATCTACGGCTTGAATAAGATTGCCCCCAACTTACAATTACTTAACCTGAAGGAAGCTTATATATGCGACAAGTTTTGTACATCTTACCTGAAACCACTTGTTCAAGTATTTTTGTTCCATATTATCTTATAATCTGATCAACAACAAGTGTGACAAATGTAGAGCGCCATTCTTAACTGAAGGTAAATAGATTACCAAATTATAGGCTTCAATACACACACACACACAAACTGCAATTCATGTGTACAAGGTGCCTCTCTGTTTGTATATCAAGTAGGAGCGCTAAACCGTATCCGTATCCGAGGAAATATCTGTAACCCTATCCGTTAGGATACAAATATGGTTACTCATATCAATAACCGATAGGATATGGTTACAGATATGATTTTGTAGCGAAATATTTGTATCTGAAATATCTGAATACATATTGGTCATACTCTTACAATAGTTTTGATTCTTTAATTATGGATTTGTGGTTAATTTTGATGATCAAGATGTCTAATCTTAACTTAACTTTTCAGTTATAATGAACATATTAACGAACTCTTTTGTGTCACATAAACTATGTTTTTTCTCAATACTATCTAGTTTTCTCATATCCGTTTTGTATCCGCGTGCATACTGCATGTATATTTTTAACCATATCTGATTTTAGCAGATATGGATATGAATTTTCCTCACCGAGGTATATTTATATTTGTATACGTATCCGATATACGTAAGCATATATGGATATGGTAAGCATCATATTCGAGCCGTATCCAGACTGAATGCACCCTTAATACCAAGCCTCAAAATAATTCTAGTATCCATTTGAACTCAAACCAGTAACCAAAAGAATGAATTAGAAAAAGCAAAAATTAATGCATAATGATAGGATTTCTCGTTTTCTTAAAAATGAATGCTTCAATCTAAACGCATCCCACATTGAAGTGTAGGATGTCAGACGGTAAAGCATACATACAATATCCAAGATATAAGGGGATTCATCTTCGAAGATGTAGCAAACTACTTTTTAAATTGCTAAAGTAATTCTAGATTAGCCACCATAATGTATTGCCTACCGCAGAAAAAAAATATCTAGTATATTTGTAGTGATGTTTGTTGGGGAAACCCCTTGTGCCAAGATCCAAATCCAAATCACCGAAAAAGATAAACCAACACACCAACAATAGCACAAACACAATCAACACCAGTTTTAACGTGGTTCGGCAATGGCCTACGTCCATGGGGCAAGGAGGGGGAGTTTTTACTATTAGAAATTAAGAGAAACAAACTAGAGTTATAAATCTCTCATAAACCCTCTACAAATCAACTCTCAATCTCTCCAATTGCTCCTAGAATAGAAGCTTAAAGAAAACCCCTTTCAACAGCTCAAATCTCCTGCTATCAAACCCTAGAGACACCCTCTAGGTATTTATACCAATCCCAAATGAAACGGGCCTGGAAATAGAACCAGACCCGAAAACCGTTGCGGCAGTCGACCGTGGAGGTCGACCGCGATCCATCGCGGTCAACCACCCCCAATCCCAGAATAGCTTCAAAGTCCAGAAACATCTGCGGTTGACCGTGACAGTCGACCGCCATGAAAACAGAAACTTCTGCGGTCGACCGTCGTGGTTGACCATGCCTTATGTGCACGAATGCGGTCGACCGTCACGGTCGACCGCCAACCTATCAACTGCCTGTTCTGAGCCATCAACTGCCAATTTCTACAAATCTCCACCTCGACGAAGATTCTTCCAAACTGAGTCGACACCAACCAAACCAATTGCCTCACTTGTTGCATCCAGTATGCCATGGTAACGGACTCATAATAACGGACCCCATCCTCAACATGTCGAGACCCAAACGGGACTGTGAACACTCACCCCAAACCAAAAGTGTCTACTCACCAAATTGGCTGCATCAAAACTGACTGCCTACGTATCCTCTCCAAGGAATCAAGCCTTCACGTAGTTCACCCAATGGCCTCTAAATGCCCTCAATCCAAAAGAAGAGTCATCAACTCTTCACCAATACCAACATCCAATGTACGACTGATAGCATCACCAACGGCCCCATACTAAAATGATCCAAACACCTCCATCTGAGGTGAATCAATAGCCATATCCAAGCTATATCCACTAGTTACACACGGATCTACCAACTCGTCATCCACATCCTGAACAATCTGATCCCCAAACTGTGTCACCTCAGCCGGAATCCTAACTAATGCAAAGTGACCTGGAGTATGTAGAGTAAACTCCACCCAATGTGGAGTAGCATCACCCTCCACCCGCTGTGATATCCCACTAACCTGATCAATACTCTCTACCTACCGAGAGTCCAAAGTGACAAACCTGCTCAGACCAAACTCAGACGCCCTCAACTGATAACCAAAAAAGCCTCTGGATCCCAAATACGCAATCGAATCTAATCTCACATCCACGATGTGGTCACGTGCTAGGTAACCCAATATCCGACGCCAACCAAAATCTGAAACAACTCCACCAGATCTAACAATATCTAACGCAGCAGTCGGCAATCTCATAAGATGGCCCAAACTTGTCAGAGCCCGAATACCAAATCCACTGCTCGACAACCAATGCCGATCCTCCTCCAAAAAAGAACGGCCTACAGAATCCGCCATCTCATCTTCTCATCCCTCTATTTCCTCTCCTATGAAGTGTCTCCAACTACCATGAGCTCGGCACCAATGCAAGAAAGAACCCCTACTAAAACTAGTACGACGGGTAACCTTTCTGCCCATACATCTCCTCCAACTGTTGCAGACTATTAGGGCTTCATACTAACAGGACTTGGTTGTAACCCATAAATGCCTAGTACAATCCTCAACATAGGAAATAAAATAACGATTACCTCCCAATGATGCCTCTATGGAAGGCCCCTCAATGCCTGATTGAACACCTCCTAAAAGACCACTCGATCGATAGATAGAAGTGCCAAACTCCACCTCAGTCTTCTCGCTCATACCAATATGCTCAAAGGACTTCAATCTACAGGTTATAGCACTCCTCAATAATCTATGCACGGCATAACCAATAATATACCCCAGCACCAAACAATGTCATAGTCTAGCCAAAGAAGTCGTCAGCGCTCTATCAATCACCATGCTCCCAAGTAGATAATATAAGTTACTCCTCCTGATGCCTTTCATCATAATCATGGACCCCAATGTGACCTTCAAGTGTGCATCTGCCAATGTCACCCTATAGCTTGCTACCTCCAATGTCCCAAGTGAAATGATATTCTTCCTCGATTGAGGAACGAACCTCACATCAACCAACTCCCGAATCATCCCGTCACTCGTCCGAATCTGAATGGTACCAATACCACCAATAGGGCATCTGTAATCATTACCTATAAGAACAACATCCCCTCTTTCCAACTCCTGAAAGCTGGAGAACCAATCCCTCCTAGGTAATATGTGGTAAGTAGCACCTGAATCCAACATCTACTCGGTGGAGTCGGCAACACCAACTGACGGAAGAGCTGGGCATGAATAGCCCGAAGAATCTGAATCTGAAACGCCGCCACTAGCCTTGATAACATTCACCTCTGAAGCTTGAATAGCTTTCCCCTTATTCTTCCCGGCTTGCAATTTTGGGCATTCGTCTTTCCAATATCCATCCTTTCTACAAAAGGCACACTGATTCCTACCAACTATAGGATACCCCCTCTAGACTGCGACCTCCTACCACGGTTTGGACTTCTAGCTCTTACAACCAATGCCCCCACAACCAGCTCAATGGAAGTCTCATTGTCCTTCTTTCGAAGTTGATAATTCACAAGAGCCACAGTGACCTCACTATACGAAAGAGATGTCTTCTCATTAATAAGAGTGAGGACGAATGTCTCATATTTTTTGTCGGGCAAGGAACTCAATAACAATAATGCCTTGTCCTCGTCTTCAACCATAACATCTATATTCGTCAAATCTGAAAGTAGCTTCGTGTAGTGGTTCATGTGATCACTAATGGATGTCCCATTCTTTAATTGGAAGCGATAAAGCCTCCTCTTCATTTCGTCAAATACTTGCCCTCTAGGACTTCCCAAATCTTCTTTGCTGAAGTCTCATTCATCACATCATATTTTAGATCTTGAGTAAGATAAGACTTAATCACACCACATGCCGTTCTATTTATTTTCTTCTAAACCTTTTCATCAATGTTGTTCGGTTTCCCGTCCAACTCCAACGTATCTTCCAAATTTTGTGCATTTAGCGCATCCAAGACTTCGCATCTCCAAATTCCAAAATTATTTGTGTCATCGAACTTCTCCACATCTATCTTCATAGAATGAATATTCAAACTTTGGACAGTTTTTAAACTAGAAGATCCCTCCCCACTTTTATCTTTTCCGGCCATATATCTCAAAGCACCTAATAAACAATTGCAGAATGAACAAGAAATAGATCCAAATTAAACAAAGATAGAATTTTTACCATAAAGATTCCATCTTTATCACCAACCAAAGCTCTAGATGAACTTCTCAACTGATCTACACCTCTAAAAAGCCCAAGCGTTGCCCGGAGCTCTGATACCACTTGTTGGGGAAATCCCTTGTGCCGAGATCCAAATATAAATGGCCGAAAGAGATAAACCAACATACCAAAAATAGCATGTAGGCTGTCTAAAAATCACAATAGATAGTTAATCCCCCATCAAACACCGATGTTGGAAGTTACAATCTGATGACTTTCAGAATGCTACAATTTGAGGACTTTCACGTAGAAGGTTACAATCTGACGACCTTCATAACAACTAATGAAAGCCCCAATTCAACAGCATTCACAATCAATATCGGGAGTTACAATTTGACAACTCTCATATTTTCAAGGAGCCAAGACGAAGATTACAAGAGGACGATATGTGCAAAGCTCTAGCAAAAGAGACTACAAATTGACGGTCTCTTCATATTAGGATGCAGATATCTCTCAAACCGTAAGGAATTTGGCGAAATAGAGGAAGCGAAGCGAAGCCTTCGGCTCGGTTCGGATGGCCCCGTCTCGTCGAGATAGCCGATTTTCATATATAATTCGTCTAATTCCGACTTACGGTTTGAAAGTTATGACCTGTTCTTCGTAGCAAATTATGTTCTGAAGTCCGTCTGCAAGACCAGACTTCGTTAGAAAAATTGGACTTAGCTTGAAGCTCGCCAAGCCCGCCTAAGGTTCGCCTCTGCATTACAGAGTCAAAACGCACAGGTCGAACCAGCGTTATAACCTCAAAACGCAGAGGTTATCCTTGTGATACAACATCAAAACGCAGAGTTACGGCCCAACTCTGCGTTTTCAGCCTAAAACACAGAGTTCACCTCTAAAAGGGCCCAACTGTGCGTTTTCAGCCTAAAACAGGCTCAACTCTGCGTTTTCAGCCTAAAGCGCAGAGTTCGTCTCTAAAACAGCATGACCTGTGCGTTTTCAGCCTTTAAACAGGCCTAACTCTGCGTTGCGCAGAGTTCGTCTCTAAAACAGCATGACCTGTGCGTTTTCAGCCTTTAAACAGGCCTAACTCTGCGTTTTCAGCCTAAAACGCAGAGTTCATCTCTAAAACAGCACGACCTGTGCGTTTTCAGCCTTTAAACAGGCCTAACTCTGCGTTTTCAGCCTAAAACGCAGAGTTCGTCTCTAAAACAGCACGACCTGTGTGTTTTCAGCCTTTAAACAGGCCTAACTCTGCGTTTTCAGCCTAAAACGCAGAGTTTGTCTCTAAAACAGCACGACCTGTGCGTTTTCAGCCTTTAAACAGGCCCAACTGTGCGTTTTCAGGCCTAACTCTGCGTTTCAGGTCCAGAAACGCACAGTTCAGGCCCAGAATGCTGTTTTCAGCGTTTTGACTCGTTCAAAACACTAACAGAACGGTTTCAAAACCGTTTTCCCCACGATTTAGGGAACTGTTTAAGAGGGGGCGGTTACACCCCCACTCACCAGCAACAGGAGCTTCTTCCTTGGCTTATTAACCGAACTTTCGGTTCAAATCAACTCTTTTTCAAGAGTTCAAACTCGTTCAGAGTTATCAACTCGATCAGAGTTCAAAACTTGCTCTGCAAGTTCTTCTAAAACTCGTTCAGAGTTATCAACTCGTTAAGAGTTATTTTCAAACTTGCCACGCAAGTTCTCCACAGCGTCAAATCGTGAGGAGATGACATCGTTCCAGTGAATCAAGACGTTCGGATCGTCAACGAGAAGCAAACTCGACGCGAGCATTCGAGGGAGGCACTCCATCGCTACCAAGAAGAACCCAGTTTTAAACAAAGGGGAGAATCAAATTCATTCTTCTCTCTTTTGTAATCGGAATCCAAATTGTAATTGATTTTGAGAGGAATACAAGTCAATTTTTCTTTCATTGTCTTTTTACATCAAAATTTCCAACAACCAATAGATGGCGACTCCGCTGGGGACTAGCTTCTCTGACGAATAAGTGGTGGCGCAATCCGACGTTCATCTCACTGGAACGACCGTTGAAACTCTGATTATCGAGTTTGATCAAGCCGAGTACGAGGAGGCCATCTCCTCCGGATCTCTTAGCCCCAAGGCTATGCGCAAGATCCACAAAGTTTCCGAGGAGACTAAAGCTCCAGTTGTAACCAACTCATCTAAAGACTATCTCCGATGGGGGTTGCACTGTTCATACAGTCCCCTCTCTAAAGGAGAAGACTCGACTTCGGCACAACTCTAAAAAAACCGATTCTCCAATCAATGCGAACTCCGCGTTTGCGAGCCTCAACATGAGCTCTGCATAGGCCAAGCTAAACGCAACCCTCAGGTGTGCGTTTCCCAGATAGAACGCAGCTTTCAGAGGCGCGTTCTAACATCAAAATGCAGACCTCAAAACTGCGTTGATCTGGCTGAACGCAACTCTCAAGAGTGCGTCCCAGAACCAAAACGCAACTCTCAGGAGTGCGTTCCAACATTTAAACGCAGACATCAAACCTACATTGATCTGGCTGAACGCAACTCTCAAGAGTGCGTCCCAGAACCTGAACGCAACTCTCAAGAGTGCATCCCAGAACCAAAACGCAACTCTCGGGAGTGCGTTTCACAAACTGAACGCAACTCTCAGGAGTGCATTTCAGAATCCGAACGCAGATCGCAGGACTGCGTTTTACTAGCAAAACGCAGACTTTGGTCTTGCGTTAATCAAGCTAAACACGACCCTCGTGTTCCTTCTTTGGAACACGATGTGATTCGTCGTGTTCAAAATGATCAACATGGATTTAAATTCCATGTTTACCCAGAACCAGTCCCATCCTTTAACGGACAGGGGGTTCCATCTTTACCCTCACGCTCCGTGAGAGGTTCATCCCAAGTCTCTGACTTGCGGGAATTGATGTCGATGTTCAACCGACCGACGAATGTCGTTTTGCTCAATAATCGACGACATCCTCACATGAAGAAGACTTTAGAGGATGAATATTTTGGAGTCACTTCTAACATGGCTGGTAGAGGGAGATCATCAACCCTTAGTTCTGACGAGTCAGATCATTCTCCAAGCGTCAGAGAAATCACTAACGAGTTTGAAGGAGTCTACCAACGCACTCGGACGCGAACAGGAGCCATTCCCCCTGTCAACTATCGGAGTTTAGCCAGAGGAACTAATTCCGATGACGAACACTCAGCCATTACGGAGTCCCAATCATCAAGCTCTTTCGTTGGGCATGAGAGCTTCGCCCACATGGCAGAACATTCTGAAGATCTTTCAAAGAGGGTTGATGAGCAGGAGGCCATGCTCAAATCACAGCAGGAGGCCATTAATGAACTCATGGCCATGTTGACTCAAATCGTCGCAGACAAGGCCAAATCTCAGGAGACAGATTCGCCGCTTAGGCAAGAATCTTCCCGGAGAGGAAAAGCATCTTCATGCCGACCTCACAAAAGCAAAGGGAAGGGAAAAGTGGTTGATGATGCGGCTTCTGACCAAGAAGCCCACAGCCTGGAATCTTCCTCTGATGAAGGAAGAGAGACTGAGAATGAGCAGAATCTTTAGTCTGCCAAAATGGAAGAATTGGAAGCCCGCCTCAAAGCCATTGCTAATAGAAGCGAGCACCAAGATGAGGGAGTTATCAGACCCTATCCTCCCGAATGGGATGCAGCCCCTTATCCTCCAAAGTTCGAGGTCCCGACGTTACAAACTTTTGACGGCACGGGATCACCGAACCAACATATTTATCATTTCAAGTCACAGACTAGAAATGTAATATCAAAAGATGCCATGCTGGCTCGATTGTTCATTGGCACCCTTAAGGAAATTACCTTTGAATGGTTCAGGAAACTGCCTGCGGGCTGTATCCAAAAGTGGGCGGATCTAGAGAGACTCTCCCTGTTAAGATTCTTTGAAGATGATACAGAAGTCTCCATTCATACCCTTCTCGTCACTAAGCAGAAGAAGAGGGAGTCCATCAAAGCCTTCGTCAAAAGGTTCTGAACCATGGCTCTCCGGTGTCACTAAGCAGAAGAAGAGGGAGTCCATCAAAGCCTTCGTCAAAAGGTTCTGAACCATGGCTCTCCGGTGTTCGTCAGGTATGACACAGTCTACCTTAGTAGAGACCTGTCGACACAACTTGCAAACCGACCTTCTAGGCCGAATAGGAGTTGCAGAATGTCGTTCTTGGAGACAACTAATCTCTCAAGGCGAACAGGATCAAAAGATTATTGCCAGGATCAAAGCGGAAGAACAAAGTAGGCAGGATCAGCCCGAGCAATCGGACCAAGCCCGACCTTCTCCTGAGCAATCGGACCAAGCACAATCCCCTCAGTCAGAAGGGGAGGATACTACGGCCACTGAAGCTAATACTCTTCAGTAGGATGGCAGGTCCAACAACTATCACGTTAACAGTTACCTCTGATAGTCAAACTCGTTAGATAGTGGCCCATTAGGCGATGCGCCATGTCTGCTCCTTTTCCCCTGCACTTGTCCAAGACCGGGGGTTGGTTTATTTGTAGTTCATTGAATTATGAATAATAAATTTTCTGAGTTGTCACATTCAATAAAATACCTCTGTCAATCACGAAATCTGTCAAAACTATCACGTTAACAGTTACCTCTGATAGTCCCTCAACTTGCCAATCCTCTTCAATAGGATGGCAGGTCCACAAAGCTATCATGTTAACAGTTACCTCTGATAGTCCATCAACTTGTCAATCTTCTTTAATAGGATGGCAGGTCCACAAAACTATCACGTTAACAGTTACCTCTGATAGTCCCTCAACTTGTCAATCCTCTTCAATAGGATGGCAGGTCCACAAAACTATCACGTTAACAGTTACCTTTGCTGACCCTATAGTTTTGATGATGATTTGACAAATAATTTATTACTAATAAGTTTTCTAGTGTTTTGTGTTTATGTTCTTTTTTCAGGTATTTCAACACGCGTTAATCAAGCGTTAAAGATTCAAGTTCATTTGCGTGGATTTACCTAGGTATATGTTTAGTTTACTTACATATATAGTATGATTATATCTAAGCTCAATATATATACACTTAACACGATTTTTGATGTTTTCTATCATATAGATGATTTTTCATTAAACATTGTTAAAATATCTTTATCTCATATTTACAGCTCCTTCATACTTCACTATATACATATATTATATGCACAATATATATATATGAATATTTACAAGTCCTATATCAAAGTTCACTTTCATAAATTACAGGTTTTCTAAGCATTCTTCAAAAACAGGTAGTTTTCACAAACGAAAATTGATTTTCCAGAAATTCTTTTTCAAACATGTTTATTTTATCATTTAGAAACTTTCCCCAAAGTTTCATTATTTTTGAACTTGATTTGATATTTTTTTCTGGATTTTCAAACTAGCCCCAAAACCTGAATATTTTCATATATTAGAATTCGGTCGACCGGTACGGTCGACCGACTGTTGTTCTGTTTCTGAGTAAACTTCCAGAGAGCCCTCCGGTCGACCAGAATTTACATCGGATGACCGAAATTTCCAATTCGGTCGACCGCTTTTTCCGTCGGTCGACCGACAGCTTTAATTCTTTTTAAGAGTTTTTCATCAATCTGTTTTCAAGATAAGTTTTTCTACAACAAGAAGAGGCTTTCAAACCCTATTGGAATCATCATTTCTTCAGCTCTTCTTGTTCATTGAGAAGTTTTCTAAACTCTTTCCTATATAGCTTATTATTTTACTTTCATTTGATTAAGCTGTATTCATTGAGTTATTTTTATTGAGTTTCACTCACTATTATCACACACACTTATTGAGCTTGATATTCTCATACTATATATTGTGGGTTGTAGTGTGGGATTTAGTGAGTGTGAGCTTTATTGTGTTCTCACTTGTTAATTGAGAACAAATCATTGTATTGAACCTTTATTTGTGATATTCACTTGTAACACACTTGTACACCGAGAGAAGTGTGAGGAGAGAGAGACGGGGTCAAATCTAATAGGAGTGGCGTCGATTGACGAACCTAGGGAGAGGTTGTAATCGAGCACTTGAGGAGGAGGACACGAGCTAGGTTCCTACACTTAGTGTGTAAAGTGTGATTGTTGAGTGATTGTGTAGTGTGAGAGTTTTTCAGTGAACTTGTAAACCGAGTGTGTAGAAGTTCCGGCTTCCAAACCGGATTCTGATAGTGGATATCTCCTCGAGGTGAGGAGCGGGGACGTAGGTCGTGGGGACCAAACCTCGTGAACATATCGTGTGTTTGTGTTTTTGGTTGGCGTACATATTATTCATCTTTATTGCTCATATTCATATCATATTTATTCTTGCAAGAACAAATTGATCTACATAACTTTTAATTGCTATTAATTGGGATTTGATTAGCATAAGACCCTAATCACCCCACCCCCCCCTCTAGGGTCTAACAATTGGTATCAGAGCTTGGTGCTCTTTGATTTAAGGACTAACCGCCTTGAGTTAAAGATCCAAGTTATTGCATTTGTGCCAATCTAATTTTAATTACATTGTGCTTCTTGCATTTCATCTATATGGATATGTATGATTCATCTTGTTTAGGATATGCTATCAATATTGCTCCTCGTTTGGATAATTTCCCCTATGCTCAATGGCGTATTAGATTCAAACTTTTTGTTCAATCTAATCAATTTGATTTGTGGGAAATTATTGAGGATAGCTATGTTGTTCCCATCTTGGAAAAATCCAAATGGTGTGATAATGATAAAAGATTGTTTAACATGAACAAACTTTTGTTAGAATATTTGATTAGTGCCTTTCACTCATCGTTTTCTAACAAATTTGCTAATTTTGATAGTGCTCACGCTTTATGGAAATTTATTGAAGCACATGAAGGGAAATTGGAGGCTATTCAACAAGCATTGGAAAATCTTGCATTATTGTGGTCGTTTTGGTCATTTGGCCATGTTTTGTTTCGATTTAAAAAGAAAATTTCGTTTGCAAAATTATTACAAAGAAAAATCTATTTTTGCAAATAAATCACGTGCATTCTATTTCGGTCAACGTAAACTATTCAAACCTCTACATTGCACAAATTACAATCGTATGGGTCACGTTTACAATTTTTGTTTTGATCGTATTGGTACACAAAACACGCCCAAACGGGTTCATAACCCTAGGGCCTTGGATTTAAATGATATGGGTCATGTCCCAAGTTCTAGTGGTACCAAAATGATTTGGGTACCAAAAAGACTTATATAGTATTTTTTTTTATTTGTTTTGTTTTTGTTTTGAATAATTTCTTTTTGGATTTGAATGAAAAAATTATATTCCTAATGTTAAAAATAAATTATTTGCATGATTTCACAATTAAAAACACTTATATATACCTTACAAAACTTTAAGTATTTTATAAAACATATTTCCAAAAGGTCTATTTTATAAAATCTCTCAAAAACAATTTTTCCCTCACCTGTTTCTTTTATTTTCCCTCGGTCGACCGACCCGGTCGATCGACGATCTTTCTGTAATCGATTCGGTCGACCGAGTCGGTCGACCGAAATGAAATACTGGAGCGAACTTTGTTTTTTATCGGGTTTTCGATTTTGTTTTCGAATTTTGTTTTTGGACCCGAACTACCCATCACCATTGATTTCTTTTGGGATAAATCTCAGCCGTTCCATCATCTTCTCCTTTAACCTGACTCCTCATGTTCTCCTCATTTCGATTTTCCCCAAAATTCGTTCGGTTTCTCCACGGTCGCCCGCCTCTAGCATCCGCCGATCTTAAATCAGTTCTTCCCATCCATTTCATCTGGTTTTTTGCTAGGTAACAAATCTCTCAACTCTTGATCTTCTTTCCCTGATTAAATGTTTATTTTTTTTATCTAGGGTTTCTATTTTAGGGTGATTTTTTCTTTAATTTGCTCTAAATTCCTTGTTGCTTACAGGAAGTTGAAAATTTCTGTTATCTTCTCATAATCATGCCTCCCAAACCCCCTAAAAAGAGATCAAAACCAGAGTCTAGTTCCTCATCTATAAAAGCCTCACATTATGATGATTATCTACTTTTTAAATCTCTTATTAGGAAATACAGGGAACTGTGCAAATTGAAAATCATTCCTACCAGGTATATCAAATATTCTGAGTTATACATGTATAACACTGAGACTATCCTTCACAATGTTGGGTTAGATATGTTGCTAGATGAGGGACATAAAGTTCCTTATTATCCATTTCTTGTTTATCTGTTTTATGCGAACCTGTCCACAACATCTTCTGCTGATGGTAGTTTAACCATTACATCATCAGTGAAAAATGTTGAAATTACCTTTTCTGCCAACGAACTTGCGGGGATTCTTAATATCCCAACAAGCGACGTAAATCTCATGTCTGTTGATGTTGGTAATCCAGATGTTAACCCACTCATGTTTAAGCCTGGTTGCTCTTACCCAATGAGCAACAATTCTCTTAATCCTAATGCAAGACTCATTGCCAGAATTATTGCTCAGAACTTAATTCCCAAAACCGGTAGCTTTGATCATTTCGCTTCTGATAAAATTAATGCTGTTTACGCCATTTTTGCCAAAATCAAAGTTGATTGGGCAACTATCTTTATCAATAATATGGCATCAAAGCATACAAAGTTTCTACCTTTTGGCTCCTTTCTCACCCTCATCTTCAAACACTTCAATGTTGATCTTACAAATGAACCCAAGATTGAATCTACGAGAGATTTCTTTGATAAGGTCTCTCTTTCTAGAATGCAGATGGCCCTTGACTCCACTCCTTCATCATCTTCTCACTCCCGTTCTAGAGCCTCAACCTCTTCCACTTCTGATATTTGTGACCGTCTGGATCGCCTTGAGACTCAGTACTCAGGTATTCAGAAGCAAGTCTCATCTATTCAGAAGGATGTTAGGACTATTCTTTCATTTCAGCGTCAGTCTCTCGGGATCCCTTCTAATTCTGAGTCTGATTCTGGTGAGGATTCTGCTGATGGCTCAGGCTCTTCTGATTCTGGTGGTCATGATGATGGTGGTGATGATGGTGGAGATGATGGTGGTGATGATGCTGGAGATGACTGATTTGAGTTTCTTTATGTGATGGTTATCTTTGTTTTTGATGTTCTCTTTTGGAGATGACTGATTTGATAACTCTGTTTTATTTGAGTGTAATAACTCTATGATACTTTGTGGAACAAACTGTGTATGGTTTTGTGTGATTTTTTATGTATAATTTACTATCTCGTGGACGAATCCATGTTTTGTGCAAAACTATATTGCTTCTAATGCTTATGTGATATTTTGTGGCCTATTGTGTTTAATTTATTTCTTTTATAAATCAATGCATTGTTGAAACAACATTCATAATTTGATGTGTGGTAAATATTAGTTGTCTGTCATGAGTTCTTTGCACTGTTTAGGTTTTGTATATTTATGCAAATCTATGATTCTAAAACGATGTTTTGTAATTACTTATGCCAGTTTATCATGTTATGATCAATGCATGGTTAATACTATAATCATGTTTTGTTTATAGAATTTGAGTTACTCATATCATTTTTGCATATGTTTGATGGATAAGTGTTGGTTTAGCTCATGTATATATGATCAGTAGATGTCATTCAGTCTTTTTGACAGGGGGAGCTTTTGACATACAATTCTTTATGTTTATTATCTATGCTTATAAGCAGGGGGAGCATTGCTCCTATCTTTCATTTTTTCCCTTTTTGATGTTGTCAAAGGGGGAGAAAATACCACATATAGCTTACAAATTGATTCATATATATATATATATGGTCTTGTTATGATTTACTCTTGTTCTTGGCTTATATGTGGATTATCAGTATATATTTCATATTCATGTATAAATTGTTTGCCATCATCAAAAAGGGGGAGATTGTTGACCCTATAGTTTTGATGATGATTTGACAAACAATTTATTACTAATAAGTTTTCTAGTGTTTTGTGTTTATGTTCTTTTTCAGGTATTTCAACACGCGTTAATCAAGCGTTAAAGATTCAAGTTCATTTGCGTGGATTTACCTAGGTATATGTTTAGTTTACTTACATATATAGTATGATTATATCTAAGCTCAATATATATACACTTAACACGATTTTTGACGTTTTCTATCATATAGATGATTTTTCATTAAACGTTGTTAAAATACTTTATCTCATGTTTGCAGCTCCTTCATACTTCACTATATACATATATTATATGCACAAGATATATGTATATTTACAAGTCCTATATCAAAGTTCACTTTCATAAAAATTACAGGTTTTCTAAGCATTCTTCAAAAACAGGTAGTTTTCACAAACGAAAATTGATTTTCCAGAAATTCTTTTTCAAACATGTTTATTTTATCATTTAGAAACTTTCCCCAAAGTTTTATTATTTTTGAACTTGATTTGATATTTTTTTCTGGATTTACAAACTAGCCCCAAAACCTGAATATTTTCATATATCAGAATTCGGTCGACCGGTACGGTCGACCGACTGTTGTTCTGTTTCTGAGTAAACTTCCAGAGAGCCCTCCGGTCGACCGGAATTTATATCAGACGACCGAAATTTCCAATTCGGTCGACCGCTTTTTCCGTCGGTCGACCGACAGCTTTAATTCTTCGTTTCTCTGGGTTTTTGAACTAATCGGTCGACCGGACCGGTCGACCGACGAGTTGTCAGAATGAGCCTAACGGCTAGTTTTTCAAATGGACTTTTTGATCTTTTACTTATTTCTAGCTGTTGTATTGGGGTGCTATATATACTCCATTGCTGCTCTTCTTCTCCAATATCCAAGAAATCCAAGTTTGTTGTTTAACAAGTTATTAATCGCGTTTAGGAGCTGTTTAAGAGTTGTTTCATCAATCTGTTTTCAAGAGAAGTTTTTCTACAACAAGAAGAGGCTTTCAAACCCTATTGGAATCATCATTTCTTCACCTCTGGCACTTCCAACTTTCTTTTGGTGTTTCAAGCCACACAGGAAGAAACGACACCAAAAATCCATGCCTTCACGCATGGGGGACTTTATCTCGATCCCTAATTAGAGATAAGTCTACGCCTAACACGCGTTGTCGGTTAATCTTTCGCCGTGAAAAAGACACCAGGATTCATGTCTGGGGGACTTTATCTCGATCCCTAATTAGAGATAAGTCTGCATCTAACACATGCCGCCAGGTGGTTCGTTCCCGCGAAAATGACCAAGTCTACGTATTCAACATCGTAGCACCAAAATCCATACCTTTCACGTATGGGGGACTTTATCTCGATCCCTAATTAGAGATAAGTCTGCATCTAACACATACTGACGGGTAGCCTATTCCCGCAATAATAGCAAAGCCTACGTATTCAATATCGTAGCAGGTCGTTATTAATAACGCCAAAATCCATGCCTTACACGCATGGGGAATTTTATCCTGAATCCTAAGTAGGGATAAGTCAATGTCTAACACACGTTGCCGGTTAGTCTTTTACCGTGAAAAGGACATCAAAATCCATGCCTCACACGCATGGGGGACTTTATCTCGATCCCTAAATAGAGATAAGTCTACGCCTAACACGCGTTGCCGGTTAGTCTTTTCCCGTGAAAATGACAAAGTCTATGTATTCAAAATCATAGCATCAAGACTAAGAGAGTTCATTCTCTTAGCACAACGTTACATGTGGAACGGACCTAGATAATTCACATGCTAGCCCGACTCAAACGGTAGTCGGTAAAGGCTTATCGAATCCGTTGAGGGCTGAGGGTTTGCCAAAAATCCTATGAATATTTGCGGGCCCATCAGCTGAATATATGTGAGCCGTGGCGAGGCGTTTGAGAGCTTCTGCTCATGAGTGGCTTGTATTGTCGCTACAGTTTCTATTCGAAACTCATCCTATCATAGGTCCTGCGTGTCAAATCTCGTCAACCAAGATGCCTTTGAAGCAGGTGCAGAGGACAACTCCCTATGACAAGAAATCAACAGCTCCAGGATCAGAGTTGAGATCCAAAGTATTCCGAAAATTCGTCCCAGTCAACCGCGAACTTTCGAAAACTTTGGAGGGGGTTCTGTAGGCTGTCTAAAAATCACAATAGATAGTTGATCCCCCATCAAACACCGATGATGAAAGTTACAATCTGACGACTTCCAGAAGGCTACAATTTGAGGACTTTCACGTAGAAGGTTACAATCTGACGACCTTCACAACAACTAATGAAAGCCCTAATTCAACAGCATTCACAATCAACATCAGGAGTTACAATCTGACGACTCTCATATTTTTAAGGAGCCAAGACGAATATTACAAGAGGACGATATGTGCAAAGCTCTAACAAAAGAGACTACAAATTGACAGTCTCTTCATATTAGGATGCAGATATCTCTCAAACCGTAAGGAATTTGGCAAAATGGAGGAAGCGAACCGAAGCCTTCGGCTCAGTTCGGATGGCCCCGTCTCGTCGAGATAGCTGATTTTCATATATAATTCGTCCAATTCCGACTTACGGGTTTAAAAGTTATGATCTGTTCTTCGTAGCAAATTATGTTCTAAAGTCCATCTACAAGACTGGACTTCGTCAGAACATTGGACTTAGCCTGAAGCTCGCCAAGCCCGCCTAAGGTTCGCCTCTACATTACAGAGTCAAAACGCACAGGTCGAACCAGCGTTATAACCTCAAAACGCAGAAGTTATCCTTGTGATATAACATCAAAACGCAGAGTTACGGTTTACAGGCTCAACTGTGCGTTTTCAGGCCAACTGTGCGTTTTCAGGCCCAACTCTGCGTTTCAGGTCCAGAAACGCACAGTTCGGGCCCAGAACGCTGTTTTTAGCGTTTTGACTCGTTCAAAGCACTAACAGAACGGTTTCAAAACCGTTTTCCCCACTATTTAGGGAGCTGTTTAAGAGGGGGCGGTTACACCCCACTCAGCCCATTGAGGAGTGGATTAAGGGCGTAGTTACCACCATTAATCCCCTATAAATAGTGGGAAACTTAACTGAGTTCAGATCCTTCTTTTTGGGGGGCAGCAAAGAAGAGATCTTCGGCTAGCTTCTGATCGGATTTTATCTCATCAACAGAGGGAGATTCGGTCAAGGGCTTTTGGGATCTGAGACTTGGCAGCAAAGGGGGAATTTCTTGGAGATCGGATCATTCTCCAACAGAGATCATCTTCAAGATCGGCAACAGGAGCATTCCCTTGGCTTATAACCGACTTTCGGTTCAAATCAACTCTTTTTCAAGAGTTCAAACTCGTTCAGAGTTATCAACTCGATCAGAGTTCAAAACTTGCTCTGCAAGTTCTTCTAAAACTCATTCAGAGTTATCAACTCGTTAAGAGGTTCTGAGTTCTTTACACTCGTTAAGAGTTCTAAATCGAAGTCATCAAGCATTTCAATTGTTCCAGTGAAGTAGGACGGTCGGATCGTCAACGGAGAGCAAGTTCGACACAATCAATCGAAGGAGACACTCCATCGCTACCAAGAAGAACCCAGTTTTAAACAAATGGGAGAATCAAATTCATTCTCCTCTCTTTTGTAATCGGAATCCAAATTGTAATTGATTTTGAGAGAAATACAAGTCAATTTTTCTTTTATTGTCTTTTTACTGCAAATTTCTAACAAACATAGCACAAACACAATCAACACCAGTTTTAACATGGTTCGGCAATGGCCTACGTCCACGGGGCAAGGAGGGGGGAGTTTTCACTATTAGAAATCAAGAGGAACAAACTAGGGTTACAAATCTCTCATAAACCCTCTACAAATCAATTCTCAATCTCTCCAATTGCTCATAGAATAGAAGCCCAAAGAAAACCCTTTTTAACAGCTCAAATCTCCTGCTATCAAACCCTAGAGACACCCTCTAGGTATTTATACCAATCCCAAATGAAACGGGTCTGGAAACAGAACCAGACCCAAAAACCGCTGCGGTGGTCACCGTAGGAGTCGACCGCCGATCCATCGCGGTCGACCACCAGCGTTCGATCGCCCTGCAATCCCACGAACAGCCTCAAAGTCCAGAAACATCTGCGTCGACGTTCACTTCCGTGTCGGTCCAACGCCATGAAAATAGATACTTTTGCGGTCGACTGTCGCAGTTGACCGCCGTGGTCGACCGCCACTAATCCATACGCACATTTCCTTCTATGCAAGAACGCGGTCGACCGCCACGGCCGACCGCTAACCTGTCAACTGCCTGTTCTGAGTCATCAACTGCCAATTTCTACAATGTTTATGTCAAGTCTTTGGAAAATTCAAGAGAGATTTCCCTCAGGAATATTACATAGAAAATGCTTCTTTCAGAGTGTACCGAAAAAATTATTATTAGCCACAGATTTTCATGAGAAATATTCTAGAGAAAACACTTCTTTCACAAGTTCATAATGCTTGGTTTTCTGCAAATCTGAGTCAAAACGCCATACAAGCAACCACCACTAAACTCAAATTGAAAATTAGAAAACTAGTGGCACGATGCAGCTTACACGAGTTCAATATGGGAGAGAATAGAAAACTATAGGAAGTCATTTATGATATTAAATTTTCTCATAACATATGAGTTCAATATGGGAGAGAATAGAAAACTATAGGAAGTCATTTATGATATTAAATTTTCTCATAACATATAAATCTTAAGAAGGCTACACCTATAGGAAGTCATTTATGATATTAAATTTTCTCATAACATATAAATCTTAAGAAGGCTACACTATCAGTCAGCTCGGGATGAACTCATGCGTAGATTTGTTGAGCTCAAGCAGGGAGGTCGATCAGTTGATGAGTATGAAGCCAGGTTCTCTTCCCTAAGTCGATATGCTCCCCACCTGGTTACCAACCCTACTATTAGGAGGCATCAGTTCAAGAAGGGTCTGGATAAGTATATCAGGTTTGCTCTAGCTGGTAGAGCACTTGCGACCTACGACGCCGTACTAGATGCAACACGAGAGATCGAGAGTGTTCATAAGGAACCTGAAGACCCACATGTGATTTAGAGCAGAACACCAGTAGCTCCATCCCGGAATGTCAAGTGTCCCCCTCCGAGGCAACAGCAGGCTCCTCAGAGGCAGCAGTTTTCCCAGCGACAGTCATTTCCTCAGGGCCACTCCTATCAACGCCTTGGAGTGCAGACTCTCAACGAACCCTTGGTGTAGTGTTCCTATTGTAGCTACCCTGGTCATACCCAGCAGGAGTGCCCTAGGCGTCTTCGTCTGTGCTACAACTGTGGGTCCCCCGACCATGTCAACCGGGAGTGTCCATAGCGGCAGCATGCCAGCTTGCCCCCACCTCTAGTTTGAGCATCTCTTCCAGCTCCACCTCGATCAGCCTCAGCAGGTCCAACTCGACACGGACCCTACCCTCGAGCAGGGCATCTTCCTTCACAGCAGCAGGTTTATCAGGAAGCACGAATGCAACAACCACCGCGTCAGATATTTATGATGTCAGCTGTGGAAGCTAAGGCGAATGGCCAGGTTATTACCGGTAAGAGTTGTTCATTCTCAGTTTTACTTGCATATGATTTTCCTTATTAGTATTGCTTGATGATATTATGATAGGATTTGTTTATGAGTGCTAGCTTAGATATATTTTCCTTCTTCTACACTAGACAAGATTCTTATTTCTTCCATTCTTGCTTTATCACTCTTTGACTCAGGAGCTTCCCATTATTTCTTGTCTCGTTGATTTATGAGTACCCACTCTCGTTCCATATCTCTGTCCTTGGGTTTAATTCCGAGGGTGTAATTTATTTTAAGGGGGGTAGAATGTAATAACCGTGAACTTTCGATACTAGTTAAAATAAATTTTTAGTATTTTAAAATATTTAATTATTATTTTTAAAAGAGTATTTGTATTTTTCTCGATTTTCTAGAATTTTCTATGATTGAAAAGTCCAAATTTTATATTTATTTAAATAATTTTAATATTTATAAATTAACTTAGTGCAGTAAAAACTTTTGAATTAATCTGTTGTGTTATCAATGCTATTACATATCATTTTAAATAATACGTTGTATTATTATTACTATTACATATTATTTCATATAATGCATTGTATTATTATTAATATTACGTATTATTTTATATAATATGTTGTATTATTACTACTATTGCGTATTATCTGTTGTATTAGTATAACTATTACGTTTTATTTTATAGATATTTTTTCCATAATTATTTAATTTAATACATAATTAATTATGTTTTTATTAATTAATTTTGTTAAATACCTAAACCCTAACCCTAATTACACAACACACACACACACACACCACACAACCACACACACACACACACACATATATATATATATGATATATATATATATAACACACACACACACACACAACACACACACACACATACATATAATATATTCTCTTTTTCTCTTCATGTTCACGTTTCACGCCACCAACCTTTTCTCTCTCCTCTCTCTTCTCGTCTCAACTCATGCAACAACACCACTACCTCCTCCCCTGTTCGCCGAGCTTCCAGCCGCATCAACCCACCACCCTGATGTCGCTCCTCCTTTGTTCCTCGTTCCCTCTCCATCTCCCCCGTTGCTCACCGACGACCGTCCCTCCTTCACCCGAGCTCCGCCTCCTCCCTATTCTCCACCATCTCCCACACCATCACCTCATCTCCTCCAAGATCCGACCAACCTACACCGTCTCCAAGCCACCCCCTCGTCCTCCTCACCCCCAACCTCTCTCATGTCGCCGCCCACTTTAGACCCGCAGTCAACTGTACCCACTTCAGTTCCATCGCACCACATCCGTAGCAGCATCGCCGCCACATCCATAGGCCCCTTGGCCTCGTAGGCAAGATCACACTTGCTCAGATATGAATTTTTGTGTTTATTATGAATTATCTATAATTTTAGATCTGTTAATAATTATCTGCGTGGGCTTGTTGATGAAATTGTGAATTATCTACTTATGTTAATTTGTGATTAAATAAATCATAATTATGTGATAAATAGTATTTTCAGAATAATTATAATAGATTAAAGAATTTATTTTAACAATGGGGTTATTTTAGAGTAATTATAATTTTTTTGATTTTATTTTGTGGAAGGAAATCATTTTAGAATGATAAATATTTTTAAAAGATAAATATTTTTAAAAGAATTTATTTTGGAAAAATAGACTATTTTGAATTAATGAGAATTTATCTTGTAAAAAGATTATTTTGAATTTATTATTTTAAGAGATTATTTTTTAGAATAATTATGGTGAGAGATAATTTGAAAGGAATTTATTTTACAAAAGAATTATTTATTTTGAATTAATTTAGTTTATGAATGTGTGGTGGATGGTTGTTGACCGTGACATTTTATGTGCAAAACAATCGTTGATTCCATGATTCTTATTTTAATTACGTGGTATGCTATGACATCGTTGTATATGATTGGTTGTTTCATTTCTTATTTCTTATTGTGTTTGAGAACTCTTAGTAGTTCATGACTTAGTGACCTTATGCGTCATGTACAAGACTTAATGACATGTGTGTGTGCGTTGACTGAATTTAAGAGGTGGACCAGAGATCTACTTCAGGTTATGATTGTTGACTTAGAAAAGTGAGATGAGTTAGGATGGAAAAGTCTTGGTTCATGTGATCAGATGTGACTATTGATGTATCTTCCAGGCTCGCATCAGTGAGTTTGTGTAGCACTGGGGTTGGTTTGTTGGGTCAAAGTGAAGTTTGTGTAGTCACTTTGATCTGTGAGTTTGATATTCACCCGAGTTTAGCTTGAGTTCGGACCAGGCTACATGATCGACTTGTTACTTGGTTGATTTTCTTGGATTCTTCTGATTATTATATTCTAGTGATAGATTACACTTAGATTATTAGTATTCTAGTAGCATGCTTCTATTATTATTATTATTGTTTTTGCCTTGGTCGTTCGACCGTTTCTATTTCTCTCTGTAGGATCTTGCCGTGTGCCATGCACACTAACGTACACATATTTTCTCTGGTGTACGCTAGATTTAGGAGGCAAATAGTCTCAGTTCGGAATCGTACAGGAGCCAGAGGATTCTCAGCAAGAGTGCATTGTAGACGGAGCAGAAGAACAAATTGAAGCTTAGCTGTTTCCTTAGTTATTAATAGTCCTTAGTTTATTTTTTTTGCAGTACTTCCTTACTATTCCTGTTGAACAATGTATTTTCATATTTTTTTTAGTACTTATTTGGACTATTTTGTAATAAGGGCATGTTTGACCCAAACTCTGTGTCTCAGATGATATTATATTTGTGATATGTCTTTTTTCCATTCTGAGTTGTTCATTATATTCTTACTATGTGTGATCGGGGACCTGTGCCTTCGCATTGTATATTGTTTGACGCTTAGCGTATTATATTGAGTAGAAATGGTCTAGTATCTATTTCTCCTCAGTCTAATACGTTGCGGACTTGTTCGCGTCCCGTCTCTCGGGTATTTCGAGAAGCGGGGCGTGACATATATATATATATATAGGTCATATAATTAAAATTATTTGAGCATTAAATTGGTGGATCTACGACCAATTTTGGAGATCCATAGTTATATTTACATATATCAAACACATTGAACTCTGATTCAAGAAAATTTCTTTTATTTAAATAGCTTTAATATAACATGATTTATATATTCTCCAATATTATTAGTTGGACTCATTTTTTTCTCTTAAATGTTTCTCTCCTATCCTCATATTCGATTTTGGCAGACGTTGACTATGAACTTACACAAAACTTCTTATATTGACTATAAACTTACACAAATCTTCTTTGTCAATTGAATCGAATTGGAGAAACAATACTGTAAATTATTCAGAATTTTACAAAAACTTATTCAATATTCCAAGCAAAGAATACACTCTTGCACAAATCAAGCTGTTTCTGAAAGTACCCTAGAGGTGGGGGAGGGGGGATGAATAGGATATTTGCTAATCTAATCCGATTGCAAAGCCAAATTTAAAACTTATTAACTAATGTATTCTAACAATGTGATGTACAATGAGATATGCAAGGATATACGATTAAACTAAGGGCGATATATACATGAGACAATGACAGTATAAAATTATAGTAAACAATGAGCACAAATAATACACCAAGTAATTAAACAAGGGCAAAATAAACATAAACACAAGAATAAGAGATATAGTGCGCAAATAAACAAACACAAACACAAGAAACTGATCACGGAGTTCGGTCGACCCACGACCTACGTATCTGCTCCTCAATCTCAAGGAGAATCTCCACTATCAACACAAAAAACTACACAATCGGTTTTCAACGCTCAACGATAAACGTTTACCTCTCCCTAGGCTTTCTACCAATGCCACTCCTCTTGGAATTGACCCTATTTCTTACCAACCACTTCTCTCGGTATCCTTGTGTATTACAACGTGTACTCTCAACAATGAAAGCTCTAATACAAAGTGTTTGTTCTCTAAATAAGATGAGAACACAATTAATCTCACACTCAAGGAATCACTCACCACAACCCAAGTTATACTTAATGTGAAAATACTAAAAGCTCAAGGATTGTGTGTGCATTCAATGAGTAAAATGAAATGTAAACTCAATTTAAAATCTAGCTAAATGAAATTGATAATCAACAAATATATGTATAAAGCTAGAAATTAAGTTTAGTAAAACTTCTCTGAAAATCAAGAGTGAGAGAGATTGAGATTGAAGCCCAAACACGAAAGAAATGATCTCCTCCTCTTGTGAAAATCTCTTCACACAAACAAACTTGAAAAACACTTAAAAACCCCTTAAACAAACTTCCCCAAAACTTGATTTTTTTTCTTAGTTAGTTCTGAAGTTTGAGGGTAAGGGGTATATATAGGTTCACAAAACAAAGCCTAAAAACCAAGAAAATCCAAGAAAAAAAGATAAAAACCCGAAAAATCAACAAACTGGAAAAACTAGCCATTAGAGTGCCATCAATCGATTGATGAACAGTATCAGTCGACTGATGAGCTGCCCATTACAGGCAGCTCAATCTTCATCGGTCGACTGATGAACTCATCAGTCAACTGATGACTTGCTTCGGTCGACTGATGGTTCATCAGTCGACTGAGCAGAAATTTTTTGCTTTTCCAGCGCACTCTTCGGTCAACTGATGATTTTCATCAGTCGATTGATAACATGTTCAATGACATATATGCACAGTAAAATTAGACTTTGAAGTGGGTTTATAAATAGCAAATAAATTCTAAAAATTATAGAACTTTGGAAAATGTTTATAAACATGAAAATAAACATGTTACAAAAATAATTTTTTAAATTGCATTTCCCATTTGTAAAAACTCATCATTTTGTAAAATTGGTCAAAATATAAAATCTCAAAAACACATGATTTTGACAAAATGATTTCAAACAAGTTTGAAACTTCTTTTGAATGGATTAATAGACCGTATAAAATATATAACCGAGTCTTTTAATTTGTAAACACATATTGTGCAAACTTTCAAAAATATAAAAACGATAAACATGATTTCATTGATTTGAAATTGTTAAAGCTTGATTTTAATAAAATAATTTCAAGCACATATAAATATAAAACAAATATGTGTGTATATAGTCATATCCATTTGTTTTATATTTATATGGCTAAACTTGAAGGCAATAAAACATAAACTATGTGTGTGTATAATTTGAGCTCTAAGTATAAACACACGAAGTATAAACATACTAAACTAATTGATATACTCAAGCTAAATGATCTCATGAGGCTTGATCTTGGGCAATCCTCCTCTTTGTAGTTTGGATGAAGCAATCGAGAATCTTAAACTTGAATTGTATCGTGCTTCATTCTAAATTCCTTCCATCCTCCAATGAATATGATCATGTAGGTGCAATCCAACCAACCCTCCAACTAGAATCTTTGTGTAGAATACCTAACAAGTAAATACAAAACACTTGACAAACTGATGTTAGGAATTGTTTGTTAATCATCAAAACTAGATTAGATAGTAGGCTTATAAATATGAGACCTAACAGTTTCATCTTTACTTCAAACATAAGCTCATTCCACACATCAATGGGCTCATGCAAGCACTCATGCAGACAATCACTAATATCCTAAATTTTAAAAAATTTGCCCTTGAATACGCATAATAAAAAATTAGGATTGAATATTAAGTGTTTAGTGGGTTAGCAACCTCAAAATAGCTAACTTTAACTTCTACATGCTATGAGTAAAGTCATAGGAAACTTTGTTTGATATGCTATGACAGTTCTATAACACAAACTTGGAACACTGACATTGTTTTGTCTTTTTCTTCATCATGTAAATATTTACATAATGTTAAAATGATAGTCCCTAAAAATGTCAAATTTTAACTAGATGTATAATTTTTTTCTTTTTTGTTATTGTAAGTACATGATTCAAACCCCATAGTTTTGACAACATACTATAATTATTTGGTATGTAATACAGCAAAATGTTATACTTGCAAAATGTTAGTATCACATGATTAACATATACCAAATGAAAGATGGTCATAGTACTACCACTAGCATGCCATATTAGTCGACAACAACTAAGTGTGATAATGATTTAATAAACATACTCTTCACGTTAAACTTCATGTATGTGTCTATAGAATAATTTTGATAGCCATTTTCTAAAGTTTTCCAAATCCTATTCAGATTTGCTAAAACCTCATAAACCTAAAGAATGCACAAAAGGTATGATAAAATACAACTATTACCTAATGAAAGTAGTGAGGAGATTAAATTCCCAATGCACCACATTGCAACATTGGTAAAGCTTTAAAATTGGAAGCATAGGAGATAAGAACAATTCAAGAGACAAATGTTACTAACTGATACAACACATATCTGAGATCATCATCTCCTAACTGGCTCAAATTTTTTGTTCATGTATGGGCCTGTAATACCAGCAAGCATGAAGGAGCCATGTAACGTGATGTATTTGGAAAAGTAATTGGAGATGTTGATTCTTTTAAAAGAGGTTTTGAAATTCACTCTAGCCTGTATTGAAATACACCATGGATTGCTAATCACTTGAAGTCCTTCAAATTCTTGAGAACTTATTAGGTATTTATTCAAAAATTCAGAATTTTAAGGTTGTTCATCGAAAAGTTTTTTCTCAATAGAGTTATTTTAACATGCTAAAATTTTCTATCAATATCATAAAATTTATTTAACTCACGTGTTACTACTAGATCTCTTTTGGAATATTTTTGCTGATATTTTACATCAAAAAAGGGTAATGAATCATTGTAGAAAGGGAAGCTTGTACACACATGTTCATATAAATAAAAGGTGATATTTTTTAAGAGGCATTTTCCCTCAATTAATTTGTTTGTTTTCTTTAACACATGAATTTAATAATATAAAAAGATTTTATGATGCAGTTAAATAGTTAGATTGACTAACAAATTGGTTCAAAAAATTCTTCTAATTTCTCCCTTTTGACATCATTTATTTGGAGTTCTATTTTTTTCATACGTTCCTTTTATGTTGGAGATACCTACTCTTATAATGCTTCTGTAGAAGTGGAAAGGGAGATCGAAATCGTCACATAAACTTCAACATTTTCACGAGAGTGATTACATGGATCCTGATCAAGGTCTTTGTTTTGGTGCCCTATTTAATATTGCTGCAATAAATATAAGTAGCGCCCCATGTATTAATTTATCTTTCTGTTTACTCTGCAATATGACATTTGATTGACAAATTTTATTATCATTTTTAGTACAAGGACTTGACACTAGAAGAAGACTATGCATCTTTGTCTTTTGCCGGTCCATTGAAATGCTAGTTGATGTTGTTAAAGACACTATACTAGAACATGACGGAGAGGTAACTTGAGAAACACATTATAATGCAGAGTTGTGTTTAAATCTGATATTTTGTTCATTGCTTAATTGTGCAGAACATGCATGCGTCAATTCCTTTCTTGTCATTATAAAGATGAATAAAACTGTCAATTGTAAAATTATACTTTTATTTATCTACTGAAAAGATTTGAAACCGAGTTAAATAATCTTTATACATACTAACATTAACAATTTGATACACCGTTTACGAGAAAATATGCATTTAGAAATAAGTATAATAAACTATTTTGATTTATATTCTTCTGTACATTGAAAAATAAAAATCTGAAAATTCTTGAAGGCAAATTAATAAACCAATCTTACATGTGAAAATATAACTAAATCTTACTATATAATTATCCTTTTAATAGTGATATAAGATTAGTGCTCCTTGGTCTTCACTAGGCTATCATATGTTTGTTTAACTCCAAATTAACTTAAAAGGATTCAATGTAAAAATTAGAGTGAAATGCTAAACTAAATTATCAATTTTAGCTAAATCTAAAAATTTATACCACGTGCATTGCATGTGCCACGTGCAATTCACCTAGTAATCCTAAAAAATCCATGTCCATGATATGTGAATTGTATCTTAACTAGACCATGAACAATATTTTTTAAAGATTATTTCTTGTTTTTAAGTGAAAAATTAAATGATAGATTGGTGATTGGAAGATAAATTAACTTTTAAAATAATTCATCTATAAGTTAAATTTCAAAAGGAAAATGATTGGGGCACACCCCCAACCACAACTCCAACCACACACACTCTCTCTTTTGCTACAGTGCACCGGACCTCACATGAGATTTTAAAAATCCTATGTGAGGCACGGTGCACAATAGCAAAAGAGAGAGAGGGTGTGATTGGAGTTGTGGTTGGGGGTGTGCCCCTAGTGTCACTCAATTCAAAAGTGATTCCTATTGGATTATCTATTTTAAAGATGAGAAGTGCTACATGCACACTCTAAGGCACACCATCAACCACACACTCTCTCTCTACAGTACAGGGGGCCCCACATGTGATTTTTTAAAAAATCTTTAAAAAATCAGATTTTTTAAAGAATTTTTAAAAAATCACATGTGGGGCCCCCTGCACTGTAGAGAGAGAGGGAGTGTGGTTGGTGGTGTGCCTTGTAGGTAATAACCTCTGTACAAAGATCTTAAACCCGTCACGTGGAGGAGTTCGTCGGTGTGTGCTTTGGGACCAACATGAGCCACTCGAATTACATTTATACCCTCTCTGACCAAACTAAATTACATACCCCAAACTCACTCAGAGCACCATCAGACACAGCTCTGGGGGCAATACCGGTATTTCACTACGAGCGCGTTCCGCGTTCTAATTCGATCGTTAAAGACATAAAAAAAGGGGGAAAAATTAAAAAAAAAAGGTCGCACGAAAAGACGATTGTTGTTGTTGTTATGATGTAAAATTTAAGCAAAGGAAACGCTTTAAGATTTTATCTATTTATAAACTCATTGTCCTCTCTCTCAATATTTCTCATAATTTCCTTTCTATTTTCGGCATCTAGATCTCGCAAAAAAGAATTCTTTAATTCTTCGAACGGCTTCAGCTGTCCTATTTTGAGAATTTGAGATCTCGTCGTCGGCGGTATTGGATCCAGTTTTGGCTCGAGATCTATGATCCGGATCTGAGAAATTGTAGGATAAAGCTCCGATTTCTCGAATTTGTTTTCCGTGATTAGATCTCTTGCTATTAATTTGATGAGGAGAATCGATGTCTCTTTTGTTTCGTTTTTGTTTGATTTGCTGAGTGCGTTGGTTACTATATTTGATGAAAAACAGCAGTTTTAGGTCAAAGGTGCTCCCTTTGAGCTAAGATTGTTTTGGAGCTGACCTTGATTTTGTCTGTGAAAATTTCAGAAATTTGGGTATAATCGTTCAACGGGCAAAGGCCTGTGATTAGAGATGCCTAATAAGAACGGGATGGTAGAATGCAGCGTCTGCCATTCTAAATTGCTGGTGCCGAGCCCCAGGGCCATCTCGAAGGCATATGACAGGCACAGAAGCAAGATATCGAAGAAGTACCGGGCCTTGAACTTCCTTCTGGTTGTAGGAGACTGCATCTTGGTTGGGCTTCAGGTAATTCTAAAAAATCATATGTAATGCACGTTAACTCGATATCATGTGGTGTGAGCTTATCATATTTATGGTTGCGGGGTATAACTTAGTGTAAGTGGTCTAGAAGAACTCGTCCTAAAGGATAGTTGTTAGAGGAAGGGAACCTAAATATCTTTCCGTAATTAACTTCTGTTTTAGTCAATCTAGGACAATATAGATCTTACCATACCACCATGTCGCATTATCGGTGTATCCATAGGCTGGCTTCACTAGTCTCAAAACACCGGCAATCCGGTTTTCAGCATTTGACTTTGCAGTAGACTATTCCCGAGCAAACATTGCAATGTGATCATCACTACCCACACTGTTCTGCTCGCAAGCTCTAGTACCATTTGTAAGATGACTAGGATAACTCACTCCTAAAAGCTAGCTGTTGTAGGAAAGGAACCCGAATCTCTTATATATCACAATTGCATGTATTGTCATTGTGAGACTCAATGGATCCTAACATTAATTCAGGCTGACTTGGTTCACTTAAGTATGCCTTATTGATTTTTATTTGTCTATTTAGGGGTACTAATGGGAGAAAAAGGAAGATCTAGGCTTGGCTCAAGCTCATTATATAATCCAAGTGAACCAAGTTCAAACAAAAATTTAAGGTCAGTGATGCGGTATAAACATATACCCAAAAATTATAAGTGCACAATCAATCAAGTTAACATTAATTCAGGCTGACTTGGTTCACTTAAGTATGCCTTATTGATTTTTATTTGTCTATTTAGGGGTACTAATGGGTGAAAAAGGAAGATCTAGGCTTGGCTCAAGCTCATTATATAATCCAAGTGAACCAAGTTCAAACAAAAATTTAAGGTCAGTGATGCGGTATAAACATATATCCAAAAATTATAAGTGCACAATCAATCAAGTTATAGTATAAAAAGTTATCGATCCCACGAGGAAGATGTTTTGTAGGAGAAAATTAAAATAGGTTCTTATGTTGTGTGCATGACAAATAGGAGTGATGAGTGAATGTAATTGTGGAGAGATAGTGAAAGTGATAGTGTGTAAATAGACACAAAATGTAAGTGAGAGTGGGTGTGACAAAGTATGAATGATTTTCACAAGGAGAGAAAGAAAAATGAATAAAATCAAGAAACAAAAAAAATCAAGAATAAAAAAAATTCAAGAATATAAAGATGGAGGATTCAATTAAAGATATGAGAAATCTAGAATTGAATCCACTTCTTAGAAAATATAATTCCCTAGAGGGTTCTAGCCTCAAGGCGAATCAAAGAAAATAAAAATGAACAAAAAGAAAAAAACTAATCCCAAGAGGGTTCTAACCTCATGGTGAATAGTACAAAAAAATAAAATCTAACTATAAAATAAATTATAAAAACTAAACTACAAAATAAATTACAAGAATTAAATACGAGAAAATAAATCTACTCTATAAGCATGAAATAAATATAAGGCAAGAGGGTTCTAGCCTCTTGGCTATTTAAGCAAGAAAATAAAATCTAACTACAAGCATGAAAATAAATCTAAGATAATAAGCAATAAAAAGAAATAAAAGAGAAAATAAAAACAAACCGTCAAATTGATCTCCATCTTCATCATCCAACAAAGAGAAGAAAAGAAAATTTTAAAGTGGTGAAAAAAATTCTTTTATTAATTGTAACAAAAAGTTACAAATTTGGAAGGTCTTCTCAATTAAGAGTAACCATCCTCTCCAAATAGAGTTACAAAAATTTTTCACACCTCCAACCCCTCACTCTCTACCCCTATTTATAGTAAATATCAGTGAATGTGAGCCATTGGATAGAAATCTTATCCAAAACAATCCATTTTCAGCCTTTGATGCATAACAGAACGTTTGACATAGATGCAGGCATCGATGCCGGCATCGATGCCCCATCTATGTCAAACGTTCTGTTATGCATCAAAGGCTGAAAATGGATGCTCCAATAAAAACTTTGACTTCACGGTTGGCTTTGTCTCGTCGAGATAGGCGATTTTCATATATTATATGTTAAATTCCGCCTTCCGGATTGAGAGATATCGTTGTTTCTTTGCGGCCAACCATTTTGAATATGATTTCTTTTTATATTCGATTTTTGATTTTCTTCGGCTTCAGGCTACTCGGCTTGATTCTGGGCTTCAATAAAAGGTTACAAAATGAGGAAGTTGGAGTCTTTTGGGCTTTTATTCATTATTTCTTCATTAATCTACAATTAAAGATAAAAACAATTATTAGTGGTATATTTATTCATGTAAAATAGATAATGAGGGTATAAAATTATAATAAAAATATGATTATCAGTCGGTAATAAATGAACAATCTTGAGCATAGCTAGACTTTGTTGAGCCCATTACTTAAGCTTGACTAACTGAGCTTGGATCTTACTATCTTAGATATTAAATCAGTTTAAGTTAGTCATTGACAGTCAATTGTGCAATATGTCAATTTAATAACATGCTACTGCAATGACAAGTCTCTAGTAGGAGTGCATGAAATACCTTTCTTTTGTAGTTATATTTCAGCTATGTGAATCAAATAAAAAATTAGAGTTATGTCTATAAAGTTTTTGTCCATGTGGTACAAGTACAGTGGAGTCATATTTTGAAAATATACTGGGTTTGATACGTTTAGTCTCAAATACTATAAATGCCTCAAGCAAACTATAGGCAACAATGAAACAATCAGAAACATAGTGTCGCAAATGCACAAAATGTACTGCTCTTTTGCTATTACTTTTGACGTGAAATTCTTTAAGCTTTTTCACTTTTCTGCAGCCAATTCTAGTTTACATGTCTAAGGTTGATGGGAAATTCAAGTTCAGTCCCATCGGTGTTAATTTCTTGACAGAAGCTGCAAAGGTTCTTTTTGCCATAGTCATGCTATTGTTCCAGGTTTGTTCTGGATTCTGATGCTATTACTTCCAATTTCATTGCTATTTGCTGGCATCAATATTTGTTTAATACAGAATCTAATTAGCTACCCTTTCTCTTTTTGTGCCCCTTAAATTCTTCCTATTGTATTAGTTGTCAACCAACAATGTGCCCAAACCTTTGAAGTTCTAGTATCCAACCTCAACGTCACTCACACAGATATCTTGTATTTATGCAAATTAAGAAAAGATCCTTGTTAGAATATAAAATTATAACTCTCAACCCTCACCACAACTTCAGAGTTTTGGTGTAGTGACAGGGTCTCTTGACATGGTAACAGAGCGACCCATGTTTGAATCCCACTGACCAAGAATTTAACATGGATTTTTAAAAATTAATATGACTGCGTGAATCCTGGTTCAACCCATAAAAAAGGGCGCTCAACTTGCGGGGGGCATGTTAGAATATAAAATTATAAACCTCACCTCTCACCACAACTTTGGATTTTTTGGTGACGGTAGGGTCTTCTGACTGTCCTTATACTTTGTTTACTTGAAATCATGTAAATTAGTTTGATATGTTATGCACTATTGAAGAAAATGACTAGTAATTGACCTTCTGGCGCTATGGTTCAATAAAGTAATAAGTCTCTACTCCAGAAAATGTGGTATGTTTTTCCTATTGAAAGTGCAAAGCCAGAATAGAGGATGGGTTTTGTCAGCATGGGGTTTCAGTGAGTCTAAAGATTGGAAGTGTCTGACACACCATTGAAATTAAATTTCATTCCATGTATTTAATAAGTTCACTTTCAACAAGATTGTTTGGTTTCAGTTGGAATGGGTTTAGTTCTATGAATACTTATTATAGTCAGGAGGTGATTAAAGAATGAACAGAAGGTTACGAATCTTAAGAAAGAACTTTACTATGTTATTTTTTTCTTATCTAGCTGCTTCATAGATCCTAGAAATGTAGGATCAACTCTGTTCATGTTGATCTAGTCTCATCTTCTGTTTTTAGTTTCTTATTCTACCTAGTCGCTTACACTTTTGCATTTACCTGTTGATGTTCTTACAAATTATATTTTTAAGGATTGTCTTTCAAAACTAGAAAGATTTGCCACCAAGTTCAGGAATAGAATAATATCGTTTAAAGCAAAAAATAAGGGAACAATCATTTTAGTTAATAAAGAATGTGATTTAATCTCACATGATGAACTATATCTCAATGCCTGTCGACATAGAGTAAGACAAAAGTACATCATTTGAATTCAGATATTAGCATGCGCTTCTTAATGTTCGCATACATTAGAGAAGCAGAAAAGTGTGGACTTAATTTGATAGGCTGCACAAGTGCAGAAAATTACGGAAAGAATATTGCCTTTTTCAGTTATTGTTTGCAGTAAGAAAATTGCAATACGTTGGACACTTGTTCCTTGAACATAGAGCCATGTCTATCTGCAATCAGATGATGTGCGTCCATGTGTACATGGTTACCTCTTGTTCAGGACTTCAGACACCCGCATATGTGTCTAATTTTAAGGTAAAAGAAAAATGAAAACCATCTATGAAATTCTTTTGTTAATTTCTGTTGTCACTTGTCAGTTTAATGTTCTTAATGTAATATGTAAATATATATTTGTGTGTCCGCGTGCTTGCATGCGTGTGTGCGAGTGCGTGTGTGCTAGTACGTGTGATATACAGTTTAAATGAATATGTTGGCTCCTCTATTTGATCCAGACTAGCATTCTGGAATATAAAACTTATGATTGCACAAGCTGAATATCAAGCATTTGAATTTGCAAAGAAAAACATGTCTAGCCACGTTCTTCTCTTGTTTGATTGCCATCCCTGATACACCTTTGTATCAGGGAACGACACTTGTATTTGTGCCTATAAATGACAGCTGTTTTAGTAATCAATTCGTAGCAATTTATCATCTATACTTACCATTGTAGAATCCTAGGATCTTTTCAAACACAATTGGTTTTTGAATCAATGAATGAATAAGCATTCTAATAGTAAGAACTAGATCTTTCTTCACTTCAGTATGGTCAATGTAGTTCTCAATTTCAACAGATCCATCATGAAGTAAGTTTTGTGCGTATTTCTCACTCTATTTATTTGTCAGATTTCAGCCTTTTCTCTGTTGTTTCTTGACAGGCTAGACGTCAAAAGGTTGGAGAGAAACCTCTTCTTTCAGTTTCTACATTGACACAGGTAGTAAAGTTGTTCAACAACTATTAATTAATATATTCAAACAATCTTACCAAGTATTTCTTTGCTTTGGATATAATTTTTTTTTATTAATAAAGGCCTATATGCTGGAGTTCAAATGCACATAACTCATGGCAACCAGCCTCCATGCCTAGTACATGATATTCCATTATGTATCTTAGCCATAACATATTTCAACGTCAAATGCAAAAGAAAACTGAAAATTTTCTCCATTGATATACTGGATTTTTGAAGTTGCATTTGGTCAAATTTCAATTGATGAAAGTAACAATTTTCTGGTAAAGTTTCCTGAAAAGCTACTGTATATCCTTAGCTAGAAGCTGTTGACAGGGCATGGAAGAAATAGACTGAAACAGGTTTTTGGGTTTAGGTATTACTGTACATTCCCACTTAAATTGAATAATAGTAACAGTCACATTAGTAATTTTAATAATACGGATAAACAAAAAAAATATTTCAGTTCGTAGTTGTTAGAATTTTAATTTTTTAGGAGCAATTTGATTATGATAGTCAAATTTGTATGTATTGGTTTGTGGTTTCCTTTCTTTTTGGTTCATTCTTTTTTTTTGGAGGCGCATGCACTCTTAAGTTTTTAATTCTAGTGGATGCTTTGAGGATTCATTTTCATCTGGAGATATCAGTATATTTTACTCTGATGATGTGTGCACAAAGACGTAACTTATTTGGCCATCTTTTACTCCAACTTGTCCAAGCAAAGTAATATTTCCATTTCTTTTGTATCTTTTTGATATGCAATCAGAGTTCAACTGAATAAAGCGGTGCGGTTCACAGCTTCACATTCAGTCCTTTCTTCTATCCCTGCTGTCACATTCTTGTTTTCCTGCCCTCTTTATCTGCTTATATTATGGAAGTATGGAATTGTGATTCATATGTGGTTAATATCCGTGGTAAAGTTTTGTCAACCTTCTTAGAGCCTTCTGCTTCTGTATCGGCCTTATTTGTATGAGGGAATTTGATGATGATTATACAGTAACATTGTCAGGCCAAGTCCGTTACTTAACACAGTTTTTATTACTATAAGAAGCTCAAATACATAAAATTGACAGATTTTAGTTTCAGAAGACAGGTTCAAATTAGTTAAGAGTGAGAATATCTCAATTCGAAAACCTTGATGCAAGTTGATAAATGTTTTAGATTTTGAGTTCTTGTCTTTTGTTTTGCATCTTTGAACTTGATTCTCTGATACATTCAAGTCTGTGATGTAATCTTCAGTATATTCTGATTTAAGAGAAGCGTCACTTTTGTTTTGTATATTTGATGATCTGGCATTCTTAGAGCAACTATTCTTGAATGTTTTCGAGCTTGCAGCATGTTTTCCTGTTATTTTTATTATTCAGTTTTATGTCTAGTATATTTTACATGCTCATAACTTATTTAAAGTCTCAGGAAGATGTCTATTCCCATTCTTTGTATGCAGTAATTAAAATATGCTATTTGTTTGTAGGCTGCTCGAAATAATGTTCTTCTTGCAGTTCCTGCTCTTCTATACGCCGTCAACAATTATTTAAAGTTTATCATGCAGGTATATATTCTTAGCATAAAAAGTTCAAAGTCATGCCCTTGATTTTAATCTTAACTTTTTATATAATAACAAAGAGAATTATGCTAAATTCAGATTGAAGATTGATTTAGAAATAACATAGTAGTATGAGTGTTTATGTTCTTGCTTTTCTTTTTCTATGCAGTTATACTTCAATCCTGCAACTGTGAAAATGTTGAGCAACCTAAAGGTATTACTATTCATATGTATCCTGAGTGTTTCTATTTTTATATTCTTTCCCCTGATTAATAGTATTATGAAAATATATCCTGAGTGTTTCTATTTTTTATATTCTTTCCCCTGATTAATAGTATTATGAAAATATATACAAGTTAAATTTTTTGTTGAACTCGGATTCTTCTTAAAGTGAATATCTTGAGTATAACGGTATGTAGCATCAACTCCGGCAGAAGTTCATGATTCATCAGTTTAGTGTTGAGTGGTACGAAGACCCATCCAGTTTCTGGTTTATTTTGGATAAAGTTCTATCTAAAGTATGCTATTACCTTCAAATAATTTCTTCTCAAGAGTCAAGATTTAATTCTGTGGTTACTTGTTAGTATAAAAACAGTGTTATCGCAGTTATGTTGCAGCGTTGGTATATTATTAAATGACAATAGTATGTAGATTTTTCTGTTTGGGAGACCAGTACCCTCTTCATGCTTCCTATGGTCACAGAATTGTATTTGGCATTGCATTCTGTTAAAAAGGTTTCAACATTTTCAGATTTCTAGTATCAAGTATCGAGAAGTTTACATCAATTTCCAGTTTCCATTCGGTGGAACTAGCTATCATTGTGTGTGTGTTTTTTAGGCAATAGTTTTTGTGCGACGTGCTTGCTCATATATATCTTAAATAGTCCAAGTCTTTATCAGAGTGAATTACTAGTAGTCTAGTTTTAGTAAGATAATTTGGACTGCTGGATGAACCGTGATGAGGATCGGGGTGGGTGCTCCAATCTGAAAATAGAAGGCTCTTGAATATGTTGTCTTCGACATCAATCCGGATCCGATTGGAAAGTATGACGTTCTTGATATTGTGAATTTTGGCGGGTACTCGAGTATGATTGGGATCTAAAAGGAGTGGGTAGATTTTTAAGTTTTCGGTAACTCTCGAGAGTCGTGTTGTAAGGTGTTGTAAGGCCTTGATGGAGAGATATCATAACTCCTTGAGGGTCGATTGGAGGAGATCCGTTGCCGACAATACTCTATCGGATCAAAGAGCTCATTAGGGCTCATCGATGTTCGATGTTCGATGTTCAGATGTGGTCAAATCTAGTTGACGAAGATGCGCGAGAGGTTGAAATGTGTGGTGGCTTGTTTGATGATTTCTGACAGTGGGAATTCTTTGAAGAGAGGATTTGATTGAACAATATTGTAAGTGGAGGGCTAAGATAAAAAAAAGGCCTCACACCCAAGGGCATTACACCGTGACACTTCACATGTTATAATTTTAGCATTTCATATGCTAACAAAGATTTCACATCTGAAGAAATTTTCTTTTCATTTATCATAGTCTATTCCTCATGGAGAATTACATTTCTTATTTATAGAAAAAGAAATTATCTAAACAGGTAAGGAAGCAAATAAAAATCCTAATCAAATTATAAATAAAAGAAAACAAAAATAAATTCTCTAACAAAATAAAATCTAAAAGATCCTAACATCAAATCCTAAGGAAATCCTATCTAAAACAAAAATTGCATCAAATATTTCCAAAACAAAAAAAAGATTTTTATAAATCCTAATTTCTGCAAACTGACGGTTCACGATTGCCCTACATCAAATCGTCATACTTATCTGTGAAAAGCTAGTTTTTGAGATTATGTATTACAATTGAGTAGATGTTTAGTTGGACTTGTCGCCGGATTCTGGGTTAAGTATAATCAAACATCTCTAATTGAACTGTACTATTCTAACATAGTTCTCTTGACATATTCTTTCCAATATGTTATAATGATAAATTGAATATTTTAAAGTAACTCTTTCCTATTATAAGCTAGTTATGTGCCCAACATCCTATCATGTACATGTTTCTGTATTTTGGAATTTGCTACATCTGGCTCCTGATCACATGTTCCCTAGTGCATGTTAACTTGTCATCTATGTTACCCGGGTACTTCTATAATGAAGCCGTACCCGTACCGGACACGAACCCGACACTTTCCCGTACCCAAACTTCATGGACACTTCTTGCATATATGCATGTATTTATTACAACATGTACTCAATTATATGATATGTGTTAATTTAAAACACTTGTCAAAGACTTCCTGGACGATTAGCTTACACTTCACATCCGTCTTTTGAAACTAATGAGATACGGTTCGGATTCGTTTCAGTCCATACCCAAGTTTAAAACTATATAGTTAATGGGTCGTTTAGATGTCTAGTAAAAAAATGAGTAGTTTACAATTCACGATAATCAATATGATAAAAGAAACTCAAAAATGTGATCGGAATTTTAATTCTAATGACACATGAAGGGGGAAAAGTTATCTTATGTACAGTATTAATTTAATATATATATGTAGTCGTGTCCTCGTACCCTACATTTTATAGTTTTGCCGTGTCCTACACCCGCACCCGTACCAGTACCCGTGCCCGTTTCCATGCTACTTAGCTTGTCATTGATCCCTTCCGTTTTTCTGACATGGCAAGTGACCCTTTTTCTTCTCAGATTTTCTAGAATATCCTTGAGTCCAAGCAAGCACGTTAAACTGCGTAATCAAAGATATATGCAAATATTTTGTTCTTACATCGTTAGATGGACTTTTAAGAAGAAAATATTTTTTCCTTATTACGATGGTGTAGTTAGGATGTCATGTAAATTTGAGACATTTCATCTTTTTAAGATTTTCTGGAAATATGGAGGACACATGTCATTCATCTCTCGAATATAATCATTGGAGCTTCCTTTATGTGCACAGTTCTGATTTTACTTTGTTTTCATTCATCATCTCGTGTTTTCCTGATGATCATTAGCTTCACTTCACCATGCCGCCTTAACCCATTAAGAGAGGTTTTGACTCTTTTTGCCATTGTTTTTGCAAAGTATCGTCCATGAACAATGCTCTTAATGAAAACCTTCCTCTAGAACTTCCAAGGTTCTTATATGTGCGAAAACTTCCTAAATCCCAAGCGTCTATGTGAAATTTAATAGATAAATTCATTCCTCATTTTACAACTCCTAAAAGTTTGGGGGGTTTTGTGGAATTACAATAGAAGGAGATTATCTCAAAACAAAATTTTCCTTTTTCCC
>NC_033802.1:8311105-8327144 GCF_001876935.1 Asparagus officinalis
TATATCACATTCTGTATTAGTTTTCCTATATTTCTATACGAGCAGAAGCTGCATCTTATGATATCAAAAAGAGTTTGTGTTACCTTCTAACATTTCTGTACATGTCGTTCAGTTCTATACATCTTTGGTGGAGCAGTAGCTGCATCTTATGATATAAAAAAGTGTTTCCTTCTAACATCTCTGTACACGTCGTTCAGTTATCTTCTGGTTACATGCATGTGGAAATTTGTGAGACAACTTGTTATGTTAACTCAAGTACTTGTTTGGTTATATATAGCTATTAGAGGATTTCTTCTGGGAGACTTTTGAAGTTGACCTAAACCTTCTTTATATTGTTTTCTTAGATTCTCGTTGCCATTTGCTTGTAGTCCGCACTCTTCACCTCATGCTTCAATATTAAATATGCCTTTTGCTTTTCATCCCTTTTCTGGGAGATATTTAACTCTTATTTTATTTATTCTGCGTGCATTTGCAGGTTTTGGTTATTGCTGTCCTTTTAAAGATGGTCATGAGAAGGCGCTTTTCCATAATTCAGGCATGTTTACACTTTGGAGTGACTCTTATCCTGTTGATAATTCTAGCTATCAAAGAGTCAAACATATAAACTTGTTGATATGCATTCTTGAGGGAGATTAAATTAAGAGACACTCTCATGAAGGACAATTTATGCATAATTTGCATAAATTTTCTCTGGGATTCCGATTTATATATTTCTGAGTCTAATTCTCTTACAAATGTGCTCTTTTTGCTCTTTGGCTCATGTCATGCTTCAAAGATGCATCCCTAGTTAAAATTTATCTTATTTTCCCTTCCCCTTAGGATTTTCACTCTCTGAGAGAAACAATAACCCTCAGCCCTCACCAGAACTTTACGGTTTTGGTATACTGATAGAGACTTTAAGATGATATCAGAGCAAATAAGGTTCAAATATTAGAGGCCATAAATTCGAAACAGATTTAAAAAATAAATGCTACTGTGTGAGTCTAATTTTCTGCCCATACAAAAAGGACGCTCAAATTGCGGGGCATTTTAGAATATAAAATTATGAACCTCAACCTTCACCACAATTTCGTAGTTTCAGTCTAGTGACACGGACTTTAAAGGTACGGATTTGAAGGCGTATCTGTAAGGTAGGCAATCAAAGCAAACACGGTTCAAATATTAGAGGCCACAAATTCGAAGCAGATTAAAAAAAATAGATACTACTGCGTAAGTCCATTTTTCCGCCCATTAAAAAGGGCGTTCAAACTGCGGGGCGTGTTAGAATATAAGATTATGAACTTCAACCTTCACCACAACTTCAGAGTTTTAGTCTAGTGACACAGACTTTAAGGTACGGATTTAAGGATATATCAGTAAGGTAGATCGCCTACAGGCCAAATTGACCTATCAGGTGATCCGAAGACCATCATATGGTTCTTACTGGATTCTTGCAAAATTATATGATTGGTTTGGATAGAAAAGAAGGTTTTTCGCACACTCGCGTGGGTTGGGGGCGGGGTGGGGGAATGATTGAAGTAAACCTAAGGGGAGGGAAAGGAGAGGAAGAGAGAGTGATGCAACTAATTGTATTTGGATAGGAAATTAGGGGATGGAGAGGTATGGAGAGTGGTAGAACTAATTTGTGTTTGTTTAAAGTAGAAACGAGGAAGAGAAGTGAGCAATTCACTTAAAATCCAACCCCTTCTCTCCCAATCCATCCACTTTAAGAGAGTTAAGAAAGTGAGGAAATTTGCTTCTTTTCAACCCTCCCAATCCTTGCCCTCATTTACTAAAAAATATAAACAAACACAATTTTAGAATGGTTAGCATTGTAACCTCCCCAAGTCCTCCCCCCTCCCCTCTTTAACATCAAGTTCGCTTACATTTAGTTTTATAAAAAAACTTCTACAGAATCTTCACCATATAGTTTACCGCTCTATAGCCAACCCATTTTGATGGGAGAAGGCTTAGATGACGATGAAATGACATTCTGATTCTCTGCTACTGTATTCTAATTATTCTGTGTTCTTTTGTTGATGGACAGTGGGAAGCTCTTGCCCTCTTGCTTATTGGGATCAGTGTTAATCAACTTCGTTCACAACCAGGCGGTACTACTGCACTTGATCTTCCGGTTGCAACGATTGCTTACTTCTACACATTGATATTTGTAAGTTTGTTACATGTAAATTATTTCTTTATTTAATGTTAGTATAAAATATTTTATTGGGTCACTATTGTATGTTTTAAATGCAGAGTTATCCTCTGCTGTTCCGTATATTAAATTTTATTTTTAAGTAAGCGTAATTTGGGAAAGCAAAGATTTATTTTCTCCCTTCAGAGAAGCCGTACTTTTTATCATTGGTAGGACCTCACTCTCTTTTTATTCACCAGTAATCAGAGGACTGTAGAGCTTGAATAGAGAATGATGTGATTCCAAGGAGTTACGAGTTAATGATATTGATGGAGGAATCAATGAGTTATGGGGATGGTGAGGACTATTATACTTGAAGGAGTTACAAACAAAGAGACACTCGTGATACTGATCATTATTAGATAGAAGAGGTGGTTGAAGATCACGATGTAGTTTGTTGTTTATCTTCCTAAGGTGGCAGAGTTGAATCCAGTTAGAGAGGATGGAGATAAAAAAAGAAAAAGAAAAAGAAAAAGAAAAAGAAAAAGAAAAAGGGAAGCTAGCAGTGGGCCTCTAATTAAGATAAGTTATCAAAATTTCCATCGAATATGAATACCTACCCTGCGAAGTAGTGCTTTCAGCACTGATATATAGTTGGAAAATTTTGATGGAGATAATGATGGTGGTTTTTTGTGTGTCATCAGTATTTGATTAAACAATTTGGGGGTGTGCTGAAGCAATCTCCTTAAATGTATTGCTTCATTCTTGTTCCATTACCAGTTAAAATCTAGAGTGTATAAGCCGTGTTCACAAACTCGTTGTGAATGCTTTTCTGAAGGAGCTCTTTTTTTTTAGATAAAGCAGCAGTGAACTGGATATTTAATAGTTTTATTAAGCTAGAAAGCTGATGGGTTTGAGAGAACTTCCCAAAGGAAAGTTCAGTCCCGAGAAACGAGCTAGTTTAAGCTAATGAAAGGAAACTGACAGACAAAACCACATTAGAATGTTGGCCCATACCCACAAGTCACAGGGCCTGTGCAATGAAGAACATGAAAGATGAGAAAGCAACATGAAGAATAAACACACTAGTGTAGCTACAAGTCTGAAATCTGAATACAAAGTCCACATGAACTGATGAATTTAAAGTATGATGAACAACAAGGTTAAGAGTAAAAAAACAGAAAATAATGTGGGCAAAGTAATGAATCACGCCAAGGTACGCTGAAGCAATCTTTCTGAAGCAGATGACATGCAATTTCAACTAGAGAAATTAAAAACAAATAAAAGATATCCAATAGACACAAATATCATACCTTCTTGGAGGTACAAATAGCTTCGAGATACTCCAGAATACACCATATATGCACAAGGGAGACTTCTTGGGAAATAGCTTAGCTTTATGTCATGTGTGATCTTTTACAAATTTTACATCTAGCTGGCTCGTAAATTAAATTGGAAGGAGAGATTTAGGTGGTGATGCTGGTGTTTTTGGTGGTCAACAAGAAGATAATATTAAGTTACGATGGCGAATAGGTGGATGCTGAGGAGAGGAACCATCTTCCAATGGTGGCCATTTATCTGTTTTCTGGAAGAAAGTCTCTTGTTAGGACAGGCTTAGGTGATCGGCCACTGTGTTATTCTTTGCACAGAAAATCTTAGGAGAGGATGGCTGAAGTTAAATGTCAAGGGGAAACCAAGTTGCTCTACTTAGTGTTTATCAAACATCCAGAACAAAGTCCTTTAACTGGTTTTGGGAGGTGGTTTTTCAAAACAAGCACCATAACGAGAACTTTGACAGGAGGTGCAGTAGGTAAGGAGAACTTGGTAACACATCTGGGGATCCATGTTCCCAATTGTCCTTCCTCTAGGTCAGAGGCCATCCTTGGTTGAAATATTAGAAATGGTTGCTACAGGGTCTTGAATTTTCCAGAAGCCTGTTGTTAGTGGTGTTTTCTGTAACTTCGTTTCTATGAAAACTTCAGCATGTTTAACAACAAGCTTAATCCTTTTAACTTGAAAAGCTCATCGTTGTCCCCCCTTGATTTTTGCACAAGTTTTATCTGATGATTAACTTCATGATTGTCAAACTAGCTTTGATCATTTTTTATTTTTGTCTAATCTTTGATATCTTATTACATTTGCTATTATGTAACAGATATTTGCCTCCTATTTGATTCTCCCATTACAATCTGAAATAACTGTTAAATTTCCTTTGGATATGTTCTATGAAATTCAATAGTTAGTTGGCGTTATTCAAGTGAATAGATGCTCTATCAGTAAACCTTGTTGAAAGGTTGACTTTTTTCTGCTAAGAAATTCATTGATTCCTTTCTGGTTGGAAATGAAAACTGGAATTGAATTGCAGATGAAACTATATTATATGAATTTGCTCATAAGTTGAAATAGACAACCACTTGTGTTTCCATTTCTTCTATTGTTCACATGCTATTTGTATTTACCTTTTGATGTATAATTTTCAGGTAACAGTGCCATCAATGGCGTCTGTCTACAATGAATATGCGTTGAAAAGCCAGTTTGATACAAGTATTTACCTTCAGGTGACCCTTTGACCCCTAGTGCAGTTGCTATTTAAGACTTCAGGAAATATGACCGATGGACGCATCCTTTACTGCAAGAATTTCCTTGATTTACCAATCAAGTTAAATGAATTTTGCTAATGAAATTTTTCTTGCTTGTATGCTTTTTAACTTTCTGATTTCTGTTATAATATTTGCAGAACCTATTTCTATATGGCTATGGTGCCATATTCAACTTTCTTGCCATTGTTGGAATTGCGATATTTAAAGGTATACTATCTAGATCTGATTCGTTTTTTTGCGAACTTTTGGTTGTTGGAAAACTTCTGTTAACAAAGTCAGGGAAGTTGTCTCTAGAATCGCTTCATTAGATTTGCAAGAAAATTTGTCCTTCAGTTATGTTTGGTGACAAATGCATGGCAGTGTTGGAAAGTGGAAAGTATAACAAAGCAGCAGGGTATGACATAGGTTTTAAGAACTTTAGTGGCAATTCAAGAGCGTTTTTAAATGTATGTAAAAAGTAAAAACAAAAGACAAATAAAAAATCTAGAGAGATCTAAAATAAAAATCTAAAATTCCTCAACTTTCTACATGAAAATGTGATGCTTTCTGTTGATTAGGCTTATGTTTCTGTTTGGTCATTGGCTTCTAGCCTCAATTATGGATGTGATTCTCTATAGCAAATCTTAGCTTCTCATCTTTTAAATCCGGACAGTTTTCAAGACCTATACAATCTTGCAGAGCTGCTCGGCGGATAAATGAGTTAAATTGCATGATTGATGTGATAGATTAGACTACCTGCCAACTAGCCTTCAAGGTGTTATAGCAATTATTTTCTGCAGTATTTGAGTTGGCAAGGACTTCAGCGCTGAGAGAATTGAAATGGGTTGAAAATCTGTTGTAAGATTTGATCAATTTCTTTGCATCTCAAGGTAATATGCTTAGCAAATTACAAAAGGAAAAAAAGAAAAAAAAGAAAAAGGGTAATATCCTTAGGGCGGAAAATGACTGAATCAAATATCAGTGTATTTGAATTCGGTTGAAGTTGAAATATTCGAATTTGAATTTGAGTCGAATATCACAGTGATGCTCATATCTGATTCATTGAATATTCAGTGAACACATATTCACTAATATTTGTTAGCCCATTCAGCTGGGGGCTTTGGCTTCCAAATAGAAGGTCCTTGGTTTGAACCTTGGAGTTGACATGTCTTTTTGCCTTTCTATTACTTGGAGTTTTTTTGCATATTCACCCTTCTAATTTTATATATTTTAAATATATCCTTCAAAGCATTATATTTTGTTGATTTTCCCTCTAAATTGCTTTTCCATTTAAGTTTATGTTAACTAATAAATTAAAAAAAATTCCAATCTACCATTTAATAAATATTAAACTTAAATGAATATTTAATGACCCAGCAAATCAAATATACATTTCATTAAATTCTATTCGTTTATGAATTGAATATTAAAAATTGTTTGTTTATTGTACAATAAGGAATCAAATTGAATTTGATAGAATAGCTAGACTAATAAGAACCAAACTGTTTGTAAATTATTTGGTTCACTTCCATCTCTAAATATGCTCCATACACATCCCCATGTTCAGAAAATAAGCTTCAAGTAATATTGTTTTCAGTCAGCAATGACTATTGTTGCAACAACTTATAGGGGATACTTGTAAGCTTGGTAAAGAAGTAGCAGTTCCTCTACTGAAAGTTTGTTCATCTTTCAGTTGTTGGTATCTCCACCCACACTCGTATACTCCAGTGTCTCAACATCTGAATTGTAATAACTCGTGTCTGTCACCTGTTCCCCTGTTAAATCACAGATTCTGTCCAAGGAAAGACTTTCTTCAGTGACCTTTGTTTCTTAATTTCTTTTAGGTGCATATATTTTTCCACGAAGTTATTCCTTGCAGGTTTTTGTTAGGAATAGTTATTGTTCCATAAAGAGGTAAACATGCCAATTGATGAACTTCTTTTAGCTGGTATGGAACTTCATGTAAATACATGTGATATATATATAATATATATATATATATATATATATATATAATTATATATATATAATATAGAGAGAGCAGAGAGAGAGAGAGAGAGAGAGAGAGAGAGAAATATGGAGAACCTTGTACCAAGTTACTAAAACAACTTGGTAGTGATGTGGCATAATCTTGCCCCTACATCACACCTCGAAGATAGAGCCCAACCACCCTTCACCAAATCCAATGTAGATATTAGGGACAAGATTAGGCCACATCACTATCAAGTTGTTTGGAGCAAATTGTACCAAGTTTCTCCATTTCTCTCATATATATATATATATATATATTATATATATATAATATATATATATATATATGTGTGTGGGGGGGGGGCGTGGGTGGTGGCGGTGTAGCGGCGCTGCGGCGCCGTTTTTGCTCTCTTTACCTTAGTATAATTCGTATTCATGTTCATGCTCCAAACTACATGCTGTGATGCTCAAATATCTTGCCGGGTGTTATGAATTGTACAGGGCCCAGCAGCTTTGATATCCTTCAAGGCCACTCAAAGGCCACAATGCTACTCATATTGAATAATGCAGCACAAGGCATACTATCCTCATTCTTTTTCAAATATGCAGGTAAGTTGTGATTCTATTATGTGTTGGGATTGTTAATTTTTTTCAGGAAAAAAAACTAAAGCTAAATAGTTGATTGCCTTAATGATATGTACAGATACAATTTTGAAGAAATATTCATCAACTGTCGCGACCATTTTTACTGGGATAGCATCTGCTGTATTATTTGGCCATCCTCTGACTGCAAACTTTATGCTGGGGATTTCAATAGTGTTTATATCGATGCATCAGGTAACTGTGTGATGAAAAATTCTTATATTGTCAATTGTTTGTTCTCCTGATATTAACTACTTTCGTTCTCTATTAGTTCTTTTCACCACTTGCGAAAGTTAAAGACAATGCTCCAAACGGAACACTAGAAGCGCTCGATGCTCAAAATAGCAGGTTCGTAGATAGATTTGTTTATTTGGGCCGGTTAGTATTTCTTTCGTGCTGTGTCTGATTTTCATTATTATCGAATAAAAAAGATTAAACTAGAAATCCAATGGTGTATCATTCCTTCAGCGACTTTGATGATCTGGCTTACATTACCAGATGCATATATTGGGGATCTTCAAAGAGTTGAACATGCTTAGTTAGGTTTATTGCATATGATGTCATAAACCAGATCTTTTCCTCTGTAAGCTAGACTTAACTGCTTTAACACGACACCTAGGTTGGATTAAGTCTAAAGAGCTATGTCATGTCCGAGGCAAACACTGGAGTTATCTTTCAAGTCGTGCTTTCCCAATTGACCTTTCTTGCATGATATTCTAGTAATAACATCAATGTTATTGTATTTTCAGATCCATGGATGCTTCCTTCTTAGATATGACTGCTGGTGCCACTGAGGATGTAAGGAAACTTTTATGTTTTACCTTTTTTCATGCAAATAAATAAATAATAAATAAAGTTTCTTAACCTTAACACTACTCTTATTTCCAGGCTAGCCATCGTGTAGTGCATGATGAGAGGAAACCCCTTCTGCCCACTTGATGTCACTCCGAAGGTATGACTCAAATCCCTAATATTATTTGTCCCTGAACTTGGTCATAAAATGAGATATTTTACTATTTTTTACTTGTCCTGCAGTCATTAAGATCGCCAGAGGTTATAAATTAATTTGTGTGTTTGGTCCTATATAACCTAGCAAACCTTCTACTATTCCTTATTCTATTTTAACAACTTAGAAAGCATGCATCTATTTGTAGAAATTGAGAAAGTATAAATATGCACAAATTTCATTAACATTCTAATATCCATATTTGTCAACAATAACTTATTTTCCGACTTGATTCTTGAGCGCCTTGGAAGTGTACCGTATTTGACAATGAATCTGAAACATATATCCATACTACTCGAAGATGAGTTAGGAGACTCAAAACTACAGCCTTGAGCATTAAAAATCATTGACATTCTAATTAGGTGCATGAGCTTAGACCCACTTTTGAAATATTCCAAGCTCATTACCTCTCTTTATATGTTTGTGAATGAGCATTACTTGACTACGTTCTTTTCATTTCCATGATTTATTGCAGGAACTTTGAGGTACTATGTTTTCTGCGACAGGAAAATTTTGGAGATTATTTTGACTAGACCTGGTACAAACCTAACCAGTTCTAGGCACAATAAATAACATACTTTGCTTCAGATGGAGTACAGATTTATATTCTTTGCTCATCCTTCCATCCGATATCTTATAGATGGAGAGCGATGAAGTTGAAAGACAATGTATCATGTCCAAGCGATATAATCTTTGACCTCACATCAATTTTTGCTCGCAGCGATTTCTATGTTTTATACCCTACATTTAATTTGCTTTTGGCGCTTTAGATTTTACTTGTAATATTGGAATGTACATCAACCCTATTCTTTTAATTATACAAATACTGGATTTTTTTTATTCATGTCAAGATATTTACTTTGATTATTACATTGCATTACATTACCATTAATCAACACTGTAAAGGTGGATATACATTATTGAGTTCTTAAAAAAAAAGATAGGTAGTTTTTTCTCTTAAATTAAAAAAAATACATTTATTGTGAGTCATTGAAAGTTGACAGTAGGGGTGCTAAACTGTATTTGTATCCGACAAAATATCCGTAACCGTATCCGTTAGGATAAGGATATGGTAACTCAAATCTATAACCGATAGGATATGATTACATATATGGTTTTATAGTAAAATATTCGTATTCGTAATATCTGAATCTTAAACTTTTTGATGATCAATATGTCTAATCTTAACTTTTTAGTTATAATAAACATATTAACGAACTCGTTTGTATCCCATAAACTATATATTTTTCTCAATACTAACTAGTTTTCTCATACCCGTTTTGTATTCATGTACATTTCCGCTTATATATCTGCATGTATATCCGTAACCATATCCGATTTTAGCGGATATAGATATGAATTTTTCTTACCGAGGTATATCCGCTCCGTATCCGGTATGAGTAAGCAGGTATGGATATGATAAGCATCATATCCGAGTCGTATCCGGACCAAATGCACCCCTAGTTGACAGTTGAGATATCACTCATTCTTAAAGGTCTTAGTTAACAAGAGGTACGCTAAGTATGTTCTATGATTGTTAACGCAATGTTGAGTTGAAATTTCATGTGGGATACAGCTAATTAAACCTGAAATGTACGAGTTATATGATGGGGGGTTTTTTGGCTGTTAGTCCCTTAAATCTTTATATTCTGAAACCAAAATGGTCGGGGTTTCCAACCCTGATCGTTTGGCAGACTCAAACCAAAATGGTCGGGGTTGCCAACCTTGATAATTTGGCAGACTCTCCCCCTCGCTCGAAAATGGGGAATCGGTAAGGGACCAAATAGTCGAGGCCTAACCTCGACTATTTATGGTGGGGCTTGCTCGCTAAATTACCAACCGATCCCCTCTTCCCTCACAGTATCGATTTCTCTCTCTCTCTCTCTCTCTCTCTCTCTCTCTCTCTCTAACTCTGGTCTCTCCCAATCGTTCGCCTACCCAAGTCTCCCAACCCCATTTTTGTGGTCGAAATTCAACGACGAAGTTTGCAAAAGATTTTTAGGGTAATTTCTCTTCATTTTCTCCTCTTTTAACATTTAAAAATCTAGGGTTTTTCTCTCTTCTTCAACATTCAAATCTAGGATTTTCATCAAAATCCAACTTTTAGGGTTTAAAATATAATATATCACTATCTTTGTGGTGGTTTAAATTCTTTGTGTGTGGATTTTTTAATTAAAATTAAAATTCTAGGGCATAGAATGCTCAATTTTAGAGTTTAGGGTTTTCATTTTGGAGTTTAGGGTTTTTGATCAAAATTATAGTTATAGGATTATGAGATTATTTGCATCTAGGGTTTTCCTCTCTTATTCAATGGTCTGATAAATTTTTTTAGAATTTTTAGAATTTGATTAGAATTTGAATGATAACATCTAATTTTTTTTCATAGGTTGAACAATATGGTTTTTATTGCTTGCTCTTATGGTGGGAAAGTAATTATGGAATGAATAATATGCTAATGAATGTTGGAGGGGTAACGACGCTGTTAATAATCTCAGAATCATGTAGTTACTTTGACTTGATTAAGGAATTACAACGAGTTACTAAAATTGATCCACGAGAGTACCGACTAAAAATAATATACAATTGGCCCATAACTTTTGATAGAATGTCCGAAATTGAGATCTCAAACGATCATCAAATGAGTATTATGTTTAATTTGAGCAAGTCACAACCAATGGTAGAATTGTTTATTAAAAAGTTTTCATATAGTTCGTGCCAAATATTCAAATCTCCAGGAGAATTCTCACACATGTTAGATTTGGGAGTTGAGTCTGCCGGTTTTCTTTCTTCTTCGAGTGAAACGGAGCGGACTCAATTTCAATATCTAAGTGCACATTCATTTGCGGGAACATCAAATGTTAAAAATAATGAAGCCCCATATGAAAATTTGAGGTTGTTAAGAGGGGCAGCTATTGAAGAGGATGAAAAAAAGTAACAAATCTAAAGGTGAAGAACATAATAGTACACCAATTAACATCGTGCAATTTGTGATTGAAGATGTTGAAGAAAATCTTGAATGGCTTGATGAGGCTTATGTTAATAATGAATATGTTCAGTATGAAGAGCTTACTCCCGATGAGTTTGAAGATGATGAGTGGATTCGTTCTTCCATAGTATAAGATATTGGCATCGGCCAAAGTTCGACTGGTAGAAGAGATGAGGACTTCACTTTTAAAGTTGGACATTTATTCAAGACTAAGGACTAATTGGTTGATGCTATTCATAATTACTCTATCAAAAATAATGTCAAATTCAAGCAAGTTAAAAGCAATCACACATGTTATACTACAATTTGTTTTATGAATACAGAAATAAAATGTCAAGCCGAGGGAAATAAAGATAATTACGTATGTCCTTGGAAGTTATATGCATTTGTCGGAAAGAAAACTAATGGGCATTGTAGGATACAGAATACTACGATGTTCACACATGAATCAATCCGATATTAGAGCAATATCTTAGTGGTGCATTTGCCTTTTATATAGTACGGTTGATTATACCAAAATTAAAGAAGAAGCTTAAACTAACTCCTGGTAATATAATTGATATAGTGCTAGATACTAGGTTCATTGAAATATCATATAGTAAAGCATGGAATGCAAGGAGAATTGGGATGAAAAAATATTTGGTGATTGGGAGAAGCCTTACGCGGCACTTCCTCAATATCTTGATGCGGTCAAAAGAAGCAATCATGGATATGAATACAAACTTATAACTAAAGAGATCAGTCTGGGAGTTTATCAATTTGCCTCTGTATTTTGGGCATTTGGTCCTTCGATCGATGAATTTAAATTTTGTGGCCGATTCTTAGCATTGATGACAAACACTTATATGGTAAATATAAAGGTATATTGCTTGTTGCTATAGCAGGGCAGATGGTGGCTTATTTCTTTTAGCTTTCGCGGTTGTGGAGGTTGAGAACATTAAAAATTAGGAGTGGTTTTTTTACGTATTCAATTATATATTCTTAATGTGTTACCTCCTATGAGAGTCAAGTAATACTCTACATGATGTAGGATGTAGGGGTTTTACTTGGCCTCAAAGTGGATGGAGATGCTGTTATGGGCACCAATGACTTCAACTGGAGAGGAATGTGTGAACGATTACTGAGTCAAGCTTCTAATATGAAGGGTAGTAAGATCAAGCTTGAGTGGTTATGAAATAATTACATGAATGCACCGATTAATGTAACTGATGAAATCGTCAAGAGCTATGCCCATGTGTATATACTCCATATGATCAGTACCATTCTATTTTCGAATTCAACTAAGGATTCAGTAGATGTTAGATGGTTACCACTTCTTGAGGAGTTTGAGGAGTGAGGAGAATTATCTTGGGGGAATGTAGTGTTAGCTAATCTCTATAGGGAGATGACAAAATGACATTCGTGCAAAATAAAGAATTCAAAGGTTACCTCACTTTGCTGCAAATATGGTCATGGGAAGATGACATTTAGGAACACCAGATTTGAGGGAGACTCGCGCTCTCAATGGTCAGATTCCATTAGGATGCAGATATATTAGTTTTTAATATTTACGATTACATGTAATTTTATACATTTATTTCAATCTATACTAAACCTTTATCATATATATGGAATGTTTTCAGATATTGCCAAACCTCCCCAAAGGGTCATGAAAACTTTTACTAGTACGACAAACGGAGGGTGAACAGACATAAAATCATAATCTAACTATATTCGATAAATATATCATATGTTGACTGATATGTAAATTTCTATATTTTCTTTATAGGTCAAGTAGATGCCCTATAAACTGGTTTTAGCTTCACTATCAGATATTTGCAGAGATGGTAAAAATATATGGCGTGCCTGAGTATCGATTATATATTTTGAGATTTTCGAAATGGACGTGCCCGATCGTGTGTTTTGACAATTTGGATTAAAATAACATATTCCAGATCCTGTAGAAAGAATAGAGCGAAATCCCTGAAAAGGAGCACATCATCAAAATTGGAAGATAATTCGTCAAGCTTACATTGAGAATTGTGAGTTGAGGGAGGATGTTGTACTGATGAAGAGAGCTGATGCACCGGAACTAGATGTGTACTTGATGGATATTTCGAGAGAACAAAACACCTAAGGAGTACACACCGAGAGGTCTAGTTGAGAGAGAGTTGGTAAGTAGATAGGCAAAATATACAATTAATTTGTGATTATTATTTTAATATCATCCAATTGCTAATAATCCTCTTCTGCTTTTTATTTTATAGGTACAAGAACTCGATGAGGTTGTTTCTATTGCACATGATGCATTGAGATCGACTACCGAGCCAGGGGAGAGGAATACATTTGTTTGCATCATACGAAAGTTTGGTTTGCTCTTAGAAAGACGCGTCATGCAAATCGTGATAGACGTCAAGAACGAATCATAGGGTACGAGCGTCGACATGTCGGAGGACACACGAGGGCGGGCTCAAGTTGTGCACACGACGAAGCCGGATGTTCACAACAGGCTCAAGCCGAATGTTCACAGCAGGTTCAAATCGATGATGATGTCATGCGCTCACACGTTCACACACAACCTGACGATGAGGTCATCCAAGCTCATGTTGAAGGCGAACAGGGAAGGGGGAGAGGAAGAAGAAGAAGAGCAAGAGGGAGAGCGAGAGGAAAGAGAGTTCTAAACATTTGCTAAATTTCGATATTGCTTGTTTTATGATGTTTGTGTTTGAAATGCTAGTTGGACGCTATGATTATGATAGGATTTTTTCAGTAAGTGAATTACATATTATGTTTTTGTTTGAAATTGGTTATAGATGTAATATAGATATGTGTTTATTTGTGACTGAAATTGATTATAAATTGATATATGTGTAGCAAGAGAGTTTGTGTTAAAATTGACAATTTTAGTCGAGGATTGATATACGTTAGCAGAAAAAGAGATTTTCCAACAAGTTTGTGGGCTGGAGGGTCTCTGCCAATGGTCGAGGTTAGGAACCTCGACCATTTCTATCCCCAGGGTACATCGAAGAGGGTCTCTGCCAAATGGTTGGGGTTGGGAACCCCGACCATTTCGTGCACCGTAAGCGGTATGGTTTGCCAAATGCTCGGGGTTGTGTACCCCCACCATTTCTATCCCTAGAATGGTCTCCATATGGTAGGAGTTGGGAAGCCGACCAAAATAGTCGCATTTTGCAACCCCGACTTTTTTAGCTCTGCTAATCACACAGAGTTTCTAAGGGTGGCAAAGAGTGATCCTAATTAGTCGGGGTTGCCAACCACGACTAATTAGAAATTTAATTTTTTTTTAAAACGTCCCAGTTCCTGGCACGATGCTGACGTGACCGAAAACTGAGTTGATTTCTGTCATAAAGTTTGGAATGGGTCGATTTTGAGATAAAAGTTTGGATAGGGTCTTTTTTGAAAATTTCTTCCAGATACAATACTTTGGCGGACAAATTTTCAAAACCAACCCATTTGATAAACTATTCCCAAAAAAAGACCCATTTCAGTTTTATTTGTAAAAACCGACCTGGTTTCAGCCTCAGCGCTGAAACCAGGTCGGTTTTTGAAAAAAAAATTCCGAAACTTCACGGGAGTTCAACTCCCGTGAAGTTTTGTTATGTGAAAAAACTTCACGGGAGTTGAACTCCCGTGAAGTTTCGTAAAGTTTTTTAGAAAAACCGACCTGGTTTCAGCGACAGTGCTGAAACCAGGTCGGTTTCTCTAAATAAATCCCAAATGGGTCGTTTTTTGCAATTAGTTTATCAAATGGGTTGCTTTTGAAAATTTGTCCAATCAAATCCTCTCTCTCTCTCTCTCTCTCTCTCTCTCTAACTTCTGAAGAGGAGACCTCAGCAGCTTTCTCCATTGAGGTACACCTCTCCTCTTATATTTCTTCAATTATCTGCTTAATTTTTCTCTTGGCTCTTCTACCGATTGACTCTTTTGCCGAATTTAAGATCTATTGTTTGTTCTTTGTGAAAAATTTGATGGGTCTTTGAATCTTACATGGGTTTTTGGTGGAATCTTTAGTTCTAGGGAAAAGTTTGGTTTTACTGAAGAGTGTCGGGGAGGAAGATTTGAACTTTAAATGGAACTTTGGGGAAGGATATTTTTTTACACTTCAACTGTGGTATTAGTTTCTCCCTTTGTACCCAAGAGTTGAGACCCTTTTTTAATACCTCAAAATGCAAAGTCATTAAGCATAGATTCTTCTATCAAAGTTCAAAATGCAAGGTAGAAAGTGAGAAGGCTGATGTACGAATCTCATGTTCTGGTAGAATTTCTACCCACCAAAAGGTAGCTTTTTTATGGGACATGAAGTTTTGACAAGTTTGTATCCAGCTTGGGAAAAGTTTCTGTAAATGGGTAGTAATGAAATGCTTTTATCCATTCAGATTCCAAATGAATTAGTTGTCTTGCAAGTGTATGAGAAGTAAATTCAATGAAAACTCGTGAAGAAATTTAAAAAATATATACTTTTACGAGTATAATGCATGATTTAAAAAAAAAGAAAAGAAAAAATAAAAAAAAGAAAGCAAGCAAGTTCCACTCCAGTGTTAACTAGAATGATGGTTTTGAAGTTTGTTCTACATGTCATTGAATGTAAGCTAATTTCTTCCACATATCTTCAGTGTGCTGGTACCTTTTCTAGATTACTATTTGCCAGCAGTTTGTTGGCTTCCTTTGCTGGTTCACTGTACTTGTTGGTTAGAAATTTATTATCTTGTTGATTTTTTTGTTGGTAATCTTACATGAACGTT
>NC_033802.1:8327151-8405693 GCF_001876935.1 Asparagus officinalis
GAAGGCGGTGGTTAGGAGAGATCGGAGTCTTGGAGGGAGGGAGGTTGTGGTTGCGACGAGTAGGAGGAGAGAGAGTGAGAGAGGAGGGAAGAATACTAGGGTTTTGGGAAGTCCTTTATCGAATTTGGAGGGGATTGGTAAGGAAATTGGGGGGAATTTGGGAGGGAAACGGGTCGTTGGGACAGATGAGTTGCCCGAATGGTGGACGAAATCGGTTTCAAAGTCTGTGGGTTTGGGGGGAGATGAGATGTTGAAGGGAGAAGCGGATCGATTAGTTAGAGGTTAGTTTTTTTTTTGAAAATTTCTTGTTTTTCTTCGTATGAAATGATAGATTGAGTGCTATTTACGTTCTTGAATCCTCAGATATATGATTAATAGATACCAAGACATTTCGAAACCTGTTCAATGTGACAAACTTATCATGCTCAGCTAGTAACAAATTGACAGCTTTTGTTCAAAGCTACTTTGGTGTTAAAAACAAAGGAGGGTGACAACCACATTCAATAAGGTTAGGCGCGTCCGTTACAAACAACATTATGAGGGTTTTCGGTTCCGCTGCAAACGCTGATATTAGCAATTTAGCATTGCAAAATGACATTTTTGTAGTAACAAAATAAATAACATGACAGTTTGGTGTCAACATCAGTTTCTCGGGAACTAATCTGTTTAAAGATATTTTACCTTGTTAGACATATGAAATGTTTGATTCAGTCCCTTTATTTCAGCTCTGTTTCTTTGCAGGTAAATATGTTCGTCCCTCTTTATTGAAATTGATTTCATAGAAGATTCCCTCTTGCTTTTTTTCCTCAGATTATTGTAAATTGACTTGATTACCAGCAATTTTGGATAACAGACTGCACGGGAAGGATTATAAGGATGATGATATAATTCAAGTCAGTGCTTTTGAACCATTTGTTATTTCAATATAATTCTGTGTTTCATATTGTGGAATGATTTATTATTCTCTCATATAATAACCAATTTAACATGAGTGCTTCATAATATAGAGCATACAAGTCACTATCTTGTTCCTCAATGTAACTTGCAGTTGTGAATTTGAATTTTTTTCTAAAAAAAGATTAACTAAGCTTCTTTCTTTCTTAATGGAGCAGCTTCGGCAAATATGTAAAATTTCTGGTGCAAGGGTCTCCTTTGGAACAGCCAATGCACGAGATGCTTTTTATCGGGCATCAGTGAACTTTGTGCTTAACATCTGCAGCAGGTGCTATGCATGTTGTGCATTCTTTTCATATTACCTTTGCTTCTTCACGAATTTGGTATTTTAAAAAGTAAATCCTGTCTTGAAGATTTCAGTTATCCTGTTTGATGATTTTCTTCTCCTCTAATCACCTTGTATATTTCTATTAATTCATTGATCTTTCTGTAAATATTTCAGAGTAATGCAGCCTGCTGACACCATTCAAATTAATGGTGAGGATGCCAGACAATTCATTTGTGGGCTTGCCGACAATATTGGACTTGAGGATATTCGTGCTGCAAGAATTTTACGTGCAGCTGTTGCTGCCAAGACTCGATCATGCTTTTTGCAGTCATGGGTATGGCTTTTTTAACCCATACTTTTTACTTCGAGCTAGTTTTTCTTAGGCATTTTTTACTTTCTCATGATGTCTTCATGTTCAGTCTTTTGAAGTGCAAGGCAAAAGATTTGAAGCATTAAAGGAACTGTCAAAGATTTGTCAAATCTTTCAGATTTTTCCTCCTGAAGAATACTCGGTATGTACTTATAGTTTGGTTATAACTGGTAATGCCCCCTGTGTGCTTGTATTTTATGCTTGCTTAAAATTGTTTGTGCTTTTTATTGGTCAAATGTCCTTGCCTCTGTTTTATATCTTGAGTGATTATATATGTTGGTTTCTCTATTATCCCTCTTAGGTTTCTGCTATGTTTGTGATAGCTATTTTCCGTGTCGTCATTTGTGAGAGCTCTTGTTGCATATACCAAGCACTTTATTATTTTAATACACGAGTCATTGTTGCATCTCAACGTTTTATACTAGCCTCAAAACCCTGTCTATTCGTTCAGTTGTTAGCAATGTTTAAATATCGGCCGATAAACCAATATTATCGGCAATTTATCGGTTTTGGGGACCTTCCGCTATGATAAGTTCAATTCTAAATCGGTTATCGTTTTTTGATGTTTATCGCCGACAATGCGGCAATAAAGTGACTTATCAGTCGATATTATCGGCCCAAAAATCGGAATTATCAGCATTTGATTTGAGTTTTGATTTTGGGCAACGGGCACCTATTCAATGCATTTTAAACCCAACCCTACCTGAGTTTCTACAGCTGGCTAGTGATCCTAAGCATAATTATTTATATTTTGGTATGTTTATATTTCATTAAGTATGATTAGATTACATTTTAGAATATTATATTATGTATACCACCATCCAGTAATGGCACTTCGATAAATACTACTTATCTCTGAGATATCCCCGATATCTACTATCTGATATGAATTTTGACCGTCCGATAAATCCCCGATAACCGATATTTAAAACCTTGGTTGCTAGTGCTCTCACTTTACATATCCAGGAGAAGTGCTAAAACTTTGGATCTATGACACTCATGACCTCTACAAAATGGTACTTAGGTTCAAGTTTGCTGTAATGGTAGCCTGGAACCTGCTTAGGCAAAAGTGATGCGACACAATACACCATATATAGTCACACAATCTAGGGTGATCCAAGCCAAATTTACTTCTCTGCTTGGCAAAATGATCCTCTGCGACCTCTAGGAGCTTGTCTGTTTGGTTAGCCTCAGCTTAACTTAGTTTTCCCTTCTTTGCCTGCACACCTTCATTTTTTTCAAAAAAAAAAAAAAAATGCTCCAGCTAGACTTTTTAAAGTTTAGAAGCTATAGATAGAGAGTTTCTTCCCCTGTTCATTACTTTTTGTCCTATACGAAAGAGACTTTTAGTTCTTCAGATACAATTTGCTCTGCTGCTTGTTAGACTTTGGGAACTTCTGGTTTAAAGTTGCTGATTGTCTTCACCATCCTTTACAATTGAATGTCCAAGAACTTTCTTTTATTTTTGAAGGCCTTATTATTAATAAATTTGAAACAATCAACCATAAACTAATTTTACAAATTAGGCTTGTTTCTTATTTTATATTGTTCTGTGCTTCCATTTTCTATCACCTAATGATTCAGTAATTCGTTCCTGCAGCCCGAAATGGAGATGGTAGCTAGCGGTCTGAAGAAGACCATAGGAATAGAACAAAGGAAACATCTGCTGACTCTATTTAAAGAAGCCTGTGGTGCTAATTGTCAGAAAACTGCTGAAGAAGCGCTTGGTATTGTAAGCAACTTGGCACCCTAATTATAGTACTGTCATCATCAAATGCATTTGTAACGAGGATGAAACTTGTTGTCAATTATGACAATTATCCTTGCAGGTCTACAGCAATGGGTATGAAGGCGGTGATAATGAGTCAAATTATGCAAATTCTGAACTGCTTTGACATTTCTTGTAAAGGATGGGCAATTCTTTAACAATCCAATTTGTCACAGTTGTAAGCAATTCCTCTTAGAAATTATTTGTTACTAATTATGAGAAGGAAATACTACGCGAGCTGAATGTACTTGGCGTAAACTGATACTTCATATTTTTATTGTAACTAACATACAAAACATTTGAGCAACAAAAAATGATAAGAGGAATTGAAACTTGGTGACTTTCGTGCCTTTTGTGATTCTCTGTGTATTGCGTCCGCATACCTTTAGCTTCTTCGTGTTGTTTCTCTTTCTTCCCTGTTGTGTAGGAGTTGTAAGTAAATCCATTTCAAATGGAAAGAACAAAATGGTCGAAAAGCAAGATTGTTCGACTGATAGCACGACGACATAAAGTCACTTTTCAAGGAGGCAAACATTTTATCCGACCTTTAGTAACAAAGGGTTTACAAGAGTAACAATTAAGTATTGAAGTTTGTACATAAGAGTACTGATAAAAACAAGGAGGGTGTAAAGGGTCACTTAGCTGTTCTCAAGAGGTACCAGCTCCCATCTGCAATCAGCAGAAAACTGTAGCAATGAAAAATATATACTTAATTACCATGACTGAGATGATAACTATTACAAACAGACCTGGAAATTCTCAACTCCCCAGTATCCAATATACATATGTATGGTTGGTTACAAAAAGATTTGAGTCATTTATATAACTAACAAGACTCAAATTTACTTCATAGGCTAAAATTTCACTTTAAAGTCTTATCTACAACTGCAAGAACAATTTGCATACGAGGGGAAAACAGTTTGTCCTTCACGGGTTCTCATTCTTGTAAGAAGTATCCAACTGCCCAAAATATTTTCCAGCTATAGTAACAAGAATGCTCCACATAGCCACTTCTTCATCGGGTTCTGACTTAAGCGCCATAAGGCTCGAACACTTTCGAAGCAAGCATCTCAGCGAAGCACAGGTGTCGGCATGGAGAGGAGTGTCAACGGCTGCACACAGCGCAAACAGCCACAGGCAATCGTCCCTTGAGAGGACATCAGCAGTCTCCAATGAGCTTATGCTGTTCCTAAGGGTCGCTGCACGAGAAATGGCATCCATTCCTAGAATTGTAGTCAGTGTCGGAGTGCTTTTCTTTAGTTGTTGAAGGGAATAAGATTGTTTGGTAGGAGTTGGTTTATCTAGTTCATTGTAAGAGCTTTCTAGAACTGAAATCTCCTGAAAAGAGAATAACAACAACATAGTAAATAACACATGAGTGGAATTAAGGAACATAGTAAATAACATATGAGTGGAATTAAGTGTTATTCAAAGCTTGAGCATAGTATTTCAGCATGCAGATAAAAATCAATACACTTGGATTGAGGAACAATGCGGCTTAAAACTGAAAGCTGCCTTCTATATTGTCCAGCCTAATCAATTTGAAAGCAAAATGACAAATTGAAGATTATTAGAGGCACAAATTTTAGGGATTGAGATAGACGAGGGTAGAGAGACCTAAACTTGAGATGGGAATAATTTCATACTGGTTTAAACCAAGCCATTATAATGTATAAGAAAAATTTAAAGATGGAAATATCTAAAACTTTTATTAAAAGACGATAAGTTTCTAAAGCTAAGTAACATGGTAAGAATCATCAAGTTCCTCAAATATGATCAGCTGAAAGAATAAAGATCTTCAGGGATCCTTATGAGGCAGCTCAACAGTAATAAATGCCGCACATTTAAGCTTTATGTGACTAGTTACAACTGCCGAAGGACTTCATTCGGTTTTAGGATCATCACTCGAGCATCCAAAGATAGGTTACATGTTAGATTGTATGTTAAGTATAAAATCCTGATATTATTTTTTTAATGCAAAATTTGATGAATATAATGCTTTAACTTCTGCGAAAGTCTCTACCAGAAAAAATATTGCGTCTATTAATTTTATGCAGCGTCTAACAATTTCAAACAACTTTCTGTTTATTTATCGTGCTAACTGTATGTTTACTTCTTTAATTTCGAGCAACTTTCTGTTTATTTTGAATCCAGATTTTCTTGTGCATCGTCCCCTGAAAAATGAAAAAGTCTAACGACACTCGCCTATTGCGACTATCCTTGGAAACTCGCTGTAATTAGACTTCAGTATGGTTGGGTTTAGGGTTAGGTTTATAAATAGTTTTGGGATTTGGTTATGATTTGGGACACATGCCCCCTTATTAGAGCGAATGATAACGAGAGTTGCCGAACGTGACTACCGCTAGACCTCCTCCTGGAAAATAGGCTCCCTTCTGATGAATCGTTAAGCAACCAGAAGTAGATTAGACAGAGGATAGAGATGTAAATATATAAGAAAGATACAAGAAAGTCCATGTTCCAACCAAAGAAAGCAGGGTGGAGCTGCAGCAGCCTTGCGCACCGTACATTTGTTAATACAACAAAAGGAGGAAATAGTAAAGCAAATCCAATCTAATTGCCCATTTTCCTTTGGAAACATTCTATGTTAGATAATGTAGTATACAATTCCATCCCATGAGATTTCCCATATCATTGAATGAGTTCCTACAGTTAAGCAGGCCAAAAAGCTGATCCAAAAAGTACAACAGATTAGAGAGTTGAGGAATATGACTCGTAATTCTAAATGGAAAGCTCATTCAATTTGTTGATAAACAGAATTTATGCGGAATCTGAATTTTACAACAGTAGTACAAGATATATTTGACCAAACAGGAGAACAGCTCTGTGTGCTACAAATTCAAAAAGGCATCAGCAATGGCAATTGCTTCCCCTGAAGTGCTAATCGGATGAAATCAATTCCCACAATCCACTTAAGTTTTCTTATTGACTAGTGATTTTATGGGGGATTGTTTCTTGCTAGCAGCATCTAAGGCACACTGAGACTGCAAGGGTTATAAAATTGAACTGTGATAAACTTAAATTACTGTTGACTTGGCAGCTTTGGGCAGAAATTCGTGCTCAAATTTTTTTTCAGGTTTGACAGTTGGTCCAAAAAATTTGTCCAATTATTGCAGGGTTTATCAAGTTTGAATTTGTGCTTCATAGACAAGCCCACAAAGGAAATGTTTTTTATAATGGGAATTATGATGAACAGTAGGCATTAGCCAAAAACTAGTATAACAGAACTCACCTGTCTTAATTCTGAAAAATCAGCAAGGAATACGTTCTCCCAATCTTTCAATGGCAAGAGGTTCTGTGGGCACTTTGTGATCTCAGGAATACTGGGCATATAAGCTGTTTGTTCACTGGTAAGCTTGCTTGAATTGAGCTTGACCACTTTCACTTTTGGTATATGTGCAGATTCCCATCTATGAAATTGACACAGTAATTAGGATATACAAACAGTAAAGATATATACATATAATCTAAGAATCTACAAAAGTAATTCAAGAAGATATCTTTTCAGGATATTATGTGTGCGTGCCGAGTGTATCATTAAAATTTTAAGTATGATTCCAGGGGTGGAACAGTTTTCTTTAAATCTTTCTAGCAGATATTTTTAAAATTGAAAATGTATGTTTGGATGTAGAAAGTTGGTATGTTTGTTATTGGTATATAAGGTTGCATTCATTCAACTACTAAAGAGATTCTACAGCTCACTGTTATGCTGACTATATATTCTTGAGGGAGGGATCATTAAGAGTTAAAAATGAACTGAAGCTACAAAGGTCGCAGAAGTGCCACCAATATACCAACTTGTTTATTTATAAAACAGACCTTGTAAGAAAAAAGCAAGCATATTACATTAATATATATTAAAAAAAGCCTAGGTGCCACCAGCCTACTTGTGGAACTATAGTCCGCAATAGATGGTGGGCCCCACGAAGACACATACATGATTTTCCTATAAAAAAAGACATACATGATTTAGTTCCTGCTTTCTCTGCAATACACACATACATACACACACACACACAACACACACACACACACACACACACACACACATAAGTACTTATCTAAATTCCGCTTCCTCTATTTCTTTTTCAACTAAAAATCAATCACAGAGTAGCAAAGGTTCTATCAAATTTCAGTTTTGATACCCATGTCTATATCCCATTCAATGTTTTGTCGAGTTCGTATCACATGCTTAGTGATTGGGTAAAATAGATTTAAATGCATTACATGCTAATCACATGCAAAGGATGTGATAAAAAATTTAATGGAATTTTTCTAATGAAATATGGACGAGGTATCAAAGTGAAAATGTGATTTAAACTTAGGATATTAAAGTGTTAAAGAAATAATTATGGGTATCAAAGGGTAACAAGATTGGAACTTTGGGTTTTAAGTGTTAAAAAAGTACTTGGAAACATCAAAGGTAAAAGGTGAGTAAACTTCGGGGTACCCAGGTGAAAATAAGCCACCAAATAACCAGAAGGGTTTTTCTATATTAGTCTCTTAATCTTATATGTTTTAAATTAGCCCTTCAAAGCAGTTAAATTGCTATTAAGGCCCTAAATTCTTAAATTTTTTTTGAAATTAGTCCCTCACATCATATTGAAATTGCTATTAGATCCACTGATTCTTAAGTTATTTTGCATTGAATCTTTTAAATCAAAATAAAATAGCAACTAGAGAGATCTATTTGAAATGGATTCTAATAATTGAGGATCCTAATAGAAATTCAATGTGTACCATTCTATAACGGTAAACATAAGAAATATGGAAAGTCATATATTCCTAAGATATTATGAGAGCAAGAGCAACAATATCTATGAGAACTCAATATGGTCCATTTATGATGAAAACAATTCCTGATTCGCGCTTTTTATCACATGCTTGACGATTGGGTAGAATGCATCTAATATATCACATGCCAATCACATACTAAGGGTGTGATATAAATTTAACGAAAAGTCTAACAAAACCTAGATTCAGTGTATAAAAGTGAAACATGATTGGAACTTTAGGGTCCAAAAGTGATAAAGAAATATTCTAAGGTATCAAAATCTTAAAGAAATACTATTGGGTATCCAAGTGAAACATGATCAAAACTTTAGGGTGCAAAAGTGTTAGAAGAATACTTTGAGGAAGCATCAAAGTGAAAAGGTGGGCAAACTTGAGGTACCAAATGATATAAGCCATGAAATGACAATTTTTTTCATTTTAATCACTCAAATCTTTCATATTTGTAGTTAGTCCTTTGAATTATTGAAACTGTTGTTATGTCTAGTTCCCCAATTCGTAAGCTAGTTTGAAGTTAGTACCTCAATCATCAAAATCGTTACTAGGTCCCCAAATTCTTGAGCTATTTTGAAATTAGTTCTACAAATTAAATAATTAATTAGCAACTAGAGGGAACACAACTTATGAGAATTAAGAATAAAATTATGATGTACAACAATTTCATGGAGCAAGCATGTGTGTTGCACGTGCTCTCCTCACTAGCTGCTCTCCTTACTAGTTACATTAATTAAAAAAGAAGACTGGTCTCCTGGGACCATGTTCTATAGCACATTTAAGATGTGAATGGACAACTAGGTTGAGATAAAGATGTGTTCATTGCCAGAAAATTGAGGATATCCAGGGAGAGACAATTGCGTTGTCTACCAAATAATCAGAGAAGAGAGGATCTACCCTTGCATAGTTGTGTATACAGAAAGTAGAATGTTTTGCACAAACAAAGATGAAATGACCGCAGATTGGACTCAAAAGAAAAGGCAAATATGAGTAGCCCAAATTCTGTCCAAATATGTAAGTGGTATCTACTCCATATAAACAACATTGACAATGACGTATTATAAACGATTTTTTTTAGCCTGATAGGCCAATAACACATGAAAATACATAACATAGAGGTCTTTCGTTACCTGACACGTCTAAGGTATTCCCATCCATCTTCAGGTGGCCCAGATTCAAAATCTGGTTCTCCTTCTACAAAAAAAGCAGGCCTCTGAATGCTGTCATACTCATCACTGCTGCTGTTGTGTTCATCGATGGTGTTTTCATATTCATCAACCGACTCTTCAATATACATGCCATTTCCATTTTCGTGCAGGGTGTCACCACAAACATTTAGCACATTTGGACCCTTCGTAGTCTTTAGCGCTGAAACATCACCTGCAGTATGCAAATCTGGTTGGTACAATGTGCAACAGCAAACAATAGATCAGACAAGTGTGTAATCAAGTGAAGTTCACAGTAGAATAATTTTGGAAAATCAGATATTCAATACTTATTTCTTCATGGTAATTCAACAAGGAAACCTAATTGCAGACTCTTACACATCACTTTATTATTACTGAAACCAGCAAATTTTCTATCTCCTTCTCATGTGTCCACAGGCTCTCGATGAAAAGAACTCCACTTAAGACTTCTGATAACTAAATAGTTAGAAGAAAAAGAAAGAAAAGAAGGATTCCCCAACTATCTACCAATACAATTTACGGATAGAAACATATAATTTCTCTTTTATTTAATCTATTGGTTATGCAAAGGGAATCAAGGTTATCGATAGCGGATAGCGTCAAGTAGCGGTGAAGCACCACTGAGGCTACTTGGGGTTATTGAGGCAAAATAGCGGCAAAAAGCGTAAAGTCAAATATCGATCTAATTAAACATGTATAAATATTAATCTAGAAAATCTAAAAATACATATTTGATGATTTAAAGAGATTCTAAGCATAAAATAGACATGTAGCTATCACATAATATCGAAAATGACTAGAGGTGGAGTCGAAGAGTTGTCGTCTTCGAGAATATGAGTTGAGCGGTGAGAAGACTGCAAAAGGAGGAGCTCACGGCGAGAGGAGGTGAGAGGAGGTGTTGTGACGGTGAGAGGTGTTGAGGGAGGTGCCAGAGGCTACAGGAGGCAGTGAAAAGATGCCAAAAGTCAGGGAAGGTAGTGGGATGCGGTGGGAGGCAGCGACTTTTGTGGGGGCTAGGTTTTTTTTATAGTTGGATCGTGAGGGGACTCAAGAAAAAACTATGGCCTATAAATAGCGGTCAAAAACACTTTTAAGTAGCGTTGTGGGTGTGGGTCGGGTTTAATTAAAAAATAAACCTGAAACCACTTTTAAATAGCGGTCAAAAAACAGATTTTACCCGCAATCGCCCGCTATTCACTGTTGTGGCACGCTATTGGCCACTAACGCTATTATGTCACTGCCTGCTATTCGTGAGCAGAAAGCGTATACTTCGCAATATGTCACTGTTATGGGCGATATTAATGAGTAAGGAGCCACTAACGCTATTAATGCCACTATTGCAGCACTGTTTACCGCTATTTATAACAGTGAAAGGAATTCAACATTTCTTCCAATTTTCCGAAGGAAATAGGTGTTAAAATATACCCCTTGTTTAACTAAGGAAAACTTAGTGGCTATGAAGCACGGACACGCATAACATGAAGCCGTGTCGTGTCGTGTCCGTGTCGGACACACGTGTCAAACACACGCATCCTATGTATTTTTTAGGATTTGCCTCGTGTCGGCGTGTCGGGTGGCCGTGTCGGATCCGTGTCCGTGCTACATAGCTTAGTGGAACCTAGAAGCCCATACCACAAACGATGCATAGTTCATAACATTTCATGAACATTCGGTCAAATGTTTCAATTTCAAAGTATATATTTTTAAAATAACGCCAGACAACCATGCTCTCTGTAGACTATCTGGGAGTACATCATACTTCATGAATCATAAACATTATTTATATATCTGTATTTAAATTTAGATTATTTAATGTGAATAAAAAGTTACATCAACTCTCACACCTAATAATGTTACTTACTCTACCTCTCACAGTCAAGAATAATTTGTATACTTTTGAGAGTGTGTAATATAAACAAAAAGTTAACTAATTGGAGTATCATTTGCGAGTAGTGAAGTATGATTCATGACCGTTCATTCATATATCCGTGTTTTACCTACTTAAGGAGTATTTAATTTGAACAAAAAAATTGATACGATTATTATCACACTCATAATTTTATGGCCTTGAAGGGTAAAATGGGAACTTAGGCTTGCACTTTCACCTGCTTTCCCTTTAAGGGAGAAAAAAAATCCGATCACTTTCAGCTACTTTGTTACTTTAATTGACAAAAATACTGGTTCCAAACTTTTCAGCTGCCTGTTAAGTCTTTCCTAAATACTTCTAGAGGGCTCTCCCCGTAGATTGAGCTGAATAATCAATACATCTACTGATGGCCTCCTAATTTTCTAGCAACCCCTGCCAATAGACTATGACGCTTCCTCGAGAACCAATCTCATAAACTGTCCTGCATAACAAACACTTTAGTAGGCCCTAGAATACCAATGAACATGGAAATGCTGTTGAAATATTGCCATTCCCAATGAATTTAGATGAGAAATTCACATGAAATCAAGATCTATAGTACAGCACAAACTAGATGATAAGTAGCTAACAACAAAGCTGGCATCCAAAGTTACAGTGAGAGACATCTCCAGATATACCAGCGGAGCTGTTGCCACACAACTATAATGACCTTCAGCACTAATTGCCTTCAGATATATTCATTTACCAAGTGCAATATGCCCTTCCTTTTCTCATTTGTGTAATTTCTCACAGGTGCTTCAGCCTCTCGCTTTCTCCCATAGTAACAATTTGTTTTATTTTAGCAATAAGTTTACCTATGATGTAATCATTATATCAACTAGCAATACATAAGAAACATGCAACCAATGGGATTCAACAAGTAACAGACACAAACCTATATATTGGTCAGTAAATCACCTGTAAATTAATGGGGATGTGCTGATATGTATGTGTATACATCACCTATTCTTATCATTATGATTATATAAAGAAAAAATTCACCAAATACTTATTTGTGTTACTTAATTATCTAGTATCTAATAGCATCACCTCATTAAATTGTGATTGGTGGATATAGGCATCATACAGCAAATTGATAATCACACCCTGGATACAGGAATCTCCCAAAAGACACTGGAATGCACAAACATCCAGACACATGGATATGTATGAGTATGCATGTGTGTGCGCATGAATGCGGACATCTTGACATATATACAATTATTTAAACTTGACTAGACATTTACAAATAAAAGAAACTAAAATGAAAACATAAAGGTAAAATCTCATAATTTATATGATTTTCCAAAATGTTCCTTGTACACATAATTTGTGACCAAATTACTAAAAGTGGACAGAGCTGTAACATGCAAAAAACATGTCTCATGGACTTCCTTGTACAAATAAGTGCTTGGACAAGGTGACACTCACCCCCCCCCCCCAAAAAAAAAAAAAAAAAAAAAACAAAACAAAACAAAACAAAAAACAAAAAAACAAAAAAACAAAAAAAATTTAGTATGCAGAAGGTATGCTCAAGGCAGATACTCGTCCAAATTTTAGTATGCAGTCCTACATATCATACATTATAATTCTCACTGGTAATTTTACTGATACTCCTACAACTTTTAGTATGCAGTTCTACATATCACACATTATACCTCTCACTGGTAATTTTACTGATATCTGAAAGCGCAAGCTGCATGAGTTATTGTTAAGACACAGTAAGTAGTAAATTGCAACAGTAGACATCACGATAATGGTTGATCTCCAAACTAGCAAAGGTCTATAACCTTAGATTGTGCACCAAAGTCAAAAGGAAACCATCAGAATAATTCCAGTTAAGATTGCCTTTGGCCTTCATTTAAGCACCAGTTTACTAAAAAGTCATAAGGCTGAAAGCTAGAGGTAGACTCATCTTTTTCGCTCCATGCGCTTGCAGGAAATCAATAATATGATATCTTTACTGGCATACTATGTTACACAAACATAGACAGATACATATATGAACACAGACATGGCGCATGCCAGAGGCATGGTTATAGGATATGTATAAAACTACATCTAATATACCGTGGTATTAGCAAGTTTACCAAAGTCCCATATACAACAACAACAACAACAACAACAACAACAACAACAACAAAGGCTCCATCCCAAGTTTTTAGTGTCGAATACATAAATCCTATTCCTCTGTTAAGCAAGGTTTTAAATGTTGGCCTACATGTTCGACATGTCGGTTTGAGGGCTTGAGCGACACGACATAGATGTTTTCAACTCGTATGTCGGTTTTCAGGGCCAAATCGGAAATATCAGAACCATATCGGAAATATTGGTCGATTTTTCAGCCTTGAAAAATCGGCCGATATGACCCTTATTTTTTTAGATCTGTTTTTTGTTATCAGGTTTGGGTTTAGTGATAAAAACCCAAATCCGTTTGACCCATTCTCATATTTAAGGGTTTCTTATGAACCCGATAGAAAGAAAAGAGAAAAATTAGGGCTACAGTGGATTTGTGAACCGATCACTCCTTTCGTGAACGACGACACCTTTCCCCCACCTCCATCTCAACCCCCATCGTTCATCTCCCGTTGCGCCCCGAAATCCGAACTCCAACCAAACCCGAGGGCGACAGGGTATGCCGTCGTTGGGATAAAGGAAAGAGGGTTGTCGGTGACTCATCCGAAGGACCCCGAGCAGATGAAGAAGAAGAAGAGCCCCAACACTGCCTCCTTACGACGTCGGAATCCATCCATCGCCGGCGCTGCCTCTAGAATTTATAAAGTATGCTTATATTAAATTTATGAATGTTTAGATTACATTTAGGACATGATATTATACATATGCGCACCACCCGATATGGTAATCCGATATTTAGTCCATGTCCCCCGCTATATCCTCGATTTCCGCTATCCGACATGGATTTCAACCGTCCGACATGAACCCGATATCCGACATTTAAAACTTTGCTGTTAAGCTAAGCATAACAATATCCTTCTTAATTACTTTCAACCAAGTTTTTATAGGTGTACATCCAGATCTCTTTTCTCCATTAGCTATACTATTATCACTTCTCCTAACCGGTGTACTAAGAGGTCTACATTGTACATGGTCATATTAATCGATTCTCTCTCATTTTATCATCTATAGGAGCAACCTCTAATTTACTACAGATACACTTATTTCTTATCCTATCTTTTAGTGTATACCCACAAGACCATCTCAGGCATTCTCATTTCTGCTACACTTATTTTTTGCACATGTTGCTTTCTAATTGCCCAACATTCAGATCCATAAAACATTGTTGATCTTACAACTGTCCTATATAATTTTCTCTTAAATCTAATAGGTATTCTACGATCACAAAAGACTCCCGAAGCATCCCTCTCCATTTTAACCATCTTGATTTGATTCGGCTGGCGGCATCATCCTCAATATCACCATCATGCCAAATGGTTGACCCTACATAACGTAATTGATTGCTTTTAGATATTTCTTGGCCATCAATATGCACTATAAGCTATTTTCTCCTTCTAGTTTTATTAAAGGTGCATTCCATGTATTTTATTTTTACTTTACTAATTCTAAAACATTTAGTTTTAGGAGCTTGTCTCCACTTTTTTACTTTAAAAATTATACATGTTCTAGTCTCGTCAACTAATACTATATCATCAGTAAATAACATACACCATGACACTTCATCCTGAATATGTCTAGTAAGCCAGTCCGTAACTAAAGCAAAAAAGATAAAGGTTTAAGGCTGGCACTTGATGTAAACTTAAGGTTCTAGAAAATGACTTAATCTCTCCTTCATTAGTTCTTTAATTATTACTCTACCATACATATATTTAATCATATCAATATATATGCTAGATACGTGCTTCTTTTCTAACACCCACCACATTCTCTAGGCACTCTATCATAGGCTTTTTTTAGGTCAATGAAAGCCATATATAGATCCTTTCTTTTCTCTCAATATTTCTTTATTAACCGTTTCAAAATACGTATAGGTTCCATAATTGACCTCCTGAGCATAAAACTGAATTGGTTTTCAGATACACTTGTGTCTTTTCTTGGTCTTTGCTCAATTACCCTCTTTCAAAGTTTCATAGTATGACTCATGAGTTTAATACCATGATAGTTTGAATAACTTTGTATATCTCCTTTATTCTTATATATCGGTATCAACGTACTAATCCTCTACTCATCGGGCATTCTCTTTGTCCCAATACTTATATTAAATAACTTAGTTAACCATCCTAATCCTATCTCCAAGACATTTCCAAACTTCAATAGGGATATTGTCTAATGCTATGGCTCTTCCGCTTTTCATTTTCTTTAGAGCATTTTTGACCTTACTGATCCTAATTTTTTGACAATATTTATGGTTTCTATCATTCACTATATGGTCAAATTCTCTATGTTGCTCACCTATTTGGCTATCATTAAATAATTTACGAAAGTAGCTCCTCCACCTCTCTTGTATTTCCTCATCGGTTACTAGGACTTTTTGATCTTCACTCTTAATACACGTAATATTACCCAAGTCCCTACTTTTACTTTCTCTCATCTTAGCAAGCTTATATATATATATATATATATATATATATATATAATATATATAATATATATATATATATATATATTATATATATATATATATATATATTTCTCCTCAGATTCTAACCTCTTATAGAAATTTTCATAAGCCTACCAAAGTCACATATCAAAAGGCGGCTGATTCACAAAATTCTGAACTTCATAATAATAGGAAATATTCTAAATAAAGTTGTAGATGTGACAACAGTATCTACCATGGTTTTTAACTGAGTAATATGTTACAATCTAAACCAAAATCTCACATGAATCAGAGAAGTAGTGTTCATTAGTGTCTTGAACTACCTTCCATTGTAATCCAAAAGCAACTTGAAGCATGCACGTGTAAACATATAGGATTCTTTTGTTTTTCTGTTTCTTCTACTTTTTTCTTTTTCTTTCCTTTTTGTTTTTTGTTTCCCCCCCTAAGATATCTTTATTCACTTTTTAGGTTTAATTCCACTCATTACATGGTTCCACCACTAGAGCGTAACAAGACATAAAACCACAAGCTATTAAGATGAGTTTTGACAATCACATCTCCACCTTGATATATACCTATTCTAGAAGGGAACACATTTCATACTTCTAGATGATCATACTTAATATAAATCATATTCAAGTCTTTCAGTCTATACTAATTTCTGAGATTTAACTGCACACCTCTCTTGCATGTTTAAAAGTCTCTTTATATAGCGAGCGTCCAAGGTTCATAATTTTCTGCTAAAAAAAATTTCATAACCCTGGCAACTAAGATGTCATTGGAATACCATTAACTGATACCAATGACTGATACATTACATGCATTAACAAATAATGTGAAACGAACTGGATGTATAAACAATTGGATGTATAAACAATTGTAGAAGAATCAAATAAACATAACATGAATTTCAAGCAAATGAACATACTCAAACATTGAGAAGGATCCATTTTCTTCCCTGCAGACTGCTTCGAGCTGGCATTTTGTGGTTGCTGCTGCTTCTGATTGTTGGGAGCCCAGAGCAAATCAAACTCTTCAACAATATATGGACTAAGCTTATCATACACCTCCTTCCACCACCTTTCCTGCTCCTCGACATCCACAAATCTCAAAACTTCCATTTCACTTCTTGAGTAACTCAAACCTTTACTATTTTGATTTTCTATTCTGCCCACATCTTTCGTCTCCAACCCTCCATTACTTTGAGCATCTCCTTCCCTTCCCATATCCAGGGCAGAAACCACATGCTCCTGAAGGGAGTTTACTTCCAATCCAATATCTCCCATTTGGACATGATTGTCGAGATCCATATGACATGCCTCTGAAATTTAAAGGAAAAAAAAAACAAGTGTGCCATACCCATAATCAGATTATGTGTCTGAAAAATGGAACATTCAGGGTCTAAGTGCATTCGCACATGCATACATATATATAATGCCAATTGCAGAGTAACTAATATTAACAGTAGAGACCAAATTTTTATTTTGTACCAATTGAACATTTGGCATTACTCATAAAAAAAAGACAAGAAGTTATTGATCAATTTGACAATGCAACTGGGTTACTCAGTCAATTTCTCAGCGATGCTATACCGCCGCTCGACCTAATAGTGAAATATTCAAATGTTACCAATACAAAAAAGAAACGGACAAAGATGAACAATTAAACTTAGGGACCCAGGTATCAAAATCACATCTTTCTTCTTCCAATGTCAATTACAGGGAAAAAGAAGCAAACCCATTTTAACAGATGCCTCAATTTGTAAGAAGAGTTAGGGGAAAATAACTAACCCAATACGCTTTTCTCCTTCTTCTTCTTTTTCTGCTGTTTCTTATTCTGATTATTGGGAACTCGAAGCCCGTCGTAATCTTTAGCTACATCCGATTCAAGGCTCTGATACACTTGCTTCCATTTCCTTTGCTGCTCCTTGAGACCAACGAACCTCAGCGATTCCAACTCATCAGTCGAATAAGAGCGATGTTGGAATTTGCGAGAATTTATGACCAATTTCTCTTGATTTACATCCGAAATTTCTGTAAATTTTGATTTAGGAGTAGGGATTTCGTTGGTTTCGTTGATATTCTGGGTCTCGAGTGCCATTTGAGCGCGCATAAACCCTATGATCGAGTGGCTCGTCCCCGAAAACCCAGAGCTCGGGGTATTTTTGCGTGTAGGTTTGCAGATATAACCCCAGAATATTTGTTTTTACACTTTGCAGATTTGCATCTAGAAAATTTACCTAGTTTTGGGGGGTTTTTTTTTTACAATAGTCCCGTAAGTCTTTCATGTTTGAAATTAGTAATCACTAAAATTGTTATAAGCTCTCTCAAATCTTAACTTATTGGGAATTATTCCCTCAAATCACTAAAATTGCTATTAGGTCCCATGATTTTTGAGTAATGTGAGATCAGTCCCTCTAATCAAGTGTAAAAAAGAAGCAATCCAATGGATTAATTCGAAACACCTTATGAGAATTTAATAATTTAAGAGCGATTTCTTTGATTTGGGACTAATTTCCCGCTAAATGCTACTTGCACAGTTGCACATGTTATTTGAGGGACTAATTTCAGAATAATCTACGAATTTTCTTTTCTTTTCTTTTTTTTTTTTTTGGGGGGGGGGGGGGGGGGGGGGCGTTAATAACACTTTTAATGTTTTGAGGGACTAAGTTGAAACTAACTTGAGATTTAAGGGGCCTGATTATGTCATTCTTTTTTGCAATTTCTTTTTATTGTAAAGATAATAAAGAATAAAACAGACACCTAATTATTTTCTACTATTTATATATTCTATTCTTTGAGATTATTAGAATAGTGTATTACCATGTTAATTGAAGGCAATATCTTTTTATATATTTAAAAATTTTCATCAAAAGAGTTGATGTATTTTTTCTTAATACATTAATGGGTTGTTTGGATATTTCATTTCTTTATTGAAATACAATGTATAAATGTGATAAATACAACATATTGGATTTCAAAATAAATAAGTTTGAGCATTTGGATCTATGCTTGCAGCTGGAAAGTTGTGTATTGTAAAATAGGTGGGGGGTGGGGTGGGTGGGGGGGGGGGTACTTCTGCTCAATCCCTAGCTATTTAAAGCCCCTCACTTTGACTAGTCAAGGGTTGAAAGCCCACACAATCTTAATTGCCAATACGTTCGCTCAATCATCCTTAATTGCATATTAGTTCCTCACCATCTTCATTTTTATCGCCATTTCGCCCTTCCTGTTAGGTAACGTTATTTATGAGGATTAAATTCTATCAATTTTAACGAAAATTGATGCTTTTTCTTCAATACCCCCACCCATAATTAACCCTATTGTTTAAAAACTTATCAAGTTAAGATCTTACTAATGTTAGCCCTTATGTTTTGATGATGTTCTTACAACCACCATTATCGGTACTAATGGCTTATTGAGTATAAATGTAGTAGAATCATTTGTCAAGCTCGTTAGTGCCATTAACGGAGGATGGATGGAATATACGCTACAACGAAGATATCCAAAGGAGGAGGAGGCCAAGAGATGAAGCAACGTTATTTCAAGAACGACAAATTCAATCAAAAGCTTCATCCGATTCAAGCTATATCAAAGCTCAAGTATATTGCTCTTTATATGAGGATATTAGCTTTTTTTTATTTTTCTCTCTAGTGCTAGAATGTAGGCAAAGAGTCACTGAGTTTACTTGAAGCTATTGGGAATCACACACACGTTTTTTAGACTTGTGTTTTTAAGTGTTTTTCACAAAACATTATTTCTCACAAGTATGAGTACCTATCTGCAAAATTCTTTTTTCAAACAGTTTGTTTTTAGTATTAAAAACATTTTACAAAGTTTCAGAATTTTCAGAGGTCAATCAAATATTTTGCAAATATTTCAAGTTGGTAAAATAACCTGATTTCAGAATATGTCAGAAATCGGTCGACCGGTCCGGTCGACCGATCCGATGACCTTTCTTCACTATGTCTCCAGAGTGTTGTCGGTCGATCGATACGGTCGACCGAATTTCTCAACCCTTAATCGGTCGACCGTGCCGGTCGACCGATGAGTCTCTGGATGTTTTGTCAAAACTCCTTAGCTGCTGGCGGTCGACCGATTTTTTCGGTCGGTCGACCGAAGGTATTTTTCGGTCGACCGATATTTTCTTCGGTCAACCGATTTTTGCCTCTGTTCAGCCGCGACTTTTTTAAAACGGTCGTTTGCCTCGAACCCTGTGCTTTCACTTGTTAGTGATTGGCACAGTCTGTGATGAGGGTCTGAAGAAGAGATTATTATCTCATTTGGGTAGATTTGTTTTTGTTTTAAAATGATTTAAACTTTCCTATAAAATCCCCAGACCTCTTCTTCTTCCTTTAAGCCCTAACGTTTGAAAACCAGAGAGCTTTTCTGTTTGCTGAGAAAATTTTTAAAACTCTGTTTTTCTTTCTGTTTCAAGTGTGTTTCACTTCCCAGCTTCAGTACTCTTCTCTTTGCTATAGGGGCTTGTGTAAAGAGAGGTTCTTGCTTGCTTTTTCTTCTGCTGCTGTGTGGTTGAGATCTGTGGAGATCTACTGTGAGGGAGTGTGATCTGTGAGATCAAACTGTGTAGTGAGAGAGAGATCTTGTGGGATCGCTGTGTAGACGAAGTTCCGGCTTCCAAACCGGATGTGTTAGTGGATTTCTCCTCGAGAGTGGGGAGCGGGGACGTAGGTCAGCGGGCCGAACCTCGTTAACACATCGCGCGTCAAGGATAACGATTCCTAACTCTATCTCTTTCTATTTGATTGCACTTCTGTTTTGTGGTTTGTTTGTGCTGAGTTTTAAATTGCATATTAGAGCCTCTTGACCCTAATCACCCCCCTCTAGGGTTCAACAATTGGTATCAGAGCTTGGTCTCTATATCAGTTTTTGGTTTAATAACCGTAGAGAAAAGATCTAATGGAGGCCTCTTTGAATATGCATATGCTAGAAGGACAATCCACAACTAGACCACCTCTCTTCACCGGCACTAATTTTGCTTATTAGAAGGCTAGGATGAGAATTTACCTTCGTTGCATAGACCTTGACATTCTAGAGCTCATAGAAGAGAAATATGAAGAAAAGTCCAAAGTCGGGAACATGACCGATGGAGAAAGGCACCTAGCTAATCTCAACGCTAAGGCTATGAACGCCTTAATTTGTGGTCTTTCCCCTAATGAATATAATAGAGTTTCCACGTGTGCAACCGCATACGAAATTTGGGTAAAATTATGTGTCACACATGAAGGAACCCCCCAAGTTAAGGAATCTAAGATTAGTGGACTTATGCATGATTATGAGCTATTTAAAATGCTTCCAAATGAATCCATTGATGCTATGTTTTCTCGTTTTACTAATATCATCAATGAATTACATGGTCTAGATAAGCAATTATCCATTCAAGAGATGAACTACAAGATACTTCGCTCATTGACTCCGGCATGGGAGCCCAAGGCTACGGCCATTGAGGAAGCTCATGACCTCACTACCTTAGCTCTTGATAGCCTCATCGGAAAGCTCAAAGTGCATGAGAAGAAGCTCAAGGGGAAGGAAAAGGAGGAAGTGTCATCACGCGAAGTTGAGGAGCCGTCACCAAAATTGAAGACCATAGCTCTCAAGGGAGCTAGTGACAACTCATCTTCGTCGTCGGAGAGTGAAGTTGATTTTTCTAGAGAAGTGGCTCATCTCTCTAGAAGAATCTCTAGACTTATAAAAATGAACAAAAAATTTAACCCTCGATCTAACAACAAGTTTTCCTCTCGTGTAGGTAAATGTTTTGAGTGCAATGAACCGGGTCACATCGCTAAGGATTGCCCCAAGCTCAAAGAAAAGTACATGAAGTACAAGAAGAAGAAGGCTATGTATGCCGGATGGGAAGAATCCGAACCAAGTGACTCGGATAGTGATGAAGAAGGAGCCAAACTTGCTCTTCATGACCCAAATGTTTGTTTCATGGCAAATGAACATGAGGTAATATCCGAGGCCGAAAGTGAATCTTTTTATATGCAATGTGACATAGCTATGGCTTTAGAAGAGTTGAACTTTGAATTTAAAAGAATGTCTAAAGAATACTCTTCTTTCAAAAAATTGCATGCCTCTTGTGATATTAAGCTAGAACAACTAACAACCTCTCTTGCTCTAAAAGATGAATTGCTTGGAGATCTCGATTTTGAGAACAAGCAATTAAGATCAAAGATTGAAAGACTAGAAATTGAGGGTTGTAGGACTAGACCCACTCATGCTTATGCCAACTACAATCACCATGGTAGAAATAGGTTTCATGGTTCTAACATTCGTACATACAAAAGAAATTTTGTATGCACCTATTGTATGAGACATGGACACATTTCTACTCATTGTAGAATTAAAGACAATGAAGATTTTTATGGTTTGATATGGGTACCCAAAGGTACCAAAACTACTAACCACCAAGGACCCAAGACATGGGTACCTAAAGCTACTACACCTTCATCTTCTTCTTTTGTAGGGAACGTCACGGCAACGACGTAAGGAGATGTGGTACCTTGATAGTGGTTGCTCACATCATATGACGGGCAACAAAGAGTTATTTGCAACCCTATCAAGGATTGAAGGAGGCAATGTCTCCTTCGGTGGTGGTGAGAAAGGTAAAATCATTGGTATCGGTTCTATTGGTAAGAAACCCTCACCCATTATTGAAGATGTTTATTTAGTAAATGGCTTGAATCATAATCTTCTTAGCATTAGCCAATTAAGTGATAAAGGTTTTGATATTTCTTTTAAACCGGATAAATGCATCATTAGTATGGATGGAAAAATTGTTTTTATTGCAAATCGCAAGTCTAATGTTTACATTTTTGAGATGAATGAGTTAGTGAATCAAGATGTGAAGTGTCTTGCGGCAATTGATGAAAATCCTTGGATTTGGCACAAGAGACTTGGACATGCAAATATGGAGTTAATATCAAAATTGTCTAAGAAGAATCTTGTGAAAGGGCTACCTAGCTTGCACTTCATAAAAGATACAATTTGTGAGGATTGTGCCAAAGGTAAACAAACAAAGTCTTCTTTCAAATCCATCCATGAGGTATCGACTTCTAAACCCTTGCAATTACTTCATCTTGATTTATTTGGTCCTATGCGTGTTACCTCTCTTGGAGGCAAACACTATGTTTTTGTGATTATTGATGATTTTTCTCGTTTTACATGGACAATATTTCTTGCTAAGAAAAATGATTGTTTTGAAGAATTTGCTAATCATGTTAAAAGAATTGAAAATGAAAAGGATTTGAAAGTTGTTAAAATAAGAAGTGATCATGGTGGTGAATTTCAAAATGAATTTTTCTATGATTTTTGTGCTCATCATGGTATAACTCATATGTTTTCCGCTCCTAGAACACCACAACAAAATGGTGTTGTTGAACGGAAAAATCGTACCATACAAGAGATGGCACGCACTATGTTAAACTCATTTGATTTACCAAAATATTTTTGGGCGGAAGCCGTCAATACGGCTTGCCCTGTTTTAAATCGTGTTTTGATTAGACCAAAGCTTAAGAAAACTCCTTATGAACTTTATTATGGAAAAACTCCTTTCATTGGTTATTTTCGTGTCTTTGGTTGCAAATGCTTTATTTTAAATACAAAAGATCACCATGATAAATTTGATTCCAAAATTGATGTTGGTATTTTCTTGGGTTATGCACCTCGAAGTAAGGCTTATAGGGTCTTCAATAAACGAAGCCTCGTTGTTGAAGAGTCTATAAACGTTACTTTTGATGAGACTAATGTTGGCTCTCAAGTTGTGTTGCCTAGGAAAGATGATGATGATGATATTGAGGGAGGATTGGACTTGTTGCAAATCAATGACACTCCCTCTATAGAAGTTCAAAAGGATGTGGATAGCACAAACGCTCAAGATCAAGTTGAACCACCTAAAGCTTGGAAATTCACATCAAATCATCCAAAGGAACAAATCATTGGGAGCCCTTCAAAAGGAGTTATAACTCGCTCAAAAGCCTTGAGTGAATGTGGTAATGTTGCATTTCTATCTCAACTAGAACCTAAAAAGGTTAATGATGCTTTAAATGATGAGTTTTGGGTTTTGGCTATGCATGAAGAATTAAACAATTTTCAAAGAAATGAAGTTTGGAAGTTAGTTCCTAGACCTAACAATGCTAGTGTTATTGGTACAAAATGGGTTTTTAGAAACAAACTTGATGAACATGGCATTGTAACTAGAAATAAAGCACGTTTGGTTGCCCAAGGATACAATCAAGAGGAGGGCATAGACTATGATGAAACCTTTGCACCGGTTGCAAGGTTGGAATCTATTAGGATGTTTTTGGCATTTGCTAGTTTTAAAAATTTCAAACTATTTCAAATGGATGTCAAAAGTGCTTTCTTAAATGGTTTTATAGAAGAGGAAGTGTATGTTGAGCAACCCCCCGGTTTTATAGATCATGCTTTTCCTAATCATGTTTACCGGGTACAAAAAGCTTTATATGGGTTGAAACAAGCTCCTAGGGCTTGGTATGCTCGCCTCTCTAGTTTTCTTATTGAAAATGGTTTTTCAAAAGGAACAATTGATAACACACTTTTTGTGAGAAAAAGGAAAAATGATTTCATTTTGGTTCAAATATATGTGGATGACATTATTTTTGGTGCTACTAATGAATCCTTGTGCAAGGAATTTTCTAAAGTTATGCAGGATCACTTTGAGATGAGTATGATGGGAGAGCTTACATTCTTTCTCGGGCTCCAAGTCAAGCAAACTAAGGATGGGATCTTCATTTCACAAAGCAAGTATGCGAAGGAATTGGTGAAGAAATTCAAGTTGGAGAATTCTAAGCATGCGCCTACTCCCATGAGTACTAGTGTTAAGCTTGATGCGGATGAGAGTGGTGAAGATGTGGACCAAAAACTATACCGAGGTATGATAGGTAGTCTTCTTTATCTCACCGCTAGTAGACCCGACATCATGTTTAGTGTATGTGCATGTGCACGTTTTCAAGCGTCTCCAAAAGCATCTCATTTAATTGCGGTTAAAAGGATCATTAAGTATGTTAATGGAACTTTTAACCTTGGTTTGTTTTATCCAAAAAGCACCACTTTTGATTTATATGGTTTTTGTGATGCCGACTTTGCCGGATGTAAGGTAGATCGCAAGAGTACTAGTGGAACATGCCAATTCTTAGGAAATTCCCTTGTTTCTTGGGCTTCCAAGAAACAAAATTGTGTTGCATTGTCCACTACGGAAGCGGAATACATTGCCGCCGGCTTATGTTGTGCTCAAGTTTTATGGATGAAACAAAGTTTAGTTGACTATGATTTGAATTTTCAAAATATTAAAATCTTTTGTGATAACACAAGTGCCATAAATATTTCCAAAAATTCGGTTTTGCATTCTAGAACTAAGCATATTGACGTGCGCCATCATTTCTTACGCGATCATGTAGAGAGACAAGATGTATCCCTAGTATTTGTTGACACCAAATCTCAACTAGCGGATATATTTACTAAGCCTCTTGGAGAGGATGATTTTTGTCGCATAAGAAATGGTTTGGGCTTATGCACTATGTGAAAGTTCTACATTGCTTGCTTGATTAGTTGCATTTTGCATTTGGCATTTCTCTTTACCCCATTTTTGATGGTGACAAAGGGGGAGAGAAATCTCCTCATTTGTTGCATATATTTAGGGGGAGCTCATAGATAGGGGGAGCACCTATCTATAAGCTATTTCATTTTTGCTCTTATATAATGGTTGGTTGTCATCATCAAAAAGGGGGAGATTGTTAGCCCTTATGTTTTGATGATGTTCTTACAACCACCATTATCGGTACTAATGGCTTATTGAGTGTAAATGTAGTAAAATCATTTGTCAAGCTCGTTAGTGCCATTAATGGAGGATGGATGGAATATATGCTACAACGAAGATATCCAAAGGAGGAGGAGGCCAAGAGATGAAGCAACGTTATTTCAAGAACGTCAAATTCGATTAAAAGCTTCATCCGATTCAAGCTATATCAAAGCTCAAGTATATTGCTCTCTATATGAGGATATTAGCTTTCTTTTGTTTTTCTCTCTAGTGCTAGAATGTAGGCAAAGAGTTACTGAGTTTACTTGAAGCTATTGGGAATCACACACACGTTTTTAAACTTGTGCTTTTAAGCGTTTTTCACAAAATACTATTTTTCACAAGTTTGAGTACCTATCTGCAAAATTCTTTTTCCAAGCAGTTTGTTTTTAGTATTAAAAACATTTTACAAAGTTTCAGAATTTTCAGAGGTCAAATGAATATTTTGGAAATATTTCAACTTGGTCAAATAACCTGATTTCAGAATATGTCAGAAATCGGTCGACCGGTCCGGTCGACCGATCCGATGACCTTTCTTCACTATGTCTCCAGAGTGTTGTCGGTCGATCGATACGGTCGACCGAATTTCTCAACCCTTAATCGGTCGACCGTGCCGGTCGACCGATGAGTCTCTGGATGTTTTGTCAAAACTCCTTAGCTGCTGGCGGTCGACCGATTTTTTCGGTCGGTCGACCGAAGGTATTTTTCGGTCGACCGATATTTTCTTCGGTCAACCGATTTTTGCCTCTGTTCAGCCGCGACTTTTTTAAAACGGTCGTTTGCCTCGAACCCTGTGCTTTCACTTGTTAGTGATTGGCACAGTCTGTGATGAGGGTCTGAAGAAGAGATTATTATCTCATTTGGGTAGATTTGTTTTTGTTTTAAAATGATTTAAACTCTCCTATAAAATCCCCAGACCTCTTCTTCTTCCTCTAAGCCCTAACGTTTGAAAACCAGAGAGCTTTTTCTGTTTGCTGAGAAAATTTTCAAAACTCTGTTTTTCTTTCTGTTTCAAGTGTGTTTCACTTCCCAGCTTCAGTACTCTTCTCTTTGCTATAGGGGCTTGTGTAAAGAGAGGTTATTGCTTGCTTTTTCTTCTGCTGCTGTGTGGTTGAGATCTGTGGAGATCTACTGTGAGGGAGTGTGATCTGTGAGATCAAACTGTGTAGTGAGAGAGAGATCTTGTGGGATCGCTGTGTAGACGAAGTTCCGGCTTCCAAACCGGATGTGTTAGTGGATTTCTCCTCGAGAGTGGGGAGCGGGGACGTAGGTCAGCGGGCCGAACCTCGTTAACACATCGCGCGTCAAGGATAACGATTCCTAACTCTATCTCTTTCTATTTGATTGCACTTCTATTTTGTGGTTTGTTTGTGCTGAGTTTTAAATTGCATATTAGAGCCTCTTGACCCTAATCACCCCCCCCTCTAGGGTTCAACAACTAACCCGTTTCAAAACAAGCCTACCCAAAGCACGCTCTAATTAGAATTCAAACCCACCAATTTCTTCTTCTCCAACGATAATACAAGTGTCATCCTATTCCTAAATTAATGTACATTACCTTCGATAATCGCTGAAAATGTCAAGATTATTCAATACATATGCATGAACCTGCTCCAAGTCAGATCTTGGATATTTTACGAGTTTCTTCTCCTTAGTTGGGGGCTGATCAGCTTTTACGCGGTTGCGCATGTAACGTGATGCAAACGTATGACATTCGTTGGTCACGTAACCTTCAGCCATAGAACCCTCAGGATGAGCTCGATTGCGAACTAGACGCTTCATAAACCCCAAATATCTACAATAATTAAAATTTTATGAACTACAAATATCTAATCTTAAGAAAACCATGAAAACGATAAATATTAGCTGTATACATTGCATATGAAATTAATGCACTGGGTGGAGTCCCCTACCTCTCAATTGGGTACATCCAACGGTAAGATACAGGACCCGCAAATGATTGCCTCGCTAGCTAGATGTTGAGTAACATGGACCATGACCGTGAAAAAGGAAGGAGGAAATATTAACTCCAGGTTGCATAAAATTAATGATACTTCTGTTTCAAGCTTTTTAAATTCCTTCACATCTATAACTTTCGAGCACAATTTTCTGAAGAACCCACAATACTCCATAATAATTTTCGATGCTTCTTTCTCCATATTATTACGCAATGCAACCGGGAGCAATTGATGTAGAAGAACGTGATAATCATGGGTCTTTAGGCCTAAGAGCTTCCTCTCCTGTACCTGGACATTATTTGATATATTAGCTGAATACCCATCCGGTGATTTTACTGATTTCAGGACCTCACAAAATCTCTGCATCTGCTCTGTCGACATCGTAACACGAGAGGAAGGCTTATGTTTTTTTTAAGTCCAACATCTTGTGCTTGCAAATCTTCTCGGATATTCAATGCAGCTAAGTCTTGACGAGCCCTTAGGTCATCCTTTGACTTATTAGGATCTTGAAGGAGGGTTGAAACTATGTTGTCACAAACATTTTTCTCAATATGCATGACATCCAAGTTATGCCTGATTTTAAGCTTTTGCCAGTATGGCAGCTGGAAGAAGATACTGAATTTACTCCATCCCTTTGGTAAGTTATCAACTCCATTATCAACATGTGCCCGTTGGAATGCTCTCTTCCTCTTCAGTGTCTTTTTCTTTTTGCAGGTGCCTCTAGCTTTGAGTGAGTCGTACTTAGAATATCGGTTCTTACCAAATCTAATTTTAGGAAGATGCTCAAGCAACTTTGCAATATCAGCACCGGTCATTTGACGTGGTTTATTCCTAGTCTCAACAGTGCCATCAAACTTATTGCTCAATTTTCTGTATTTATGGCCCGAGGGCAACCATCTCCTGTTGAACCAATAACAACACTTTCGACTATATGGTAAGTGAAGGCCTTCAAATTCTGGGCCACATACTGGACAAGCAAACTTGCCTTTTGTCGACCAACCAGAAAGATTAGCATAAGCTGGAAAATCATTAATTGTCCACATTAGGATAGCACGAAGTCTAAATGACTCTTTAGCATGGGCATCATATATCAACATACCCTCCGACCATAACTGTTTTAGCTCATCAATTAAGGGCTCTAAGTAGACATCAATATCATTACCCGGTGCATGCTTACCCGGTATCAGTAATGAGAGTATCATATACGGTTGTTTCATACAAAGCAGTGGGGGTAAATTATATGGCATTAAGACAACTGGCCATGTAGACCAACCTGAACTCATAACCCCGAACGGATTGAATCCGTCGCTAGAAAGCCCAAGTCTGACATTTCTGCATTCACGAGCGAAATTAGGAAAAGTCTTATCAATATGCTTCCAAGCCTCTGCATCAGCTGGATGTCTCAGCTTACCATCTTCTATACGATCTTCTTTGTGCCACCTCATGTTCTTAGCAGTGTCTTTGTTCATATACAGACGTTGCAATCTGGAAACTAACGGGAAATGACGAAGCACCTTAGCTGGAATCATGCTCTGCTGGGACATTGACTCTGTTGGCTGCCTTGTTGAAGAGCGGGTTTGTTGTTTCCATCGAGAAACTCCACATGTTGGACATTCCTGAAGGTCTTTATTATCCTTGTAGTAGAGAATACAATCATTGGGACACACATCAATCTTATTGTAATCAAGCCCCAAATCGGAAACTATTTGCTTTGCCGCATAAGTTGTTTTAGGAATGCTACGCTCTCCTCCTGGAACTACCTTCCGTAGTAAATCAAGAAGCATTTCGAAATAAGTATTTGCCATTCCACTGAGGCTCTTAATATGTAAGAGCTCCAACATAAATAAAAATCTGGAGAACTCGGTGCAACCCTCATACAAATCATTTTCACTATCTTCTAGTAGTTTCATTATACGATCCAAGTCCTCAGGAGCATGAGCATCTTGGACATCAACTATGATATCATCTTCATTGTCATTGTTAATATCATATTCGGTATGGTCAGGTCCAATATCAGTCTGTAAATTTACATCTGTATCATCTATCCTGACACCATGACTGGTATCGACATGCACATCCGGGACTTCATCTTCGGTACAGCCTTCCCCGTGATAGGACCAATATTTATATTCCTCGTAAAAACCAGAGTTTGCTAAGTGACTTCGTATTTCATCTTTATTTTTCGGCTTCATATTCTTACACCTATAACAGGGACAGTACATTGCACCGCTACTTAAATTTTTTGGGTTCATTTCGGCATACTTCATGAAGGCTTCACATCCATCCCTATATCGTTGATCACGAAACCGTTCACTACACTGTGCGGATGTTATTATGCGCACTGACAACATATCAAAACGCAAAACAACATACGCTTATTGTACACGGAGAACAACAGGTATGGGCTGCCAAAATTTTTAAGAAATGAAATCATACAAAGTATACAAAGTTGGATGTATGCACTATTATATTCCTAACCCGTCCGAGAAGGACAGATCCAATAATTACAAATTTTTATACCAATTCATTTCTATTATAATATAAAGTGAACGATCAATTTCGAGTAGGAAAATTTACCTCTTACCCAAATTTGACTCGTTCATCTAATATTATAACCTCAAAGAATTGGCTGTAATTATTGGACGGGAGTCTAGGGTTAACGTTATATTTTTTACCTAAATTGGATATATAACACATTATTATATAATATTGCGTTATATATCACTCTATTTTTTTAAAACCTTTTCTTCCAAACTCACATTTTCAAATCACAAGCCTATATAATCATATTTGTACAATTCAAATCACAAACTGTATGATAAACATGAGAGCCTTGTGGGCTTAACTAGCTAAACAAGATAACAGAAATAGAAGTTGCCAATGATATACACCCATGGCTACTTATAAACATCAAAATCATATGCAACCCATGGCTTAACTGTCAAGAATGGATCTTTAATACATCCATCATGATGAGTTACATTTACAGTGTCTTGTTACTCTTTTATCAGCCTTTCTTCTCAAATTTCCAAACATCTATTCACTGCAAAGCTACTGTGCACGGTAGATGAGCATAGTAATAATATAATTGTACTACGCTTTTGATTGTTACGCTTGAGATATAGTTTGAAAATATCATCCAGATTAAAAGTACTCCCTGTAAATAACTCCCTGTAACTAGTGAAAGTATGGATCAACAACATCGTGGATGTGCTAATTTTTCTTACTGTGGCCGAATAGAGAAAAACAAAATTTTGGATGAGAATTTGTTCACTGTTGAATTTTTTTTTTCATTGACTGGGATGAACATAACCCTAAAATTGCCGCACAATGAACAAATTTTTGAAAGGAGTCTTAAGTGATATAGGATTTCCAATTTTACTAGTCGAATTTTGAGGGGGGATGAGGATGTTTTAATTGAAAACAAGGTTGAACCAAAAGACAATTTACTAATTTATACCAAAATCTGAAGATTTGAGTCATAGGAAAAGGAATAAAGTACACAGGAGTCTCCGTTTGAAAGTTCGAAACATCATAAGTTCTTTCGAAAGAAAAGAAAAAGAAATTACAGACTAAAAGGATGCGTCACATGATGCTCTAAACCAAAATTTTCGATAAAGGTCGAACAAATACTACCAAAAGTGGAAATTTTTTAATCAGAATTTAGCGACCCCGGGTTATCTTCTGAAAAAGCCAATTGCAGAAATATTATAAGAAAAAAACTACCATGCCGAGAAAAACCCAAGATTGCAGATGCACCCACATCTAGTTTCATCACGAAGGAAGAAACTTCACTCAAAATTAAACATTTCCGAGTGAAAAAAATAAAAAAAAAACTACCATGCCGAGAAAAACCCAAGGGCTAGGAACTCACGGCGAGGTCGGGCGACGACCGATGCGACCAAGGGCTAGGAACTCACGGCGAGGTCGGGCGACGAAGGGATGCGACGACCGATGCGACCAAGACGGCGAGGTCGGGCGACGAAGGCGGCGTGGACGGGACTCGAAGGATTTGGGGTTTCCTCTTTGAAATGAGAATTTGGGCATTTGGTGTCCAGATCTGGGGTTTTCCACTTTTTAAATTGAACCGATTATTCTAGACGGAAATTTCCGTCTAGGATAGTATCCTAGACGGAAATTTCCGTCTAGGATAATCGGAAAAATTCAAAAAAAAAATTAAAAAATATTTCCGTCTACAATACTTTTCTAGACGGAAATTTCCGTCTAGAATAGTTTATTATAGACGGAAATTTATCGACGGTTTAATTCCGTCTAGTATAGAATATCCCAGACGGAAAATTTTCCGTCTGGGATATTCCGTCTGTGATATTTCATTTTCTACTAGTGCTAATCAAACGTTTTCCCGCTTTCATAGTGGGAAAAATTGGGGAGAAATGAACTTTGAATTACTTAAGAATGTAACACATACACAAAGTCAACTAGGTAATTTTAGATATTGGGTTAAGGATTAACTCAATTAGTGTTAGGGAAACAAATAAAAATTCTAATAGAGGGATAAAAAAATTCTAACAGAGGGACTAATAAGCAAATATTGAGATTTGAAGATTCAATGAAGTTCTAATGAATTTTTTTCTATTATTGATTTGAAGATTAATGGTTGTATAAAAAATTCTAGGATGAAGATGATGATAGTGAATTTTTATAGTAAATTAGTAGAGAAAGAGATGTTATAAGTTAAGAATTTGAATGGGTGTATGAGAATTAATATGTTAATGGTGGGTTATAAATGTATAATTTAATTAATGAGTTAAATTATTTGGAGGTTATACATAATGAAAAGTTTCTTTACTGAGTCTTTTCTACACTACTACGAAGACAACTTTTAATATTCCCAAATATTATCATATTGTTTATTTAAATTGTAAAAAAAATTTAATACCTAAAATTCTAAGAAGTTGCCGAGTGGCAACTATAAGAGCTTGTTTATGCGTGTGTGTATACATTCTAGTGTCATTACCCGCACCATGTTGCGGTAATTTTTTAAAATTAATTATAAATTTTTACTTTATATTTTCTTTGCTCAATCTTTGTGATATGTTAATTTAATAATCAGCTTGAGCCCTGAACATAAGAATTAAACTAAAAAAATATATATTTCACAAACTACGGTGTATCTTGAGCAATTGAAAAAAAATCTAAATTTACATAATCTTAAATATGATTAAGAAAAAATTAAACTTACACTATTAATATATAAAATATTAGTATCTTTCTTAAGGATACGGGGTAAACCTTCAATTTCATCAAGTACTCTATTATGCATGATGTACATGGTACTTAAGCTTTGCATACATGCACCTCCACCAACTTTGATATTGACAACTACAATTGAACATAATTTTGTGATATCGGATTACCATTAATTAAATTTTGTACAAACGATTTACACTCCTATTGTGAATATTGTTTTGCATACAATACATTTCCTCAACGTGCTATTAGGAAAGCTGGATATCAAAATCTCATTGAGAAAAATTCAAACAAATAACCGACAAAGAAGAAACATTACAAAAAAAGAAGCAATATAGGGGGGAAATTATAAATAAAGAAGCAACAAAAGGGATCTATTTATATACCAATAACAAAAAATACACAAATAATATGGATACATTACTTTCATAAAATGGAGTGTAGCATTAAAATTTTGCAAGATGGATGCATAAGAAAAGCCCAATGGAGCATACCTTATCAACAATCACATGCATCATTATGGAGTTGGAGTTAATGATAAAAAAATGGATCTAAGAATACTTTTACTTAGATTAGTTTACAAGATTTATAGGGAGGAGATGAATTGAGAAAGAGTGGGGAAGTTGATCAGGCTTAGCCGTTAGTGAAAATTGAGTTGATGAGGTAGTGACAATTACTGCAATTAATGGTAATTAAGAGAGGTTACATTTTAATGCTTCCTGAAATTTCAAAGGTTTGAATTTGACGCGACATTATGACCATCTTCAATTTTACGAACAACAATTTTACGAACAACAATTTTATAGTAATTTGTGTATAATAGATAAGATTTGGAAAACTTTAATTGATGGATGGTAGTATATAAAATTTTTAGTATTTGTATGAATATTTGAAAGCTTTAGAATTTTTACAGATTACATAGAAGATGAATGATCAATTCTTTGGAAAATGGACATGTGGCCAATTCTCTAAACAATTGACATGTGACATCCTAAGGCATTGTTTTAGTGTGTGTGTGTATATGAGAAAAATGGGGAATTAATATACTATTTTTATATATATTATATATCTATATATATATATATATATATATATATATATATACTATATTATATTTATATATATTATATGAACACATTATATATATATAATTATATTATATTTATATATATATATATATAAATATATATATTATATGTAATTATGTATATTTATATATAGTGATTTATAGACAAATATGTGTCATTAGTGAATCATAAATTTTTACCTTAGATGTTTACTAGAGGATCTTTGCGGTGATATGAAGTGACTTTTGAATAATGTTAATGAAGTGGATATAAGTTTGGTGGACACGCTTTTCACTATCTTAGAGTTGACCAACAGTTTACTCTTCTCTCTCGTCCTTCCTATATATATTATATAATATATAATTATAATATATATATATGATATTTAATATTATTGTTTTGGGGGCTGGGCGTTAGGCGGATTAGGGCGATTTGGCGATCTGCGATTTTGAATTCTCTGTTGTGGCTTCGGCCATGACGGATCGGGAGAAGATTCAGAATGGATCAAATAGAGATGTTGTGAGAGCCCCCTTCAATCCTAATGGAGCAGGAACAGTAGCATCTAATGAGGGAGAAGATCAAGATTGGATCAATGTGATTTCTCGTAAAAGGTATAAAAAAAATTTTTCTTCGAAATCTAAGGATTCTCAATCTTCTATCGATTCTTGGAAGAATCATCAGCATGCATTGAAAAAAGATGGTGGTCGAAATCAGCATTCAGAATCTAAGATCAAAGTAAATCACACATTGCTCCAGAAACAGAGATCTGCTGAATCTTGGAAATTTAAATCGGTTGGCTCTACATCATGGAAGGATGTCTGCACTATGGGAAGAGTAATTAACCAAAATTGTTCTTTAGAATATTATCCCCCTTCTATCGATAGCAAAGGTATGCAATATGCTTCTATTCCTAGATCGGAAATTCTTCTTAATGTTGAGAAATGGAGTAACACTTTAATTGGATATGTTCTTGGTGATAAACCTTTCTATTCTCATTTAAAAGGATGTGTTGGACGTCTCTGGAAATTAACCTGTGCCCTTGAAATTTTTTCTAGAGAGAATGGTTTTTTCTTTTTCAAATTTGGTTCTAATGAAGAGATGATCAGAGTTTTAAATGGTGGCCCTTGGTTATTTGATGGAAGACTTATTATTCTTAAACAATGGTCGGAAAACATCAATTTAGAACGTGAACTCCTCACAACTGTTCCAGTTTGGATTCGATTTCCTTCATTGCATCTTAAGTTATGGTCTACTAATATTATAGGAAGGATTGCTAGTATTGTGGGTATTCCTTTATATATTGATCAAGCTACAGCATCTGGGGAGAGACTTGCATATGCCAGATGTTTTGTTGAAATTTCATCTAAAGCTAAGCTTCCAAATTCTGTAAGAATGGATTTAGGTAATGGAGAATGGTTAGAAACTAATGTGGAGTATGAATGGGTGCCCCCTAAATGTAGCAAATGTTTAATTTTTGGCCATGTTGACTATCAATGTCCAGTAATTCTAGTTGAGAAATGGGTTCCTAAAGCTACAACTGATGAAATAATTAAGGCAAAAGAAGTTGAGTTACCTGATACAGACTCTACCAGTCCAAATAAAGTTTCTCATCAACATGGTGTATCAGACTTTGATACAAACTTCGAACACACAAATATTGTTTCAGATTCTGATTCTCCTCAAGAGGATGCTACTAAAGAAACAACTAATACTGATTCTATTCTATCTGAAAGAAATGATAATCTGTTATATGAGACAGTTGTTGTAAATGAGGTTATATCAAATACAGATGATAATGAGCCTGAAAAAAGGACTTATGATGATGCTGTTTTCAATAATGATTATAATGAATCTGTGCATTTTTCGGATCAAGCTGTGGTTGATCAGAGTTCCGTGATACAAGACATACAGGAGTCTATACATAATTCTGGGAAAATTGACAATGGTAACTTCACATCAATTACAGAGGAAATCTTTGATTCAGATAATTCTGCATCAATGTCAAAGGAGAACGGCCATGCAGATAATACAGGTTTCTATAAACCTGGTAATGATTCTCATCTACCTAGTAAACCAGGTCATGCGCAGAACAATCAAGAAGTGAATGATTATTTGCAAACAGGAGAAGGTAATTTGAAGGATAAAGCTATGGATTTTCCAATTGCTATTGATAATCCTGACTGGTTAATAGAGAAAAACCAGCTGTTAATGAAGAAGAAAAACCAGGTTAAAATCACAAAGGATTCTTCATTAGGTCCTAAAAGAGTTACAAGGGCCTCCTCAAATAATTTCTCATGACAATGTTATTTTGGAATGTTAGAGGTATGAACAATTTGGGTAGAAGAAGAGATATTAAAAGGCACATTCAATCTTTGAAACCCAGTGTTATTGGTTTACTAGAGACCAAAGTAAAATCATCAAAGGCATACAGAGTTTCTAAATGTTTTCCTTCTCAATGGTCACATTGTAACAACTATTCTGCTTCTAGTAGAGGTAGAATATGGATAGCTTGGGATGCTGATGTGTGGAATGGGACCGTTTTATCAGTTACATTACAGCAAATTACTATTAGTCTGCAGAATAATGGTGGACTCACTCTGATATTGAGTGTTATTTATGGTGAGAATTCAGAATTAACAAGAACATCTTTATGGGCTGATATTGCAGACATCTCTTCTCATGTAAATAATATGCCATGGTTGCTAGTGGGTGATTTTAATGTGTGCAGATTCACTACAGAGAAAATTGGAGGTATGAAACTTACTGCTAAGAAACTTCAAGCTTTCAATGACTGTCTTCAACTTTGTGGCCTATCTGATATCAAAAGCACAGGTTCAACTTGGACATGGCATAATAATCAGCAAGGAAAGTATAGAATCTATGGTAAGCTAGATAGAGCCCTGGGCAATTCCACGTTGTTTGATAAATTTCCTCATGCTTTTATAGAATATAAAAGTACCTCTTCTAGTGATCATACCCCTGCTTTTTTTCATCTTGTGGCCTGCACAAATTCAGACCCGAAGCCTTTCAGGTTTTTCAACTACTGGGTTCAATGCCAGGGATATGACGAAGTGATCAAAGAAGCATGGAAAAATAATTTTGTTGGTTCTCCTATGTTCAATCTTGTTAATAAACTTAAATATCTTAAAATAGCTCTGAAACAATGGACTAAAGAGTCTTTTTCTTCAACAAGGGCTAATATTATAAAGTTATCAAAACAGCTGGAGACCTTGCAGAATAACTTACAGCATGATATGGACAATGAAGAGCTACAGGCATCAGAATCTGCAGTATCATATGAGCTTAGTGGTTGGCTTGATAAGGAGGAAAATGAGTTGAGACAAAAAAGTAGACAATTATGGCTTCAACAAGGTGATAGAAATACAAAATTCTTTTATAATGCGATCAAACAAAGGATTTCTTCAAACAATATCAGGAATCTAATTGATAAAGATGGGTTTCCTATTTCTTCTTTTGACAAGATGAAGCTTATTGCTCCCAGGTTTTATGAAGATCTTTTCAATCAAACCACATACTGGAATGTGTTTCCTAAAGTCACAGTGAAGAAAATCCTTACTTCTGAAGCTCAGAAATGGTTAGTGAAGGAAATCAATTACAAGGAGATTAAAGAGGCTCTTTTCCAAATGAATTCAGATAAGGCTCCAGGACCAGATGGTTTCAACGCTTATTTTTATCAACACAATTGGAGTTTGATAAAGGATGATGTGGTTCTAGCTGTGAAATCCTTTTTCTCTTCAGGTAAGCTTCTAAAACAGATAAACCACACTTTTCTCACTCTAGTGCCAAAATCAAAAGAAGCCACGTCCATTCAAGATTATAGACCTATCTCTTGTTGCAATGTTATTTATAAAATTATTACCAAGATATTAAGCAACAGATTGAAGTTGGTGGTAGGAGAGTTGATTTCAAATAATCAACATGCTTTTCTTCAAGGTAGACAAATAGGTGAATGCTCTCTTTTGGCACATGAGTTGCTTAGAGATTTCTCTAGGAAGCATGGTAAAAGAGCTTGTTTCAAAATTGACTTGCATAAAGCATTTGACAGCATAAATAGGGAGTTTGTATACTATATTATGCACTGCATGGGTTTTCCAACTATATGGATCAACTGGATCAAAGAATGCCTCTCTACCCCTTCTTTCTCAGTCTTATTAAATGGCTCTTCAACTGGGTTTTTTCAGAGCAATAGGGGTATTAGACAGGGGGATCCTCTTTCCCCATATATCTTTGTTTTGGTGATGGAATATTGGTCTATTAGTATGGAGCTGGCTACCATTTCCGGGAGAATACAGAATATTAAAAAGAATCAGAATCTTCAAGTGTCTCATATTTTATTTGCTGATGATATGCTTGTGTTTTGTAGAGCTAACAGAAAATCCTTTGAAGGCATTAACACTTTGTTGGAGTCTCTTACACTTAACACAGGTTTGAGTATCAATAAAAGCAAAAGCAGAATTTTTTTCAGTAAAGGATGCAGAAATAAAGATGTTCTATGTTCTGTTATAGGCATATCAAGTGGGTCTCTACCTGTTAAATATTTGGGGCTTCCTCTATCTATCAATTATCCTAAAGCAAAATATTTTCTCCCACTTATTGACAAAGCTAGGAACAGGATTGAGGGCTGGATGACATACTCATTATCTTTTGCTGGAAGGATTGAGCTCATAAAATCAGTTCTTTTTAGTACAATAGCTTATTGGTATTTTGTCTACAAGCTCCCTAACTCCACTGTTCGCAGTTTGGAGTCAATTTTTGCAAACTTTCTATGGAAGGGTAAATTACATACTATCAACTGGAATGATATTTGTCGTCCAAAACAAGAAGGAGGTTTCGGTTTGAGGAAATTAAATGACCTCTGTCTTGCTGCTGCTCTTAAATTGTTTTGGAGACTTCTTTCTACTTCTACTCTATGGTCTGATTGGATGAGAGCAAGATATGTCAGGGAAAGAAATATTTGGGATACTCAGGCACATGCTTTGGACTCTGGAACTTGGAAGTTTTTATCTGGTATTAAACCTAAAGCTATGTGCTGCATAAGGAAAGCTATTGGTAATGGTGAAACAACCTCTCTATGGTTTGATCCATGGATTCTTGAAGGCAGACTATCGGACATTCTGCAGCATATTAACCCACACCTCACTGGCACAGATAATTGGACTGTAGCTCATATTATTCAAAACTCTCAGTGGCATGTTGAATTACCATGCCTTTTACCAATAATCCATCATATCTCAAATATTCAAATTACTGGGCTAGATGACCGCTGGATTTGGCTACCAAATGCAAATGGAAAATTTACTTTTGCGTCAGCATGGGATCAAGTAAGGTTCTCATACCCAAATTTTGATCTTTCAAATGTGGTCTGGTTCCCTTCCTCTAATCCTAAGATGGCTTGTTGCTTAATTAAAAGTTTATACAATAGATTAGCCACTAGGGACAGACTGTCCAGATTTGGAATCACATCAGCTGTGGAATGTGTGCTCTGTTCTGGTGGAATTGAGTCAAGAGATCATCTATTTTTCCAATGTTCCTTTTCAGCATATATCTGGAAGCTCTGCAAACTCAAACTTCAGCTTGATGCTACGGTAATAAATGACATTAGAACCGAAGCTCTACATATTCAATCCAAGTTCAAGAAGAAAGACAGAACGTATAAACTGTCAAGAATGGTTTTAAGTGCAGCTGTCTGGCACATATGGCAAGAAAGGAATAGACGTATATTCCATGCTTCCCAACTACACAAGGTCATGGTGTTTAGGCGATTATATGAGGACATAAATGTTTTGCTCAGAACCTGCATATGGAAGACTGGTAACAATACTATCCTTGCAAATTGGGAATCAGCGGAGCATTGTAAATAGTTTCGTTTACAGGTTCTGGAGATAGGTGGTTTTGAAATGGTTCTGTACTTGCTTTATGTATTGGCTTTGGGTCAATCAGGATTCTTGCTAGGCTCTTTAGTTGAGGGTGACGGCCATGGTCCTCTCCCCTCTCTACTAGTTTCTTAGTTAGAATCCTGAGTAGCCTAGCCAATTCTGTAATATATGTACTGGAGTTCCACATAAGCCTTAATAGATTCTCCCTTCTTTTGCTTTGTGGCAAGAAGGGTAGGGACCGAGACTTCTGTGTCATCTTCGAAGAATCTGGCCAAGAAAAGCCTTTCCAAATCTATCCACTTCTGGATAGATCCAGCAGGCAGTTTCATAAACTATTCAAAGGCTACTCGTTTGAGAGTACCGATGAACAAGCGCGTCAGGATGGCATCATTTGCTACCACATCTCCTATTTGAGACTTGAAGTAGTAGATATGCTGATTTGGTGACCCTGTACCGTCGAAAGGTTGTAGCGTTGGAGCCTCAGAAATCATCAAAAATTTACCCATAGCACCGTCTCATCATTCTAAGATCAACGGTGTAAACCTCATATCCATATGATCAATATAAAAATTATTAAAAATACAAATACGATAGATGTCAGTAGACGCGATACCGTCTCAAATTAGTGTTTTAGTCTCCGTCGTCAGAACTCAATGAAACTTTACCCACAACATGGTCTTGACATTCTAAGATTAATGGCGCAAATTTCGTGCTCATCTGATCAATAGATAAATTACTAAAAATAAAATAGTATCAGTTTTCAGTAGACCCGCGATACCGAGGCTGAAACTGCGAATCGATCTCAAATCAATTCCAATCTGATCCATTCATCCCAGAATGATCACCAATCATAATAAACTCATTTATTATCATTTATAATAATATTTTCAAAATTTTTGGGGTTTTACATTTTCTTCCCCCCTTAAAAGAATTTCGTCCTCGAAATTCCGCAATCGTATCTTAGAGATTGATAATATGAGAAAAGCACATTGAGGGAATAATCCAGACAAGGAAACCCTCACATATACATCTCGTACCATTAATCTCTAGATATGAAACAAAAATATCTACACTTAACAATCTAGAATGCAAATACTCTCATTTAACCCCTAATTAAGCGAAACTAGTACGTCGGGTGAAAAATCCAAACAAGGAACCCCCCATATATATACCATGTGTTCCGAATGATTAGGAGCTAAGTGTTAATACCCTCATTCTAGCATTAAATATAAATATGACCATATAAATAAGCATAAACACAAACAAGTCATAATCAATTAATTTTACCTGCTTAAACAGGTGTGGGTAGTCGCGATGCATATCCTCTTCGCGCTCCCAAGAAACCTCCTCAGCTCCTTTCCAGTTCCATTGAACTTTAACTAAAGGAATCACCTTATTTCTTAGTCTCTAGTCCTCTCTAGCAAGGATGCAAACTGGCACCTCAATGGTATTTCTTAGTCTCTTGTCCTCTCTAGCAAGGATACAAACTGGCACCTCAATGGTGGACAAATCTGTCTGAATCTCGATCTCAGATGTATCAATCACCCTCTGCTGCTCCTTGTCGCGTAGGTGCTTCTTAAGCATCGACACATGAAATACATCGTGCACACTTGACATCGATGCTGGAAGATCCAATCTATATGAAACCGCTCCAACACGCTTGGTAATCCGAAATGGTCCAACATATCTCGGGGCAAGTTTTTCTCTCGAAGTGTGCGTTCTGGAGTATGGACGCAATGCTTGTGCAGATCTTCGGAGACGCAATCCTTGCGTTGGACTCGGGATTGATTTTCTCGGAGGTGTGCTCGTCGGATGGACCTTCTTCGTCGTCGAGCAGCGTTTTTCTTGGCTTGTTTCAAAGCCTTAGTATCAGCAACACCGGCGTTGATTGTGCTTATCTCTGTCATAGGCCTTTTACAACCAAGTACACGCTGTGTCGACATAGGCGTGTGATCTTCGGTTTGCAGAGCGAGCTTGAGGCTTTGGCCAAAGGAGAGGACTTTCTTTGGCGTCTCAACAGCAGTTAAGACTTCTTTAGAGCTCTTACAAGCATCTCGCCTAGCCTTAGGGCTGAGCGATCCGGAAGAGAGAGCCTCCTCGTATTTGGCTTGGTCAAATTCCACGACCAAGGTTTCCACGGTTGTTCCAGTGAGGTGAACGTCGGATTGCGCCACCACCTCTTCGTCAGAGAAGCTAGTCCCCAGCGGAGTCGCCATCTTTTGTTTGTGGGAAATTTTGTAATAAAAAGAATATAAGGAAAGAATTGCGTTTGATTTTATTCTCTCTAACTGCTTAGAAAAAGAATGATTACAACTCTCTCAACTCTCGATTACAATTTGGATTCCTAGTTACAAAAGAGAAGAGAATGATCTGGATTCTCCCCTTTGTTTAATTCTGGGTTCTTCACGGTAGCGATGAGATGCCTCCCTCGAATGCTTGCGTCGAGTTTGCTTCTCGTTGACGATCCGAATATCTATACTTCACTGGAACAACTGTCTTGGCCGGTTGATAACTCTTGTCGAGTTTTGTGATTCAGAACAAGTAACAAACTCTAATGATAGAGTTGTTGGAACCGAAAATAATTCGGTTAATAAGCCAAATATCGATGGTTTATAGATCCTCCGTTTGTTGATTTCCCAGACTGTGTAAGGAGTCAATCCTCCTTTTTCTGATTCTGGAAGATTTGATCGAAAGATCCCCCTCCGATTAATGAAAAGAAATCTCTCTTGATCTGATTATCAAAAATCCGATCTCCCCCAATCCAAAAAGAGATCTTTTACTCTGTTGAGTTTGTTGCTATTTATAGGGGGATTAGGGGTGTAACTGCCCCCATAATCCGCGCCTAAATGGGGGTTTAGTTACCCCATTAGTCGGGTGTAACAACCCACTAAAGCCACTCCTCAAATCGTGGGTGAAGAACAGCTTCGAAGTTGTTACGATCACGTTTGAATGAGTCAGAACCTTGACCTGCGTTCTGGCGGTGATTGAGCTGCGTTTGGCAGCGACTGACGGGCTGCGTTGGGCAATGATGGATGAGTTGCGTTGGGCAGCGATTGATAAGCTGCGTTGGGCAGCGATGGAGCTGCGTTCGAGCTGTGCTTGGCAGCGATTGGAGCTGCGTTCGAGCTGTGCTTGGCAGCGATTGGAGCTGCGTTCGAGCTGTGCTTGGCAGCGATTGGAGCTGCGTTCTAGCTGTTGATTGTTGTAGTATTTAGATTTCTCTGTCTTTATATATGGATGACACCAAAGACCAGTAAAGAAGGTCTTATTCAGGCCATTTGTGACAATTGAGGCATCTCAATAACGCTCTATCAACTGCAGGTCATGATCTCCACTGAGTGTGTCGAATATCATTACACTGCTCATCAGTACCTCTAATGGTTGCTAATATAATATTAGTCATGTTGTTGTCGCAGCCATCAAGATCAATCATCTCACATAAGAAGCTGCATTCGTGTTTATAACTGTTGAAGCGGCGTAGGTGATTGAATCGGTGTAGTGTCTTGATGATGATACGCGGGGAGGACTTCCACGTCTTGGTTTGAAGAGATCGTCGATTTGTAATCCTTTCTGTCAGAGTATTGCTAAAGACTGTCGTTTTGTAATCTTTACTTTAACTCTTTGACATGTGAAAATCTTCGAATTGTAGCCTTCTGGAAGTCGTCAGATTGTAACTTCCATCATCAGTGTTCGCTGGAGACTCAGCTATCCATTGTGATTTTTAGACAGCCTACAGTATATATATACATGTTTTCACGAATTCTTCCTCTTTTCTTATTCATATCTAAACCTAGGGATGTCCATCCGGGCCGGCCCGGCCCGGAATCGCCCGGCCCGGCCCAGAAAGCCGGGTTCGGGCCGGCAAAACCGAAGCCCGAACTCGAGCCCGGTTGCTCCGGGCCTGAGTGGGCCGGGCTTCGGGCCGGCCCAGGTTATTTTTATTTTTAGTTTTTTTTTTAAAAATTAATCTCTTTAAATTTTCAATTATACATAAAAAATTACACAAAATTTTAATAAAAAACAATAATATTATTAGTCACTTAAAATTACATAAATTCAAAATATAAAAAATTATAAAAATAAAAGATGATAAAAATAACTTCTTTATTATTAATTAATAAATCCTTTATAAGTATAAATTTATTTCAGAATTCGTCACATCATAATAGATGAGTACATCCCAACTAGGTTGGCACCTACTCATCTATATCACTATCATTTGTAACTGTTTTTAAAATAATTCATCATAAATTTTTAGCTAAGAAATAAAAATTATAATTTGATGAATATTGTTTAATCTTTATATCTATCTGCTAGTCCCAACTCTTCAAATTTATCTTCAATTCCAGTCAACTGATCGATGCCTTTGTTAGACCCTAGAGGGGGGTGATTAGGGTCTTATGCTAATCTAATCCGATTTTATGCCAATAAAAACTAATTAACAAATTATCCTAGTAAGTATGAAATACAACATGATATGTGAACTAGGATAAGCAATATGAACAATGAAATATATCCTAGCAAAGAAATATACTATGGGATATATATGCAAGGATATGAAACTAACACAAGGGTAAACAAAATGAAACAAGATAGTGGATGATATAAATAATGAGACAATGGCGAAATGAGCAATGAGCACAAATAAGAATAAACGCCAAAGCACACTCAAACACAATCAAATGATCACGGAGTTCGGACCTTCCATCCTACGTCTCCGCTCCCCACTCCCGAGGAGAAATCCACTATCACAACCGGGTTTTCTACGTTCACCCGAATAACGTTTACACCTCACACTCGGTTTTCTAGTTTACCGAAAACTCTACAATCAACACTCTTGTAATCCCACTCTACACCCTCACAAGTGTTGAACTAGACGTGTCTCCCTCAAGTGCTCGGTTACAACCTCTCCCTAGGTTCGTCAACCGACGCCACTCCTCTTGGGACGATCCCCGACTCTCGCCACACACTTCTCTCGGTGTACAAGTGTATTACAAAGTGAATCTCACAATAAGCACAATTACAATAAATGATTATTCTCTAATATGGATGAGAACATAATGAAAGCTCACACTCAAATGTTACAACACTCACCAACCCAAATATACTATGTATAAAAGATACAATAAGCTCAAGTGGGTGTGTGTAACAAAGAGATAAATCAAATCTAAACTCAATATAAAAACTAGCTTAATAGAAATGATAATCAACAAATAATTATAAATAAATCTAGAAATAGAGTTTAGAAAACTTCTCAATAGATCAAGAGATTGAGGAAGGATGGTTAGATGCTCAAGCACCAATAAGATCTCCTCAAGCTCTTGTGAAATTGATTCCACAAACCCAAAACACTCAATTGCTTAAAAGCTTCTTTAAACAAACTTAAACAACACTTAAACCCTTGTTTAAAATCTTTTAAATCATTCACTTAGATATATGAAGAACTGAGGTATAAGGGGGGTATTTATAGCCTCCCAAAATCTCAGCCAAAACCCCAAAGGAAAAGACCAAAAACCCACAGAATCAGAAATGAGATTCTGTACAAACTAGCCATTGGGCTGAACGGCGGGCGACCGCGAGCAACAAAAACAAAAAAAAAGACTCCAGAGAGTTCGACGGTCGACCGTAGCGGTCGACCGTGGGAAATCTCGAGCTCACGGTCGACCGCGGCGGTCGACCGTGAAAGTCTCTGCTGCCCACTATGCAAAGGACTCAGGCGCGGTCGACCGTGAACTGATATATGAAAATAAAATTCTGAAAACTGTTTTTCTGATTTTAAAACACTGTTTAAAAATATCAAATAAATTTTAAAAAATGTAAAACTTTGGGGACCTGTGACTCCGTATTGTACTTATTTCCAGACGCTTAGCGTATTAGGTTGAGGAGAAATATTTATTTTTATTTATTCTCCTTGATCTAATACGTCGCGGACTTGTTCACGTTTCGGTTCCCGTGTATTTTGGGAAGCGGGGCGTGACAGGTTTTTTTGGTGGCCCATGCAGGTCACGGTCCCGGTTACGGTCCCGAGTTTCCACTAGTAAGAATATGATGGACAATTTAGATACATATCATATTTCATCCGTGAGACTATTCTTGAGCCATATCCTATTTTCTTGATAGATTTTGTTTTGTCCCTATCTTATCACTCATTGATTCCGTAGTTTTCCACGGTTCTTGTCCCATCGCTTCGCGATTACCCTCTCTTTGTATAACCTCTCTTTCCTCGTGCCAGTCATTATTTTATAAGTGTTATTATTTTTACGACTATATTTTTTTTGATTTGACTTATATATCGTTGATTGTATTAATTTTTGTATTATTTATTATATTATTTTATGTATCACACACATTGTTATATTGTATGTTTTTTTCATTAAAAACATATATCATTACTTATACATTTTTAATTGTTCAAATCATATTCTTTGAATGTTTCGCATTGCTCTAGACTTCGCATATACATCACATAGCATATAGGATATTCAGATTATTTTCTTGTATTTAAATATATTTATGCATATCTAAATTGTGTATGTGTGCGATTTTCCTATCATACCATCTATTATTTAATTATGTTTTAGATTATTGTATATTGTTCGTATTTTAGTGGTATACAGTAACAAGTTTATGATTTTAATATTCTACATATGCAGTATATTCCTATCCCTTATATTTTCATTACATAGTTTTCTCATGCCAGTTTTGTCTTGTTAGGTTATTTTAGTATGTTCATATTATTTTTGTTATTTCTAAGAACAATGTAACTCTATTTTGATATTCAAATAATTATTTATATTGTTAAGTTTAAAGTTGAGTTACTAATTATATAGTTATTTTGTTACATTAATTATTATCCTTTTATAATTAATATAAAGATTATTCTAAATAGCATTTGTGAGTATGTAAAGTATTTATTCATGGTTTGTTTATAGTGTATTGCATATTTGTTGTTGTTTGATTCATTTTCGATAGGTATCGTTTTATCATTGTGACAATATACATTGTATACCCGTGTTACTATTCAGAATTTATTTTATGGTATTTTTAGATTTTTATGTCTTTTATTGTGCTATTGGTTGTTGCTCATTCTCTATCCAATATTTTCGTTTACTTGTGTTGTGTTTTATTTTTCTCATTATTTTTATATTTATTATTCTCTTTTTAGTGTATTCACGTATATTATTATAATTATGATGTATAGTTTTATTGATTTAAAGTCATTTATCGACTTTGTCTAATCATGTTCTGTTTTATGTATTATCAGTGTTTATGTTCACATGTCGTTAATCATTCATGGTATGTTTATCTAAAATATATCGATGTTTTATTTGATATTGTTCATATAATGTAGCGTATGCATCTTTTGTAAGTGCATCATGTGCATAACAAATTTTCTGGATTGATTTGAATCTTTACTTAGTTCTCAAGGATATTTTTCTGTGATATTGCTGTACTCGTTGCTTGAAACTGCTCCTTGCGCTGTTTGAATCTATTGGATGATAACAGGAAAAGTTTTAAGGTATAAGTTTAGTCTCTAAACCGCCCAATAGAATTCGGGTCGGTTTTTTTTAGGCGGTTCAGGGGTTTAAACCGGATCCAAACCGATTTAATTCGGTTCGGGCGGTTTAGAGACTTCTTCTCATCCATTTAATTCGGTTGGGTTAACCGATCCGTTTTTTGGGCGGTTTTTTCGGTTGAACCGGTTTTTTTCGGTTTTTGCCCACCCCTACAAAAACCTGTTATATGCCATATATCAGTTTGCGGTCGACCGCCAGCGGTTATTTTTTATAGTATGCTTTTTTATGGCTCCCCCCCCCCCCCCCCCCCCCCCCCCCCCCCCCGTCACGGTCGACCGCCAGCCTTTAAATCTCTTTTTCAGTGTTTTTGTGCTTCGCGGTCGACCGCGAGATTTTCACGGTCGACCACCGATCTAATAATTGCTTTCCAACCGCTATTTTTCTGATTTGATTTTTTGGGGCTGTTTTAGTCTTTTCAAGTTTGTTTTGGCTGATATTTTGAGTAGGTATAAATACCCCGTTGCTGCTCTCTTTCAAATAACTAAGTTTTGTTTTACAGTGAAGTTTTAACAAAAATCTTAAGAGTGTTTAAAGAGCTGTTTAAGCGGTTTCTGATCATCTGCTTTAAAAGAAGTCTGCTATAACAAGAAGAGGTTTTTCATTTCAACTGAGGATCCTATCCTCATCATCCTCTACTGTTCTTCTTGTTTATTGAGAAGTTTTCCTAACTCATCTTTTTATATAGCTTATAATTTCATTTTCATATCTTAGCTATATTTATTGAGTTACATATTTTTTCATTCATTGTTATCACACACACAATATTGAGCTTAATATCTTCATACCATATAGTGTGGGTTGTGGGGTGTGATTTAGTGAGTGTGAGCTTCAATTACGTTCTCATTTGTTGTTGAGAACAAACCATTGTATTTAATCTTTATTTATGAGTATCACTTGTAATACACTTGTACACCGAGAGGAGTGTGAGGCGAGAGATGGGGTCGAATCCAATAGGAGTGGCGTCGGTTGACGAACCTAGGGAGAGGTTGCATCCGAGCACTTGAGGAGGAGGACACGGGCTAGGTTCCTACACTTAGTGTGTAAAGTGTGATTGCATAGTGTTGGTTGTGTGAGAGTTTTCGGTAAGCTTGTAAACCGAGTGTGTAGAAGTTCAGGCTTCCAAACCAGATTGTGATAGTGGAGTTCTCCTCGAGGTGAGGAGCGGGGACGTAGGTCGTGGTGACCGAACCTCGTAAACATATTGTTTGTTTGTGTTTTGCTTAGCGTACTTTTTATTTGTGCTTATTCATATCATTCTTGCTCATATCTATCTTATATCATTCTTGCAAGAACAAATTAATCAATATAATTTTAATTGGCATTTAATCGGGATTAGATTAACATAAGACCCTAATCACCCCCCTCTAGGGTTTAACATTTGATATCAGAGCTTGGTGCTCTTTGATTTAAGGACTAATCGCCTTGAGTTAAAGATCCAAGTTATCGTTTTTGTGCTAATCTAGTGTTGATTGCTTTTTGCCTCTTGTATATAATCATTATGGATATGTATGATGCATCTAGTCTAGGTTATGCTATTAATGTTGCACCTCGTTTGGATATTTTCCCCTATGATCAATGGCATGTTAGATTCAAACTTTTTGTTCAATCTAAACAATTCGATTTATGGGAAATTATTAAGGATGCTTATATCGCTCCAACTTTGGAAAAATCCAAATGGAGTGAAAATGATAAAAGATTGTTTAATATGAACAAGTTTTTGTTAGAATATTTGCTTAATGCTTTTCACTCTTCTTTTTCTAACAAATTTGCTAATTTTGATAGTGCTTACGCCTTATGGAAATTTATTGAAGCACATGAAGGGGACTTGGAGGCTATTCAGCAAGCGTTGAAAAATTCCGCTTTGAGTTCTAAAGAAGCCTCATCTCCATGTACAATACCACTAGGTGATAACCCTAGTGAGGTATACGATCTTGATAACGATGATATTATTACTTTTGATGAGCTTGCTCTTGAGTTTGAAAAATTACACAATTGCTATATTGATGTAAAGAGTAAGTATGTAAATATGAAATCCACTCATGAAACACTAGCCACTAAGTTTAATTTTATTGCAAATGAAAATATAATTCTTAAAGAATGCAATAAAAATTTGAGAATTAAAAATGCTAGTTTGCTTCATGAAAAACGTGATGCCATGTTAGAAGTAGATAAGTTGAAATCTATGATGAAAAATCTTGTTTATCCTACTTCTAGTAGCAATGCCTGTATGCACATGATGAGTTGAATCAAATGAGAAAACGTATATCTACCTTAGATTCAACACTAAACACTTGTATTGCTAATAATAAAAAGCTTATGGACTTGTGTGCTAAATACAATGTTAATTCTTCTAAAAAACCTATTCACTATGCACACATGTATGACAAAATTCACAAATATTCTATTTGCGGTCTTAAAGGCCATTTAGCCCAATTTTGTCATAATGCACAAAGAATTGACAAGCCTATTCATGATTGTGCATCCCATCAAGCCTCTTCATCTCATACACATGTACACACGCATAGTGTAAATCATAAACATACTCATGTGTATAAATGTGATTATTGTGATCGTTTTGGTTATTTGGCCATGTTTTGTTTCGATTTGAAAAGAAATTCTCGTTTGCAAAATAATTACAAAGAAAAATCTATTTTTGCAAATGAACCACGTGCATTTCATTTCGGTCAACGCAAACCATTCAAACCTCTACATTGTACAAATTATAATCGTATGGGTCATGTTTACAATTTTTGTTTTGACCGTATCGGTGCACAAAATACGCCCAAACGGGTTCATAACCCTAGAGCCTTGGATTTACATGATCGGGGTCATGTCCTAAATTTTAGTGGTACCAAAATGATTTGGGTACCAAAATAAGTTTTGAAACTATCATTGTGATTTTCTTTTGTTTTATAATTGTTTTTGAATTTTAATGATGATTTAGTTTTTATTAAGCTAAAATAAAATAATTTTATGATTTAAATAGCTAAGAACTTCTTATATATACTTATATATAAATAATAAACATAAAACAAATTTTTATTCAAGTCCAGATTGCATATTTCTCAAAATTCTGTTTTTAAAATTACCTATGCTTTTATTTTTCTCGCGGTCGACCGCCACGGTCGACCGTCAAAGTTTCTGGAAGTTGTTACGGTCGATCGTCATGGTCGACTGCAAGAATTTTTTCTGCATCAATTTTGTTTTGACTTCGGGTTTCGGTTTTATTTGGTTACTTTTTCTAAACCCGAATCAACCATCACTTTTGATCTCATTTCGAATCAGATCCTAGCCGTTCATTCCTCTCCTCTTATGATCCGACTTCTTTCTTCTTCTTCATTTTGAAATTTTTTCCCCAAATCAGAGTTCTTCCCTTGGTCGCCCGCAGCTTCTCTTCGGTCGACCGCGACCATCCTTTCATCATATTTCGTGTTGGAAATTTGCTGGGTAATCTCTCATCTTTTAATTTCTTTTCTTGCTCTAGAGTTTCAACATTTCAATTCTAGGGTTTTGGTTTAGGGTTTACTCATTTGTACTTATTGTGATCTATTTTCATTTCTAGGGTTTTAAATTTCTGTTTAATTTCATTCAAACCCTAATTGATCATATCTGTCGCAATGCCTCCTAAGAAAAGATCTAAGCCTGAGTCTGGTTCCTCATCTTCCATTGCCTCCCACTATGAGGATTATCTTCTGTTCAAACCCCTTATTAAGAAATATAGGGATCTGTGTAAACTAAAAATCCTGCCTACTCGATATATTAAATATGAGGAACTAGCCATATATGATATTCATGATATTCTGTATGCTGTTGGTTTACATAAACTGCTAGACGTGGAACGTAAAGTTCCTTATTACCCATTCCTTGTCTATTTATTTTATGCAAACCTATCTGTTTTATCTACTGCTGATGGTCTCCAAACCATCACCACATCTGTTAAGAACATTCAGATATCTTTTTCTGCCGACGAACTTGCGAGAATCCTTAAGATTCCAACAAGTGACGTTGAGCTTATGTCTATCGATCACACCGATCAGGCTGTGAACGATATCTTGTTTAAGCCCGGTTGCACCTATCCTATGAACAACAAATTACTCAATCCCACTGCTAAAATCATAGCTCGTATTGTTGCTCATAATCTTATTCCCAAAACCGGTAGCTTTGATCATTTTGCCCCTGATAAGGTTAATGTTGTTTATGCCATTTTTGCCAAAATAAAAGTGAATTGGGCAAATATTTTTCTTAAGAACATGGCATGCAAGCATTACAAATTTCTTCCTTTTGGCAGCTTCATCACCCTCATTCTTCAACACTTCGGTGTTGCTCTAACCAATGAACCCAAAGTTGATCCGGGTAAGGAATACTTTGATAGAGTCTCTCTCTCCCGTATGCAACTTTCTGACTCCTTATCTGATCCTGCTAAGCTATCATCTTCCCGTTCTCGGTCTAGAGCTTCCACCTCCTCCTCTTCTGATATCTGTGCCCGATTGGATCGTCTTGAGACTCAGGTCTCATCTATTCAGAAGGACGTTAGGACTATTCTATCTTATCAGCGTCAGTCTCTTGGGATTCCGGATCCCTCTCCTAATTCTGACTCTGGTTTTGATGAGGGCTCTGATGAAGGATCTGCATCTGGCTCTGGTTTGGGATCTGGCTCCGGATCTGATGATGGTGGTGATTGACTTTGTTGCTTACTGGAGTTTATTGGATTCTATGCTTATGGTGATGTTTATGTTTTGGTGAAAGAAAACTTGACACTTATGTTTGGAGTTTATTGGATTCTATGCTTATGGTGATGTTTATGTTTTGGTGAAAGAAAACTTGACACTTATGTTTTATTTTGAGTTGTAATAACTCTATGGTTTGTGTGGGAAACTATGTGTTATTATAGAACAAATTATGTATGGTTTGTGTGGTAAACAATGTAGTTTTGTGGGACTAATTTGGTTTATTGTGGTTATGTTAGTTTATCATGAACAATGTATGGTGAAAACAATTTTTTATGCCTTGTTTTGTGAAAACATGTTGCTAATGATGCTTTATGCTTGGTTTGGACTTTAAATTTCAAATATTTATGGATGTGTATGAATGATTATGATTATGATTATTTAGCTCCTATATATGATCTTTGTATGTCATTTATGCAAATTGACAGGGGAAGCTCTTTTTTTTTGTCCATACACTTGGTTATTATCTGTGCTTGAATGAAGGGGGAGCGTTGCTCCTATTTATTTTTTTTCTTCCTTTTTTTGATGTTGTCAAAGGGGGAGAAAATCTACATATTGATGTTCAGTTTAATGTTTAATTCATATTGATGGAATGTTATGATATGAGATTTTATATATTCATGTTATATGTGGTTTATCAATATGTATTTCATATCATTAAATAAATTGTTTGCCATCATAAAAAAGAGGAGATTGTTGGCCCTATAGTTTTGATGATGATTTGTCAAACAATTTATTACTAATCTATTCTCTAGTTTTGTTGTTTTAATTATTCTCTTTACAGGTAATTCAACACACGATAGTCAAGCGTTAAAGATTCCAGTTTATGTGTGTGCATTCACCTAGGTATAAGTTTAGCTTGTTTACATATATTGTATGTTTATATTCAAGCTCAATATATGTGCACTTAACACAATTTCGACGTTTTCTATCAAATAAATGATTTCTCATCAAACTTCGTTATAATAGTTTTTAATTCATGTTAACAGCTCATTCACACTTGTTTATATATATATATAATATATACATGATATATATATACGTATTTACAAATCATATCTCAATTTTCATGTTCACGAAACTACAGGTTTTCTGAACACTCTTCAAAAACAGGGAGTTTTCACAAACGAAAATTGATTTTCTAAAAATTCCTTTTCAAACATGTTTATTTCATCATTTAGAAACTTTCCCCAAAGTTTTACTATTTTTGGAATTGATTTGATATTTTTAATGTATTTTCAAAATCAGCCCAAAAACCTGTCATATGTCATGTATCAGTTTGCGGTTGACCGCCAGCAGCAAACTTTCATACTATGGATTTTATGTGCTCACGGTCGACCGTGACGGTCGACCGTGAATCCCTTTAAATCTCTTTTTCAGTGTTTTTGTGCTTCGCGGTCGACCGGGAGATTTTCACGGTCGACCGCCGATCTAATAATTGCTTTCCAACGGCTATTTTTCTGATTTGATTTTGTAGGACTGTTTTGGTCTTTTTAAGTTTGTTTTGACTGATATTTTGAGTGGGTATAAATACCCGATTGCTGCTCTCTTTCAAATAACTAAGTTTTTTTTTACAGTGAAGTTTTAACAAAAATCTTAAGAGTGTTTAAAGAGCTGTTTAAGCGGTTTCTGATCATATGCTTTAAAAGAAGTCTGCTATAACAAGAAGAGGTTTTTCATTTCAACTGAGGATCCTATCCTCATCATCCTCTACTGTTCTTCTTGTTTATTGAGAAGTTTTCCTAACTCATCTTTTCATATTGCTTATAATTTCATTTTCATATCTTAGCTATATTTATTGAGTTACATATTTTTTTCATTCACTGTTATCACGCACACAATATTGAGCTTAATATCTTCATACCATATAGTGTGGGTTGTGGGGTGTGATTTAGTGAGTGTGAGCTTCAATTACGTCCTCATTTGTTGTTGAGAACAAACCATTGTATTTAATCCTTATTTGTGAGTATCACTTGTAATACACTTGTACACCGAGAGGAGTGTGAGGTGAGAGACGGGGTCGAATCCAATAGGAGTAGCGTCGGTTGATGAACCTAGAGAGAGGTTGCATCCGAGCACTTGAGGAGGAGGATACGGGCTAGGTTCCTACACTTAGTGTGTAAAGTGTGATTGCATAGTGTTGGTTGTGTGAGAGTTTTTGGTAAGCTTGTAAACCGAGTGTGTAGAAGTTCTGGCTTCCAAACCGGATTGTGATAGTGGAGTTCTTCTCGAGGTGAGGAGCGGGGATGTCGGTTGTGGTGACCGAACCTCGTAAACATATCGTTTGTTTGTGTTTTGCTTAGCGTACTTTTTATTTGTGCTTATTGATACCATTCTTGCTCATATCTATCTTATATCATTCTTACAAGAACAAATTAATCAATATAATTTTAATTGGTATTTAATCGAGATTAGATTAGCATAAGACCCTAATCATCCCCCTTCTAGGGTCTAACACATAGTGGTCAAGACATTGGTACCTCCTCAGGGTAAAACTAAGGCAAAAAACGACTTCTCAGTCGGTATCAAGACCTTGGTACCTAATCTGGATAAAACCAAGGCACAACGATTTCTCAGTTGGAACAAAGTCTTTGGCTCTTCCTAAAGAATAAGTCCAAGGCAAAAACAACTTCTCAGTCGTAATAAAGCCCTTGGCTCTTCCTAAAAGATAAGTCCAAGGCAAAAATGACTTCTTAGTCGGTATCAAGACCTTGATACCTAATCTGGATAAAACCAAGGCACGATGACTTCTCAATCGGAACAAAGTCATTGGCTCTTCCTAAAGAATAAGTCCAAGGCAAAAATGACTTCTCAATCATAACAAAGTCCTTGGCTCTTCCTAAAGAATAAGTCCAAGGCAAAAACGACTTCTCAGTTGGAATAAAGCCCTTGGCTCTTCCTAAAAGACAAGTCCAAGGTAAAAACGTCTTCTCAGTCGATATCAAGACCTTGATACCTAATCTGGATAAAACCAAGGCACAACGACTTCTCAGTTGGAACAAAGTCCTTGACTCTTCCTAAAGAATAAGTCCAAGGCAAAAATGACTTCTCAGTTTGAACAAAGTCCTTGGCTCTTCATCTAAAACTAAACAAGGCACAACGACTTCCTAGTCGGTTCCAAAGCACTTGACTCCCCATCAGGAGTAACCTAAAGTACAAAGACTCCACAAGTTAGCAATCAAATCTATGGTTCCCCACCTAGACAAACCAAAGACGGACCCAGGGTCAACTTCCACAAAGTTATTTTCTGACCAAACAGGAAAAACAAAGACGTTGCCACTCATCCCGCCTATGATCTCTAATCCACAAGGATCAATACTTCATATGAAGAAAATGGAGCAACAATAAAGTCAACTATTCTATCAAGCATTCACAGTTCTCAAAAGCAAATGACAGAAGAAATCGTTGCTCATTCAAAAAGGAGTTTTGTACATTTTTCGAAAGGCCTAACAAGGCTTACAAATTTTTTTTAACGCTCAACACCACTATCCCCAGAGTCCTTCCTCATTTTCTTCAGAGGCCTCCTGGAAGAACTCGATCTCCATTGGTGGAGGAAGGGCCACCGCTATGGGATCAGAGGAAGACGAGGAGGACCATCCCATCTCAGGAAACTCCTCTATATCCAAAGTTTTGGTCTTCGAGAGACCGAGGCAACACCGGAGCTTCTCAAGATCTCCAGCCTCGAGATCACTAAGGGCGCTCAGCTCCAATACATTATCCTGCACCTCGGGCTAACCCAAGTAGGATAGTATGTTGTCGGCACCAAACACCCAGACGAAGAACTTTCCATTCTTCGTCTAGCTCAGGTAGATCGGAGTCCAAGCGAAAATCGCCCTGACAGCAGAAAAAATAGTGTGGGTTGCCCTCAGCAGACCCCATACTAACCACATGCCCAAGCAAACTTATGCTGGGCACCACGTCTGCCTCGGAGCAGACGTCTATAAACACCATCAAGATATAGATGGCGTGGGGATGGAACTGGCGGGGGGAACCCCCCAAAGCCGTAAAAACCTCCCTTACAAAGGGATGCAATGGCAGGCTCATCCCACACTGCAGATGCGCTTGATAAAAAGGCACCCAGTCGTTGCCGTGCATATGCACTAGAGTTAAGCTGTCCAGTGCCCCTATGGTCATCTTCGCACGAGAAATGTCATACTGATCATGCAACCAGTTGGCCTCATCCAAAGTCATTCTCGACCTAGATAGAGACAAGACCATGAGTTTCTTCTCGCGATCATTCTGTGAAAGAGCCATGATAAAATCTCTTAAGGAGTCAAAGGAAGGATCGACGAAGAGAAATGTTCCTGGTAAAGAGTGTTCTTTTAAAACAGCATCGGAAACTATTTATAAGCCTCTAAAGAAGCATGCAGAGCCCAAAAGGCACAGCCTTGGAGCAACCAAGGAAGATTCACCTTGAGAATTGAAACGGATTGCTCGAAATATCAACCGTCGCCCGTAATTCATGCTAATAAATTAGCAAGAGAGGCGCCATTTACTCTGCCCACGACGCCTTGTTTTCTCTAAAAAACTGGTTCCCAAAACCGATAGCATCAGTCTACAAAAGATTGGTGGTTAAGCAAATCCCGCGCCATGTTTCTAAGCCACGATCAACTGGCTAGAAAATCTCAAACACACTAAGCAAACTCATACCTATTTCACTCCAACCCGACCAAAGTCAACTTCGACTGAAAGGGGCCAACTGTTATGGTCAGTCACCATACTAAGTTAGAGATGTCGGAAGAATGTCTGCATAGATCCAAGAGAGCTATGGTCCAAACCAACTTAGAGACTCGGAGGCCCAGCACAGGTCAAGTCTCTCAGCCAGGTGAACAGACAAGCCATCTTTCAATCAAGGGTCATCATGATTGACTCGAAGCGCGGGATCAGTCGCCCCCTCGTAATTAAGATGACTCATCGAGCAGACGACTCGACCATACACTCGACCCGAAGCTCACTCGACTATCAGATCGGTAAATCATAATGATGGCTCGTAGATCAAACCCACCTCGACTAAAGGGATAAGACCCGACCGAGCTCACTTCAGATGTCAATCGACACAACAGTACTGATTAGTCTTATCAAGATCTCCATTCTGACAAGCCTCGTGCCCAAGCCGCTCATTTTGCTTAACAAGTCACTTCTTAAAGATTGCCATGATGCTCTTTTGTGCACGAGTGACCTCTCCTCCAATTTCCAGCCGCCATCTGGAAGGAGAAGGACATCTAAGTAGCCGACCTATCCTATGTCATGCCTCTTCTGACAAATCCAGGATACTGAGAAGACAGTTCTCTCCTGTACTCGAATGACTTCCCTTCCAATGACGTCTGGAAGGAGAAGAATGACTCAGCAATCTATCTGCCCACCCAGCAATTGTCCTCTTGTGCAAAAGAAAAGCCAAAATCTCAGAGGCAATGGACTATAAAAAGGAGGTAAGGAGGGTAAGGGCAGGGAGGCTGATCTCTGCTTCTTCTTACACCTGAGCTTTACTCCCTTTTGGATCTTCTTTTTACATAAAGAGAATTTAATAACTCTTAGGGAGGAACCCCCTGCAAGGACCTCAATAGCCTAGGGACCTCTCAAAAAGTCTCCCTCAAGCTCCACAGCCGATTTGACCATCAGAGATACCACGGGGGAAACTAGCCCCGTACTCCTGCAATTCTTGCATGTGCAGGCTATCAGTCCACCCAGCGCACTCAGAATCGGACATAAAGTCAGAGGAGGAGTTGGCTCCAACATTCATCGTCTCCTTCTTCCCCATCGTCGCCAGGATCAAAGATGCGTCCGACGGTGGAGGACCCCCATCGACTGTTTGTTCACGAGCATCAACAACATACAAAAACTTAAAACGAGAAATTAAGATAAAAGATACTACTGTATACATATAATCTTGCTTTGAACTGTACAAAGACTAATGTCTCTAGAACTTTCTAAATCACATACATGAATTTGCATAACAAGATTACTATCTTCTCAAGCATAATAAAAACTTAAGGTGAAATTAATAACTTTTGGAGACCCATCATTTCATTTGTACAAACTCAACACAAAATTTACTTCAAATAAAACTGATTCATCAAACACATTGCAATTTCCTCTTGCTCCTTCCCAAATAAAAACACCCATTTCCAATCTGAAAAGTGAAAACTACTTTCAATGTAAATCTTAAAGTCTAGCTAATCCTTAGGAAGAAATTTCCAAAAATCTCATAGTTCCAGCCAAGCCCCAACACCAAAAAAATCACCTAAATTCGCCATTTGTCCAATCTCCAACAACTAACTGCAATCTTCTGACAAAAACCCAAGTTTGAAAAATCGAATCTTTTGAAGCACCTTTGTGAGAATCGAAGATTGTGGCGACGGTTGGGGGCTCTAAAAATTCTAGGTAAGGGGAAGAACGAGCGAAGAAAACAAGAGACCCACTAAGAGAACATAGATGATGGATCAGGATCCAGCCTCCAAGATCGAGCCCAGCAGCGATCGATTGGGGGGGGGGACTGAGTATGGAGGATGACGAATGAGCCAGGATCGCAACCCTCAGACTTGGGACGGAGCCGGAGGTTCTCTAGGGCTGGAGTGACGCGGTGGTGGCTGCAGAGGCTGAAGTTGGAGCTTGGAGCTAAGGGTCTGTTTGGATTCGTAGGGGGTGAAGGGAAGTTAAGGGAAACTGAGTGAAGGGAAGGGAAGGGAAAGGAAGGTCCTCTTGGTTACACCCCAATTTGGGGGGTAACAATTTTTAGAGGTTCAAATTCCGAAGCAGCCTCGTTTCAGCCGACCGATTGGACGAGATAAACCGGAAAGCTCGAACGCGCCATATCGTTTCGACGTTATAGCTCAGCTGGCCAATATCCCAGCAAGGATTACGCTATACGAGTTGTTGCGCCTCTCAAAAGAAACCAGAGTTCCCAAACAAGGTGAATGGAGGTGAATGGTTCCCCTAACTTCCCTTCACCCTCATTCCCCTCAATCCAAACAAGCCCTAAGTGGAGGATGGGTCGGGTAATGGGGTTACAGGACTCAAAATAATGGTGAGTGATATAAGCAGTCGGTTCGGGCGGTTCAGGTTGAAATTTTTTTAACCCGACCCGAACCGACTTAGAAGTAAACCCGATCTGAACCATTAATTTTTGATCGGTCTGATTGGTTTTTTCGGTTTAGACCGAACCATGCACGATCCTACTTATATTGTTGCATAAAATTTCAGTCGTGTGATGCTATCAACCAAACTAAATGTAAGTATTTTACATAAGTTATAAGATTTATATTTCTAAAAAAAAAAAAAATCAAAAGAATAGATTGCATAAGCCAAATAACCATAGATTCTTTTTTTAGATTTTTAAATTTTTGTCAAAGATTTAAATCCTTAACTTTTGTTAAATACTTGCATTTAGTTTGGTTTACAACATAATGCAACCGAAAGTTCTTTCATGCAAGACTGCACGTTTGATTGGCCATAAAAAAGATAAGGAAAGCTCAAGCGGGGGCCATGGGGAGAGATAGGAGGTGGGAGATGAGTAGCACGTTAAAGAAGTGAGTGCCATTTTGAGAAGATTTGCCTGACATGTACTTTGCTGAGCTGGACGCCAAACCCAACCCAAGCAGAAAGTAATCCAAGAGGATTTTTTTGACACAAAACAATCATTGGGCCCACACATCCCTAAACCTCCTAACAGAAGGGATTAAAAAAAGATAATTTTTCCTAAATAATTAGCAAAATCGACCATTTTACTAATTATTTTACAAAATCGACATCTTTTTGGCCAACATGCCAAAAAGAGGTCGATTTTAAAAAACAGTCTTCTCAAAACATACGGGACTACTAGTCCCGTATGTTTCGAGTGAACTAATCGGGGATTAAAACTTATCCAAAACATATGGGACTACTAGTCCCGTATGTCTTGTGTTAGCATACCAAACGTACGGGAGTAGTAGTCTCGTATGTTAAGCATAAACTTTTTGCCTTTACCCAGCAAAACATGGGACTACTAGTCCCATGGGTTTGCTGGGCAGAGGCAAAACATGCACATGCCTCTAGCTTCGTATATAGTATTATTTGACCAAAACTTTCGCAAAAATTATATCATCCACATTGTATACATTGATAAAAGTTATAAATTTACAACATCATAACACAAATCTGAAAAATACACAACATCACAACACAAAATCTGATGAAATACACAACATCACAACACAAATCCGACAAAAATACACAACATCACAAAATACTCTAAATAAATCCAAATTCTATGAAATAAACACCAGATAATAACAAATTTAATCAATTCAGAATATCACAACACAATATACATGTCATATGCATACCAATACGACAAAATTCTAAACAATTCCAAATGTATCAAGTCTATGTAGGCGTCAAAAAATACTAATAGATATCCCAAACATAGAGAAAATCACTCAAAGGGATCTCATATTGAAAATCAAAGCAAGAATGAACAGTCTCGCCAGCGAGACAGGCTTTGCTGTCTTGCCAGCGAGACAGGTTTTGCTGTCTCGCCAGCGAGACAGTATTTGCTGTCTCGCCAGCGAGATAGTATTTGCTGTCTCGCCAACGAGACAGTGTTGAAATGGTCAAAACTATCTTTGTAACTGCCCTACACGTGTCCATTAACTGCCAAGGGACGTGGGAAACATCGTGGACGAAAATCACGTGAATAACTGCCAAAATAACGGAGTTTGAAACGTGAGAAGGCAGTTAAAATGAAAACTGCCTGCGGTTACTGTTTCCGAGATAGTATTTACTGTCTCGCGGGTCGAGACAGCAAACACTGTCTCGCCCAACGAGACAATAAACACTGTCTCGCCAGTCTAATTTCGTCGTTTGTTGAGTTTTTTCAGTTATGAACTCCAGAGGCTATAAATACCCCCCTAGGGTCATTTCTGACGAGGATCGAGCATATTTTCGAGCATTCCAGAGCAGAGAGAGCAGATTTGAGTTTTCATACAACGCCTTGAAATTAAGCTTTGACTTGATTTTAAGAAGAACGACTATCTTACTTCGATAAGATATCGTTTCAATTTCTCACTTCGATAAACGAAGTCAGAATCAGTAAACCCCCCTTTCACGATCTGTGATTCGGCGGTCCACGAACCAAAGCGGTGTCGCAACCGATCAAGATCATCGTCAATGAAGAGATCGAATACGAATTCGATCAGGCGAAATTTGAGGAGTACTTGTCATCCTCATCATCAAAACTTTCCTCACCCCGCAAATGTAGGAAAGTTTCATCTCCCAGAAAAAAGCTCAAGTCTGCAGTGTCAATGAAGACCGCAGGTGAAAGTTCTTGCCCGGATGTTGCTAAAGAATCTACTTGCAACATCTCTGCTCCGAACGACTCCACACCCATTCAGGAGTCGATGATGAATAGCTCGCCGATGCTGACGAAGAGAGCTCGTCAGAGACAGCGTCAGCGCCGTGCTCGACAATTGGCTAAAGCCATGCAACAAACCGACAGGGTCGATTACTATGCGGACCTAGAGTCGAGGAGGCAGAAAATGATTCAGTTGCCTCAACGGCAAGATAATCATATTTCTGCATAGCTAACGACGGAGGAGTGGACTCTCGTCAAAAGGGCCCGTTCAACCCTTAAGGAACGGATACAAAGGCGTAAAGCAAAGGCCGCCCATGCTCGTGCTCTTCGTCAACAAGCCCAAGGAACCAAGAAGGAGACGGTGTCTGAAAGGCCACCGAAGAATCGTAAAGTTTGGATGCCGAAGACGCCGCAAGCATCTGTTCCGGGCCCGTCTACTGCATCAGCAGTAAAACCCTGGGTTAGCCCAGATTTGTCCAAGTTTAAGATAACGATGGCGGATCGCCTCGGTCCTTCAGTTGACAATCGAGGCAACGCCCCAGTCAAGGAAAATCCAAGTCCAGCAAATAAACCGTTAATGGTTTCATATGCAGGGGGTCGTAAACACCCTCCTGTCAGAACTGCACAAGTCCAAAACGAGAGAATACCAGTTCACTCTCGTTTAGGACCTCTTAAAACTCCACACATCACAATAATGACGAGCTGTACTATCAGAAGAATAACTCAAGAAAGAGGATTGTCCGAGAGAATGAGTCCCATTGCGCTTGCGAGAGACTCATCAAAGCAGTGCTGACAGAATGCGGATGCTCTAAGAATAATTCAACAAGAGTCTCCGTATTTCAAAGATTGTCCAATGAAGCGTCAAGACCCAAAATGAGACGTTTCAACAAGAAAAAATCTGTAATCCAACGAGATGAATTCCCTGAGGTCACTATCAACATGACCAACAAAGGAAAACAACCGTCAGTCAACCATGACCCTGATTTCTCTCCGGGAGGGAGAGTTGAGCGGGGTCTTTCTCAAAGGATGGCGCGGTTACAAAGAAGAGCCAACCTACGACGAGACTACAGGAAAATGCACGAGGGGCTATCTTCAGATGAAGAAATGTCAGATACTTGTTCAGCCATTGCATCGGATGATACCGCATCCAGTGTTGGACAAGCCAGAGAATCATTTGCAATTACGCCAGATCAATTGGCTCACATGCTGCAGGAAGCGTTGGCTAAACAACGCGAAGAAATTAGAGCTGAGTTCAAAACCGAAATGGAGTTGACTATGCAGCAGATGCGAGATTTGCAGATTCAGCAACACCAACCAGAATCGAGCCAGAAGGCAGAATCCAGCCGGCGTAATGAAGAGGATGAGACTATCTTCGACGATCCTCCTCCAGATAAAGACAACTCCGGAAGCGGTCCGACCAAGTCATCCACTCAACCTCCACAGATCTACTTGAAGAAAAGTGAGGAAGAGGATAAGAAGATGCATGATCTCGAGAGCAAAGTCAACGCTCTGATGACAGCTCAAGAAGTGAAGAAAACGGGCATTCTATACCCGTACCTGAGGGAGTGGGACCTGATTCCTTATCCCCAGAAATTTAATTTGATTAACTTTACTCCTTTTGATGGCAGGGGTTCACCAACTCAGCACTTGATCTATTTCAAGTCACATCTCGGCGCAATATCCGGGAACGAAGCCCTGATGGTCCGGTCATTCGTAGGAACCCTTCGCGGGCCTGCCTTCGATTGGTACCGACGCCTTAAGCCTGGGAGTATCACTAGCTGGGCAGACATGGAAGAGTTATTCCTCACCAATTTCTTCGACGACGACACAGAGGTCTCAATTGGCACGTTGTTGGATGAAAAGCAGAAAGATGGGGAATCGGTTGACGTCTTTGTCAAACGATTCCGGGACAAAGCGGTGAACTGCAGAGATCCACTCACAGAAGAGTTCATTCTACAGACATGTCACAATAACCTGTCCCTGGATGTATTAGAGGTCATGGGGGTTGTGCCCTCTAAAACTTGGAAGGAGTTAAAAGTGAGAGGTGAACAGGCCGAACGCTTTCTCAAGAGAAAGAATTTGGAGAGAGGTCTGCCACCAGTTAACAATCAAAAGCAGAACTTTAATCCTCGAGGCAGAGGAAGAGGATCAACGGTAGCTGTGGATGCACATCAAACGTCGCAACAGCCGCCGCAACAACAACCACAGCAGTCATCCTTCCAACTGGCGCCAAATCAGAATCAGCAGCCCCCTAGGCAGCCCAAGACTTCTGAGCCTAGATTTCCGAAGGAATACTCTTTCAAAGATGATGAAGTTCCGGTCATCTTCAAATACTTGTTAGAGAACAACAAGATCAAGCTTCCACCGGTCACAAACCAAGAAGAAGCAACGAAGACCAATGACCCGAAGTATTGTGCATATCACAGGAGGGTCCACCATCCCACTAAGACGTGTTATGTCTTAAAGGATAAAATACAAACCTTAATTGATGTTGGTATTGTGACGCCGAAGCCAAAGGAGAAGAAAGTAGGCGCAAACGCGGTCTCAATTAGCTTCGGATCGGTTCCTTTGTCCTGGTTTCAAGCCGAGCCAGTATCAAAGGTCAAAGTGCAAACCATCAACGATGACCCTCATGGACAGCGCCAGAAGGGGCTTGTATCTCACACAACCCCCAACGGTGAAATCCTTTGGGTTTATCCGGATTTGCTCGAAGATGAACAGTGGACAACATCCACATCAAAGAAGAAATCAAAGGGCAAGGGAAAAGAGAAATCCTGTTATGGAGCCTCAGCGATTCCCGAGAAGAACGATGAAGAGATCCCAACTTTACCACTTTCTGAAGGAGAATAAGAAGTTTTCGCTACAAGAAGTGGGAATGAGTATCATTATAAATATCCTGAGACCTCTAACCCAAATGCTACAACTCTGAAGGAGCTGGGGATAGTTGTAACTCCTCCAGTAGCTGCTGAAAAGCCGCAACAACCGGCTAAGCAAAAAGAGAAAGAACCCCAACATAAAGAGGTTCAAATTCCAAAGCAGTCTCGTTTCAGCCGACCGATTGGACGAGATAAACCGGAAAGCTCGAACGCACCATATCGTTTCGACGTTATGGCTCAGCTAACCAATATCCCAGCAAGGATTACGCTATACGAGTTGTTGCGCCTCTCAAAAGAAACCAGAGAAGCTTTACAAGAAGATTTGGCTGATTCTGAAGTATTCCTAACTCAGATCAAGCCAAATCCTGAAAAGCCAGAGTCATCAGTGCAGCATTGCAATCTGGCAGCTACCAAATTTCCTTGCATCGCTTTTACAAAAGAAGACATGCAAGTCAGGAATTCAAAGCATGATAGACCGTTATATTTCAGTCAACCGGATTCAAGTCGATCCGGGTTCCGCTGTTAGCATCATGCCACTTCGGTTGATGTACCACCTCGGAATCCCCGCCAGCAAGTTAGCCTCCACAGGGACGGTTATCTACGGATTCAATACTAGCGGGTCGAGACCGTTAGGAAAAATCCGGGTGAAGTGTCAACTCGGAGATTTAAAGTCTGAAGTTACCTGCTATGTGATCGATGCGGAGACTTCCTATAACTTACTGTTGGGTCGCCCATGGATCCACGGTAATCTTATAGTTCCCTCCACCCTCCATCAGTGTTTGAAGTATGTCGACACTAATGAGGAGGTCAAGACGGTAGTCGCGGATAAGCAACCATTTAAGGGGTTAGAAAATTACTTTACTGACTCCCTTCTTTATGGTGCTGAATCCGAAACTGAACCATCGGCCCATGGCACGGACAGCGGAGAAGAAGCTGATACCGAAGCCGGGCTCGATTATAGTGAAGGTCTTGTACTAAATGACATTGAACCTCTTGTAATCGATCTTGACGGTGATGAATCGTCGGACGAAAGTTGTAACTGGCAACTTGCCGATGAAATAATAAAGGATGATTTAGAGTATTCGCCTTGTCTTGATAATGTAATGCAGGAATTGTATGACAATCCTAGTCTACACATGCCACTTCGCTCATCTTGCACGACGATAAAATATCTTCAAAATCCAGTTGGAACAACTGTGATTCTACCCGCAAAGACAGGGGGTGAAAAAGAAATAGTCTTTGGAAAAGGGAATCCATCCCCAGCTCCTAATCTTTTCTTGGACACCGATTCGGATGAAGAAAAACCCGGGCGACATTTCTCTCGGTACAGTTCACAAGCGAATGATTATATGACGAACCGGGGTTATGACCTCTCACTCGGTGAAGGTCTTTATTTTGGTCAAGGTATTAGGGTTCCACCCTGTCCTGCCTATGTACCAAAAGGAAAACCAGATAATTATTACAGTCATAGTAGGGGTCTGGGTTATGCTTCATCATCCGATGACGATTATGGCCAACAGATCATTAACCAATTAATAGATAGGAGCGGACATTCATCCGATACTTCAAATTGGGATTCTGATGTGAGCATTGGAGAAAAGTTCAAAAGTCTCATGTCAAACATGGCAACAGTTGATCCTTCTACAATAGAAGAAGACGATCAACTACCCACTTAGGAAGATCCTTGGACACATTACATGAATATTCAATACGGTGATCGATTTGAGCAAAGAGAACCTCCTACCGAAGATAAGATAGTCCAAGTTAATATGGGTGACGAAACTAATCCGAAACCTATATTTATTAGTGGTGATCTTCCACCGGACGAGAAAGAAGAACTAATCGCCCTTATTCGAGAATATATCAACGTATTCGCTTGGAGTTACGAAGATATGCCGGGACTCGACCCAGACGTAGCAATGCATAGCCTTAATATAAAATCGGATGCTAAACCTGTCAAACAACAACAAAGACGGTTTCGTCCGCAAATTATGGAGGCGATAGAAGCTGAAGTCAAGAAGCTAATTGATTCGGGATTTATCAGAGAAGAACAACATCCTGAATGGTTGGCCAATATCGTTTCGGTCCTCAAAAAGAACGAAAAAATCAGAATCTGCATTGACTTCAGAGATCTGAATACGGCCTGTCCCAAAGATGACTTTCCTCTACCGATTACGGACGTCATCATTGACAACACATGCGGGTTTGAAAGAATGTCATTCATGGATGGATTTTCTGGGTACAATCAAATCAAGATGCACCCGGATGATGAAAAGCATACAGCATTCAGAACACCCCTGGGTGTCTTCTATTATACTGTTATGCATTTCGGCTTGAAGAATGCCGGTGCTACATACCAGCGAGCAATGACGAAGATCTTTCAAGAGCACCTCCGGAAGACTGTCGAATGCTATGTTGATGACCTGGTCGTAAAGAGTCGTGACAAAAACGACCACATTAACGATCTAAAAACAATGTTCGAGCTTATGAGAACTCATCAGCTGAAAATGAACTCGACTAAATCCTTCCTTGGAATGTCGAGCGGTAAATTTCTTGGATTCGTCGTCACCACAAAAGGTATTCATATTGATCCTGATAAGGTGAAGGCAATACACGAGCTACAACCCCCGAGAAATCTTAAAGAACTCAGAGGGTTACAAGGTCGATTGGCATACATCCGTCGGTTTATATCAAATTTGTCGGGAAAATGTCAACCGTTCTCTAAACTTGCAAAGAAAGGCGTGTCGTTCGTTTGGGATGAAGCATGCCAAAAAGCATTCGAGGATATTAAGAAATATCTGGCGAATCCACCTATTCTTGTTGCACCGAAATCGGGCAGACCGTTTTTGATTTATGTCAAAGCGACGAGCCATTCGTTAAGTGCATTACTTGCACAAGACGACGATAACGGTCACGAGCAAGCTGTATACTATCTGAGTCGTACATTAGTAGGAGCTAAGTCTCGTTATCCGATGATTGAGAAGGAATGCCTCGCTTTGGTATTCGCGATTCAGAAAATGCGACATTATTTAGTCGGACAGACGATTTATGTCATTTCCAACATAAATCCCGTCCGAGTGTTCATGACCCAACCGGCTTCCATGAATTGGCGGTTGGCCAGATGGGCTTTACTCCTATCGCAATATGACTTGTACTTCAAGCAACAGAAATCTGTTAAAGGACGAGCTATTTGCGATCTTCTGGCGGAAAACCCTATGAAAGATATAGTCGAATTTTACGACGATCTGCCAGATGAAACTCACGAAGTTAATACCACCTCACATCAACAAGTGTGGCAATTGTACTTCGATGGGGCTTCCCGATCAACCAACGTGGCAAGTGCACCCGGATGTTCTAAAATCTCCTCAGGAGTAGGGGTCATTTTAGTTTCCCCGGAAAAGCACGTCTTGCCTAGAGCATATTCACTGACCGAACCATGCTCTAATAACGTGGCTGAATACAATGCATTAATAATCGGACTTAATTTCGCCAAAGAGCTGGGGGTCGAATACCTTGAAGCTTTTGGAGATTCTCAACTGGTGGTTAATCAAATACGAGGAGAGTATGAAGTCAGAAATCGAGACCTGATTCCATACCACCAGGTGGCCATCGAAATAGCAAGCTCGTTTGAAGAATTTTTCATCGAGTACGTTCCGCGTCTCCAAAATACATACGCAGATGCGTTGGCAGCATTGTCAGTATCCTTGGCTCAACCTCCCGAAACAGAGCAATTAATTACAGTGAGGACTCATCAGCTTATTGTTCCAATCTACGATTCGAATGCTAAAGAGGTATACTCAACTGGAGTTGAACCCGAAGTTCGAGATTGGCGTTTTCCTATTATTGACTACGTCTTACATGGTATATTACCTGAAGATGTAAGAGAAAGGGAATCGATTCGGCGAAGAGCGCCGAGATTTTATTACAACGCCACAGCGCAAATGTTGTATCGACGATCGTATGATGGTCTTTTACTCCGCTGTCTATCCGGCAAAGAAGCAGAACAAGCACTCAAAGAGGCGCATGATGGGATATGCGGTGCACATCAGCCCGGTCCTAAACTCTGTGATCGACTTAGAAGAATCGGATATTATTGGCCAACTATGGTAAAAGACGCAGTCGACTACGCACGACAATGTGAAGCGTGTCAATTGCATGCAAATTATATGCATATACCCCCTGAGTATCTGCATCCTTCGGCGACATCATGGCCATTCGAGACATGGGGAATGGACATTGTAGGTCCTATTTTTCCGCCTTCGGTTAAAGGGGACCGTTTCATTTTGGCAATCACCGACTATTTCTTGAAATGGGCAGAAGCAGTTCTACTCCGAGAGGTGAAGACGAATGATGTGATCAAATTTATCAAACACCATATCATATATCGATACGGTGTTCCGAGGCGAATAGTGCACGATAACGGTCCTCAGTTCGTGAGCAACGCATTTATCAAATTCTGCGGTAAGTTCGGGATTAAGGATGTTTTGTCGACTGCTTATAATTCTACAGCTAACGGATTGACCGAAGCTTTTAACAAGACTATCATCAAAATTCTGGCAAAATTGGTGAAAACCAATAAACGAGATTGAGACGACAAACTCGGCGAAGCTCTCTAGGCTTATCGTACGACCGTCCGCACGCCTACCGGAGCCACCCCGTATGCTCAAACCTTTAAACAGTTAGGATCGTCTCAAATTCCCATCTTGGTCAAACCTTTAAACAGTTAGGACCAAAGCCAAAATCCCCTCTCGATTCGTTCCATGAACGAGAGGTCCACAAATTGAACGATCAAACCTTTAAACAGTTAGGATCGTCTCAAATTCCCATCTTGGTCAAACCTTTAAACAGTTAGGACCAAAGCCAAAATCCCCTCTCGATTCGTTCCATGAACGAGAGGTCCACAAATTGAACGATCAAACCTTTAAACAGTTAGGATCGTCTCAAATTCCCATCTTGGTCAAACCTTTAAACAGTTAGGACCAAAGCCAAAATCCCCTCTCGATTCGTTCCATGAACGAGAGGTCCACAAATTGAACGATCAAACCTTTAAACAGTTAGGATCGTCTCAAATTCCCATCTTGGTCAAACCTTTAAACAGTTAGGACCAAAGCCAAAATCCCCTCTCGATTCGTTCCATGAACGAGAGGTCCACAAATTGAACGATCAAACCTTTAAACAGTTAGGATCGTCTCAAATTCCCATCTTGGTCAAACCTTTAAACAGTTAGGACCAAAGCCAAAATCCCCTCTCGATTCGTTCCATGAACGAGAGGTCCACAAATTGAACGATCAAACCTTTAAACAGTTAGGATCGTCTCAAATTCCCATCTTGGTCAAACCTTTAAACAGTTAGGACCAAAGCCAAAATCCCCTCTCGATTCGTTCCATGAACGAGAGGTCCACAAATTGAGCGATCAAACCTTCCTACAGTTAGGATCGTCTCAAAACCCCCACTTGGTCAAACCTTACTACAGTTAGGACCACAACCAAAATCTCCTTTCGATTTATTTTTGCGAACGAAAGGTCTACTTTTGAATTGAGTAATCAAACCTTATGACAGTTAGGGTTATTCAAACTAACCCATATTCTCTAAGTGGAGATTCCACTTTGAGTTTCATTTTCATCAGGAGATAGAATATAAAATTCTTCCTCTCCAATTCTGGGTTTATCTCTACCAACAAACAAGAGACCAGGAGATAGAATATAAAATTCTTCCTCTCCGATTCTGGGTTTATCTCTACCAACAAACAAGAGACCAGGAGATAGAATATAAAATTCTTCCTCTCCGATTTCGGGTTCGTTGTCCTATATAGGAAACGCAACCTACTCACACTTTAAAATCCATGTCGTTCACACATGGGGGATGTTATCTCTATCCTTTATTAGAGATAAGCCTACATCTAACACATGTAGCCTACATATTCAACGTTGTAGTCTAAAGTCTAAAAGAGTTTAATTCTTTTAGCATAACGTTATATGTGAAACGGACCTAGATAATTCACATACTAGCCCGACTCAAACGGTAGTCGGTAAAGGCATATCAAATCCGTTGATGGCTGAGGATTTGCCAAAAATCCTATAAATATTATGGTGATGGCTGAGGATTTGCCAAAAGTCTTATAAGTATTTTGACTAAATAAGAATGAGTAATCATAATAAAACCTCAATGAGCAAAAAGATTCAATATAATGAGCAAAAAGGTTCACTATGTTGACCAAGAGTTTTCAAACAAAGCTACAAAAAAATGTATGTTCTCCAATTACAAAAGTTTATACTAACTAATCTGATTTTCAAGCTGCGAAAGCTCTAACGCACGAGCCTGTTCAAGCTCAGCTGCCAATTTGATTTTGAAGGCTTCTTCGTCAACGCTGTGAAGCGCGGCGACCTCTTGTTCCTTTTCAGCAATTATTTTATCTTGAAAGTTCAATTGCTGTAACAGGTTGCCTTCAATATGAATCTCCTGCGTCAACTCAGACTTCAAGACATCATGAGCGTCCTTGGCCATTGCAAGTTCCTCCTCTAAGCGAGCTATTTCCGCTCGACTCGATTCTAAATCCCGGCGTAGGATAGCTTGGGCTTGTGTTCTTTTGCCAACATTCACCCTAAGTTGATCCCTGTGGGCTCTTAGCTGTTGGAGTTCGAGGTTAGCTGATTTTTGAGAATCACGCCACGCTTGTAGCTTGGAGTCCATGCGAGAAGCAATGTAGGAAGGTACGCTTTCGATGCGAAGACCCTTCAGAAGTTCAACATGTTGCTTCAAGTCAACCATGTAGGCGTTGATCGAATCAGCTAAATCATTATATCCTTCATCTCGGATCCCTGATATATAGCGGTCAAGAGGTTTCTTAAAATTCTCAAATTGCGATCCTTTGGAGAGAATACGATCAACCATAGAATTCAAAAAGGAGATGAAGCCGTCGAGATCAGAGCAAATGCCGGCTTTATCCGGATCCTCGTCTGCTAACAAGGCTTGGATGCGATCTGATAATGATGAGGAAGAAGCTGCGATGAGGGCAAACAAGTCAGCACAAGACATATATATGCATACAAGACAATAAACTAAAGCATACCAAGTTCAACGGAAGAACCTCCAGCATGACTTGGTTCGCTCAGGGATGGCAGTCCGGATTCCTGAACAACCAAAGTTGGTTCAAGAATGGCAGTTGTTGATACACCCGCTACATCAGATACCTTTTCAACTAAAGCTTCAGAAGATGCCGGATCCAAATTGAGAGGCTCCTTAATAAAGGATTCTACAAACAAAAGGATTACAATGAGCATAATAGAACGTTGATCGGAAACTTGAAACAAATGGTGGGTAGAACTCACCAATTCTAGGGTCTCAGAGGACGGAGGGTCCAAATTAAGAGGAGATTCTACAAACAGGAGGATTACAATGAGCATAATGATAATCCGAGCTTGAAACAAACGATAAATGAAACTCACCAATTCTAGTCACAACATCGGCCGACGTACTAACTTCTTCAGTTGGTCTCGCTTTTGTTGCGACCGGACTAATCTGGGGAGTGACGGTGACTTCTATTATCATCGGATCTATAGGAGTAGCAGGCTGGGATTCAGGAATGGATGATTGGAGATTAACTTCGGTTCCTGCCCACGACACAAGGTCGCGAATATCTGGTTGACCAGATGTCCCAATGATTATAGTAGTATCAGTTCCAGCAACTGGTCCTATAATTCAAACACTTACATGATTAATCAAGTTAAAATATATATGTATGCATATGTGGAGTTTACAGAATAGAGGTCATACTTTCAGAAGGACCTGCTTCTGTTGAACCGACTCCAACGTTGAATTCTGTGGCCGCACCAGGAGTTTTCCCCGATAATAAGTCGGAGATATACTCATGGTCGCCTTCAGAGAGATCAAAATCGAGGTGATGCTCATTGAATTCCTCGACCTCTGTTGCATGCGTGGCCTCTCCTCCAATAGATTCGTGCATCGTGGCATCTACCAAACGTGTTGAATCGTAAATGACACGTAAATTCAAACGAATTTGCTCAAGACAAAGATTAATTACCTTCGTTGGTTGGGATGGATTCGAGAGCTCCACCACTGGTACCTGCTTCTTTTAATTTGACTAAAAGGAGAGAAAGCGCACAGGTCATTAGAGGAGGCACACAGTCCGACTCATTCATTTCTCGGATTTCTCTTCCGAGAGGAGAAAGATCAGTACCTGTGTCCGTAGCTGATGAATCAACGTCAGGAGTGGGTGGAACACCAGCTGGTCCTTCTTTTAGAGCATCCTGCATTTGTTGGACAAAGCTGGTCTCTTCAGTTTCCATACCTCCGGGAGAAGCAGCATCAGCTGACAATTCTCCTTCTTCTCGACCCCCTACAGAAGTTGAGCAAGAAATAAGTTTGAGCGTTAAGAAGTATAAAAGCGATAAAAAAACAAATAGTTACCTTGTTCATCAGAAGAAGCACTACGACCAGATGTCTCTTCTAGAGCAGGAAGATGAACGCGTGGTTTAGAGGCAGCTTTCTTTTGTTTCTTCAGAGGACGTGCATCAGAACCTTCGTGACGATGTTTGGTGCGTAACTTAGCTCGGGGAGAAGCTTGAGTTTGAGCTTGCGTGGAAGTTTGAGATCTTTGCCTACGAGCAAGAGGCACTGTATCCTCTTCATCCTCTTCATCGCAGCTGAGAACTTCTACCGTCATCCGGTTAGGATATTCCATGACGACTCTCTCTTTCCGTTTTTTCGGAGCAGCTTGTGGTTGGGCCGGAGCGACAGAAGGCCTTACAAGTCCTCTATCAAAGAATGAATCGGGAAGGCCAGATACTTCCTCAGAGTTGTTATGTTTAATAGAATACCTCTGTCAACGTAGGATGACGGGTCCACCAAAACTATCACGTTAACCGTCACCTCTGATAGTCCTTTTCCTCCAAATTCTCCCACCAATCCTCTTCAAGTAGGATGGCGAGTCCACCAAAACTATCACGTTAACAGTTATCTCTGATAGTCAAACTCATCAGATAATGGCCTACCAGGTGAGGTGCCTCTATTCCGACTTCATGGATAGTGCCCCACTAGGTGATGTGCCTTGTCTACCTCTTTTTATTCCCCTGCTAAGTCTTAATCAAGACTTGGGGGTTGGTTACTTGAAATCCATTGGATTAAGACTAATAAATCTTTCACATCGTCAAGTTAACATTACACTTCTGACGATCATCACCCCACAGAGTATGAATGCAGCTTGCATCACTCCTAATTTGTCATGTTAACAATACACCTCTGACAGTCAACTTATCAATCCTTGTCAATAGGATGATAGGTCCTCAAAATTGCTCAAATCGCAATCTTCCCCAGCAAGACACTAAGTCTTCAAAATCTTAGTATCAAAATTCATCGCTTCTGATGATAAACTCACCTAGCAAGTTTCCCCAGCGAGACGCTAGTCCCCAAAATCTTGTTCAAATCACAAGTACACATTCCTGTCATGTTAACACCAAACCTCTGACAACCCACTTATCAATCCTCATCAATAGGATGATAAGTCCACAAAGTTGCTCCAATCGCAACACATTCTCTCGTCATACCTCTGACAATCCACTTATCAATCCTCGTCAATAGGATGATAAGTCCACAAAGTTGCTCTCATCGCAACACATCTTCCTGTCACGTTATTATCACACCTCTGACAAAATCCACTTATCAATCCTCATCAATAGGATGATAAGTCCACAAAGTTGATCCAATCGCAACACAATCTTGTCACGTTAATATCAAACACCTCTGACAAAATCAACTTATCGACTCTCGTCAATAGAGCGATAGGTCCCCAAAGTTGCTCCGATCGCAACACTTTCCACTTATCAACTCTCATCAACGGAGCGATCGGTCCATAAAAATACTGTTAGGTTAACATCACACCTCTAACAGTCAAACCCCCCAATGAACTTGTTAATCCTTTTTCAACAAGAATAGCAAGTTGTCATTATAAAATCCCCAACGGATTAAATATTTTCTCGAATTATCCTAGTGACAATAAAGAAAATTTCTGAATTTCACTCTAAGTGAAAATTCATGCCAAGTTAATATTACACCTCTGGCGCTTCTAACTTTCTTTCAGTGTTTCAAGTAACACATGAAGAAATAACGACAAAGTCTACGTATTCAACATCGTAGTACCGAAATCCATGCCTTTTACGCATGAGGGACTTTATCTCGATCCCTAATTAGAGATAAGCCTACGCCTAATACGCGTTGCCAGTTAGTCTTTTTCCGTAAAAATGACAAAGTCTATGTATTCAAAATCATAGCATCAAGTCTAAGAGGGTTCATTCTCTTAGCACAACGTTACATGTGGAACGGACTTAGACAATCCACATGCTAGCCCGACTCAAACGGTGGTCGGTAAAAGCTTATCAAATCCGTTGATGGCTGAGGGTTTGCCAAAAATCCTATGCACGTTTGCAGGTCCATCAGCTTAATGGATGCAGAAACCGAACGCCGAGGTCACACCCGTGTTCCAAATTCAACATGCAAGGGTGAGACTCGCATCTCAAGTTTCTTTATAATCAACATCGAGAGTTACAATCTGACGACTCTTGCATATCAAAGAGCTAAAGTAAAGATTACAAAATGACGATCTTTGCAACGCTTCAACAGAAAGAGACTACAAGTCGACGGTCTCTTCAAATCAAGCTGCGGAAGTCCTCCCCGCACACCAGCATCAAGACACATCACGTTCATAGCCATGAACGCAGCTCAACGCAGCTCCAAAAGCTGCAAACGCAGCTCCAAAAGCTGCAAACGCAGCACAACACAGCTCCAAGTGCTGCCCAACACAGCTCTATATCGCTGCCAGACGCAGCTCAAATCAACCGCTGAACGCAGCTCAAATCAGCAGCTGAACGCAGCTCTAACCGCCGCCAAACGCAGCTCCCAAGCTGTCAAACGCAGCTTTCAACAAGATGCCAACGCAGCTTCAGATTTGGCCGCCAACGCAGCTTTCAAATCGCTGTAAACGCAGCCTTCAAACGCTGTAAACGCAGGTCACATCCAGCTTCAAACGCAGCTCATACCGTTGCCCAACGCAGCTCTTCACTCGCTGCCAGACGCAACTCTATATCGCTACCAAACGCAGCTTAAATCACAGCCAGACGCAACTTCCAAATCGCTGCAAACGCAGCTCAGACGTAGATTCCAACGCTGCAAACGCAACTTCTAATTGCTGCGTCCGAGCTTCCAGACGATGCGTTCTAGCTTCCAGACACTGCGTTTGAACACAGAATTCATGCCAGAACACGGGCCTGCGTTCGACTCGTTCAAACACGAGCTGAACGGTTCCAAAACCGTTTCCCACGATCTGAGGGGATCACAACTCCACTCAGGAGTGATTTAAGGGGCGGTTACATCCCATTAGCCCCACTTAAGAGCGAATTAAGGAGGTGGTTACACCCTTTAATCCCCTATAAATAACTAAGAAATCAACTTAGTTCGGGGTTGGATCTTTCGGGGTGCGGTCGGTTGGAACTTCTTGGCTCGTCAACAAGATCCTTAGAGCATTTCTGGAGCTTTGGAGATCGGTAACAAGATCGATTTCATCCTTGGCTTATAACCGACTTTCGGTTAAATCAACTCTTTCATAGAGTTTCAAACTCGTTCAGAGTTCTCCACAATGTCAAATCGTGAGGAGAAGACCACGTTCCAGTGAAACAAGACATCAGATCGTCAACTAGAAGCAAACTCGACGCGGCATCTCATCGCCACCGTGAAGAACCCAGATTTAAACAAAGGGGAGAATCCAGATCATTCTCTTCTCTTTTGTAATCAGGAAATCCAAATTGTAATCGATTTTGAGAGAATACAAGTCAATTTTCTTTCATTATCTTTTTATTCCAAATTTTCCATCAAACACCAGCGAGACAGTATTTGCTATCTCGCCAACGAGACAGTGTTGAAATGGTCAAAACTACATTTGTAACTGCCCTATACGTGTCCATTAACTGCCAAGGGACGTGGGAAACATCGTGGGCGAAAATCACGTGAATAACTGCCAAAATAACGGAGTTTGAAACGTGGAAAGGCAGTTAAAACAAAAACTGCATGCGGTTACTGTTTCCGAGACAGTATTTACTGTCTCGCGGGTCGAGACAGCAAACACTGTCTTGCCCAGCGAGACAGTAAACACTGTCTCGCCGTACTAATGTCGTCATTTGTTGAGTTTTTTCAGTGGCAGACCCCTGAGGCTATAAATACCCCCCTAGGGTCACTTCTGACGAGGATCGAGCATATTTTCGAGCATTCCAGAGCAGAGAGAGCAGATTTGAGTTTTCATACAACGCCTTGAAATTAAGCTTTGACATGATTTTAAGAAGAACGACTATCTTACTTCGATAAGATATCGTTTCAATTTCTCACTTCGATAAACGAAGTCAGAATCATAAGCCCCCTTCACGATCTGTGATTCGGCGGTCCACGAACCAAAGCGTTCCCGGCACAGGCAAAGTCCCACGAAAACAAAGATCGATAGACGATTTTTGTGTTTGTTTCTCAAGAGTTATAATTTTTATTTTGTTGTGTAGAAAAAGTCTTATAAAAAGATTATTCTTTCGAATTTGTTGTAATCAAACAAAGTTATAATGAATTCCTCAACAGAACCGACTTTTGACTCAAACAGTCTACCCATACTATTGTTAGGTCTCATGTTTATAAACCTACTATCTAATCTAGTTTTGATGATTAACAAACAATTCCTAACAATATTTGTCGAACATTTATATTTGATTGTTAGGTATCCTACACAATGATCCTAAGATGGAGGTTGGATGAAATTGAGCTTAACGATGACATTCAAAGGAGGTTGGATGGATATCGGAATGAAGCGATGATGAATTCAAGTCAAGTACAAGATCAAGCTTCATCCGCAACCAAGTTAAGCCTAATTAAAGATTCATTGCTTGGTATATTTAGTCTAGGTGTTTATACTTTGTGTGTTATACTTAAAGCTCAAATATATACACATACATGTTTTCGTTTTGATCAAGTAAATATGAAACAAATAGATATATTTATATACATATACATCTGGTTCATATTTATCATCTTTATTTAAAAATTAATATGTTTATGGATTAAAGACTTATTTATACTTTTAATAAGTCTATAAATTTATTCAAAAGAATTTTTAAGCTTATTTAAAATCGTTTCATCAAAATCAAGTGTTTGACGATTTTAGATTTTTGAACAGTTTACAAAATAAACGAGTTTTCATAAATGGAAAAAGTAATTTTAAAAAAAATCTTTTTTTAACATGTTCTATTACAAGTTTATAAATATTTCCCAACATTTTATCATTTTTGGAGTTGATTTACTATGTCAAATTGATTTTACAAAATTAAGTATTTTAGTAGTTTTAAGAATCTGGAATATCTATCTTAAAATAATTATTTCTCACAAATAATAAGTGATATTTAAGAAATTCTTTCTAACATATTTATCTATATGTGTAGAAATTTCCTTCAAAATTTCACGATTTTTGAAGTTGATTTGCTATTTTTAATTGATTTTAGAAAGCTAGCTATGCAAAAGTTTTAGAATCTGTTGTGCACGTTATCAGTCGACTGAATAGTGTTTGAGTGTTTTCAGTCGACTATGAACGGTGCATCAGTCGACTGAAAATATTGTTCAGTCGACTGATCAGTAAGCCGTTGCATAACGACTAGTTTTTTCCTAGATACAATTTTGAGGGGTTTTTCTCTGTTTTTTTTGGCTTTAGGCTATTGTATTGAGTTCATATAAATACCCCTTTGCCTTAAACATTCTAACTATCCAAGAAAAATTTTAAATAAGTTTTTACAAGTGTTTAAGGGTGTTTTAAGTTTTTTTTACAAGTGTTTATGTGAAGAGAGTTTCACAAGAGGAGGAGATCTTTTCATCTACTCTTTGAGCTTCAATTTCTCATCTCCATCGCTCTTGATTCTTAGAGAAGTTTTTCTAAACTTATCTTCTAGTATATAAAATTTTAAATAAGTTTTTACAAGTGTTTAAGGGTGTTTTAAGTTTTTTTTACAAGTGTTTATGTGAAGAGAGTTTCACAAGAGGAGGAGATCTTTTCATCTACTCTTTGAGCTTCAATTTCTCATCTCCATCGCTCTTGATTCTTAGAGAAGTTTTTCTAAACTTATCTTCTAGCATATTCATATTTTGATTCATATATATATATATATATATATATATATATATATATATATATATATATATATA
>NC_033802.1:8407863-8417710 GCF_001876935.1 Asparagus officinalis
TTTTTGCTAGATTGATATTAGTTTAGTTTTATTTTATTTATTGTTTCAACCATTGAGCTTGAGTATTTTCACATATTGTATAATTTGGGTTGGGGTGTGATTGAGTGAGCTTACACTTAGTTCTCATCTTGTATTGGATAACAAACCATTTGTATTTTTTTGCTAGATTGATATTAGTTTAGTTTTATTTTATTTATTGTTTCAACCATTGAGCTTGAGTATTTTCACATATTGTATAATTTGGGTTGGGGTGTGATTGAGTGAGCTTACACTTAGTTCTCATCTTGTATTGGATAACAAACCATTTGTATTTGAGCTTTTATTGTGACATCACATTGTAATACACAAGGATACTGAGAGGAGTGTGTGGTGAGAGATATGGTCGATTCCAAGAGGAGTGTCGTCGGTAGTAAAGCCTAGGGAGGGGTAGTAAATCCAAGCACTTGAGGAAGTCGACACGGGCTAGGCCTACACTTAGAGGGTATATTGTGTGATTGTATTTGTGAGAGTTGTGAAAATTTTTTGTGAGCTAGAAAATCGATTGTGTGAGTTATAGATGTTTTTGGTGAATGATGAAAACCGGTTATGATAGTAGAGATTCTCCTCGTGAGTGATGAACGGAGACGTAGGTCGAGGGTGACCGAACTCCGTGATCATATTTTGTGTTTGAGTTTGCCTTGACGCATTATTTGTGCTCTTTGTTTATTGCTTTCTTTATCACCATTGTCTCATGTTTATATCGCACTTATTTTAATTACATATCCTTGCATATAATTTGTTAAATATCATACTTGCTATGATATAATTATTAATAAGTTTTAAATTAGCATTAATATCGGATTAGATTAGCATATACCCTATTCACCCCCCTCTAGGGTTATTTCATTTGGTATCAAAGTTTGGTGCTCTTTGATTTGTGGCTTAACCACCTAGAGTCAAAGATCCTCGCTTTGCTATATTGCTAATCTAGTTTCGAGATTATTTTCATCTTACTTGCATATATTTATTATGGACATGAATGATGCACCTAGTTTAGGCTATGATTTAACGTTGCTCCCTTGTTTAATAATTTTTATTATGCTCAATGGATGTTTAGATTTAAAGTATTTGCTAGATCTAAACATATCGATTTATGGAAAGTTATTGATAGTGCATATGTTGTGTCCAAATTAGATAAATCTAAATGGAGCATAAATGATAAGAGAATGTTTATTTTGAACAAGCTATTGTTAGAATTCTTGCTTAAAGCTTTTGATACATCTATTTCTAACAAACTTGCTTGTTTTGATAATGCCTATATATTATGAAAACATATAGAGGCACATCATGGTAACTTGGAGGAAATCCAACGAGTTCCGACGGGTTCCCCTTCAAGTGCTACTATTGAAACTTCATCATGCACACGGCCACTAGGTGATAGCCCTAGTGAGGTATGCGAATCGGACTCCAAACTGAACTATCTATAGATGATCTCGCATGTGCATATGAAAGAATAATCCATGCCTATAACAGGTTGCATAAAATTTTTATAAATTTAAAAAGCAAGCATGTTGAATTAAAATCCGATCATGAGTCGTTAGCTTCCAAATTTGATATCATTATAAAAGAAAATATGATGCTTAAAGAAAATAATAGTAAGTTAAGTTTGGAAAATGAAAATTTAACCTCATCTATTGCTAGTTTAACTCATGAAAAGAGTAATGCCATGATAGAAGTAGAAGTAATTAAAAATAAATTTACATTATTTAAGAATAATCATGTTTGCTCTACTTCCACTGTCAATGATGTTGTGCCTAATGATGAGTTGAATAATATTAAAAATCATATTTCTTCCTTAGTCTTAACTCTAACTACATGCATTGACAATAATAAGAAACTTATAAATATGTGTGCTAAGACTTGTGCAAATGCTTCCAAATCTCATACACACTATCCACACTGTTGGCCTTCTTGTTTTGATGATGTTTAACAAACAATTTACCACTAATGTTGTTTGTCTAGTATTTGTGTTTTCTTATTTATTATAGACAAACAACATAGTTGGAGGTTGGATGGATTAAGCCTACACGATCATATCAAGAGGAGGATGGTGGATTTGTGGAGTGAAGCTACATACAATTCAAGTTAAAGATCAAGTTCAAGCTTCATCCGCAAATATATCAAGTCAAGCCTATTGAAGATCAAGATCAAGCTTTGGTATATTTAGTTTATATTTTATTAAGTCTACAAAATCATTGTGCAGAGTTTCAAAACATGGTTTAGCCTAAATGTCAAAATTCATATGTTTACATTTTCGTGTTTTGGACTATTTTGCAAAATGATGATATTTTTCATTTGGTAAGTCCTTTTTGGAAACCAGTCATTGTAGCATGTTTATTATCATGTCTACAATCATTCCCCAAAGTTTTATATTTTTTAGAATTTATTTGATATTTTTAAACAGGGTTTTAAAATCAGAAAAACAGTTTTCAAAATCAGATTTTCATATATCAGTTCTCGGTCGACCGCACCGGTCGACCGGACCTATGTTATTTAGTCAGTGGGCAGCAGAGAGTTTGTCGGTTGACCGATGTGGTCGACCGAGAGCTCGATTTTTCTGTCGGTCGACCGCACCGGTCGACCGATGAAGTATCTGTTTGTTTTTCTCGTTTTCGATCAGGATCGCGGTCGACCGGAAATTTCGTCGGTCGACCGAATGATTTCGTCGGTCGATCAAAAATTTCGTCGATCGACTGCCGGACTCCCAACGGTAATGTTGTACAGAAATCTGTTTCCTGATTTTCTGGGATTTTTGTTGATTTGGTTTTGGATTTTAGCTGTTGTTTCTTTTCCTATATAAACTCCCAAACTCCCTTCTATTTTAGGAACCCATTAAAAGAGTTTTGAAGAAGTTTTAAAGAGTTTTTGAAAAGGGTTTTAGTTGGGTTCAAAGTCTGTTTGGTTTGAAGATTGTTTTACAAGTGGAGAAGATCATTCACAGTGTCTGAACTTCATTTCAATCCTCCTCTCCATCTTGTTTTTTTTAGAGAAGAATTTCTAAACTCTTTCTAGCTTTACATTTTGTATTGTTTAATTATCATTTCTATTAAAGCTAGTTTTATATTGAGTTTAGATTTGATTTTATCTCATTGTTACACACACCCACATGAGCTTATTGTATTTGCATACATAGTAATATTAGGGTTGTGAGAGTTTGTAACATTGAGTGTGAGCCTTCATTGTGTTCTCATCCATAGTTGAGAACAATCAATTATTGTAATTGTGCTTATCGTGAGATACACTTCACAATCAATTATTGTAATTGTGCTTATCGTGAGATACACTTTGTAATACACTTGTACACCGAGAGAAGTGTGTGGCGAGAGTCGGGGATCGTCCCAAGAGGAGTGGCGTCTGTTGACGAACCTAGGGAGAGGTTGTAACCGAGCACTTGAGGGAGACACGTCTAATTCAACACTTAGTGGGTGTAGAGCGAGATTACAATAGTGTGTTATTATGAAGTTTTCAGTTAGCTAGAAAACCGAGTGTGAGGTGTAAACGTTATTCGGGTGAACGTAGAAAACCCGGTTGTGATAGTGGATTTCTCACCGGGAGTGGGGAGCGGAGACGTAGGACGGAAGGTCCGAATTCCGTGATCATATTGCTTGTTTGAGTTTGGCTTAGCACACTTATATTTGTTCATCTTTATAGCCTTTCTCTCATTGTTTATTTCATCCACTATATCATTTGTTTATGTTACCCTTGTGTTTGCATATCCTTGCATATATCATATAGTATACCTCTTTACTAGGATATATCACCTTGTGTATATTGCATATTCTTGCTCATAACTCTTTGTATATCTATCTTGCAAGAATATATTTGTTAATTAGTTTTAATTGATATAAAATCAGATTAGATTAGCATAAGACCCTAATCACCCCCCCTCTAGGGTCTAACAATTGGTATCAGAGCTTGGTGCTCTTTGATTTAAGGTCTAATCGCCTTAAGTTAAATTTTTGCATCTTGCTTGCATATATACATTATGGATATAAATGATGCATCTTGTTTAGGTTATGCTATCAATATTGCTCCTAGATTAGATAATTTTCCCTATGCCCAATGGTGTGTTAGACTTAAACTTTTTGTTCAATCTAAACACTTTGATTTATTGGAAATTATAGATGATGCTTATATTGTGCCCTCTTTGGAGAAATCCAAGTGGAATAAGAATGATCATCGTATGTTTACAATGAACAATATTTTGTTAGAATATTTGTTAAATGCTTTTAATTCATCTATGTCTAACAAGTTTGTTCATTTTGATAGTGCTTAAAGGGGACTTGGAGGTGATCCGACAAGCTTTGGAGGATCCCGCTTCAAGTTCTAAAGGAGCTTCATGCACACGGCCACTAGGCGATAGCCCTAGTGAGGTTTGCGAGTTCGAATCCATTAATGATTTACCTAATGATGAACTTGCTTGTGCTAGTGAAAAATTATTGCATGCCTTTAACAAATTGCATAAAGATTTTAATGATTTAAAAAGCAAGCATGATGTTTTAGAATCCAATCATGAGGAGCTTGTGTCAAAATTGGATGTCATTGCAAAAGAAAATACCATGCTTAAAGAAAATAATGACATGTTAATTTTGGAAAATAAAAAATTAACCACATCTATAACTAGATTATCTCATGAAAAATATAATGCCATGTTAGAAGTAAAGAACATATAAAATGATACTGCTTCTTTTATAAATAACAATTTATTGTTAGACCCTAGAGGGGGGGTGATTAGGGTCTTATGCTAATCTAATCTGATTTTATGCCAATTAAAAATAATTAATACGTTATCCTAGCAAGTATAAAATACAACAATATATATGAGCTAGGATAAGCAATATACAATATGATATATCCTAGCAAAGAGGCATATAGTGAAATATATGCAAGGATATATAAACTAACACAAATGAACGCCAAAGCACACTCAAACACACTATATGATCACGGAGTTCGGACCTTCCGTCCTACGTCTCCGCTCCCCACTCCCGGGGAGAAATCCACTATCACAACCGGGTTTTCTACGCTCACCCGAATAACGTTTACAACCACACTATGTCGGTTTTCAACGCTCACCGAACAACGTTCACTCCTCACACTCGGTTTTCTAGTTCATCGAAAACTTCACAACACACTCGATCAACGTTCACTCCTCACATTCGGTTTTCTAGTTCACCGAAAACTTCACAACACACTCTCGGTTTTCTAGCTCACCGAAAACCTAACAACACTCACAATGTAACAAATATAAATTTGTTCTCTACAATAGGTGAGAACTCAATTAAGCACAACTCAATGTTACAATCTCTCACAACCCTAATATACTATGTATGCAAATACAATAAGCTCAAGTGGGTGTGTGTAACAATAAGATAATATAATCAAATCTAAACTCAATATAAAAACTAGCTTTAAAGAATGATAATCAAATAACTAAGCAAATGTAAAGCTAGATAGAGTTTAGAAAACTTCTCCAATAGATGACAAGATGGAGAGATGGAGATTGGAGCCCAAACAAGAAGATGATCTCCTCCACTTGTGAAAACTTCTTCATAAACCAAAACAAACACTAACACACTTAAACCCTTGTTTAAAACTCTTTAAACTTGTTTAAAACATTTCTTGAGTGCCCTTAGAAGTATGAGGGCATGGGGTATATATAGGCTCATGAAACAAGCCCAAAAACCCAAGAAAACCAAGCAAAAAAGACAAACAACGGATATATCAAAATCTGGAAAATATAGCTGTTATGCTACAGTAACCGCGTACAGAGACATGTCCGGTCGATCGGTTCGGTCGACCGGAGTTACTGTAGCAGTGCGCAGCTATTTCGTAAAATCAATTTAAAATAGTAAATGAACTCCAAAAATTATGAAATTTTGTGAGAATGTTCTAGACATGTAGAATAACATGTCAGAAAAAGAATTTCTGAAAAAGAATTTCCCAGTTGAGAGAAATAAATGTTTGAACACAAAAATACAGTTTCTGAAAATCTGCTGTGATACACGATTTTGTAAAATCAATTAGGCACAGTAAATCAACTCCAAAAATAGTAAAATTTTGAGAAAAGTTTCTAAACATGTAGGTAAATCAATTCCAAACTTGATGCAATTCCAAACTTGATGAAACTTTACGAAATGTTTATAAACATGAAAACAAACATGTTAGAAAAAGAATTTCTCAAATTGAATTTTCATTTGTGAAAACTCATGTATTTTGCAAGTATGTCCAAAACATGAAAACCTAAAACCATGCATGTATATATATAACTATATATATACATAGAAACCAAATACGTGTGTGTATATTATATTGAGCTTAGAGTATCTAACACACATAATATAAATCCTAAACTAAATTACCCAAGCTTGATTAGTCTTCAATAAGCTCTACTTGGTAATCTCGCGGATGAAGCTTGAACTTGATCTTTAACTTTGAATTGCAAGGCTTCACCGACATTCCGCCAACCTCCTTTGGATATGATCGTTGAAGCTCTATTCCATCCATCCTCCAACTACGTTGTTTGTCTACAATACATAGGAAAACACAAATACTAGACAAACAACATTAGTGGTAAATTGTTTGTTAAACATCATCAAAACAAGAAGGCCAACAATCTCCCCCTTTTTGATGATGACAAACAATTTACAAAAAGGAATATATGCATGAAGGAAATGAACATATACAAGATAATAACTCACATGCATATAAACAACCAAGATAGATATACTCACAATATTTCTCCCCCTTTGACAACATCAAAAAGGGGACAAAAAGAATAAGAGAGCGAAAGCTCCCCCTATCAATAAGCATAGGTGAGTATAACACATAGAAAGATATAGGGATTGCTCCCCCTATCAAAAAGCCATATAGAATATATATGAAATGAAGTGCAAGGCAAACATGTGAGCAAGCATAACCATGCTAAACAAGACTCACATACAAAAATACAATGATGACACATATTAATATGCCATTTAAATAATGTGTCTCAAAACATAAACATAAAAATCATGTATAAAAATAGATTTATGAAATCAAATGAAAAGAAACATGAAAATCATGCAAAAAGTTTTCAAATGAAAACAAATCAACCAAAAGAATTCATAAATCAAAATTTATATCCAAAACCGATGTTTGATCAATGAAATGAATTTTCTTTGTGGGATTTGATCAAACCACATATAGAATACATTATAAGGCACGAATAGATGATCCATAAGCACAAACACATAAATATCATCATATAAGTGAAATATAATGAATTCAAAGCAACAAATCAAAAACAAGACCTTTAACAAAAGAATTTTAAGAGAGGCAACAATATATCAAGCTCTAAAGCTTGTTCTAACCCATATAATCATTCTAGCATCCGGTAAACATGATTTAGGAATAAACACCCAATAAACCCGGAGGGTTATATAAATGCAAACCTCTCATCAAAATCAAAACTAATAATCATGAAAACAAAAGATTTGATAAAAGAAAATTTGTTTTCATAACCAAAAGATCTTAAAACATAATTTTCAAAACCAAGAAAAAGATAGATAAAAATACTAAAATTCTTGGTTTAAAATCAAATTTATTTTGGTACCCAAGTAATTTTGGTACCAAAAGGTTTAGGGACATGACCCCTATCATTAAAGCTCAAAGCCCTAGGGTTATGAACCCATTTGGGCGCATTTAGTGCACGGGTCCGGTCATAGCAATAATTATGCAAATGACCCATTCGATTGCAATAAGTGCAATGAAGAGGATGCATTTGGTTATGTTGACCATGTGGATGTGCACGAGGAACATTTGCAAATAAAGATGGTCTTTTAAGATTATTTTGCAAATGAGAAACATTTTGAAACAATGTTGGTCTACTTGAAATATTTTGCGATTTAGAAACTTTTCGCAAATCAAAACAAAACTTGGCTAAGTGACCAACTCTACCACAAAAATCACAATGATACACAAGAGCATGCTTATGATGAGAAATAGGTGCATGTGTGTGTACATGTGATGAAGAAACTTGATGAGATGCACAAGAAGGATTAATATTCTTATGTTTTTGTGCATCATAGCAAAACTTAGCTAAATGGCATTTACGACCGTAAATAGAACATTTATAAGCTTTGCTATACAAGTGTGCAAAGTGTACGGGTTTAGAAGTTGTAGTACTAGACTTTGCACCCAAGTCCATAAGTTTCTTATTATCTACAATGCATGTTTTAAGGGTTGAATCTAAAGATGATATTCGGTTTTTCACAAGATTCAATTCATCATTATGCATACAAGCATTGGAAATAGAAGTAGATGAAACATGATCATTTCTAAAAGAATTAAACTTATTTCTAATAGTTTCTACTTCTATCATGGCATTATTATTAGCATGAGTTAAGCTAGCAATAGATGAAGACATGTTATTATTTTCCAAACTTAATAACTCATTGTTTTCTTTTAAAATAGCATTCTCTTTAACAACAATATCAAGTTTGGAAGCTAGCGACTCATGATCGGATTTTAAACTAATATGCTTGCTTTTAAGATCAATAAAATTGTTTTGCAATTTTGTATAGGCATGAGATAATCTATCATATGCACAAGCGAGTTCATTGATGGATATATCACTATCGGATTCCGAATCGCTTACCACACTAGGGCTATCGCCTAGTGGCCGTGTGCATGATGATGCTCCACACTCACTTGAAGAACAATCCTCCAAACTACGTCGGATTTCCTCCAAGTTGCCTTGATGTGCTTCTATGAATTTCCATAAATTGTAAGCACTATCAAAATGAACAAATTTGTTAGAAAATGATGAGTCAAAGGCATTAAGCAAATATTCTAACAAAAGCTTGTTCATATTAAACATTTTATTATCATGATTGCTCCACTTAGATTTCTCCAATGTGGGCACAATATAAGCACAATCAATAATTTTCCATAAGTCAATATTTCTAGATTCAACAAATAGTTTAAATCTAGAAGCCCATTGTGCATAGGGAAAATTAATGAATTTAGGAGCAACATTGGATTTATAGCCTAAACAAAATACATTCATATTCAAGATATATATATGAACATATGCAAGCAAGACAAATGCAATCATAACTAGATTAGCACAAATAAGATAACTTGGATCTTTAACTCAAGGTGGTTAGACCTTAAATCAAAGAGCACCAAGCTCTGATACCAATTGTTAGACCCTAGAGGGGGGGTGATTAGGGTCTTATGCTAATCTAATCCGATTAAATGCCAATTAAAACTAATTAACAAATATATTCTTGCAAGATAGATATACAAAGAGTTATGTGCAAGAATATGCAATATACACAAGGTGATATATCCTAGCAAAGAGGTATACTATATGATATATGCAAGGATATGCAAACACAAGGGTAACATAAACAAATGATATAGTGGATGAAATAAACAATGAGAGAAAGGCTATAAAGATGAACAAATATAAGTGTGCTAAGCCAAACTCAAACAAGCAATATGATCACGGAGTTCGGACCTTCCGTCCTACGTCTCCGCTCCCCACTCCCGGGGAGAAATCCACTAACACAACCGGGTTTTCTACGTTCACCCTCTTCTACACACTCGGTTTTCTAGCTAACCGAAAACTCTACAACTCACACTCTTGCAATCACACTCTACACCCACTAAGTGTTGGACCTAGCCGTGTCTCCCTCAAGTGCTCGGTTACAACCTCTCCCTAGGCACGTCAACCGACGCCACTCCTCTTGGATTCGACCCCGTCTCTCACCACACACTTCTCTCGGTGTACAAGTGTATTACAAGTGAATCCTCACAAGTA
>NC_033802.1:8418710-8527527 GCF_001876935.1 Asparagus officinalis
CGTTACAGCATCGGTTGACTGACGGGTTTCATCAGTCGACTGATGAGCTGACTGTTGTAGGCATTTTTCATCTCATCAGTCGACTGACGACCTTATCAGTCGACTGATGACTTCATCAATCGACTGGTCAGTTGACCAACATAGAAACAGAAACTTTTGACTATTCTAGGTGTTTTCTTTAGTCGACTAAACACATGTATTAGTCGACTGATAATACTTTATCAGTCTGTTTTGAATAGTAAAACTAATTTTCAAACTCCTTTTAAAAATAGAAAACAAATGTAAAACTTTGGAAAATAATTGTAAACATGATAATAAACATGTTACAAAAAGATTTTTTCAATTTGCACCTCCCAAATGAGAAATGTCTTCATTTTGCAAGAATGTCCAAAACATAAAAACTTTATATGCTTGAAATTTGATGTTTTGACATAAACCAAAATTTGAAACTTTGCAAAATGATAATATAGACTTGATAAAAAGTATAAATTATAGTTGTTAAGTCTATAAACCAAAAGTATAATATTTTTCCAAATACAATAGAATATGAAACAAATAAAAGTGTATATGAAGATATATATTGTTTTATATCTATATAGCTAAACCAAAACATATATGTATATATATAACTATATATATACAAAACTAAAACGTGTATGTGTGTATATGATTGAGCTTAAAGTATCAACACATAATATAAAAGCTAAACTAATTTACCAAGCAATGATCTTGATCTTCAATAAGCTCTTCTTGGTAAACATGCGGATGAAGCTTGAACTTGAATCTTTAACTTGATTTGCGTTGCTTCATACCGATATTCCTCCAACCTCCATTGATATGATCGTTATGGCACAATTCCATCCAACCTCCAATATGTTGTTTTTTTACAATAAATACAAAAATACAAACACTAGACAAACAACATTATTAGTAAATTATTTGTTAAACATCATCAAAACATAAAGGCCAACAATTATAATTATGACAAAGCTAAGAAACCTTAATTCATCTCTGAGTAAGAGTTTGGATTTGTTAAGAGTAGCGCAGAAGCAATAATAAAGCCTTCATTAATGTAGGCGTCAAAAATTGCCTATAGGTCCCCGCACGCAGCTCGAGATAGAGAGAAGATGATGGATGTCGCTATTCGAGTCACAGAAGCTCATTTGATGACAACAAACGCAAGAAGTGAGTCGACGGACCATGCGAAGCAACAAAATTCCGGAACAACGGAAATACGAATGGACCAGAAGCTGCACATCGCTTACAAAAGACGAAGAAACTCTCAGGTCCTGTTTACTCTGTAGGATCTGAAATAGATACACTAGAACACTAGAGGGGGTTTGAATAGTGTTCTTTTAAAATTTATGCAAAGTAGATTATAAATTGCAAAAAAATGGTAATCTCAGAAATTCACAATCACAAACACAAGGTTTTATACTGGTTCCACCAATCCGGTGTACATCCAGTCCCCAAGCAAATCCCGCTTGAGAGTTTTCACTATGATTTTGAATAAACTTACAAAATCAAAAACAAACCTGACTAATTTGCAAGTCCCTACAAATTGCAACACCAATTGATAAATACCTTACCAATTTGCACACCAATCTCTAAACCAAGAGATTAACACCTCTCACAACTCGAGAGAACTTTTGAAGCAATAATTTCAATTCCTATAAGTCTTGATTTGTAGTGTAGTGTAGTAGTGGATTAGGAATGATTCTCATTTCTGTAAATTGCCTAAACAATAAGTATTTGAATGAAATTCAAAGGCAATTTCAGAAACTGTTCTTTTTCTCAAAATCTGAATATTTTTCACTTAAAAAAATGCATGAATATCAAAGCTTATGGGTATGTAAGTCTCTGTATTTTTTCTGAACAGATAACCTATTTATAGCCCTTGAAAAGACAATTTTTTAAACTTTAAAAACATTTAAAAACGGCTATAAACAGTCATAAATTCAAACTTTGAATTCTGGAAAAACAGTATCTGTAGTCGACTACAATACAGATTAGTCGACTACTCTGAGTTTAAACAAACTCTGTGTATTCAGAAAATTTCTCAGTAGTCGACTACAAAGATCATTAGTCGACTACACTGTAATTTTCGACTACAAAGATCATTAGTCGACTACACTGTAATTTTACAGAAACTTGGAAAATGAATTTTGCCTTCACTAGTGACTATAATGTCAATTAGTCGACTATTCTGTAAATTAACAGAAACTTATGTTTCTGTCAAACACTTGAGCTATTCTGTAAATTAACAGAAACTTATGTTTCTGTCAAACACTTGAGTAGTCGACTATTATCCAAATTACTCGACTATATTGTAAGTTGATAGAATTTTATATTTAAGTCTTATACAAGAGTAGTCGACTACTATTCTAATTAGTCGACTACTAAGAGTAAAAAATATGAAATAAAAAGTTTTTATACTCAAGTTTTAACTATAACTCTAATGATTAACATCGGGGATTTCTATAGTTAACCAACACACTAAGCCTGTGTTAGTGTGTTCTAATATCGTGTGTGTGCGTGTGTGTGATCAAGGCTTGTACAATAATTCTAAGTAAAGAAAATGTAAAATACATTATCTCATATGTTCTTCATCTTCTTCACTTCATAATGCCTTGAAATCAACTTGCACTTGTTCATATTTTGATATTGACATCTGCATATAAAAGTTAGTGCACACATTGTATAAATTGTTATCATCAAAATAATATCATGGAGACATGATATTCAACAATACTATCATGAAGATATGATATTCAACATTCTCCCACTTTTTGATGATAACAAATAATTTATGCATAAGTATGTATTTTATAACCAGGTTTAAACATTATGAAATAACCATACTTACTCCCCCTGTATATATGCAAATTAGAGTCTATAACAATACATAACAATACATAATTCTAATATAGGTAACTATTTCTCCTCCTTTGTTATCAACAAAAAGAGAAAAACATTTATGCTAAACATGACATTATTTCTTCAACATGAGCTAAAACTTCAAACAAATCATCCACATTATGAACATAGTCCATAACTTCACCCATTCAAATAGGTAGGCAAAGACTTGCCATAAAGACCAAAAGTTCCACAATGTTCATCACCATGATCTGTTTAAAATATGTAGCACATATATTAACTAACCGAACAACATCACAGTAAAGTAAACACACAATCAACATACTTGACATTGTAGCAACATAACATATTTCATATGTCTTAATAACAACCCACAACTACATATAGTTTTTATACTTAAACAAAATAACATAATTGTTTTGAAACTTAACATAGAAAACATCCAAATCTAATATGATGCATGCATAAACTTCTAAGGTGCTGGAGGAGGTTGCTGTCCTTGAAAGTATGCATTAAGCTTTGTGTCCAAGTCTTCAAACTTCTTGATTAGCTCTTCTTGATTACTAATGATATATGAATTCTGAGAATATAGAGCTCTCTGACCAGTTTCAAATTTAAGAATACGTGCACTTAGAGTGTTGTATTGCACGTCTGAAAAGCATGAGGGTTCTGTAGGAAATGGTGGTGGTGGTTGACTAGAAGAAGTTCCTGCTTGAGTTGAAGATTGTGGAATATCTTGTGGAATTTCTTCTTGAGGAGGATGAGGTTCATCTTGAGGATTTTGTTCTTGAATTTCAAAATTTGTTAACTTCATCCTAGTTAGGGTATTGGAATCAAAGAATTCAATGGAACGGACAACAGAATTTTCAGATTTGAGATCCACATGAAATTTGTCAAAGATTTTTGTTAAAAAGACACTATAAGAAAGAAATCCTCTTGGTATTGTCAAAAGATTATCAAAGTAAACTTCAGCCCAATTAACTTGGATATTTTCCATTATAGCATATAGAGCTTTTGCTAAATCTAGGGAAATGAAATGAAAACTCCCAGTTTTTGGAAATAAGTTATACGCTAAGATTCGTGCAATGAACCTAGGAATTGGACGAAGTTTGTTTGAGTTATTTAAATGTTTGCCATATCCAGGAAGAAATATATGATTAGATAAAAGATCTGAATCGTTCATCCTAACTGACCTAAGAGAAACTCCTTGATAAGGAATATTGAAAATTTTTCCAATTGACTTTGTAGTCAAGTCAATCTCTATTCCTTTAACAAGAGTCTTAAGTTTTTCAGAACCACCAATAGTTCCCACACGTTCTATATTAGTATAGAACAATTGCACAAGAAAAGGATATGTGAGTTTTCTATTTTCAGCAGAGAATAATTCAAGCAATCCCACATTATCAAAATATGATCCAAAGTTCCAGGGAATAAAATCATCAAATTTCACAAATCGTCCTGGAAGAACTTCAAAAGTTGATATTTTGTTAAATTCTTCTAATAAATAAGGATTTTTTAAATAAATGATGATTTCATCGTTAACAGAAGTATGGATTTGCTTAGCTTTCTTAGTTCTAGACATGATGAAACAGAGAAATAACAGAAGATTCAAAGATCAAGTTTAGAATTTTACCACAAACTGTTGAAACCCTAGATTAGTCGACTAGAACTTGGAGTAGTCGACTACTGAATTTGACAGCTTGACAGATTGTAGAGAAAAAATGAAGAACTTGATGAAAATTTGAGAACAACGAAGATGTCCTAACCTGGAATCGTGGGTTCTGAAGAAGAGGAAGAATAGGACTTGGTTTTTAGATGGGTTAGTGGGTGGTTTTTAGGTTTTTACTTTTATCTTTTAAAAGAAATTACATTGTATGGTTCAGATTTGATAGAAAAATAAATGTAAGGTTAAGATTTGATCTTAGATATGTGGCTAGGATTGATAGAGTTAAAAATCTATGGTTGAGATGAATTTTACTTAGATGAAACGGGTATTGGATTTTGGGTTTTGGTTTTGATTTAAAAAAATCCAGTAAGCTTTAAAACTGTAAAACTGTGAATTCAGAATCAGTAGTCGACTAATAATAAAAATATTTGACTACACAGTATTCGACAGAAAGCTGATTTTCAGTTTTTGAATTAGAGTAGTCGACTATAGATTAAATTAGTCGACTACACTGTAAATGACAGAGTTGTTTTTAAGATTTTAACTTAGAGTAATCGACTATAAATGAAATTAGTCGACTACACTGTAATTCACAGAAAAACTTATATGTAATACTTGTGCATGTAGTCGACTATAAGTCAAATTAGTCGACTATTAAGAGTATGTATGCACATGTGTTTGTTTAAAAATTTAATTTAAATCTTCAATTGAACATATACCTAATTCCCTTCTTAATTTAACATAAATTTCTTCTTTTAAGGGTTTTGTTAATATATCTGCTATTTGTTTATCAGTAGGTATAAATTCTAATGAAATGTCACCTTTAAGCACATGATCACGTAAGAAATAATGTCTAATACCAATGTGTTTTGTACGTGAATGTTGAATAGGATTTTTAGATAAATTAATTGCACTAGAATTGTCACACATAATGGATGATATTGGACAATTTATGCCATAATCAGATAATATTTGTTTCATCCATAAAATTTAAGCACATGCAAGACTTGCAGCAATATATTCAGCTTCAGTTGTTGATAATGATACTGAATTTTATTTTTTACTAAACCAAGATATAAGTGAATGTCCTAAGAAATGACATGTTCCACTTGTACTTTTTCTATCAGATTTACATCCGGCAAAATCAACATCACTATATGAAATTAAATCAAATGAACTATGTTTTGGATAAAACAAACTATAATTTGTAGTATCTTTAATATATCTAAAAATTCTTTTCACTGCTTTAAGATGTGATTCTTTAGGATTAGATTGAAATCTAGCACATAAACATACACTAAACATAATATCAGGTCTACTTGCAGTAATGTAAAGAAGTGATCCAATCATATCTCGATAGAGTTTTTGATCAACATTCTTACCATTTTCATCTTTGTCAAGTGATGTAGTGCTACTCATTGGTGTTGGTTTGCTTGTTGTATTTTCCATTTCGAAACGTTTGAGTAAATTTTTTGCATACTTGCTTTGATTGATGAATATTCCTTCTTTCAATTGTTTAATTTGTAGTCCAAGGAAGAAATTTAGTTCATTGATGAATATTCCTTCTTTCAATTGTTTAATTTGTAGTCCAAGGAAGAAATTTAGTTCACCCATGTGACTCATTTCAAATTCATCCTGCATAGTCTTAGCAAATTCTTGACAAAGATTGTTGTTAGTAGAACCAACAATAATATCATCTACATATATTTGAATTAGTAAAATATCTTTATTTATTTTCTTAATAAATAATGTTGAATCAACTTTTCCAATTTCAAAACCTGAAGTTAAAAGAAACTTCTTTAATCTATCATACCAAGCACGAGGTGCTTGTTTAAGACCATATAAAGCTTTCTTAAGTTTAAAAACATGATTTGAAAAACTTTCATGTTCAAAACCTGCAAGTAATTTAAAACCATTTAGAAAAGCACTTTTAACATCCATTTAAAATAATTTAAAATTCATAAAACATGCAAATGCAAGTAAAATTCAAATTGATTCTAATCGAGCAACATGTGCATAAGTTTCATCATAATCAATTCCTTCTTCTTGATTATAACCTTGAGCAACTAATCTAGCTTTGTTTCTAACAACTTGACCAAATTCATCTAATTTGTTTCTAAAAATCCATTTTGTTCCAATAATGGATTTATTTTGAGGTCTAGGTATAAGATCCCAAATATTTTTTCTAGTAAATTGATTAAGTTCATCTTGCATAACAATTATCCAAGAATCATCAAGAAGTGCTTCTTTTATATTTTAAGGTTCAATAGTTGAAATAAAAGTAGTATGAACAATCAAATTAAAATGAGATCTAGTAGTTACTTTATCAAAAATATTTTCAATAACTAAATCATGTGGATGATTTTTAACTTCTACAAAATCTTTAGGTAAATTATTTTGTAAATTATCATCTTTTGTAATATCTATCATTAGAGTATCATGAATAGTATCAATTATATCAATTATTTTGTAAATTATCATCTTTTGTAATATCTATCATTAGAGTATCATGAATAGTATCAATTATATCGTCATAATTATTTAAAATAATAGGTGATTTTGAAAAATTTTCATCAAAAGAAACATGTAAAGATTCTTCAATAACTAGTGTTCTTTTGTTATATATTCTATATGCTTTACTGTGATTAGAATATCCAACAAAAATTCCTTCATCTGATTTAGAATCAAACTTATCTAAGTTATCCTTTGTATTTAAAATAAAACATTTACAACCAAAAACTTTAAAGTAAGATACTTTAGGAATTTTGTTATAAAATAATTCATAAGAGGTTTTCTTTAAAATAGGTCTTAATAAAATTCTGTTTAATACATAACAAGCTGTTGATACAGCTTCTGCCCAAAAATATTTTAGTAAATTACTATCACACAACATGGTTCTAGCACATTCTTGTAAAGTTCTATTTTTTCCTTTCTACAACTCTATTTTGTGGAGCAGCACGAGGAAAAGAAAAAGTATGTGATATACCATGTTTATCACAAAAATTTGCAAATAATTCATTTTCAAATTCACCTCCATGATCGCTACATATAGAGATAATAGAAGTAGATTTTTGATTTTGAATTCTTTTGTAAAATATAGAAAACTCATTAAAAGCATCATTTTTATGTTTAAGAAAAATTATCCATGTGAATCTAGAATAATCATCAACAAGAACAAATGCATATCTACTTCCATTTAAAGATGCTACTCTAGATGGACCAAAAAGATCTATGTGAATTAATTCTAATGGTCTACTTGTAGATATTATATTTTTAGATTTGAAAGAAGATTTGTGCATTTTTCCTTGTTGACATGCATCACAAAAATTATTTTTAAAAGACATCTTAGGTAAACCATTTACTGAATCATTTTTAGAAATCTTAGACATATGTTTAAAGTTAACATGTCCAAAACGTTTATGCCATAAAATAGAATCATTAGATGATGCAATAAGACAATGTTCATTTGAAATATTTTTCATAGATAAAACATATATGTTATTCTTTCTATGGCCTTTAAAAATAATAGTTATTAAATCAATATCATAAATTAAGCATGATTCTTTTTCAAAAACAATTTTAAAACCTTTATCACAAAGTTGACTAATACTAAGTAAATTATGTTTAAGACCATCAACTAATAAAACATTATCAATGATAGGTTTGTTTGGATTACCAACAAATCCAATACCGATGACTTTTCCTTTGTTGTTATCTCCAAAAGTAATGGTACCACCATCCTTGTTTTGAAAAGATGACAACAATTATATGTTTCCAGTCATATGTTTGGAGGAACCACTATCCAAAATCCACCTATCTTTCTTAGGTACCTGAAATAATAAACATTTATATTTTGGTACCCATACTATGTTGGGTCTTTAAATTAGCCTTTAGGAAACCAAACCCATGAAGAGTTTGATTTGCCTAAATAGTTAGGTGATAAACAAATATTTTTAATAAAATCAGAAATATAAAAATTCTTATGTAAAGAAGATAATTCTTTTGTAACCCAAATAGAAAAGAATTTTGATTTCTTTTTACACAAATTTTCATTTCTATATTCATACAAATCACAAGAAGGTTTTACAAAAAATGTTTTCTTTGATTTATTTTTATTAATTTGAAAACCTAATCCTTTTGTCTTTTGTGGTTCTCTTTGAAAAGAAAGTATGTTATTAAGATTTTCTTTACCTTTATTAAATTTGCTTACATTCAAACATATATCCTCATATTTTGATTTAAAAGAAGAAATATCTTTATCTAAACTATTAATGCGAATTTTTAAATCATTACATTCTGATTTTAAATAAATATTCTCATTAGATAAACATTTATTTTCTTTAAGCAAAGAATAATTTTCTTCTTTCAATTCAATTACTTGAGAATTAGAAAAAGTAGAGGAATTTAAATCAGAAATTTCTTCAAGTAATATTTTATTTTCACCTTTAAGAAAATTATGTGAAGTCTTTAATCTCACAAAAGTTTCATATAATTCATTAAAAGCATCTAAAAGCTCTTTATTGTCACTTACTTTATCTTGTGCCATAAAACACATGTGAGCACTTTCCTTTTCTTCAATTTTTTCATCTGAAGATGACTCATCACTATCATCCCAAGTGACTGCCATTGCTTTTGTTTTCTTGTTATTTTGAATGTTGTTGAAGTTATTGAAATAACTTGATTTTTGTTTATTCTTCAATATTGGACAATCTTTCTTCATATGACCTTGTTTATTACACTTAAAACAAAGAAGGTTATTTGAAATTAAACTCTTAGATTTAAAATTACCTCGTTTTATAAATTTCCGAATTTTTCGTGCAAACATGCTCATTTCTTCATCATCATCATTATCATCTGAATCTTCTTTATCGGAAATAGTATTGAATGCAAGAACTTTCTTGTTCTTTGTTTCTTCATCATTCTTTCTATCTTCAATTTGAACTTCATATGCCATAAGATTACCAATAAGATTTTCAACCGTAAGAGTTGATAAATCATTGACTTCTTCAATAGCGGTAACTTTCTTTTCCCATTGTGGAGTAAGTGATCGAAGTATTTTTCTTATCATCTCCACTTGTGTATATGTTTTTCCAAGACCAATGAGAGAATTTGTGATGTCGGTGAATCTTGTGAACATTTCTCCAATAGTTTCATTTTCCTTCATCTTGAACAATTTAAATCTGTGCACAAGAACAGAAATTTTAGATTCTTTAACTTTATTTGTACCTTCATGAGTTACCTCAAGTGTATGCCAAATATCGTATGCAGATGTGGTCGTTGACACCCTATTGAACTAATTCTTGTCAAGTGTACAAAATAATGCATTCATTGCTTTTGAATCCAAATTTGCATTATTTCTTTGAGAAGTAGTCCATTCTGTAAAAGGAGTTGTTGGCTTCTCATATTTCGTTTCCACAACGTTCCAAAGTTCATAGTCAATTGATTGAAGGTAAATCTTCATTCGACACTTCCAATAGTTATAGTTCAATCCATCGAACATTGGTGGACGATTTGTAGAGTGACCTTCTTTGAATTGTGATGTATTTGTAGATACCATCTTTCACCTTGCTCTGATACCAAATGTAGGATCTGAAATAGATACACTAGAACACTAGAGGGGGGGGGTGAATAATGTTCTTTTAAAATTTATGCAAAGTAGATTATAAATTGCAAAGAAAAATGGTAATCTCAAAAATTCACAATCACAAACACAAGGTTTTATACTGGTTCCACCAATCCGGTGTACATCCAGTCCCTAAGAAAATCCCGTTTGAGAGTTTCCACTATGATTTTGAATAAACTTACAAAATTAAAAACAAACCTGACCAATTTGTAAGTCCCTGCAAATTGCAACACCAATTGACAAACACCTTGCCAATTTGCACACCAATCTCTAAACCAAGATATTAACACCTCTCACAACTCGAGAGAACTTTTGAAGCAATAACTTCAATTCCTATAAGCCTTGATTTGTAGTGTAGTGTAGTAGTGTCTTAGGAATGATTCTCATTTCTGTAAATTGCCTAAACAATAAGTATTTGAATGAAATTCAAAGGCAATTTCAGAAACTTTTCTTTTTCTCAAAATCTGAATATTTTTCACTTAAAAAAATGCACAAATATCAAAGCTTATGAGTATGTAAGTCTCTGCATTTTTTCTGAACAGATAACCTATTTATAGCCCTTGAAAAGATAATTTTTTGAACTTTAAAAACGTTTAAAAACAGCTATAAACAGTCATAAATTTAAACTTTAAATTCTGAAAAAACTGTATCTGTAGTCGACTATAATACAGATTAGTCGACTACTTTGAGTTTAAACAGACTCTGCGTATTCAGAAAATTTCTCAGTAGTCGACTACAAAGATCATTAGTCGACTACACTGTAATTTATAGAAACTAGGAAAATAAATTTTGCCTTCAGTAGTTGACTATAATGTCAATTAGTCGACTATTCTGTAAATTAACAGAAACTTATGTTTCTGTCAAGCACTTGAGTAGTCGACTATTATCCAAATTAGTCGACTATACTGTAAGTTGATAGAATTTTATATTTAAGTCTTATACAAGAGTAGTCGACTACTAAGAGTAAAAAATATGAAATAAAAAGTTTTTATACTCAAGTTTTAACTATAACTCTAATGGTTAACATAGGGGATTTCTATAGTTAACCAACACACTAAGCCTGTGTTAGTGTGTTCTAATATCGTGTGTGTGCGTGTGTGTGATCAAGGCTTGTACAATAATTCTAATTAAAGAAAATGTAAAATACATTATCTCATATGTTCTTCATCTTCTTCACTTCATAATGCCTTGAAATCAACTTGCACTTGTTCATATTTTGATATTAAAATCTGCATATAAAAGTTAGTGCATTTGTATAACACACATTGTATAAATTGTTATCATCAAAATACTATCATGGAGATATAATATTCAACATACTCCACATGTTGTTTAATCATGAAATCTCGTAGATCTCCTTGTCGGCTTTTCAACGTATCTTGAATCGCGTAATTCCGAGATCAGACGACGAAAATACGACGAAAACGGACAGAGCGTGAAACTACGCTCCGGGCCAGGCCGAGACACCCCTTGGTGTCTCGGCCAGGCCGAGACACCCAATGGTGTCTTGGCCAAGCCGAGACACTCACAAGTGTCTCGGCCATGCCGAGACACCCACGGGTGTCCGCAACTCGAAAATGCTGATTTGACGGTTTTAAGCTGTTTTTTTCGATTGTTAACCGCCTGGATTTGTTTCAATTGATCTGATATCATCCAAGAACATGGTTAAGTGGTTAAAACCGAAGATAAGATCGAATCGATCGTTCTTATCCAAAAACAGGGGTCCCTAAGCCTATAAATACAGCCCAGGGCCTTCATTTTTCCGGATCTGGAATTCACGAGCATCGACGAAGCCCTGCTGAATTGAAGACTGAAGAGCCACGAATTTCAGAGAGGAGGAGGAGACTTTAGCGAATTCTTCAGCATAAAGAAGGTGAGTTCGTCAGATCTGCAGCCCGGTTCCTTTTCTTAAGATTGCCCCATTACGGTGATCTCGAGAACAGTGATTATCTCGCTGTTGCCAAGATAATTACTTCGGTTTCTTGATTTCTTCACGAATCAACGAAGCTCCGGATCTGATCTGATCGTTTGGTGGTCTATGGATATCAACGTCCCCGTCACAGGCCAAGATCCCACGCAAGCAGTGGGCGATAAACACCCGTTGTGCTGTTTGACGAGCGTTGTACTTCTTTTGTTTTCATTGTGTAAGGGTCTTATAAAAAGACTAACTTTTTCTTTTTATTGTAACGTTTGAAGTTGTAATGAATACAACAATGAAATCATCAACTTTCTTCCCAAACAAGCTGGCGACCACAGTGGGAACCAATAGTCTCGTCAACGAGGCTGTCGTGCCGTAGCCGACGATCAAGATCTTGAAGAGGTCGAATACGAGTTCGACCAATAAAAGTTCGATGAGTACATCTCCTCCTCCTCCTCCAGATCTGCCTCTCCTCGCAAGCACAGGAAGGTATCCTCCTCCCGAAAGATTCGCTGGTCTTCAGATCTGAAGACTCAAGAAGGCGAATTCCCCGCTACCGTTGCTGCAGCCGCACCTCACAATGATCCGCCGACATCCAATGAGACCAGATTTGTCAATCTGAACTCCTCCGCGATCAAGGAGTTAACTACTGAAGGCGCGCCAACTCTATCAAGGAGAGCACGTCAAAGGCAACGCCAACGCATCGCGCGCTAATTCGCCAAGGCTTTGGATCAGGTGGAAAGACTCCGTTACCAAGCAGATTTGGAGTTCAGAAAGCGCCAAATGACTAAGCTATCTCCACAACAAGCATTGGGATCCTCCTCCCAACCTCCAATTAACAAATAGGTTCGGGTCAAACGAACTCGTTCTACTCTCGAGGAGCGCATCCAGAAGCGCCACGTACTTCTTACTCATGCCCAGATCCTTGTACGAAAGGCACGAGAATTGCAGCTGGAAGAGGTGGTCAAGAAACCACCAAGATCTAAGCAGGTTTGGATGCCGAAGGCCAAAATAGCGCCTCTACCCAAGAGACACCAGTCGTGTCTCTCACTCGATTCCAGATCCAAGGCTGCTCCCTGACCTTCGTCAACTCCAGATTTTGCTCCTATTGCTCCCACACCTCCGGTAAAACCCTACGACAACGTGGATCTCTCCAAATCCAGAATTCTATTGAAGGCTCGCCTGGGTCCTCTACATGAAGATCGAGGCAAAACTTCTATTAAAGAACGCTTGGGCCTAGTGAAGGAACCCCAAACAACTCAACGAGCTGGGGGTCGCACGCGCCCTCATGACAATATGAAGCCTTCTCATAAGGAGAAAATTCCAGCAACTGACCGCATCAGACTGCGAGTCGAAGTCCAAGAGCCCGTTGAGGTCCCATGCTCTCGAGAGCGTGGCTCTAAACGCGTGACTCTTCAGAACGCCAATAAGGCAGCAAGTCCTCAGAAGGAAACATGTTCGTCAGACTATAACGTTATACCTGAGAAGTCGTGCCAACACGCGATAGATTGCTCCGGTCATCATGCCGATGAGTTGTACTATCGGGTTGGGGGTACGAACAAGTCTCGAAAGAAAAGTACCCGAGGAACAGACTCTCACTGTCCGTGCACCAAGATTATTAGGGCAGTATTATCAGCGTGTAGCTTCCCCAAGACCGCTCCGCAGAGGGTCTTAGTATTCGAGAGGATTTCCACTGAAACGTCGAATACTAAGCCAAGGCATCTCCACAAGAGAAGGTCGGTCATTCAAAAGGACGAACTCTCGGAGATAACCATCAACATGGTCGATAAGGGAAAGTCTGTGAGGGGTACAAATGGCTCGAATCTCAATTTCTCTCCAAGAAGAGAATTCAGTTTGGGAATCGCCTAACGAATATCTCGGCTCTAGCTAGAAGCCGTCGGACATAGCAATTGCCCGAAAATCCATAAAGGAATCCATTCCTATGACGAACTCTGGGACTCTTGTTCTGCAATCGCCTCCGACGACACAATGTCTAGCGAGGGGCAAGCTCGGGAAGTGTTTATGATCAACACTGAGCAAATGACCAAAATCATCGAGGACGCTTTGGCTAAGCAAAAAGAGAACTTTAAGTTCGAAATGGAAATGGCTATGCTGCGAATGAGGGAAGAGCATGACCAACAAATTCGGGCTCTGTCCAATCAATTCGGTGAATCCAGTCGTCACAATGATGCTAACCGAGCAGGTAGCGATTTGGATGCGGATGAACATCTTAATGCTGATAACTCTCCCATTGACCAGAACGCTGAGGGTGGCCCCACTGAAGACAACAACACTGGGGGTGATCCCACCGAAGATGATAATGCCGAGGGTGGTCGCATGGTTCCTCTCATAAATCGTCCAAAGCATGATACAGACGAGGATGAAAAGATGAAAGATCTCGAGAGCAAAATTAACGCTCTAATGTCTGCTCGAGAGGTAAAAAGGACCGGCATTCCGTGTCCTTACCCGAGAGAGTAGGAGTCGATCCCGTATCCGGCCAAGTTCAACTTGATCAACTTCATGCCGTTCAACGGGAAGGGCTCCCCTACTGATGCGGCATAAACATGTACCAAAAAGGTTGCAAGTGCACAACCGTGTCAAGTTATAGTATTTAAGATATCGATCCCACGAGGAAGGTGTTTTGTAGGAGAAAATATAAAATCGGTTCTTATGTTGTGTGCGTGACAAATAGGAGTGATGAGTGAATGTGATTGTGGAGAGAAAGAGAGAGTGGAAGTGATAGTGTGTAAGTCGGCACGAAATATAAGTGAGAGTGGATGTGACAAAGAATGAATATAATCAATAAGGCAAGAAGGAAAAATAAAATAAAAATCAAGAATAAAAGAAAATGTAAGAAATTAAAGATGGTGGATTCAATTATAGATATGGGTAATCTAAAATTGAACCCACTTCTTAGAAAAGAGTGATTCCCTAGAGGGTTCTAGCCTAAAGGCGAATCAACAAAATAAAAATAAAAAAAATAAAAACTAAACCCAGAGGGTTCTAGCCTCAAGGTGAATAGTATAAGAAATTAAAATCTAACTACAAAATAAATTGCAAAATCTAAACTACAAAATAAAATTGCAAGAATTAAATGCAAGAAAATAAATCTACTCTATAAGCATGAAATAAATCTAAGGCAAGAGGGTTCTAGCCTCTTGGCTATTTAACAAGAAAAATAAAATCTAATTACAAGCATGAAAATAAATCTAACTAATAAGCAATAAAAGAGAAATAAAAGAGAAAAAGGAAAGAAATGCAAACCTTCAAATAATTCTCCATCTTCATCTTCATCTTCATCATCCAACAAAGAGAAGAAGAGAAAAATTTAAAGTGGTGAAAAAATTATTATTATTAATTGCAACTAAAGTTACAATTTTGGAAGGCCTTCTCAATTAAGAGTAGCCCTCCTCTCCAAAAGGAGTTTACAAAATTTTTCACACCCTTAACCCCTCACTCTCTACCCCTATTTATAGTAATCTTCAATGAATATGAGCCATTGGATTTGTCTTGAGCCCCAAGCAACAATCTCCACATTTGATTTATTTGATTTTCAAAAGAAATTCAAAATCCAATTTGTAGCAGCACTCAAGTCCAAATGCGGAGAAGCCCATTTGATTTATCTATACACAATTATTTCAAAACCAAACTCAGCAGCAAAGAAAACAAGTCCATTTCAGCAGTCCATTTCATTTACCAAGCTAAGAAAATAATGATTGCATCAAGTCCGGTCCTTGAGAAAAACTCCACATCTCCATTTCATTTACCAAGCCAAGTCCATTTCAGCAGCAAAGAAAACAATGATTGCATCCATTTTCTGCAGCCCAAGAAATTCGGTTTTCATTTGCTTTTGAAAAATCAAAAGCCAAGTCTTTGAGTTATATTCGGTCCACTTGAAATCCAAAACTGCAGCAACAAAATTCGGTTTGATGGGCTGGGCCTTCAAGCTCACTTGAATATAATGTGCAGTATGATGGATTAGGAATGTGCTTTTTTTTCTTTTGGGCCAAGCTTGAAGGGCTTCCAACCTTGGGCTTCTAAAATGATTTTTACAGGCAACGTGCAGACATGGCGGAGACCAGAGAATCATTTTGTCGAAGTTGCTTGAAATGATCCAAGTTCTTTCAATCATGGGCTCCTTTTGGGCTTTTGATCAGTTTCCTCTTTTAAGCTTTTGCTTCATAGGCTTCTAAAATGCTACAAAATAGAGAAGAGAGATTTTGAGGGGTTTTTACATTTAATAATATTTATTTATATTTCCATTCATTTATGTGCAAACTAATCTAACAACAATTATTAATGGTATATTTATTCATGTAAAATAGATAATGAGGGTATAAAATTGTAATAAAAATGTGATTATCAAATACCCCCACACCTAAACTTTTGCTAGTCCTCTAGCAAAGAAAATAAAAAGAAAATCCTAACTCACTTTCGCAGGAATCGCGGTTGTATTTAGCGCATATAACAAGCCTTTAAACCTCTAGGTTACCCTAGTGGACGAGTTATAGTCTCGTGACGGTTTACAGTGAATATACCCACAAAATTCGGTCAACTTGCCAAATTAAAGAAGTCAGTAAATAATTAAATTCACTTGATAACTCTTAGATAATCTAATTGGAGCCAGTTATCACTCAAGAAGACGTTTTTATATATAACTCTAAGGTATATTTTCAAGAAAATCTTCTCATTGTAGCAATACAAAACCAAGCCAAACTTAGAAATTTAATTTAAAAGTTTTAAAAAGAACATGCTAACTCTTTGTTTAAAATAGTATTCAAGTTGCTTGATTTAAAATATTTTCCAAGATCATATATACAACTATAAAACATTTATTATTATTATTTATTTATTTATTTTTTTTAAACTCTTTCATCCTTGGTGATTTTTTTTTTCTACTTTAACGGGCTTTCTAAGTGACCATTTAACGAGTTTTGGGCCAATGGATCCCAACCCAAATGGGCTTAGGTCATTAAGTATGGAAATACTCTTTGGGCTTAATTACTCGGTCAGCTTAGGCTTTATAAGATAGAATCACCTAGAATTCAAGAGTATTATTTTTTTTCTTTTTGGTGCCCATTTTTCACACTCTTCTTTTGCAAATTTTTTTTTGTATATGTATATATATTTTGAAAAATATGTAAATCAAGACACTTTGAAAAATTATTTTCAACTCTAAGTTAGGCATGCAAAAATTTCATTATTTTAAATAAAAGTCCAAGTTAAGGCTTAAGTAAAGTATACTACTTTGAAAATCATTTCTTAAGAAATTTATTTAGAGTTATCATAAAAGGTGAACTTAAGTAAATAACTAATTAGGGATTAGAAAATTTCAAATTTATCAAATAAATCAATTATTACATAACTCTATCAATTTGGCAAGTGACGATATTTTTATAAATTTTTTTTTAAGAAAAGGGAAAAAAACAAAATGTAACTAAAAATGTAAAATAAAGAGAAAAAAATAACTAATTCCCACCCCCACACCTAAATTTTGCATTGTCCTCAATGCAAACTCTATGATGCATAAAGTAAAGCAGATAAGAAGTGAAGCACTTACATTTGGTCGGCTGATAAAAATCTGCAATTACCTTTGGTCTGAGGAGGAGGAAATCAAACATTTATTCTTTTCTTTCTTTTTTTTTCTTTTTTTTCTCTTTTTTTTTCTTTTTCTTTTAAGCAACTGAACAAGAAACTCTCAAATGAGAGAAGAATAAATTCTTTTTATTATTCTGAAATAAACAAAATAAACAATGTAGAATGAAATATTCAACATGAAGAGTTCCTGTTCTACATTGAATCCTACCTTACTGTTGAAAATTCTTCCCCGGATTTTAAACAAATTCAGAATGATATAATCAATAATGTGAATTTTTAAGCATTTCGGGGTGTTCAATAATTCTTGCAACAAGGTAAGGTAGGTATTATTGGTGTCATGCATTTTGTATTTCTTAATGAACTTAGACTCTTGTACTGTGAAGTTTTGTTTTCTAACAACCAATTCTTCTGTGAAGTTCTGAAAATTTGGTTGTTGATTATTCTCCAAGAATCTAAGTTCATCAAGAAAGAGTTCTTCAAAATTTAATTCAAAGCAGCAAATGTTTAACACAGTTTTATTATTCTCAAGGACCTGATCTGCTTCTTCTAAAAACTCTAACTCTTCATCAAAAATTTCCTCAAAACTTAAATCACACTCTTCTTCTTCTTCTTCTTCTTCTGATCTTTCCTGAATGTAGTTTATTTCTAGAGGCTGATTATTTGGTTGGTCCCCTGGATTAAAAATGTTAAGATCAGCAGTCAAATTCCCAAAGGACAGCTTCATTTGACCAGTTCTACAGTTGATGAGAGCATTAGAAGTGGCTAAGAACGGTCGTCCTAAGATGACAGGTGTCTGTCCTTTGGGATTGGAAACAGGCTGTGTTTCCAAGACTACAAAATCTACTGGAAAAATAAAATCTCCAACCTTAATCAGAACATCCTCTAACTCACCCATAGGGACCTTGACAGATCTATCAGCCAACTGTAAGGTGCATTTGGTTGGGTTCAGTACACCTAGACCCAATTGCTGATAGACTGAATATGGAAGCAAATTGACACTGGCCCCTAAGTCTAAAAGCGCCTTATCAATGTGAGTATTACCAATGATACATGAAATGATGGGGGAACCTGGATCTTTACGTTTCAAAGGTATGGGATTTGACAGCATTTCACTGATATTGGCGGCTAAAAAGACTTTCTTTGGAACATTTATTCTCCTCTTCTTAGTGCACAATTCTTTTAAAAATTTAGCATAAGATGGAATTTGTTCAATTACATCTAAGAGAGGAATGTTGACCTTAACCTGCTTGAATGTTTCTAGGATCTTCTCCTCCTGAGGAGAGTGTTTCCTAGACCTGAGTCTATCTGGAAAGGGAGCAACCGGTCTAAATCTATCAAAAGCAGGCTCAGGTTCGGGTTCAGGTTCTTGGTCATCTGAGGGGAGTGATTGTTGAATAGATTCATCAGAAGGAGAAGGAGAAGGAATTTGTACAGGATCAAGAGTTTGACTTGGAGGAGTTCTCACTTGATTATCGACCTGTCTACCTGACCGAAGTGAATGGATTGCATTCACTTGAGCTTCATAGGATGAACTGCATCCTGTGTTATTAGGGTTAACCACGGGTTGACTCGAAAATTTTTCTTTCTCTCTTTCACTCACGGCACTAGCTAGTTGACCAAGTTGGGATTCTAATCTAGCTATAGCTTGAGTGTTGGAGTTGAGCATTTGTCCGGTTGATTGCATGAAGGAATTCAGCGTGCTAGACGTTTGAGTCAACATATTCGTGGTTTGAGTAGAGGCCTTAATTATGGTTTCTAAACCCCTTTCCAAGATATTGAGACGTTTATCCTGATCTGGATTGTGAGGAGTCTGAATTACAGCTTGATGAAGAGGAGACTGATTTTGAGACGGCAGATTGGGTTGTTAAAATTGTGAATGAGAATTGAATGGAACTGTGTTTCCCTTAGGAAAATGTTGGGTTGAAGCGGGAGTAAAGTTTTGAGTTCCGGGAGAATTTCCTAGATTCCATGCAAAGTTAGGATGATTTCTCCAACCTAGATTGTAGGTTGGAGAAAATGGATCATTTCTAGGGTGCTGGAATGCAGCGTTCATCTGTTCTAATGAATTGTTGTTTCCTAGGAGAGGGCATTCCTCTGAAACATGGGTAGGAGACTGACAATTATGACATCTTGAGGCAGAAACATGATTGATTTGAGCTGGAGCTCGTTCCTTATTTCTAAAGCTTCTAACCTTCGCAGAATCGTCGCCATCTTCGCTTCAGAAGCAATGTTTGACTCTAAGAAAAAACCACTAGACTTAGATTGGGGAACAGATGAAACCCTATCATCGCACTGTTCCCATTGCATTGTTTTTTCAGAAAGACTCTCCAAAAACTCCCAAGCTTCATCAACATTTTTCCTCATAAAATCCCCGTGGCACATTGATTCTAAGGAAGTTTTTGCAGAATAATCTAATCCCTCATAAATTATTTGGCACAATCGCCATTTCTCTAAACCGTGATGAGGACATTGGATGAGAAGATCTTTAAATCGGTCAAAATACTTCCAAAAAGGTTCTCCCGGGATAATTTTAAAGTTTTGAATGCTGTTCCTAAGCTTTACCGTTTTATGAATAGGAAAAAATTTCTTAAGAAAAACGGTGACAAATTCATCCCAAGTTGAGATGGAATTTGTTGGTAAGCTGTACAGCCATTTTTTAGCTTTATCCTTAAGAGCAAATGGAATAAATCTAAGCTTAACCGCATCTTCATTTAATTCTCTCATTTTAATCATAATACACACTTCCTCAAATTCCGAAATAAAAATATATGCGTCTTCTGTTTCATTACCAAGGAATTTGGGAAGCATGTTTATGTATTGCGGTCTAAGCTCAAAACTTATTCCATTTGTTTCGGGGAGCCTAATGCATGAGGGGATTGCATTCCTAATGGGATAGCACATATCATGAAGAACGGGTGGATTAGGATGCTCCATTTCTATGATTGGTTCAAAGCGAATTAATCGATGTGTATTATCCCTAATCCACTGTTGCATACACCAAAATATTTCTTTTTATTATTTTTTTTATTTTTTATTTTTTTTCAAAAAAAGAAAGAAAATTAGTTTTTTTTTAGAAGATAAAGAAAAAGAAAAATCCTAACTGAAACAAATCAAAACAATCACTTTTCAATCAACTCTAATTCTAGGGTTTAGCCTAACTCAACTAGACCAGCTCCTAACCAAAAACTCCTACAGTGAAAAGATCAAAGTTTTACCCAGGTAGTTAGCCAGGTAAGGATAGTACTAGAGGGTGATCAAAGATCAATTAAGTACCTCTTTCCTTGCGGAGCGCTTTACGCAACCCCTAAACCTTGCCTTAGACACCAACTAATCTGAGAAAACTTAAACCGGTTCACTTAAGGATTTCTTGTTCCTTATTGAGCTCGAATCCTTAGGGGCCAACGTCTAATGAGTTTTATTAGGCTTGGGTGGTGTAGTGAGGAATTAGTGATTTTTGGGCTAAGGAAAGGGTGATGAAATCCCTCACCTTATCTTGATTATGGGGTTTTGCCCTTAAAAATATTTTTAAGTGTGTGTCAAATCAAGATGCTCAAATCACTTGGTGAATTCCTACACTATATGAAATGCAACCCTATGAATTAAAAGCAACTAAAAAGGATGGAAAAGAAAAATCTTTTTTTTTAATTAGGGTTAACAATCAAACAAATGAGAAGGGGGGATTTGTTTGAATTTATTATCTTGTTAGTAAATGTCAAAGTGGAGGATGAATTTTATTATGGTCAACAAAAAATAAAATCTCTTCTTCTTTTTTAAGTCCTAATTGTCTCTAATTGTGAAGAAGTAGCTAAAGGGTGGAATTAAAAACTAGAAAGAGGACTTACCTGAAAGCAAATCTTCAAATCCTAGCTCTCCAATCCGCGATCTTCAAGCTCCAAGCGTTTCCTTCACAAAAAACACACAAGTTAAAGAACCAAAATAATTAAAACCTACTTAAGCACCTTCCCCGGCAACGGCGCCAAAAACTTGATGCGGCATAAACATGTACCAAAAAGGTTGCAAGTGCACAACCGTGTCAAGTTATAGTATTTAAGATATCGATCCCACGAGGAAGGTGTTTTGTAGGAGAAAATATAAAATCGGTTCTTATGTTGTGTGCGTGACAAGTAGGAGTGATAAGTGAATGTGATTGTGGAGAGATAGAGAGAGTGGAAGTGATAGTGTGTAAATCGGCACGAGATATAAGTGAGAGTGGATGTGACAAAGAATGAATATGATCAATAAGGCAAGAAGGAAAAGGAAAATAAAAATCAAGAATAAAGAAAATAAAATTCAAGAATAAAAGAAAATGCAAGAAATTAAAGATGGTGGATTCAATTATAGATATGGGTAATCTACAATTGAACCCACTTCTTAGAAAAGGGTGATTCCCTAGAGGGTTCTAGCCTAAAGGCGAATCAAACAAAATAAAAATAAACAAAAAGAAAAACTAAACCCAAGAGGGTTCTAGCCTCAAGGTGAATAGTATAAGAAATTAAAATCTAACTACAAAATAAATTGCAAAATCTAAACTACAAAATAAAATTGCAAGAATTAAATGCAAGAAATTAAATCTATTCTATAAGCATGAAATAAATCTAAGGCAAGAGGGTTCTAGCCTCTTGGCTATTTAACAAGAAAATAAAATCTAAACTACAAGCATAGAAATAAATCTACACTAATAAGCAATAAAAAGGAAATAAAAGAGAAAAAGGAAAGAAAATGCAAACCTCTAAATAATTCTTCATCTCCATCTTCATCATCCAACAAAGAGAAGAAATATTTAAAGTGGTGAAAAAATTATTATTATTAATTGCAACTAAAGTTACAATTTTGGAAGGCCTTCTCAATTAAGAGTAGCCCTCCTCTCCAAAAGGAGTTTACAAAATTTTCACACCTCTAACCCCTCACTCTCTACCCCTATTTATATTCCGGCCCATTACAAAGTTCCCTCATATGCAGCAGTTCGGCCCAGCTCCATTTAAAGTCCATTCAAATGATTTTCAACTCCTATCAAGTCCGGTCTCAACTCTCTCTGCAGCAATCACAGAAAAGTCTGGCCCATGTGATTTTCCAAACCGAAAAAAAAACTGCAGTAACAGCCCATTCAATTATCTGCAGCAAAGAAAACAATTTCGGCCTCCATTAAAATCCAAACCTTTGCATTCAAGTCCAATTCAAATTCAATCTCCAGCAGCTAAGTCCTTGGTGTAAATTTGATGGGCTTTGGGCCTTCAAAAATTTGAAAATTCATTTGTGAAAAGAGAGGAGGCTTTTGGGCTTTTAAAATTTAAATATTTCATTTGGCTTCTTGAATTTCTCTTATTTCTTCATTACTCAAGGGCCTTTGTTGAGAGATGAGATTTTTGGGATTTATTCTTCATTAACCTGCAATTAAAGATAAAAACAGTTATTAGTGGTATATTTATTCATATAAAATAGATAATGAGGGTATAAAATTATAATAAAATGTGATTATCACCTACTCAACATATGATCTACTTTAAGTCCCACTTGGGCATGATCTCCGGCAATGAAGCCTTGATGGTTCGGACATTCGTCGACACCCTTCGCGGGCCTACCTTCCATTGGTACCGCCGTCTCAAGCCTGGAAGTATCAATAGCTGGGATGATATGGAGAGCTCATTCCTCGGTAATTTCTTTAATGACGATGCCGAGATATCCATCAGGACACTCTTTGAGAAGAAATAGGATGAGGAAGAGACGGTCGACGACTTCATCAAACGTTTCCGGAATAAGGCGATGAACTGCCGAGATCCGATCACGAAGGACTTCAACCTCCAAACATGTCATAACAACTTATCTATTGAGATATTGGAAGTTATGGGAGTCGCACCATCCAACACATGGAAAGAGTTGAAGACGCGCGGAGAGCAGGCCGAACGCTTCCTCAGAAGGAAGAAAGCCGAGAGAAGCCAACCAACGGCTAACTCTCTGAACTCAAGCTTCGTCTCTCGTGGTAAAGGGAAGACACATGCAGTAGTCGTTGACATTAATCAAACGTCACAACAACAACCCCGAAGACAACAGAAGACTTCGGGTTTGAGACTCTGAAAAGAGTACTCCTTCAAGGACGAAGATGTTCCAGGCATTTTTGAATCTCTCCTTGAAAACAACAAGATCAAGCTACCACCTATCACAAATCAGGAGGAAGCTGGCAATACTGTGGATTCAAAGTACTATGCGTACCACAGGAGGATCATTCATCCCACCAAGGATTACTTCGATCTCAAGAATATCATCCAAACCTTGGTTGAAACCGGCGTCATAACGCTCAATTAAGTCGAATGAAGACTCCGACAAGTATAAGAGTATAAACTGCTCCTTCCGACACTCCAAAGAGTATATGAGTATAAACTGCTTCTCAATCCTCCAACAGGTATATGAGGTTAAACTGCTCCCCACATACTCCAATAGGTATATAAGTCTAAACTGTTTCCTTTATTTCACGGTAAGTTCCTAGAGAGTGCTATGTCTGGTATTCTTAAGGAGAACCCGGTCATCCAACTAAGTAAAATGTTAGACCTAGTTTCGCAAAGGAAGCTGGGGGTAGATGATTCATATAACGGGAATTTCTCGGAAGAATGTTACATGTAATATTCTTAGGGATAACCCGGTCATTACAAACAAAGTGATAAATACTAAACTCCCACCGTTAAAGTCCGGACATAGTACTCGGAATTTTAATATCCTGATCGTTGACGATTGTCAAACCCTTTTGTGTTAAGTATTTGTCACTTAACACGAGGAACCCTCTTTGAGTGATCTGTACGAATCAACACTCCCACTGTAATTCATACTCCTACTCTTACTGTTTATTTGGTCAAACCTTCTTACAGTTAGGACCAAAGCCAAAATCTCCTCTCGATTCCTTCCATGAATGAGAGGTCCACTTTCAAATCGAGTGATCAAACCTTCCTATAGTTAGGGTTACCTCAAACTCCTGTTTGGTCAAACCTTCCTACAGTTAGGGCCAAAATCACAATTCACTCTCGATAAACGAGAAAATCACATTTAGTTCGATAATCAAACCTTCCAAGAGTTAGGATTATCTGAATCTTTTTGATTCTCGGAGTGGAGATCACACTCTTAGTTTCACTCTTCAGATTCTCAAAGTGGAGATCCTACTTTGAGTTTCCTTTGCAACTGGAGATAGAATATAAAATTATTCCTCTCCAGCATCGGGTTCGTCTTTGCCCTAAGAGAAGACATTACTTTTCAATACCAAAATCCGTACCTCACATGCACGGGGAATTTTATCCCGAATCTTAAGAAGGGATAAGTCAACGCCTAACATGCGTTGTCGGTTTAGTCTTTCACCGATTGAAAAAAACATCAGAATCCAAGTTTGGGGACTTTTATCCCTAAGCCTAAGTAGGGATAAATCAGCGCCTAACACGCGTTGCCGGTTAGTTCTTGACCATAAAAAGAACAAGAGCCCACATATTCAACATTGTGGCAGATTATTATTCATAACACCATAATCCGTACCTTACACGCGCGGGGAATTGTATCCTGAATTCTAAGTAGGGATAAGTCAGCGCCTAACACACGTTGCCGGTTAGTTCTTGACCGTAAAAAGAACAAAAGCCTAAATATTCAACATTGTGGCAGGTTGTTATTCATAACATCATAATCCGTGCTTTACACGCGCGAGGAATTTTATCCCGAATCCTAAGAAGGGATAAGTCAACGCCTAACACACGTTGCCGGTTTAGTCTTTCACCGATTGAAGAAAACACCAGAATCCAAGTCTGGGGAATTTTATCCCGAAGCCTAAGAAGGGATAAGTTAGCGCCTAACACACGTTGTCGGTTAGTCTTTTGCCGTAAAAAGGATAAAAGCCCACATATTCGATATTGTGGCAGGTTGTTATTCATAACGCCAAAATTCGTGCTTCACACGTACGGGGAATTTTATCCCGAATCCTAAGAAGGGATAAGTCAACGCCTAACACACGTTGCCAGTTTAGTCTTTCACCGATTGAAGAAGACACCAGAATCCAAGTCTGGGGAATTTTATACCGAAGCCTAAGAAGGGATAAGTCAGCGCCTAACACGCGTTGTCGGTTAGTCTTTTACCGTAAAAAGGACAAAAGCCCACATATTCGATATTGTGGCAGGTTGTTATTCATAACGCCAAAATCCATGTTTCACACGCACAGGAAATTTTCTCCCGAATCCTGAGTAGGGATAAGTCAACGCCTAACACGCGTTGCCGGTTTAGTCTTTCACCGATTGAAGAAGATACCAAAATACAAGTATGGGGACTTTTATCCTGAATCCTAAGAAGAGATAAGTCAACGCCTAACACGCGTTGCCGAGTAGTCTATTCTCGTAAGAAAGATGAAGTCTATGTATTCAATATCGTAGCACTAAAAGAGTTAACTCTTTTAACATAACGTCACATGTAGAACGGACTTAAATAATCCGTATGCAAGCCCGATTCAAACGGTAATAGTTAAAGGCACGTCAAATCCGTTGATGGCTGAGGATTTACCAAAAATCCTAAGTCTGCATCTGATACATGCGGCCGGGTAGTCTATTCCCGTTAGAAAGACGAAGTCTATATATTCAATATCGTAGCACTAAAAGAATTAACTCTTTTAGTATAACGTTACATGCGGAACGGACTTAAACAATCCGCATGCTAGCCCGACTAAAACGGTAGTCGGTAAAGGCTCATCAAACCCGTTGATGGCTGAGGGTTTGCCAAAAATCCTATGCATATGAGAGTCATTGACGCACCAGCTTCATTAGTTGGTTTCGTGAATTAAGCATCCAACAACTTCAGGATAAGATCCATACCTGCAGATGAATTAGTTTTAATAGTTGGTCCTGCAACCTCAACACTTGAGACTACCACGCGTTACGATGAAAGTCAATGCCAGTCAACGTGTTGCAATGAAAAGTCAACGTCGGGCGATCCGAAACCCTAGGTCAACGCCGGTCAACGTGTAACTCTAGGTCAACGCCATTCAACGCATTGCGATGAAAGTCAACGCAAGTCAATATATTATGATGGAGATAATCAGTTCAAAGTCAACTCGACGATAAGAGCCAAAATCAACTCACCAGTTTCGATTTGAGACTTCGACGATGGCCAGACGATAAACACAGTGTCGGAACAACTTCGGTTATTCATTAAGATATTGAATAGACTGAGAATCGAAGAAGTCAAGAGTCAAAGCTAACTTTAGGTCCTTTTACACCGACTGAAGGTTGGACCGATCATATCCAAAGTATTTTAGGCTCATCTATAAAAGCAACGAGACTGAAACACTTTGGAGGGGGTATCTATAGGCATCAAAAATTACCTATAGGTCCCCGCACATGGCTCGAGACAGAGAGAAGATGATGAATGTCGCTATTTGAGTCACAGAAGCTCATTTGACAACAACAAACGCATGAAGTGAGTCGACGGACCATGCGAAACAACGGAATTACGGAACAACGGAAATACGAATGGACCGGGAGCTGCACATCGCTTACAAAAGACGAAGAACCCCTTAGATCCCGTTTACTCTACATAAGATTCAATCATGGAAGCTCGTAGATCTCATTGTCGGCTTTCCAACGTATCTTGAACCGCGTAATTCCGAGATCGGATGACGAAAATACGGCGGAAACGAACAGAAAGCGCGAAACTACGCTCCGGGCCTCGCCGAGACACCCCTTGGTGTCTCGGCCAGGCCGAGACACCCGGAGGTGTCTCGGCCATGGTCGAGACACCCACAAGTGTCTTGGTCAGGCCGAGACACCCACGGGTGTCCGCAGCCCAAAAATACTGATTTGGCGGTTTTAAGCTGTTTTTTTCGATCGTTAACCGCCTGGATTTGTTTCAATTGATCTGATTTGATAGTTTTAATTCCGAGATCGGATGACGAAAATACGGTGGAAACGGACAGAGCGCGCGAAACTACGCTCCGGGCCTCGCCGAGACACCCCTTTAGTGGACACCCGGAGGTGTCTCGGCCATGGCCAAGACACCCACAAGTGTCTCGGCCATGTCGAGACACTCACAAGTGTCTCGACCATGCCGAGACACCCACAGGTGTCCGCAGCCCGAAAATACTTATTTGGCGGTTTTAAGCTGTTTTTTTCGATCGTTAACCGCCTAGATTTATTTCAATTGATCTGATATCATCCAAGAACGTGGTTAAGTGGTTATAACTAAAAATAAGATCGAATCGATCGTTCTTATCCAAAAACAGGGATCCCTAAGCCTATAAATACAGCCCTAGGGCCTTCATTTTTTTGGATATAGAATTCACGAGCGTCGGCGAAGCCCTGCTGAATTGAGGACTGAAGAGCCACGAGTTTCAGAGAGGAGGAGGAGACTTCAGTGAATTCTTCAGTATAAAGAAGAGGAGTTTGACAGATCTGCAGCCCGGTTCCTTTCCTTAAGATTGCTCCGTTGCGGTGATCTCGAGAAGAGTGATTATCTCGTTATTGTCGAGATAATTGTTTCGGTTTCTTGATTCCTTCGCGAATCAACGAAGCTCCGGATCTGATCTGATCATTTGGTGGTCAACGGATATTAACGTCCCCGTCACAGGCTAAGATCCCATGTAAGCAGCGGGCGATAAATACCCGTTGCGCTGTTTGACGAGAGTTGTACTTCTTTTGTTTTCATTGTGTAAGTGTCTTATAAAAAGACTAATTTTTTCTTTTCATTGTAACGTTTGAAGTTGTAATGAATACAACAATGAAATCATCAACTTTCTCCCCAAACAATCAATTATGTCAATCATAGAACCAGAGGCATTTAAGACAAAGATTGCTAAGGAAAAGTTTTCTCTAGTGGTAGACAACGAGACACTCAATTCATCTTTATTATAGGGAGTCTTTTTAGAGTACGATTTGATACTTCCTATTTCTTTGTAATTTTAGTTTTATTATGAGTCTATTTTATTTTTCTATTTAAAAAGATTCATGTAACCCCAAAGGATAAGATCACTTTTTATCAATAAAATTTCTCTTATTATATTTTCTTCATGGATTCGGAGATTGTTCTTTTTGGATTCAAAGAACGCCCTTTGGTGGATTCCGAGATTTATTACTTCTGCCATGTGTTATCTCCAACTTCCTTCAACTCCTTTATGTATCTAGTTTTAACAGTTAATGAATGAATAGTGGACCTCACCCTGTTTTCTTTCTTTAAAAAAATTATGGCATGTGCCATTGGTTTTCCTTAGTCAAACAACTAACCAATCTGCACCATTTTCCTATTTTAAATAAAAAGTAATATGCAATTAAAACTTACACTGGAAATTTATTCTTCCACTATAATATAAAACCTAAACTAATTTACCAAGCAATGATCTTGATCTTCAATAAGCTCTTCTTGGTAAACATGCGGATGAAGCTCTAAACTAATTTACCAAGCAATGATCTTGATCTTCAATAAGCTCTTCTTGGTAAACATGCGGATGAAGCTTGAACTTGAATCTTTAACTTGATTTGCAGATCTTCAATAAGCTCTTCTTGGTAAACATGCGGATGAAGCTTGAACTTGAATCTTTAACTTGATTTGCATTGCTTCATACCGATATTTTGCCAACCTCGATTGATATGATCGTTATGGCGCAATTCTATCCAACCTCCAACATGTTGTTTGTCTATAATAAATACAAAAATACAAATACTAGACAAACAATATTAGTAGTAAATTGTTTGTTAAACATCATCAAAACAAAAAGGCCAACAATCTCTCCATTTTTGATGATGACAAACAATTTACAAAAAGAGATATCATGATATGAAATGAATATATAAATTAGAAATATCATGCATATAAATAAGGAAGTATATACTCACAATATTTCTCCCCTTTTGACAATATCAAAAAGGGAAAAACAATAAGAATGAAGAGAGCGAAAGTCCCCCCTACCTATAAGCACGGTGAGTATAAAAAAAAAGGGGAATAGCTCCCCCTATAAAAATACCTTAATGAATGTATGCAATAATGATCAAGGCAAATATATGTGAGCAAGCATAGATGGAAAAAAATGCTAAACACAACTCACATACAAAAAGATAATGAGAACACATATAGATATATCAATATGAAAAATGTGTCTCATTACATAATCATAAAAACAATGTATAAAATAGATTTATGAAATCAAAAGAAAGAAAAAACACGAGGATCGTGAAAAAAAAAGTTTTCAAATGAAAACAAATCACTCTAATGAAATCACAAATCAAATTAAATCACATAGCAACATAAAACCAAATCATCATCGATTTTCAAAAAGTAAGAGAGGCAACCATATCAAGCTCTTGAGCTTGTTTCAACCCATATAAATATTTTTAGCACCCGATAAACAAGATTTGAGAATAAACACCCAATAAACCCGGGGGGGTTATATAAACACAAACCTCTCAACAAAGATCGAAACTAATAATCATGTAAACAAAAGAATTGATAAAAAAAATTATTTTCATATCCAAAAAAATTTCAAAGCACATTTTTTTAAACCAAGAAATGAAAAATAAAAATATTAAAAATCTTGGTTTAAAAATCAAAATGGTTTTGGCACCCAAACACTTGTGGTGCCTAAGGATTTAGAGACATGACCCCTATCATTTAAGCTCAAAGTCCTAGGGTTATGAACCATGTGCACTAGCTCGGTCATAATAATAATTACTCAAATGACCATTCCGATTGTAATATGTGCAATGAAAGAGACCCATTTGTTTTTGTGGATCATATGAGTGTGAGTGTGCACGGGAAACATTTGCAACATTTGCAAACATGGATGGTCTTTTAAAATTATTTTGCAAATGTGAAATTCTCTTTAAATCAAAACACAAATTGGTCAAATGATCAAAACGACCATAAAAATCACATTAAACACATTAGCATGCTTGTGATTAACTTTGTGAGTACGAGCATGTGAATGTGTAAGTGTACAAGATGATGAAGCGTCATGAGAAGCACAAGGAGCATTAGCATTTTTAGGTTTGTGTGCATCATAGCAAAATTTAGCTAAATGACCTTTTCGGCTGTAAATTGAATACTTGTAAACTTTGCTATATATATGTGTGCATAATGAGTGGATGATTTTGACTTAGACTTGACACACATATCCACAAGCTTCTTATGATTATCAATGCATATTTTTAAGGTTGAATCTAAACAAGATATGCGGTTCTTAACATGATTCAACTCATCATCATTAGGCACAACATCATTGATAATAGAAGTAGAGCATGTATGATTATTCTTAAAATAATCAAATTTATTTCTAATGCATTCTACTTCTAGCATGACATCATCATTAGTATGAGTTAAGCTAGAAATGGATGAGGTTAGTTTTTTATTTTTCAAATTTAATATATCATTGTTTTCTTTAAGCATTATATTTTCCTTTTCATTGATATCAAATTTGGACACTAGCTTCTCATGACCGGATTTCAATTCTACATGCTTGCTTTTTAAATCAATAAAATTATTATGCAACTTCTTGTAGGCATGCGCTAATCTATCATATGCACAAGCGAGTTCACTAATAGATAATTCATCATCGGAATCAGAATCTCTTACCACACTAGGGTTATCCCCTAGTGGATGTGTGTATGATGCTCCACTAGAACTTGAAGAAGAAGCCGCCAAAGCTTGTCAGATCGCCTCCAAGTTCCCTTGATGCGCTTCTAAGATTTTCCACAATGTATAAGCGCTATTAAAAGAATCAAGCTTGTTAGACATATATGAGTCAAATGCATTTAATAAAAATTCTAACAAGAGCTTATTCATAGTAAACATTCTTTTATCATTTTTACTCCACTTGGATTTTTTTGAAGTGGGTACAATATAAGATTTTTCAATAACTTCCTATAAATCGAAATGTTTAGATCTAACAAATATATTAAATCTAGAACACCATTGGTCATAGGGAAAAACATTATAAATCGAAATGTTTAGATCTAACAAATATATTAAATCTAGAACACCATTGGTCATAGGGAAAAACATTGAATTTAGGAGCAATACTAGGATCATAGCCTAAACAAGTTGCACCATTCATATCCATAATTATAAAATGTGCAAGCAAGATACAAAAAATCTTAAAATTAGATTAGCACAAAAAGATAACTTGGATCTTTAACCCAAGGCGATTAAACCTTAAATCAAAGAGCACCAAGCTCTGATACCAATTGAAAACACCTTAGGGGGGGGGAGTGAATAGGGTTTATGCTAATCTAATCCGATATTAATGCCAATTAAAAACTTATTAACAATATATCCTAGAAAGAATGATATTCAATAAAATATGAGCAAGGATATGAAACTAAACAGGGGCAATATAAATATAAACACAACAAACAAGATAGTGGGCAAATGAAACAATGCAAACACAAGCAAATGATCATGGAGTTCGGACCTTTCGTCCTACGTCTCCGTTCCCCACTCCAGGGGAGAAATCCACTATCACAACCGGGTTTTCGACGCTCACCCGAATAACGTTTACACCACACAATATCGGTTTTCAACGCTCACCGGTCAACATTCACAATCTCACAATGTAACTACACAAATCCCACCTTAAGTGTTGGCCTCTCACGTGTCTCTCTCAAGTGCTCGGAATTACGACCTACCCTCTAGGCATTACCATCGACCCCACTCCTCTTGGGACCCACCACGTCTCTTACCTCTACACTCCTCTCGGTGTATTTGTGCAATACAAAGTGAATCCTCACAATTAAGCTCTCAATACAAATAAATTGTTCTCTACAATGGATGAGAGCACAATGTAGGCTCACCTTCACTCTCTAAGTCACAAACCCACAACCCCAAATTATACTATGTATGCAAATACAATAAGCTCAATAGGTTGTGTGTGAACAAAGAGTATAATCAAAACAAACTAAACTCAATTATGAAAATCTAACTTATAGAGATGATAATCAATAAACAATGTAAATATAAAACTAGAAATTGAGTTTAGAAAAACTTCTCTAAAATGACGAGTAGGAGAGATGAAGTTAAATCCTAAACAAGGAATGGATGATCTCTTCTTGCTCTTGTGAAACTTTCTTCACAAATCGAAGCTTGAAACAAAAACTTAAAACAAACTTAAACTCTTGTAAACTTGTTTTAAAAACTTCTTACTTATGGTCGGAAGTGAAATAGTATGTGGTATATATAGGATGAAGAAACAAAGCCCAAAACTCAAGTGACACCCAGCAAAAAGACAAAAATAACGAAAACAAAAAACTAGTCGTTACAGCATCAGTCGACTGACGGGTTTAATCAGTCGACTGATGAGCTGACCGTTGTAGGTATTTTCCAGCTCATCAGTCGACTGACGACCTTATTAGTCGACTGATGACATCATCAGTCAACTAGTCAGTAGACCAACATAGAAACATGAATTTTTAACTATTCCAGACGTTTTCTTCAGTCGACTGAACACATGTATCAGTTGACTGATAACACTTTATCAGCCTGTTTTGAATAGTAAAACTGATTTTTAAACTCCTTTTAAAAATAACAAATAAATGTAAAACTTTGGGAAATGATTGTAAACATGATAATGAACATGTTACAAAAAGAATTTTTTAATTTGCACGTCCCAAATGAGAAATCTCTTCATTTTGTAAAAATGTCCAAAACATAAAAACTTTATATGCTTGAAATTTGATGTTTTGACATAAACCAAAATTTGAAACTTTACAAAATGATTATATAGACTTGATAAAAAGTATAAACTATAGTTGTTAAGTCTATAAACCAAAAATATAATATTTTTCCAAATACAATAGAATATAAAACATATAAAAGTGTATATGAAGAAATATATTGTTTCATATCTATATAGCTAAACCAAAACATATATGTATATATGTAATTATATATATGCAAAACCAAAACGTGTATGTGTGTATATGATTGAGCTTAAAGTATCAACACACATAATATAAAACCTAAACTAATTTACCAAACAATGATCATGATCTTCAATAAGCTCTTCTTGGTAAACATGCGGATGAAGCTTGAACCTAAATCTTTAACTTGATTTGCATTGCTTCATACCGATATTCCGTCAACCTCCATTGATATGATCGTAATGGCGCAATTCCATCCAACCTCCAACATGTTGTTTGTCTACAATAAATATAAAAACACAAACACTAAACAAACAACATTAGTAGTAAATTGTTTGTTAAATATTATCAAAACAAAAAGGCCAACAGTTATGATTATGACAAAGCTAAGAAACCTCAATTCATCTCTGAGGAAGAGTCTGGAATTGTGAAGAGTAGTGCAGAAGCAACAATAAAGCCTTCATCAATTATGTCAATCATAGTACCAGCGGCATTTAAGACAAAGATTGCTAAGGAGAAGTTTTCTCTAGTGGTAGACAACGAGACGCTCAATTCATCTTTATTATAGGCAGTCTTTTTAGAGTACGACTTGATACTTCCTATTTCTTTGTAATTCTAGTCTTATTAGGAGTCTATTTTATTTTTCTATTTAAAAAGATTCATGTAACCCCAAAGGATAAGATCACTTTTTATCAATAAAATTTCTCTTATCATATTTTCTTCATGGATTCGGAGATTGTTCTTTGTGGATTCAAAGAACGCCCTTTGGTGGATTCCAAGATTTATTACTTCTGCCATGTGTTATCTCCAACTGCCTTCAACTCCTTTATGTATCTAGTTTTAACAGTTAATGAATGAATAGGGGACCTCACCCTGTTTTCTTTTTTTAAAAAATTACGGCCTGTGCCATTGGTTTTCCTGAGTCAAACAATTAACCAATCTGCACCATTTTCTTATTTTAAATAAAAAGTAATATGCATTTAAAACTTGCACTGGAAATTTATTCTTCCACTATATGCCATTTGGAAGAACATTTCGCCATTTTTTCAACAATGTCACAAGTTACCGAAACTTCTAACTGCATTCGCAGCTTCTACCATACTTCTTCGATCTTTTCTTTGATCCATGAAATATTAATGTTTATAGTATTTATATATCAGCATCAAACTTTTCTTTAGCAAACAATCTATGAAATCTGCTGAAGATATCCAAAAAGAAAAAAAGCCTGTAAGGTGCATGCACCTGTGAATGATTAAAAGGACAGCCACCATTGACAAACTGAGCACAACAAAGTCCATATAGAAAACGGTTATAAATAAACACAACTCTCTGAAGTCCCTTAAAAGTACAAGAAAAGAAAAAATGAAGAAGAACAAGATTCTAAATGTGAACAGTGGTTAATATGCTATTCAAACATAGAAGCAACTAAGACAAACCGAGACTATAATGACAGAGCTAGCGTGATAAATTTAATGCTAACTATCAAAATGAAGTATTTTTCTTAGGTGTATGCATCACAAGGGCAAAATGTCTTGGTATAAATCTAATAAAGAATGGTGAATGGAAAAATTTCTTATAAATTAGAACAATGAAAAAATTAAGGGAAAAAATTCAGATCCAATTTAGAGGAACTTGTCACCTTATGTAATAAATCTAATCCTACAGCTGACCAACTTATTATAAGTAAAGCTTTGCACAACATAACTACTCTTCTATAATTCTAGCTGAAGTTGAAATAGATAGACAGCATGCGAAGGATATTTTCTATAGGTTCATGATTAAAAATGACTAATTATGATAAAATTACCATGAACGTCAAGCCTTTTCATATTTATATCAATGAATTTAACCTTGGAACTGATTCAAACTGATTAGTTCTCAAACATCTACATACAGAACCAACTTGACTTATTCTAGAACAAAGATAAACGAACCAAAAAGTCAGGTTGGTGCTGATTAATTTTCTTGCCGCACGATCACATTATTGTCAAGGGCTCAAAGTAAAAGCAAAGTTTTACTTAAAAATTCTCAATCTTTCAGCACCATTTGCTAAAAGGTAAACATCACCCTCATGAAAGAATGTTTCAGTATGATCAAGGTCGCTAGTCCTATAACCAAGACATTCAAGAAACATTAGTAAATCTTAAACTAAGAAATAAACCACATGTTACAAATGTGGGCTATCATAATCATATGCAAAGTTGATGCACATTATGTTAGGCCTCACCTAAATTGTTCTTTCTTATCATTTGTCCTCATGCAGCAATGCCAAGAATGGATAATTTGGAAAAAAATTCAGTCTACTTCCAGCACCTGAACAGGAAGAAGAATCAAAATTATTAAAAAAAGAAAAGCATCACCAAATTCCACCTAACTCATGTATGAAAGATCAATAGAAGAAACTGGAAAATCAATATCATCGAATAACTTAAGAACCCTCACTTACTTTCTAATCGCCTAGTTGTCGATTTCCAATTTGAAATGGCAATATCATGCTGACTTTTATTACATAAATTCTCATCTTTTATGCATTTTCCGTCTTCATATATTGACTGGCCAACCCACATTGGACTTGATTCGTCCCAAGAGTGAACCAAAATGATAAAAAATATAAGCATCACCAAATTCCACCCAACTTGAACGAGTAAGTGAAGAAAAAAGAAAACTTATGTAACCTGCGTACTTCTACCGGAAGCCATACCTTAACATACCCATACCCATACCCATAACAAAACTTCTTGGATGGTTCTTGAATATATGCATACATTTATTCAGGCGTATACTCAATTATAAAATATATATTTTAATTTAAAACACCCCTCATACACTTTTTGGACATATATCCTACCCTTCGCATCTATTTATTAAATATTGATCTTATGTAAATGGAAAAACAATATTGATCTTGTTTAAATTATTAATTTTAATATATATAAATATACATAACGTATAAATATACACACACACAAAGTTTTATACACGTGCAAATGCACGTGGTTAAATACCATGATTACATATTTTTCGCCTTTTTTCTAACTAAACTTTGTTCCTCAGTTCCACTTTAATAGTTTTTGTCTCTAAACTTTAACATAGCGATTAATTATTTTCTTTCATCTTCGTTTAAATTGGCTACACCCAATCTAAATTTTCATTTTGATATTTAAATTGACAGAAAACAAATATAATTTGAAGTTAATTTGAAGTTTCATATTATTTTAACTTATTTTACTTGAGAAAGTATAGTGTTGCAAAAGTGAAAAATATTAAAATAGTGTTATACAAGGAAAGTGAATATTTAAAATCAATAAGACAAAATGATTGATTAAAAGTATGCTAAAACAATACAAAAGAGAATATGAAGTTTGATCCTAATTATTGATAGACTTTATAAAAATTATAAGATTAATACTAACTCTAGTATACTTTTATATGATTAAAACATCCGTATAAGCATATAAAAGTACTGAAAAAAGCTCATGAAACTCCCTTCTAAAGATTTCTAAATTCACTCAAAATAATTAAACTATTCTATAAAATATTCAAAAAGTATTATCTTTTATTCCTTTTGTTTTATTTTTTATTGAGCAAAGATCAATCATTCCTCACCTTTATCTTTTTCCTTGGCAATTCTAGAGTAGTGTCTTCATCATCTACATCGATTGTGACATCATGCTAGAGTTATATTTTTTATACTGTTATCTTTTCTAGGCTCGTTAATCTTTTATCTTGTCATTTAACTTCACAAAAAAGTTAAATGTATTTTCGATGTTTAACACAAACTTCTTGAAATACAGACTTTGACCTTTTTTTAATTTCAATGAGAATAAATATTAATTTCATATATATGAAATTCTTTGTGTATTTATTAGTTAAATAAGATTAGGAGTTACCTCTTTTTTTACAATGAATTCTTCTGATGTGCATCCAATAAGAGTTTCTGTTACGTGAATAATATTATATTTGCTCTATCCCTATCATTTTTATAAAGATCTAAACTAAATATCTGCATTTTTTATTGCCAATTTGCATTAGATTATAATATTAATATTTAATTTTTTAGTATTTGTAGAGCAAAGTATGAAATTTATGAATATTTACTAATTTTTCTTATATCTTCCATGAAGAATTCTTCTTTGATAAGGACAAAGTTATTAAATTATTCTTCAGTGTAACTCAGTTGGTGCCTTTTTAATATATATGCCTTATGTTAATATCAATTCAAATGATTCATGAATGTTTTTTGAATTTTAGATTTATTTTGGTCACTTTCTCATTTGTAATGGAAATAGCTTAATTCTTTTGAAGGATATTTCTGTACATTCTGATAGCTTCTTCATATGCAATTCATTGTATTCTTTTATCCTATAAATATTATTAACATCAAAGATTAATGTTTTTAAATTATAAATAATTAATGCTAAGCTATTATATTATAATCTTTTATCATTTTTATAGATTTAAAAATCTATCAATTAATGTTACTAATTGTATTTTGCTGCTCCAACTTATTAGTAAAATTATATGCAGTTACTTTAAACATTGGAAATACATTTAACTTCTTTGTGAAGTTAAATGACAAGATAAAAGATTAACGAGGCTAGGAAAGATAACATCACAAAAATACACCTCTAGCATGATGTCACAATCGATGTAGATGATGAAGACACTACTCTAGAATTGTCCGGGAAAATAATAAAGGTGAAGAAGGATTGATCTTTGCACAATAAAAAATAAAACAGAAGCAATAAAATATAATACTTTCTAAATATTTTATAGAATAGTTTAATTATTTTGAGTGAAATTAGAAATCTTTAGAAAGGAGTTTCATGAGTTTTTTCAGTACTTTTATATGCTTATGTGGATGTTTTTATCATATAAAAGTATATTAGAGTTAGTATTAATATTTAATTTATAATTTTTTATGAAGTCTATCAATAATTAGGATCAAACTTCATATTCTCTTTTGTACTGTTTTAGCATACTTTTAATCAATCATTTGTCTTATTGGTTTTAAATATTCACCTTCCTTGTATAGCACTATTTTAATTTTTTTTTACTTTTGCAATACTATACTTTCTCAAGTAAACTAAGTCAAAATAATATGAAACTTTAAATTAACTTCAAATTATATTTATTTTCTATCAATTTAAATATCAAAATAAAAATTTAGACTGGGTGTAGCCCATTTAAACAAAGATCAAAGAAAATAAATAATCGCAATGTTAAAGTTTAAAGACAAAAGTGAGCACAAACTATTAAAGTAGAACCGATGAAAAAATTTTAGTTAGAAAATAAGCAAAAAATATCTAATCATGATATTTAACCTCGTGCATTGCACGTATAAAACATCTTGTGTTTTATGTAAATTTATATATATTAAAACTAATAATTTAATAAGATCAACATTTATTTTCCATTTACATAAGATCAATATTTAAGAAATAGATGCGAAGTGTAGGATATATGTCCAAAAGGTGTATGAGGGGTGTTTTAAACTAAAATATATATTATATAATTGAGTATACGCCTGATTAAATGTATGCATATATTCAAGAACCATAATATTTTTTAAAATTTTATTCCTTAACCAGATATTTTTAATCAATTATTATTGCTTTTGTTTACCAATATCAACTTAGACTATTTTTAGATGCTGAAAAGGGATGATAAACCCTAAATTAGAAATTAAATATATGTATCTCAATGAAAAAAATACCTCACAATTATGCTTTTCTTTACCAAGTTTTAAAATTTTAGCCCTTTTTTGTGGTTTTAAACTTTGAGGGAGTGTTTTTGTAAAAACTTACTTTTAAATTTTAAAATTTTAGGATATTTCTTGCAACTCTAAAATTTTGAGGGTGTTTTTTGTAATTATTAAAACTGTATATTAATTTTTGAAAATTTTAAATTTCAGCGCCCTACCAATAGTTTCCAGATTAGATGTGTACTGGTTATAAATTTTGAAAATTTAGAGTTTTTTTGTGAATTTAAAATTTTGAAGGAGTTTTTTCTATAATTTTTGTAACTTTTAGGTTAATTTCAGCAAATTTAAAATTTTTAGGTTCATTAGGATAATCTCTTGAATTCATCTTTTGTTATTTGCAAATTTTAAAATTTTAGAATTTTAGAGTCGTTTTTCATAATTTAAACTTTTGAGGGTGTTTCTATAATTTTTGAGATATTGAGGGTGTTAATTAGAAAATTTAAATTCTTTAAAGGTGGTTGTTAATTTCTTGATTTCATGTTTGTTGATTTAGTTTTTAAAATGTCAAAAAAATTTAGGTGCATTATGATAATCCCTTGAATTCATCTATGCTGTTTGCAAGTTATAAAATTTTAGAATTTTAGTTGTTTGTTTGTAATTTGAACTTTTAAGGTGTTTCTCTAATTTTTAAGACATTGAGGTGTTGACCGCAAATTTTAAATTCTTCACAAATATCTCTTAATTTCTTAATTTCATGTTTGTTATTTTAAGTTTTGAGACATCAAGATGATTTTTATAATTTTGATCTTTTCAGGGTAATTTGTGCAATTTTAAAAATTTTTAGGTTTTTTGTAATACTTTATGTATTATAGTACGATAGCTACGTATAATTTCTTTATCTTAACAAATTAATACTATAAAGATGTTTTATATATTTTATTAATATTATTTTTTAAATTATTAAGTTATAGATAGTTCACGTAGGATTAGGATAGGGTATAATTATGGTTAAGATATAAATAAAATATTCAAAATAATGAAAGGTAATATTGACTATAGAAAGATTTTTCCGACCTTGTTCTTTAAAGGGAGCATATATATATATATATATAGTTATAGTAATATAGTATCATATATATATAATATATATCTAGGGAAAAGGTGAATCAAGGTGACCCACCTAAGCTCCCCCCACCTAAGTAGGACGGCCTAAAATCACAATCAATTTCCTTAAATTTTTAAAGCGATCCGGCTCCATTTGAACTTAAATCTATACGTCTTAAACTCAAAACCATCACAATTTTTGAATGAACCCCGTCGGTTTGACCATCTTCGTTGAGTCGTCCCAAAAAGTTCTATTCATCAAATCGTTAAAATTGCGCGCGATGAATGAAAGGGTCAAATACACGACGGTTCATTCACTAAGAAATTGGGTGTTTAAAGGTTTAAGACGTGTTAAATCAAGTTCAACGGAGCGGATCGAAAAAAAATTAGGGAATGATGTGATTTTAGGCCGCGCCCTTCAGGTGGGAGCCTAGGGTGTCACCTAGATTCACTATTTTTCCCAATATAATATATAATATATAGTATATATATATATAACTATATATATATATATATATATATATATATATATAATATAATATATATATATATTAATAGTCGTATCCCTGTACCCTACCTTTTACAAATTTTTCATGTCCCTTACCTGTAGCAATACCCGTCTCTGTACCTATGCAACTTAGTAGAAAACTAAAATCATTGAATAACTTAAGCACCTTCACTTACCTTCAAATGGCTCTAGTTGTCAATGTCCAATTGGAAATGTCCATATCATGTTAACCTTTAAATAAAATGCACACATTATTATAATTATGATATATGCTAATTCCTTTACTCATTTTGCATCTTGATATATTGACCAAAACGGCCCACATTAGACTCAATTCATCTGAAGAACAAACAAAAAGGGTGAAAAACTTAACCATCAATAAAATTCCACCTAACCCATAAATGTTAGACCAATTGAAGAAAATATAAAATCAAAACCGTCGAATAACTTAACAACCCTCATTACCTTCTAATGCCTTTAGCTGTCAATTGCCAATTTGAAAATGTCCATATCATCTTAACCTTTATTCTAAAATGCACAAAATTATAATATAATGATGGTATGTGCCCAATATAAATTCTCATTCCTTTACTCATTTGTGTCTTTGTAACAAACTTTTCACTGTGTACAACAAAAATTTGTGTCCAGTTGCATGCATGCTCACCTTTTACTTCTTTTTTCTAAAAGTAATAATTGTTTGATAGTCCAGTTGGTAATTTGTGAAGCTCAACAAGCAGTCAGTATATATAATTATAGTTGGTGCATTCTTTCTATAATGAGGTCCTTTTTAATTTTAGAATCTCATCATAACTTTCCTGGAATATTTCTAGAAGCTACATTATAGACTATTTAGATCAGTCTCTACTGTGTTTTAATCTCTTTTCTTTGACAATTTCATAACAACTGAAGAAGAAAGGAATCTAACACCTTTAGAGGTGACAGAGATATGTATAATGTAACATTTTAGATATGGAATCAAATAAAATCCATCGGTCACTCGAACTGAGACAAAAATATGAACTCTAATTGTATCGCGCCTACTGTTACTTACAAACCTATCACATAGCTGACTATGACACCAGATGTCTATTGTGATGGTGGATAATAGAAAAAGCCAAGAGAAGATGCGTGACAATTAGAAGCTTCAACCCTCAAGAATTTCAACATGTGATAGAAATGAGTCGAGTGGCAAGATTTATGAGCAGAAAATATTGTTAAGTCATGCACTGCAGCAACGCAAGTGGGCACCGAAAGATCATATAGATGTAAGATACCATATCTCGTTTTGGTTTTCTCATGTTTAGCTGCTTTTATAAGAAATTTGAGGCCATATTTTTATCATAATTAATTTGAGAACAATTTTAGAATTTTTAAATAGAAATAATTTTCATTCTTCTCCAGTTGAGGACTCCTTTTGGAGCATCAGCCTTGGTTCAACCTACATAATTTGATTAGATATAATAGCCCTACTAATATATCAAGGATCATCATATAGATAATATATCAAATGGAATTATGACTAGGAAAAATAAAATAGATAGATCCTTTCTAGGCTATATGTGATCAAATATGTATGCAGGTACAATCAGGATAAAATGATATAACTACATTAACGCAATGAAAAAAAAAAGTAGGATAATTAATTTAGGATATAGCATTATTCAGTGATGATATAATAATGGAGAACTATCCATTGGAAATATCTAAACCAAGACTTAAGACGACCCAGTTGCCTGAAACTGAATGGTTAGAAGAGTGCGGACCTGAAATAACAAGGACGATTAAGTTACATATAACAAAAATAATCTCGAATATATCAAGACAATTGTCGATAAGAGTTATCATGAACAAGATACATCAGATTGAGATTAAACACTCAGGAGCTTGCTTTGCTAATTCTTGTTGCCAACTCTAAAAGTTATAGCTTTTATTTTTTCTCCTGAACTTTGAACTAGTAATATAAGCTCAATTGTTCATGATACTGAAACCATGAGCATATCGGAGGGAATTGAAGGAAATTCTTGGAGGAATGTTGCGGATTTGTCCAATTTTATTTCATTAACACCATTAAAATCTTGCTGAAAACCATCATCTCCACTTCAAGAGTTATGTTCCACGAAAATAAACGAGACCATAATGTTCAATTCACCACTTAGATTAGCTTAAATCTTATTCTTTCCTTCATAATGGTGTGCTTTGTTATGTTAGACATTCGCATACATTCCCCTACTACTTAGGGTGATAACCCAATACTAGTCATAGGTACCTGATTCCTTGTGGTGCTCACAAAAATAAAACAATATTCACTCTCTCTATTATGCTTCTTCAATTATATCATGGCTCTGATGTCATGGCCAAACCAAGTCAAGAATCTTCTCTCTTAAAGAGTGATTGCTTGCTGTATCGCCTCCACGTAAGCAAATAAAATCTCCTACTCCACTGCATGATTCTCTCAGCAACGCGAAAAACGGAGAGACATCCCCGTACTAAGCTCGAAAGACTGGCAGGTCAAAAGGCTTCTCACTTTCCACCATATCCTACAAGATTTCAAGAGAATAATAAGATTGAGGCGAGGCCTGTACCTAAGATTATATTCACTAACTCTGTGGCATGAAATCCACTGCCTTTTGTGGGGACTCAAAGGGTGGAGAGGTTCAATTACACTTCCTTTGATGGTCACGCTTATCATTCTCTCTCGTCTAAAAGTAGATTCCAAGTTTTCCAGACCTTCATACTCCACCACTATATATAGCAGCTCAATTCTCTCCCATTTTCCATCGATTGAGCTTCAAAGTTGGTTAACTGTTAGTATCACTAAAGATGTCAAGGGATCCTCTTGTTGTGGGAAATGTTGTTGGCGATGTCTTGGATCCGTTTCTCAAGTCTGCGTCACTACGGGTAATATACAACAACAAGGAAGTTACGAATGGTTCTGAGCTCAAGCCATCAATGGTCGTGAATGAGCCGAGGGTGGATTTTGGAGGGCGTGACATGAGAACACTTTACACCCTTGTAAGTTATATCTTGTTCTTAGTTAGAGTAACGATAGTTTAATAGTTTTGATCATGTTATTTAGTAGATATCAAATATCATTAGTGCACTTTACATATTGATGAAATTTGCACTTGGGAAGTAATCTTATACGTTAGTTCGTTATAGAATTTGCTATATCTGATCTTATTGTTCTGAAAAGAGGGCTAGAGTGGTAACAGTAATTGAGCATGAAATGTAGTAAAGAACATGGGCTAAAATAGACATATGAAACAAAATCATGTTTAATAGGTTGGTAATGTCATATGAAATATATATACACATATGGACATTGCTATATATAAGACATTGTCACATTGAAGTTATGACTTTCTAACTTATATATCAAAGAAATACTGCCTCGCAATAGAAAAATGGCACTGAATTGTTCACAAATTTATCTTGGCTATAGTAAGAGTAGAGGAATCTTCTCCTAGAAAATGTCAGTTTTGCCACCACAATATACTCACTGCAAAGAATTTCTGTGCCAGTCAAGGGAGCAGAATGTGTATTTTTTCAATAAGGAATAAATCATAAGGATCAAACTACAAAGATGTGACTCTTGATTTTGACTTGCACACGAGGAAAAGGCAGTGATGGGAGAGGAATCTAACAAATCCACTTGATGCACTACAAAAGGCTACATCTTACTGATCTTTTTCCAAAATTCTTTCTCCAATCAAGAGACATCAAACATAGGCCTTAGAGTCTAATGTTCGTCAAACCATTATAAATCCTTTCCACTGGATTAGGAATCCAAAAAGTGTCTTCATTCAAAGTATATATTCATGTGGATAATCTGAAACAACAATCAGGTGGAGAATCTAGATAATATGATTAAAAAAACATTTACTTCGTACAATGCTTTTAAAAACTGAGGACCTTATAAATTAGAAGTGATGACAAGGCATCAGTAAGTCCATACTTACATAACTAAAGGAAGGATAAGTAACAAGTTTGACCATGTGTTATGCAAGTATATAACAACACTAAATTGAAGTTACCAATAGTTTGAAAAAACTTCTTATGTGTACATCATGTTGGCGCTGCATATATTAAATAAATGTGACAATGATGAGGCATTAGTAAGGTCGACATTCATAAAAAAGGGAAATGTCAATTTTGTGTCCGATAATTATTGAATTGAATAAGATGATAAGCTTATTGACTATTTTTCTTTCTGTTGATGTCTTCAAAATTTTAACCATTGTTTATCCGGTAATTTTCTTTTTCAAAAGGTGATGGTAGATCCTGATGCGCCTAGTCCAAGCAATCCGACCAAAAGAGAGCACTTGCACTGGTCAGTCCTAACTCTGTTTGTCATTTATGATGATGATGCATGAAATGTACATAGCTTATTTATCAGGATTAGCATATAAGAACTGTGCATTTTTGGGAGTCCGAAAAAACTAAAATATTAACTTTTGAGTTTCTTTGATAAGTTCTAAATCTTTGGAAAAAGACATTGAGCCTAGTTACTTAAATGTCCGGCCAAAAAAAGGATACATATTGGAGTTACCTCTTTGTATCTCAGCATCAACGAACACCCTGATTCCACCCATCTTATTGTCCATCTGATGCACTTGATATCTTTTATCAAATCAACAAAGATTCCGCACATGAGCATATGGTTCCATAACAGACAATATTAGTAAGAATAAGTTAAAAAGAGAATTGTACTTTTACACTAGGTACTTAGGTTTGTCCAATCTTAAAGGATAATTAATTGTCTAGATCATCTAACCCCCTCAACAAAAGGTTAGACAGGCGAAACATTGAACATGACATCACAAGACCCTGATATTCTTATCAGTTGAATTTACTTATGCTGTTTCCTTAACAAAGGTAACACATAATTGTTTTTGGTATCTTCTTAAGTTACAAGGTGATGGGTCATCCTCAAAGAGATGAAAGAGGAGGTAGATTAACCCACTGAAACCAGAAAAATGTCAGTCTACATGATATTCTAACTGACCCATCCACATTCTCTATAGTTTGATGTTTCTACAAATTCTTTTTATGGATATTGGACGTGTAAAAATCCTCAAAAAATCAAGTTTCTGTTAGTTAGACTATGAAACTTTATGGGAAATTACACATCCGAAATCTTTCTACTATGATCATTTATAAACCAGGTAGGTACATCATGCCAGGAAGCATAGAGAACTAATCTTAAAATGATTCTTTGTAGGTTGGTGACAGACATCCCAGAAACAACTAATACGAGTTTCGGTAAGTCATAATAGCACAAAATTTGTGTACCTTAATTAATAAATATAAATCTGAAACTGAAACTTGATCATTTTGTTTTAGGAAATGAGATTGTGTCCTATGAAAGTCCACAGCCAACAGCAGGGATTCATCGATTTGTGTTTGTGCTCTTCAGGCAGAGTGTTCGACAGACTATATACGCACCTGGATGGCGTCAAAACTTCAATACCAGGGACTTTTCTGCACTTTACAACCTTGGACCGCCTGTTGCTGCCATATACTTCAATTGCCAGAGAGAGAATGGTTGTGGTGGTAGAAGGTAAAAACCTTAACAAAAATAAAAATAGAGCTAATTGCGGATTGATCCCCTGTACTATCATCAATTGCAGGTAGACACCCTCATCAATTGCAGGTAGACACCCTGTAGTTCCATAGTTGCGAATAGACCCCTTGTACTATCACCCAATTGCGGACAGAGCCCCTGAGTGAATTTTTTTTCTTCCGCTCTTTACTTTCAAGATGTCTATTTGTCAGAAAACAAAATTCTCTTTCTCTGAGGGTAAAAGAGTTAAAAAGAATTCACTTGGGGGTCTTTCTGCCACAAAGGAAGTAGAATGGGGGTCTATCTGCAATTGGGCAATAGTAAGGGGGTCTATCGGCTATTAACCCATCAAAATAACAAAATCAGATTAACCACCAACATTCAGAACTGAAAGTATAGGCTCATGGTATTATATATCGACAATATATTGAGAAGACATATTTCGCAGCATGATTAGGCAAGCAGTCAATCTCTTTGTCAGCAAAGGCCAAATTGAAGTCAAAAAAGTAAAAATTCCTTTCTAGATGCATTCTTCAATTCTAGAATAAAGGCTGTTGAGCTCTATTAATTGTCCCAAACCTAAGGGCCAAATCAAACTTCTCCTATATCCTTAATTTGAGGTCAAAATCTTCAAAACTATACCGATCATCTGAGAATAACAAGCATATACTCCCTCGATGGCTTTCATTTGCATGACTAAGAAGTGGCATTGAAATATTTTGTCTCCAGCATGATGCTTAAACTTTGCTATAATATCGAAATGCATTGATTGCTTTTGAGAAAACTGATTATCCACTTTTCATGGATGAAAGGTACCGACCAGGAAGCGGCTGGCTCTGATGATATGATATAAAGTTTTAAGTTAATAATAAGGTTATCATCTATTTAGATTCAGTGTCAAAAAAGGGCAGGCTCGATAAGACCCATGATGCTTTCTTCCTCCTTATGGACCGGGCTTCACTACTTGCAGAAGTTTGCCTTTTCTTTTCCTTTTTCTTCTTTAATGCATGTGCCTAAAATCATGTATATTTTCCCTCAAATATTTTAGGCAGTTAAGGGAATGTAATGCAGTAATAGTTGTGTCATTGCAGTTTCTAAAAGCAAAGTACATTTAGCATTGTGCGAGTCCAAGCTTAGTTCACTATGACAAAGCACATACCGCAAACATAGTTTCCAATAAAATCATGGCTCTGAACTCAATTCCATTGTCATGAGGGGTAAGTAATATAACAGAAAACACAATTATTTATCATTTAAAAGAGAAGAAAGTGCATAATAAGACTACAAGTTGTGCGCTCTGTAACATAGTTACTAATCTTCAACTTCAGAGCTCACATATAAAATTGAAGAATAATTACGCAATTGGTGCGCTAGAGGAGCATAGGCTTGGAGAAAATATATCCAAATAATAAAAGCTAACCTGTGATCAGATGTTTTTTGTTCCTGTTTACGAAGGCCAATCCTCGTACTAAAAAGTTGAGCATCCTTTACTGCAAGAGTTCAGCATTCTAGTGAGGTTTAGAGCAATCTCTTCAAGATCGAAACATGTAATATCATTACAATATGCAGCTCCACCAGTAACCCAATTTGAACAAACCCCGAAATCAAAGCAGTTCGAGAGACCACATCTCTAACAAGCATAAAATCAAACAGGTCTCGTGCGTTATCAAATTCACCACAAATACAATACTCATTGATTGAAGCATTCTGAAACCTAGGGTGAATCCAGTCGGCAGCGATTTATATATAGATTACAATGAATGTGGGTTGTTGATTATTGTGAAGTTGGAGATTTTACCGAGGTACTAAATAAGTTGGCCTTGATATCAGTAGTAACTAACTGAAACGCTATGTTCTTAAAACTATTAGAACAATATCTATAATCTCCAGCACTAACTTCCAATCAATAGTCTATATTCGGACTCAAAAAGGGAACATATTTTATGAATATGGGATAGAAAAAAACGAAAAAAATCCGTATGAGAGGAAAAGGTGGGTAATGGATTGGCGTTGAAGTATATTTCTTACCTTATTTCAAAACACACAACCAAAGTGTTAATAAGAATTCATTTGGTAGTAATCATTTCGGTTTATAATTTGGAGTCAAATTAAGGTGTTATTGATTTAGGACCAGCATTCGTACTTGAATTTAAGGTATTAGGAGTTTAGGTTTAGGTTTAGGACTTGTATCTGAATTTAACGTGTTATTGGTTAAGGATTAGAATTTGGATTCGAATTTGAAATTGGTTATCTGAGATTGTTATTAGGACTGTATTTTAAAATCCTCACACCATTTCAACTCTATGGTTTTTAATGAGATTTTTTTTCAATAGAAAATCCAAGTTAAAATTTGTAGATTGTGATCTTACTCTATGGATTTTCTCTCTCCTCTTATGTTTACTTATTTAATTATTTAGTATATTTCAAAATAAATGTATTTAATTTAAAACTATTCCATATTTCTAAATTATTTATATATTAACATTAAATGTATTTAATTTTAAAATACCTGTAATCAACTTCTGTAAATTTATTGAATTCATTTAAAATGAAATATATTTGATACTATTTAATCACTTAATAAATTTAATATTTACTAGTAAATTAGATATGTTTATTATTTAACATCTATTAAATATATAAATATTTTAATTATTTAATATTATATTACATACATTTCATTTATATTTAAATGTTATATAAGAAATATATTAAATAAATAAATATTAAATATATATAATACGTAAAGGTTTAATTTATTAAATAATAAAAAATTTAATATTAAAAATTTCAAAGATTTGATTTCAAATGTTTGATATAAAACTTTCTAATATATTTAATATTTACATGTTTAAATATATAAATTAGTTTTTATATGATTGAGCACTAGTTTAAACAGAATATAAGATGTATTCGATTTTATTGTTGCTATCTGTTTGAAATGAAGGTGGCTTTTCAAATTAATTTTCTTTTTTAATTAATAATTATTATTTAACATAATAATTTAACTTGAAACTCCTAATGCAAATAATCCACGAACCTAAAATTTAGTCAGAGAATCTAACACTTAGTTTACGAATCCAAAGTAAAAGTTCAAGAATCGTAGCTGATCAAAATTCAAAAATATATTCTATTCACAAAATCAAATTTCAATCAAAGAGTTTGGAGCTCTGACCATAAAATCTGAGTCCAGATCCTAGATCACGAATTTCAGATTCATGGACAATTGTCTGAGTCCAAATCAACAATCCGGAATGAATAACATGGGCATGTTTGGCAACTTCACACTAACCTTATTAAGGTCTTAACCATGATAGGATTGAACCAAGATAGGAGTGGTCCAAAGATAACCTATATAAGGATGTCTTTTATGAACTGAAAAAAAAACTGTCCAATCTTGTACAAGATTTTGCCAAACATTAAACTAAAAGTTATTGCCAAATACATTTTAAGTTGATATTGTTATCTAAGTTAGTGAATGAGTTGCAAAACAAGCTCTTATAGGTTCTACACGGATTTCTGTTTTGATAGAAAAACTAACTTAACATTTTTGGAAATATTGGATTCCTACAAGTAACATCCTATACATCCTGTTGCTCCGACTATTAAACTTCCGCATAACAAGGAATGAAAAAAAGAAATCTATCTATATTATTTATACTGAACTAATGAAGTAGTTGTCTTTCATTGCATTATTGGTTATTTTCCACACCTTATTGATTGCAACGAGTTCTAAATGAACTAGTTTTTAATTATTATTCTAATAATATTTCTAATTTATAATGTAACTTTATTGGAGTGAAAGCAATATATAACTATCAAAACCATGATATTGCAATAACTAGACTACGAGGGTTATATTACTATTATACTACAAGATACAATAATGTGAAATCCTTGATTATTGCACATAAAATTATAAGTATGTACAGACCCTATATTTTTTTATCTTATAGTCACTACAACAAAAGTTGTATATGTCCACACTTATTTTATGATACATATAAAAGCGTCATTTTATTTACAAAGAATTAAAAAATAGTGACACAAATAAAAAGTGTGCAAATTACGATACATATTTGTGTCATTAGAGATACAATTAAATATAAGCGAAAAAGGCTAATAGGTCAACATGGATTGTGAGAGGATATATTGATGCTCTTAAATAATAAATCTTAGATGTTAATTATGATGATGATTAGATCCTTATGATTAGTGTATAAGCTAAAAACTCTATTGTTAAGTGTGCGTTGATGAGATTAATCCTAAGATGGGTGACTTTTTGGAAAGTTGTAGTGTTAAATAATTATATTTTTTATATTTTCATGGTCTAAACACAATTATGTGTCACCACTCTTGATACATGTATGTGTTAAGAGTTTTGTGATACATGTATTTGTCACCACTTTCGACACATATATGTGTCGTGAGTTTTGCGACACATTTGCGCATGTGTAGAAAAACTCTCTTCACACATGCCCTAACCACACTTTTGATATGTGTCGTGCTCTATTTGTGCGATACAATAATGTATCACGTGGAGACGAAAATATATATCATAATTTATAATTTTTATTATAGTGAGTACACAAGTAGTATAACTTTTTAAGTGCACTTAGCAATAGTGATAACTGTACACAAGAGTTATATATACTACTCTTTTACTAATACACGTAAAAAAGTGAGACAACTCGTGAATTGCAACAAGAAATTATGATGAATTCCTACGGACCCCGCTCATTTGTGTCTAAAAATTCATAATTCTTCTTGGCAATCTTCAAGAAAATATCACACTTTTTTGTATGTGTAGTAGTCCAAGGGTGCTTGTGTTAATAACACTGACAAGTATGACTTTTATAGTCCACCTAGCATTCTCTGCCGACTGCCGAGTTAGCATCTTCCAACAACCAAAGCGCCGAGAAAGCTTTCCTTCGGTACTCACAATACGCATATGAAACGTCAACCTAACTCACCATTATCTGTTCTGTGCAAGGGCGTATCGGTATAAAGCATCACATGATGCCTTAACGCGAGAAATCTGCGCCGAAAAAAATCTCAAATATACTCCTCTAGATAAAGAACAAGGGTTTTTAATCATTATCATTATATGATCCTTGATTCCTTTCCAATGGTTATACACTAAGGCTGAAGGATAAACATTCAAGACTTTCACTTTAACATTGGGAACGATGCAAAGGCGCCAATTAGTGACTCAACAATGAGATTCTCTTTCCAATTTGGGCATGGAAAACTCAAATATATGTGGTACCAACTAGGCATATTATTATTCCAATACGTATAGTAGAAAAGACAGCTAGAGCTATGTGACCAGTTATTTGCCATTGATCGAACTTGGCCTTTAAAATGAAACAAAAAGAATGTTTGACTAGTTCACTGTTCTGATTCGAGACAAGTGTTCTGCTTTGGCAGCCGTAAAGAGTTGAGAACCTAGAGCCATTCACAAGCATAAAGAGAGGCCACAACCTATGTTTGTGAGAATAAAGCATACGATGAAGATTCTATCTACTAAAGAGATTCCATGAAGGAAGCTATCACTATCTAGAATATAAACGGAAGTCTAGATTCATTTCTAATCTTAGGAAGCACAGATGGCTACCCTATCGATCATATGAGGAAACCGCCTAGTGTGTACAACAAACATACGACAAGTGAATTTAGTTAGGAGTCGTTGCAACAACAAATATCTGTAGTTTCAACTGTCTGCTTTAGGAACACTGTCACTGTAGATATATGTCTCCTACATACTTTTAGGGGAAAATGTTTCCAGCCCCCAAAACTTAAAAAAACGTGCTTTCCCCGCAAGACTTTTTCAACGAGTGTTTTGCTCCTAAAAATAAATTTTTTGTTCTCTGATCCCCCAAAACACAAAACACAAGAGATTAAAACAACAAACCCATAACCTTAACAACCAACCCGAACCTCCACAACCAATGCATAACCTTCATAACCAACCATTATCCTTAACAACGAATATTCTAAAAATATTTTTAGAATACAAAGAGCCCAATCAAAGATCCTTAAATATATATTGTTGTTGTAGGGGTTTGAACCCCTAACCTTTTTATATATATATATATATATATATATATATCCCAACGTGTAACTTTCACAACCAACCCGTAATCTTAACAACTGACCCGTAACCTTAACAACCGATCCATAACCTTAACAACTGACCCGTAACTATAACAATTAACCCGTAACCTTAACAATCTCCCAATACAAAAAAAAAACACTTAACTCCCCTCATTAACAATGAAAATAATAAAAAATAAAATAATAATCCCCATCAATCATTTTAACTATCAACACGGTAACATCATGATAAAGAGAGAGAGAGAATGGTATTATGGTCTTCACATATTTTAATCTCTTGGGTTTTGTGTTTTGGGGCTCAGAGAACAAAAAATTTATTTTTGGAGGCAAAACACCCTTTGAAAAAGTCTTGGGGGGAGCACGTTTTTTTTGGTTTTGGGGGCTGGAAGCATTTTCCCCATACTTTTAACATATTTTGAGGTTGCAAAGAATTTTTTGTTGTTGTAACGACACCCTAAACATATATCTTGAAATTTGAATGTAAATGGAATAACATGGGGCTCTAACTATCCATATCAAAGGTGCTCGTAGCTCTACACTAGTCACTACAGTAGGGATTAAAATGGACATTGAGATGTTCATGTTTGTGTTCGTCTAAAATGTTTATTCATATTTTTGTTCGTCTTCGAATATGAATTCAAGCTTATGAAATTCAACGTTAGAAGAGTAAAAAAAATGAGCAAGAAAAGAAATAGCAAATAAACGGGCAGTGCACTGATCAATCCAGCTTGTCAGGGGCTTTGGCGGTGCACCGGCCATTCGAATTGCCCCAGACCACTGTTCAGACTGCTTCGAGTTTTTTTTTAATTTTTGGTTCTTCGACGTAGAAATCATGTTACAGGAGATCTACAAGACGATACGAATGAAAAGCGAGACGAGGTGACTAAATAAATGGACGAGACGAGATGAGACTCAAACCACACGAGACAACAACAAACCGGGCTAGTAGAGATGACGATCGAGGCGAAGCAACCCAGCAGAGACGAACAGACAAATCAAGGCGACAGGACGAGACGACATGCGATAGAACGAGTCGAGAAATGCCAGTCGATACGAAAGGCGAAACTACTCGACATACTTAGTCGACTCATGTCCAGGCGACATGAAAGGCGTTACTACTCGACACGCCTCGTGTCGACTCGGAGACAAATTAGAAAAGTTTCATATTTTTGGTTATTTTCTTTTAAATTCGAACTTTAATTTCTTTTTGATTAGGGTTAGGATAGGATTAGTTGGCTATAAATATTAGTTCCTTTTGTAAACCGAGAATTAACTTTTCAATTATTGAATCAAGAGAAAATTCTTCATTGTTTTCTTCCCTAAACTTGGGAAAATTAGGGCTTGTGGATTCAAGCTTGTTATCTACCTGTTATTATCAGGGTTCATCGGCATCGGAACGATATCCGATCGGCCTCCCTGTTTCTACGTCTGCGTCAAGTGGTATCAGAGCTTCGGCTTTAACATCTTTGACAATGGTAGGTAACGGCGAGAAGACGCTTTCTCTATAGGATATTTCTGCGAGAATGGATTCTATGGATGGAAGATTTGGCACGTTGGAGGCATCTCTTCAGAACCTTCAACAAGCCATTGAAGCACTTATAATTCACCTCAACAATGAGAATAACTTTGCCGACGGTCTTTACCTAAGCAGACCCAGAGTTAGGCTACCCCGACATCCACCCCAGTGCAATCCTCAAACCCCTCCAGTTCATCCCCCTCCAAATCAACCATGTCCAAACCAACCACCTCCATATCAACCCCCTCCACATCACTTCCCAATCAAACCCTTTCCCATAATGATTACAACAATGACAGAGTGGACTATGGTAACCAATTTGAAGGGCCATGATATGATAACGTGCCGAACGAAGAAGAGAGAGATCAACTTTATGGCAGAGGTCGGGGTAGAGGCTTCAACCCTCGTCATAACTACCGTCGATAAGGCTGACATCATCAGGAATAAGAATATCGGATGAAAGTAGAGCTTCCTTCCTTCGGAGAAAATCTGGACATAGAGGCTTTCCTGGATTGGCTCTACGAAGTGGAGAAGTTTTTTGAGATGACTAATATTCCCGAAGCAAACCAGGTGAAGTTTGTGGCATATCGTCTTAAAGGAGGAGCCGCGGCATGGTGGGATCAGACTTAAAACACTAGGCCACGACAAGACAAGCAACCAGTTCGGGTGTGGCAACGCATGAAGTAGTTACTACAAGCCAGGTTCATACCACCCGACTACCAACAAATTCTCTACAACCAGTTCGAGCAATGTACGTCATCAGGGAATCAGATCAGTAAGCGCATATACCGAAGAGTTCTTCCATCTTACCTCTTGTTGTGATTTGTCTATGAGCGAAGAGCAACATGAGGCCAAATATATCAGAGGTTTAAAGTATTCAATTCAAGAGAAGGTGGCCATCCACAACGTGTACTCTGTGGACGAAGCCCATAACATGGCTCTCAAGGCGGAAAGATTATCTTTCAAAACGTTACCTTTCAGACGAACCGAACAGGGAGGTTCGATCGAGAAGGTGAGAGGAGAGTCAGCCAGGCAAAGGACGATTGATCAGCTTATTTCTCCACGGTCGGTCGAGCGGTCGACAACTCAACCACAGCCCCCGATGACTCAAGCAAGACCATATGCCAAGCTGACTGTAGAGAAGTGTTTCCGATGTCTCCGACCAGGGCATAAGTCCAACGAGTACCCGCAACAGTGGAAGGTCAATCTTGCGGATTATGAGGAAGATGAGGATGGACACACAACATCTGAAGAAGAGTACGAGGAAGAGGTTGCCGAGATTGAGGGCGACAATGTGTTGTGTGTTGTTCAACGACTCCTATGCACTCAGAAGACACCAGATTCATCACAATGACACCAAATTTTCTTTTCTAGATGTTCAATCAACAATAAGGTGTACACCCTCATCATTGATAATGGAAGCTATGAGAATATTGTGTTAAAGGCCTTAGTGTATCACTTGAAATTACCGATCGAGACCAAGAATGTACCTTATACCATCGGATGGATCAAGAAGGGTCCCTACGTGAAGGTGACCGAAGTATGCCGAATGCCACTATCACTAGGCAAGACTGATAGTGATTCTGTTGCTTGTGATGTTGTGGATATGGACGCGTGCCATGTATAATTGTGATACGAGTTGCCGTGCGAGCACTCTTGATCACGGAATTATCAAGAGTGGGTAGAGAAGAAAACGACAGAAGAACACAAGAGTTATAATTAGGACGAAGGAAAATACCTTCTCTAGATTATGAGAATCAACTGGATTTACAAAATCTCTCTCTCACAATCTCTCTAGATCAAAGAACAACCTCCCTGATCTCTTTTCTGATTACAATCTGAGTGATCAACCCTAGAAAAGTCGTGTTTCTATTTATACTAAACAGAAATCCTAAACGGTGTAGGAAACAGGCGCAGGCCCATAACCGCTACGCGGTCGACTGCAGTGACCAAGTCGGTCGACCAGCCAGAACATTGATTTCTTGAAAAATCGCTTACAGGGTTTCCGGTCGACCACAGCGCCTACAACGGTCGACCGCTCTCAGTCCAGAGACACAGTCTGGGTCTGTGCACTACGCGGTCGACCGCAGTGACACATGAGGTCGACCGAATAGAGCCCAAGCTGTAATTCCTGCAGTTTGACGAATCCTTCGACTTCGCCGCCTCCAATGACCTCCAAGCTCCCATGAGGATCGCTAAGTTCCGAAGAGAAGATACACCCCGTATCATGGGTCCCCCTTTAGGAACTTGAAGTCCCATTCAAGTTAGAACTTCAGCTGAGGGAACTCGCGAGCCCCTCCTTCTCTGTTGAACCACTTAGCCTTGCTAGGAACCTGACCTTGACGTCCAATGAGAAACGACTCCTTCATCCCTCGCCTCGCCATGGTCGTCTTCTGTTCCAAAATGCAATCTTCTTTCAGTGGCTCCTTTCTATCAAACCACAAGTCTTCAACATGCGGTAAGATCATCTTGTCATCACCTTCATCATCCAATAACAGAGGTTCAAACAACTTCAAGTACTCGGCATTGATCACCGAATACATGCCTAAGTAAGGCAGCAAATCTAATCAAAAAGCGTTGTCACCAATCTGATCGAGAATCCGAAACGGACCATAACGAATAGGCTTCAACTTCTTCCCTTCTGCTTTTAACCTCTCCTTACTCAATTTTAGCTATACCATATCACCTTTACCAAAGTTACAAGGAACCCGATGTTGATCATGCTTCGCCTTGTACTTAGCTTGTGATTTCTTCAATTGAGCTTCAACCGTAGCATGAATATGTGCAATCTTCTCGAGAAATCACTGAGCACATTGTCTTTCACTCCCCTCATTGCCGTCCACTGTGGCTTCACACGAAAACACAAGATCAAACGGGCTCGGCGGTAAAAATCCATAACAAGTCTCAATCGGTGACTTTCCGGAAGATCTATGAATCGCCAGATTAAAAGCAAACTACAAATATGGTAAACTCTCATCCCAAGTCTTAGGATGCCTGGAATTATATCCCCGCAACATGTGCACCATAGTCTGGTTGACTACCTCTGTTTGTCCATCTGTTTGTGGATGAAAGGCCGTGCTCTTCTTTAATTTAGTGTCCATCAAACTCCACAAAGAATCCCAAAAATGCCCGAGAAAACGACTATCCCGATCCGAAATAATCGAACTCGGCAACCCAAAGTGCTTACACACATGCTCAAAGAATAATTGTGCTGCACCCGCTCTCGTCACGGTCTTCTTACAAGGAATCAATATCACCATCTTGCTGAACCAACGTACAAATAGTCATGCCCGTGCTTCGTAGTCGGCAACCCTCCTAGAAAATCCATAGAAATGCTCTCCCACGGCCTAGAAAGAACTGGTAATGGTAGGTACAATCCCCTCTTACTGTTAGAAGTCTTCGAAATAAAACATAACTTACACCCTCCAACATACTTGGTCACATCATCAAGCATCCGTGGCCAAAACACATGTCGCCGTAGATTGAGAAGCGTTTTCTGAATGCCAAAATGCCCTTGCACACGCGAGGTATGTGCTTCCCAAATCCACTGCAACCTATCACTATCCTCCGGAATGCATAGTGATGTCCTACGATACAACAAGTCATCTTCTCCAAGTGCATACTCCCCCCTTCGACTAACCTTCGTCTGCTCAAACACACTATCGAAGTCTCTACTGGATGCGTACAGCTGTACATACTCCAAAGGAACCAAGGGCTGAATATGCGTCGCCACCAATAAAGACCTTATCGTCGGACGAGATAACATATCGGCCAACTTGTTCATCGCCCCCTTCTTGTACCTAATAATGATGTTGAAAGCCATCAAAAAGGACATCCACTTCATGTGCCGTACCTACTGTAGTTTTGTCTGGGCATGTAAGAACTCCAACGGCTGGTGATCCGAATGCACGACCACCTCCTTCCCTAACAAATACACCCTCCAATGCTTAATTGCTTGATACAGTGCATAGAACTCTTTGTCGTAGGTCGGGTAGTTCGCAATAGCACCCACGGTGCCGCATAAGTCGAAAAATGTCGAATGAACTTGCGCAAATACTGGCAATCCCCCATGAAGCTCCTCACCTCAGTCACTGTCTTCGGCGTCGGCCACTTTGTGATCACCTCCACCTTGCCTGGATCTATCCTCCGCTGGCCCTTCCCTACGATGAAGCCGAGATACACCAACTCGTCCTTTCCGAACTCACACTTCTTCCCGGTGAGCTTCAGCTGTCCGTCCTGCAACACTTCAAATACCCTCTCAACATGAACGAGATGCTCCTCCCAAGTCCTGCTGTACACCAAGATATCATCAAGGTAAACTATCACAAAATCCTCTATAAAAGCTCGCAACAAATCATTCATAAGCCTCATAAAGGTAGCCGGAGCGTTGCATAATCCAAACGGCATCACCAACCACTCGAACAGGCCCTGCTTGGTCTTGAACGCAGTCTTCCAAGTGTCTTCCTCCCGAATCCTCACCTGATGGTAACCAGACTTCAAATCCAGCTTCGTAAAAAACCTCGCTCCCTCTAACTGGTCCATAAGATCATCGATCCGTGGTAATGGGTAGCGATTCTTGATGGTTATCTTGTTGAGCGCCCGGTAATCTACGCACATGCGCCAGCCTCCATCCTTTTTGGGCACCAACAACACTGGTGACCCGCAAGGCGAACAACTCGGTACAATTACTCCCGTCTCCAAGAGCTTCTAAACCTGCTTCTTGATCTCCTCGGACTCTTGTACTGATGTGCAGTATAGGCCTATGTTAGGTAAGGAACTCCTCCCGGTCAACATAATCTCATGCTCTACACCTCGACGTGGTGGTAGTCCTGTGATCTCTGAAAACAAGTCCGCATACTTGGCCTTTAACCTGTCAAGCTCTCCCTCCTGAATCTTGCTCAAGGTGGACAAGCACATCCTACTCAGCTACTCTTCATACGGCCGAATGAACAATAAAACGAACTTCCTGCCCGCATTCACCAACCTCTTATCCTGAGTCACCGTCACCAAGCTCATCTCCTGTGGAAGAGATGCCGAACGAAAAATGAATTGCTCGTCATCCTTGGTGAACGTATACTTTTGGGCTCGCTGATCCTATACTGCGTATCTATCTCACAAATAAGGATTGCCCAAAATAACTTGGTAAACATCCAATGGAACCACGTCGCATGTGACCTCGTCAATATACGACTCATGGAGTGTAAATCTGAATGAACACTGGTTCACCACACTCAATCCCGCCTCTTTCTGAATCCACCCTAATGGATAGGGCTTTGGATGCTTCACCGTCTTCAATCCCAGCTTCTGTACTAATGCCTCAGATATCAGATTTTTCTGGCTCCCTGTATTTACAATAGCATCCACTAAACTGGTCTTGACCTACAACTTCAGAACAAAGAGCTGCTCCCTCGGGTCGTCATCTTCTTTAGTGGCCTGCTTCCCCGCCATAAGGTTAAGACTGCTATTGGGTTCAGTCATCCCGGGAACCTCCTTCGGACCCTGTGCTATCACGTACGGCTTCTTCTCCTCCTTCTTCTTCAACCCTTTTGGCTTCAGATAAGGATACTTATCCCAGCAACGATCAGCCACCTGTCCTGTCTGTTTGCAGTGATTGCATGTCAATCCTGCTTTCCCCGAGTCACTCTTCTTCTTCTCATCCTTAGACTAAGAGCCACCCGTCTTGCTCCCCGATGGTTTGGAATCCCCTTTTGTCTCGTTGCCCTCCTTCTGCCTGCCCTCAATGGCTATGGTCTTCACGCTCGCCTCTGCGATTGTCTCAACCGAAAACAGCTTCATCTCCTTCTAGATGTAATCATTCAGACCTATCATGTACTTCATGAAGATGGAGTACTCGTCCGTTGTGATGTTTAGAACCATCGCCTGCTGCTGGAACTCCGTCGTGTACTCTTGAACGGTCTGATTAAACTTTTGGCGCAAGCCATACCATTTGTACCAACGCTCCTCAAGGAACCCCACTAGATAGAACTGTTTCCGAAGTAGCTCCTTGAACTTGTTCCACGACGCCGCTTTCTTCTCCTGTTTGCAATAGGATTTCCACCACGTCAACGCGTGCCCTGAAAGCTTCAATGTCACGAACACTATCTTCTCCTTGGACGAATATCCGTAGAGAGTGAAGTACATCTCCATACGTTCGATCCAATCATCAAGCTTATCCACATTGATACTCCCATCATAAACAGGAATCTCAACCCTGAAGTCAATCTTCAGATTCTGGTAATTATTCTTACCCCCTTGATGTCCAACAGTCTTGACAATCTTAGTCTCCCCCTTTGAATTAGATTCCTCGCTGTCTTCGTCGAATTCGACGAGTTTCTTCTTACCCTTCGAAGAAGATTCCTCCTTTTTGTCTCCTCCGTTGAAGAGACCCACAAGTTGAGTAAGAGTCATCTCGATCGCCTCAATCTGCTTCTCCATGGTATCAAGTCTTGCTGAATTATCTGCTTCAGTCATCTTCTTCTTCCTTAATTTCTGGACTCACTCCAAGGAAATAAGGATCTCGCCAAGCTTCTTGTACTGTGAGCGAGTAAGGACCATACACAGGTTCCCCCTTCACAGGATCTAGGTGCTCTGATACCAACTTGATACGAGTTGTCGTGCTAGCACTCTTGATCGCGGAATTATCAAGAGTGGGTAGAGAAGAAAACGACAGAAGAACACAAGAGTTATAATTAGGGCAAAGGAAAATACATTCTCTAAATTATGAGAATCAATCGGATTTATAAAATCTCTCTCTCACAATCTCTCTAGATCAAAGAACAACCTCCCTGATCTCTTTTCTGATTACAATCTGAGTGATCAACCCTAAAAAAGTCATGTTTTTATTTATACTAAATAGAAATCCTTAATAGTGCAGGAAATAGGCCCAGGCCCATAACCGCTACGCGGTCGACCGTAGTGACCGAGTCAGTAGACCGGCCAGAACGTCAATTTCTGGAAAAATCGCTTACAGGGTTTCCGGTCGACCGTAGCACCTACAGCGGTCGACCGCTCTCAGTCCAGAGACACAGTCTGGGTCTGTGCACTATGCGGTCGATCGCAGTGACACATGCGGTCGACCGAACAGAGCCTAAGCTGTAATTCCTGTAGTTTGACGAATCCTTCGACGTTGCCGCCTTCAATGACCTCATCCACGACTCCTCTACTCTATTCTCAAGATACCATGAGAATCATCTATCCTCAAGCTCCCATGAGGATCGCTAAGCTCCCGAAGAGAAGTTACACCCGTATCAAATTGTGATGACCATAGCAGTATGATGTTGATGCTAAACATAGCGGCAAGAAGAACGAGTACTCTTTTGTGTGGATGAATAAAAGGATCATCATACCACCCATTCCACCCTCTCCAAAGAGCCCCAAAGATCAAAATTCCAAACATATATCTCTTTGTAACAAGGGAGAGTTTCTCGCCGAGTCAAAAGAGTTGAAGCAAAGGTTTGCCTTAGTGGTGAAGGAGGAATTAAAGATGCCCATGGAGGTTCCAGAGAAGATGAAGTCTCTACTTAAAGAATTCAAAGTGTTGATTCCTGAAGAGCTACCGGAGGGTCTTCCTCCCATGAGGGATATTCAGCATCACATTGATTTCATTCCGGGTTCAGTACTTCCTAATCTCCCTCATTATTGCATGAATCCGCAGGAGAAGAAGATTTTACAGGACACCATTGAGGACCTTATTAAGAAAGGCCACATCTGAGAGAGTATGAGTCCGTGCGTAGTTCCGGCCCTGTTGACACTAAAGAAAGATGGGAGTTGGAGGATGTGTGTGGACAGTCGAGCCATTAACAAGATTATAATTCACAACATGTTCCCAATCCCTCAGCTAGACAACATGTTGGATTAGTTGGGAGGTGCGAGCGTCTTTTTGAAGGTCGACTTGAGGAGTGTCTATCATCAGATCCGAATCTAACCTGACGACGAGTGGAAGACTGCATTCAAGAGTAGTGATGGCCTCTACGAATGATTAGTGATGCCTTTTGGGTTGTCGAATGCTCCAATCACATTTATGCGTTTGATGAACCAAATTCTGAAGCCTTTCTTGGGAAGATTTGTAGTCATCTACTTTGATGATATTCTCATCTATAGCCGAGATGAACAAGAGCATATGTTACATCTCTGAGAAGTCTTCCAAGTGCTAAAGGGGAATGAACTTTATAACAACCTTAAGAAGTGTGTGTTCTTGACGACTCAACTTGTGTTCTTAGGATTCATGGTAAGCTCGTGGGGAATCCAAGTCAACGAGGACAAAGTTAAGGCAATCAAGGATTGGCCGACTCCAACAAGTGTTATGGAAGTAAGAAGCTTTCACGAGCTAGCATCTTTTTATCGGCGTTTCATTCACAATTTCAGTTCTATAGTTGCTCCCATGACGGATTGCTTGAAGAAGAAGGATGTTTTCGAGTGGACTGATGAAGCAAATGTAGCTCCTTTATTAAGGAGAAGATTACCACTGCACCTATCTTAGCATTTCTAGATTTCGACAAGCTCTTTAAGCTTGAATGTGACGCGTGTAGTGTCGGTATTAGAGCAGTTCTCTCTCAAGAGAAGCACCCCATTGCATTCATAAGTGAGAAGTTAAATGAAGCTTGGCAGAAGTGGAGTACTTACGAGCAGGAGTTGTATGCTGTTTTTCGTTCTTTGAAGACTTAGGAGAGTTACCTCATTGCTAACGACTTCGTGATTTACGCCGATCATCAGTCTCTTCAACACTTCAAGGATCAGAAGCATATCAACAAAATGCATGGACGTTGGCCTTCATACTTTGAACAGTTCAATTTCACTTTGCGATATAAGTTAGGAGTTGACAATAAGATGCCCGATGCTTTGAGTCAGCGGGTATCTTTATTAAGCATAATGTGAGGTGAATGTGGGCGTCAAAAATTACCTATGGGTTCCCACACGCAACTCGAGACGGAGAAAAGATGATAAATATTATTATCTAAGTCAAAGAGGATTATCTAATATTGACAAGAGAATGAAGTGAGTCAACGAAGTGTACGAACCAACGGGATAACAGAATAACGAAGAAATGATCTGATCGGGAATTACGTTTTACTCACAAAAGATGAAGTACCACTCGTGCATCATCCACTCCACATATAATTAACCTATGAGAGATGTTAGATCTCATCTCCGGCTTTCCAACATACTTTGAATCACCTTATTTTAAGGTCGGACGAGAGAGTTAGAGCCAAAACACTCGAGACAGTCTAGACTGTTTCGCACCTGCAAGATACCAATTATGTCTCACACATTTTGGCCCTGATACAATTCGAATCTGAAGAATCTCAAAAGATAACATTTGTAGGTATCTTTATCATCTTTCCAATGTATCTTGAATCATCTCATTCTGAGGTCATATAAAAGAGTTAAGATCAAAATATCCGAGACAGTCCAAGCTATCTCGACATGTGAGAGACAATCGAAGTGACTCGTGCCCAGTTCAGCTCCTGACGTGTTTTATGATAAGATTGGCTCCTAGAACTCCTTGGGGGTCATACATAAATATGTTGGGTTATCCTTAAATGTGTAGAAGCTATTACATAATAAAAAAAATCCACCTAAACGGATAATAATGGTTGTTCTTCGATCCTATCCACAAACACGACATTCCTATCAGAGGCGACACCAATGCCAAACTCGTCAAATTGCTAAGGTGTTAGAACAAGTCGATGGAGTTTTCTACTACACAGACTTGGATTCTAGGAAGCGTCATTTAATACAGCCGTCTCAATGGCAAGCTGCTGCTACTTCCTCCAAACCATAGATGAGAGAATGTGTTCTTATCAAAAGGACTCGTTCAACCTTGAAGGAGTGCATCCAAAAGCGATGCACATGTGCCGCACGTGGACGTACCTTTATGCGAAAATCTTAAGGCATGCAGAAGGAAGAGGTGACAAAAAACCACCAAAATCCAAACAAGTCTGGGTGCCGAAGGCCGAAACAATGTCGAAATCAACTCCGTCGGCCTTCGATCCCACTCGTCTTGCTCCCGCACCTTCGGCGAACCCCTACGATAGTGTGGATATTTCCAAATTTAAGATTCCGATGAAAGATCGCTTGAGTCCTCTACATGAAGATCGAGGCAAAGCTCCGGTGAATAAAACCCGAGTAGTTCCTCAGATTGGGGTCATACAAACACTCCTGTCAAGCCAAAGACCGCTCAAAGGTGTCCCGCCGCCTACAAACAAACTAGGGCACCTCATAGTAAGATGCTAAATTTTAGGGACGAAATTCTCTTTAAGGAGGGGTGAATGTAAAACCCCATAAATTTAAAAATATTATGGAAAATAATAATAAATAAGTTTTGTTATAGTTGATTTATTCTGGGATGAATGGCTATGTTTGCTAACTATAAGTATGAAGGTACATGTAAACTAAGTGTGCTTCAGTGTGCTGGTTGGTCGACCTACCCTAAAGACCGGTCGACTGATCAGCAACTGACGGGTTTGGCTTATTTTCGGGTCGGGCCTGCTTTGTACATATATACATATGTGTATGCCTGACTTTTTCCTCTTTTCTTCATCATCCCCACGTTTTGAGCAGCAGCCACCTCCCTCAAAACCCTAGAGAAAATTTATCTTGCTTTGGGAGAAGAACTGTGAAGCAAAGTTCAAGAGGAGGGTGAGATCTTCGGCTTTGGTGAAGGAGGATTGAGTCACTCTTGCGTTTGAGAGATCAGCACAATTTTTTTTTTTCAGTTGAGGAGAGTATCATCTACCCCAAACACATCCCCATTTTCTTGGTTTTTATTGGATTTTAAAATCTATGTTATGTGTAAAGATTACCCCTTTTATCTGTATGACGTAAAGATTTAATATTTCTGATTTAAAAAGTTATGCAACAGATTTCTTTAAATTGGGTTGAAGGTTTGAAGTAAATCTAACAAGAGATTTCTGTTAATCTATTTGGTTTCGTTATGAATTTACAAACATAAACACGTTAGGGTTATTAAAATCCATCAAATTTTTTTTAATATTTGTGTTTTCATATTTCAGAGTAAATCTTTATTGCACTAAATCGAGTTTGATATATGAGTTCTTTGCAATTTTTTGATTTTGAAGAATTTTTGAGAAAATCTAACGTTTGTCAGGAGTTGAAAACTCTTCTCTAGTGTTGATTGATCAAGAGAATCAGTTGATGGATTGGTTATCAGGAAACTAGAATTTTTCTCTGGTTAGTCGACTGACACATGTATTCGGTCGACCGATCAAGGCTAGATTTCATGCATGTTTGTGCACGTCGTCTCTCGGTCGACCGATGAGAAATATCGGTCGACTAGTCTAGTGTTGTTTGAAATGTTGATCTTTCCCATATGCTTTTGATCGCGAACACGAAGTACGAGTCACACATCGACACACACCTATAAACAAACCGGGGCACCTCAAGTTGGAGCCCGTTAAGACCTCACGCTCACAAGGGAGTGGTTCTAAATGTGCGACTCCTGATGCAATCTTAGATCATTCGAAGGCAACAACGAATCATCCCGAGAATGTCAACAAGGTTCTTCATCCTAAAAAAACGCGTTCGTCAAAAGACAATGTTATACTTAGGGTATCACACCAACAAGCAATGGATTGCTCCAATGACCTGCACCATCAGGCTAGGGGTGTGAACAAATCCCAAAAGAATAATGTCCTAGAAACTAGCTCTCACTGTCCATGAGAGAGGCTTATCAGGGTGGTTTTATCAAAATGTAGCAGCCCTAGGACCATTTCACAAAGGGTCTCGATATTCAAGAAGGTTGCCACTGAAGCATCGAAGCACAAGCCAAAATGCTTCCACGAGAGAAAATCCACCATTCAGGATGATGAATTTCCTGAAGTCACCATCAACATGGTTAACAAAGGAAAATCAACACGGCGCTCAAATGATCCTAATCCTGACTTTAGCCCGGGAGGAAAAGTTGGTCTAGGAATTTTCCAACGAATGTCTCGGCTTCAGTTAGAAGCCATCGAACATAGGGATTATCCGAGGATGTACAAAGGACTATCTTCAGATAACGAGCTGTCAGACACTTGTTTCGTAGTCACTTCAGATGACAAGCCATCAGATACGTGTTCCGCAATTGCCTCTAATGACATAATGTCCAGCATGGGGGAAGCAACGGAGTCGTTCATGATCACCCCAGATAAGGTGGCTCAAATGCTTCAAGAGGCTTTAGCTCGATAGTGAGAAGAGCTTAGAGCTGAAATGAACATGCAAATGGAGCTGAACATGCAACGGGTGAGGGAGTTACATGACCAGCAGCTTCAAGCCTTATCAAATCAGCAAGCAGAATCCAACCGTCGCACTGAGAACGTCGTAGTTGACAGCGATCCAGAAGTGGACGAAGTCATCATGGCTGACGTACCCTCCAAAAATACTGGGAGTGGTCTAATCGCACCCCTCAATAACACTGAGGGTGGTTCAAATGTACCCCCTAAAAATAAAAACGCTAGGGGTGGTCTAACTTATTCTCCTTAACATCATTCGAATGAAGATGTAGACGACGACGAGATGATGAAAGAGCTGGAGAATAAGGTCAATGCCTTAATATCCGCTCAAAAAGTGAGGAGAAAAGGCATTTTGTGCCCATATCCAAATAGTGGGATTTAATCTCATACCCGGCGAAGTTCAATCTAATTAACTTCACGCTGTTTTATGGGAAAAGTTCGTCCACTCAGTACCTAATTTATTTCAAGTTCCACCTATGAGTGATCTCCGGGAATGAACCCCTGATAATTCGGTCAATCGTGAGCATCCTTCACAGGGCGGCCTTCGATTGGTATGACGTCTCAAGCCGGGGAGCATCAATTGCTGGGATGATATAGAAAGTTCATTCCTCAACAACTTCTTCGACGATGATACCAAAGTGTCAATCAGAGCTCTTCTGGATGAGAAGCAAAAGGATGGTGAGTCAGTTGACAGTTTTGTCAAATGCTTCCATAACGAGGTAATGAATTGCATGGATCCTATCACAGAAGAGTTTATCTTGCAGACATGCCACAACAATCTCTCCATCGATGTCCTTGAAGTCATGGGGGTTGTCCCCTCAACCACCTAGAAGGAATTAAAACTACGTGAAGAACAGGTCGAGCATTTCCTCAAAAGAAAGGAGCTCGAGAGGGGCTAACCGATGACTAAAGTACCTGCAACTGCTGATGGTATTCATCAACAACCACCTTGGAAGCAACAAGGGACTCTTAATACAAAGTTTCAAAAGGAGTATTCTTTCGAAGATGATGTAGTTCTAACCATCTTCAAATACCTCCTCGCCAATAATAAGATCAAGCTATCACCGATTACAAATCAGGAGGAAGTAAACAAGATTTTGGATTCTAAGTACTGTGCGTACCATAGGAGGATCCATCACCCCACCAAGACTTGTATTACGCTGAAAAATAGTATTTAAGCCTTGGTTAATGTCAGCATCATAACGCTAAAAGAAGTCGAACGAGAATGGCTTCCTCCGACAGGTAATGAGGTTAAATTGCTCTCATCCTCCGATGAGTATAAGAGGTTAAACTACTTCTCTGTGATACTCCAATGGGTATACGAGTATAAACTGCTTCCCTTATTTCTAGCGATAAGTTCCTAAACAATATTACACATAATATTCTTAAGGATAACCCGAGATCAAAGGTTTGTTCAAGTCTACGTCCAATACGTGTTGTCGGGTAGCCTATTCCCGTAACAATGACGAAGTCTATGTATTCAATATCATAGCACTAAGTCTAAGAGAGTTAACTCTTTTAGCACAACGTTACATGCGAAACGGACTTAGACAATCCGCATGCTAGCCCAACTCAAATGGTATATCGGTAAAAGCTTATCAAATCTGTTGACTGAGAATTTGCCAAAAATCCTATAAGTCTGATAGTCATTGACGCACCAGCTTCATCAGTTGGTCTCGTGACTTGAGAACCCGAGATAACACCAATTCCAGCCGAAGTCTCCACGAAGAACTTTGAAAGCATTTGCAATGATAGCCGTATCAGCTCTAATAGATGATCCTACAACCAAAACTCGCCTGTGGTTAAGCAAATAACTAACTAGACGTAAAGGTAAAATCCATACATGCAGAAGAACCAAGTCTTAATAGTTGGCATTGCAGCCTCTACACTTGGGACTGTCACGCGTTGTAATGAAAGTCAATACCGATCAACGCATTGCAATGATGGTCAACACTAGTCAACACGTAGCCGCGAGTCAACGCTAGTCAACACATTATGATGAAGGTCAATGTGTCGACAATTTTTGCCAAAACAAGGCTTCGATCAATTCCAAAGCAAAGGATAATCCCAGGGAGTTCAATCGCGATTCAGATGAAAATCTCTGATGAAGATAATCAGTTCAATATTGACTCAATGGCATGAGCTAAGATTAGAAACCAATACATTAATTTCAGTTCAAGACTTCGACAACGATCAGACGATAAACGTAGCACCCGCAGAATCTTAACTATTCGACAAAATACTGAATAGACTGAGAATTAAAGAAGTCAAGAACTGAATCTAATTATAAGTCCTTTTACACCAATTGAAGGTGGGGTCCATCACATCCAAAGTATTTTAGGCTCTTCTATAAAAGAAACGAGACCGAAACACTTTGGATGGGGTATCTGTAGGCATCAAAAATTATCTATGGGTTCTCGCACGTAGCTCAAGATGGAGAGAAGATGATAAATATTATTATCTAAGTCAAAGAGGATTATTTGATGTTGACAAGTGAATGAAGTGAGTCGATGAAGCGTACGAACCAATGGGACAACATAATGATGAAGAAACGACCCGATTAGGAATTACGTTTCACTCATGAAAGATGAAGCACCACTCATATATCATCCACTCCACATATAATTAACCTATGAGAGGTTGTAGATCTCATCTCTGGTTTTCTGACATACTTTGAATCATCTCATTCCGAGGTCGGACGAGAGAGTTAGAGCCAAAACACTCGAGACATTCTAGACTGTTTCGCACCTGCGAGATACCAACTGTGTCTTGCATATTTTGGTCATGATACGATTTGAATTTGAATAATATCAAAACATAAAAGGTTTAGACCTCTTTGTTGTCTTTCCAAATCATCTTGAATCATCTCATTCTGAAGTTGGATAAAAGAGTTAAGACCAAAATACCCGAGACAATCCAAGCTGTCTCGGACATGTGTGAGACAGTCAAAGTGACTTGTGCCCAGTTCAGCTCCCGATGTGTTTTCTAATAAGATTGGCTCCTAGAACTCATTGGGGTCATCCATAACTATGTTAGGTTATCTTTAAGTGTGTGGAAGCTATTACACAACCGAAAACCCACCTAAATGGATAATAACTATTGTTCTTCGATCCTATCCACAAACACGGAATTCCTATCCACAAACATGGTATTTAAAGCCTATAAATACACCCTTAGCACCCTCATAAAGGCAGATCTAAAGGGAGCTACGAATTTTAGAGGAGCTAGGGTGAGGTTCTGACGAATTTGAGAGAGGCTAGCAGATTTTGGCGAACTCCGGCATAAAGAAGAAGTGTTTCGAAGGATCTGAGGCCCGTCCCCCCATTCCTTGAGATCAGACTTGGTCTTGATTTTGAGAAGAATCGTAATCTCACTTGATCGAGATTATCACTTCAGCGATTATTTTCTTTGTGAAGTAAGAGCTTTAATCAATCTTATGTTAACCAAATCTTATCCGCGATGGTCCACGGATAAACCCCGACACAAGCAAAAATCCCATGTAAACATAGACTAATAAATAGGATCTGTGTGTTGTTTGAAGGAGATTGTAATTTTTATTTTTAATGTGTAAATGTCTTATAAAAAGGCCAATCTTTTTGAACTTGTTGTAACGATCAAAGTTGTAACGAGTTATACAATGAATAAAACAATTTCTGACCCACACAGTGAAGTTGTTGCTTTTGATAGTTTGAAAGAGCTTTATGTTGATGATGAAGACTTTCAGGATATTTGGGCAAAGTGTTTGACAAGATAACCTACATGAGACTTTATTATTATAGATGGCTTTCTGTTTAAAGAAAACCGGCTTTGTATTCTAAGGACGTCATTGAGGAAAAAGATAGTTCGAGACTTACATGGTGGCGGGCTTGGTGGACACTTTGGGCGAGACAAGATTGTTTTAAGTCTTGAGGAGAGATACTATTGGCTGAGTTTGAGGAAGGATGTGGCAACACTTGTGCGGAGTTGTCAAGTGTGCCAAGTTGCAAATGGGCAAGTGCAGAATACTGGTTTTTATACTCCTCTACCTTTGCCGAAGGATATATGGGAAGATTTGAGCATGGACTTTGTGTTGGGACTTCCCCGAACATAAAGAAGCATGGATTCGGTCTTTGTGGTAGTGGATTAATTTTCTAAGATGGCTCACTTCATTCCATGCTACAAGACTTCGTATGTATCATATGTTGCACGACTATTCTTTCAAGAAGTGGTTCGACTACATGGTGTTCCTAGTTCGATTGTCTCGAATAGGGATACTAGGTTCTTGGCAACTTTTTTGCCTATTTTATGGTGACGATTTGACACTTTATTTGAAGTATTCTAGAATTGCACACCCTCAAATGGTTGGACAAACAGAAGTGGTCAATCAGACTTTGGGAAACTTGATTCGATGCATATATGGAGAGAAACCAAAGATGTGGGATCAAGATATACCTCAAGCTGAATTTTCCTACAACATGATTGTTTATAGTTCCATAGGTATGTCTCCTTTTTCTATTGTTTACAGGAAGACACCTCGATATCTCCAAGATTTGTTGAAGTTGCCGACAAGTAGCAAGTTCAGTGAGGCAGCAAGTTCAATGGCCAAGAATGCTATCAATATTCAGGAAGAAGTGCGTACAAATCTTGAGAAAGTCAATGCAAAGTTCAAGGCACGAGCGGACAAGAAGAGGCGACTCAAGGTGTTCAATGAAGGAGACATGGTGATGGTTTACTTGTGGAAGGAACAGATACCGGTTGGAACATATAGCAAGGTTAAGCTGAAACGATATGGACCGTTCAAGATTCTCAAAAAGATCAATGACAATGCATATGTAGTGGATCTTCCAAACGGAATGGCTATGTCAAAGACATTTAACGTGCCTGACCTTCCAGATTATCATCCTACAATCGAGTTGTATTCGAGTGATGCGAACTCAGAGACGAGTTCTTTTGAAGAAGGAGGGACTGATACAGGAGATCTACAAGATGAGATGACTGAAAAACGAGACGAGATGACCAAATAGATGGATGAGATGAGACTCGACTCAAACAAGATGAGACGATAACAAACCGGGCGAGTCGAGATGACGACTCGAGGCAAAGTAACCCATCTGAGATGAACAGACGACTCGAGGTGACAGGACGAGACGACAGGTGATAGGACGAGTCGGCACATGCCAGTCGACACGAAAGGTGGAACTACTCGACATACTTAGTCGACTCATGTCTAGTCGACACAAAAGGCGTTACTACTCGACATGCCTCATGTCGACTCAAAGACAGATTAGGAAAGTTTCATATTTTTGGTTATTTTCTTTTTAAATTCAGACTTTCTTTTTTATTAGGATTAGGATAAGGTTAGTTGGCTATAAATATTAGTTCTTTTTGTAAATAGGGAATTAACTTTTCAATTATTGAATCAATAGAAATTTCTCCATTATTTTCTTCCCTAAACTTGGGAAAATTAGGACTTGTGGATTCAATCTTGTTATCTATATGTTATTGTCAGGGTTCATCGGCATCGGAACGATATCCGATCGGCCTCCCCATTTCTACGTCTCCGTCAAACCTTATAATTAAAAATCTTTCAAGTTAGGCTGGTCATTAAGCCAAGATAGAATTGCATATTGTAAAAGAGAGATAGAAAGAAAAAACAAATAAGAGAAATCTAGGGTTTGTAAAGATCTTTTTAAGAATGCAAGAAAGATTATACATTTTTAATCCCTACTGTAAAGAAGAATCAAATCTCTCTTTTTGGACATAGGCGATTATCAATCTGTATAAACCCTTGTATCTTATATCTTGATTTTACTTTTTTACGGTTCACCACTTTTCCATTTTGTCAAACATTGCTTCTCTTAGGGCTTGTTTTGTTCATGGATTGTTTTTGATGCATGTCATAGATATCGAAAAATCCATACTTGAAGTCATGTTTGTTTTTCAATGGATATTAAATTATATTTACATAAGATATACAATCCAATCAAATATCGTTTGGTTGCACATGCATTTTGCTATGGATATGTTACTAAAATCACAAATCTGAATGACATTAGAATAATTTTAGGGTTCATAATAGATTCATTTATCTTACATGTTAATCTCAAATTCGATGCATGAAAAATAGCAAACAAACAATGTATTTGATAATAAGCAATAATTTTAAGCTTGTGCGTCTCACATTTCAATGCAAAACCCACAAAATATATGGAAACAAATAGTGCCTTAGTGTTTTCCAATTGCCAAGGTGATCGATTGCCTTAAAAATGGTAGTGATCTAGTTGGGAGATTTAGGTGATGCTTGCGCACATGTGCTGATCCTCAACATCAAGGAATACATATATATGACATAACAATTTTGTTGTTATCACCGGTTTTCTAGCGATTTTAATCCATTTAATGATTTTTTTTTGAAAAGGCAGGTAGGGTAACTTAACAAGCCAAGTCCTCAACAACACTCTATCTCAAAAACAAAGGGACAAAAACAAACAAAAAACAAGAGGATAAATAGTCAACCGACTTAGTTAAGGAGTGAGCAACACCATTACCAGTGCGTCTTATATAAGAAACTTTAGAGTAGCCAGTAATACTCAGACCAACACGAACTTCATCTACAATAGGAGCCAAGGAAGCAAAAGGAGAAGAAGTGTCCACCAAGGAGACAACCTTTAGAGAGTCAATTTCCACCATTGAAATCCTCCAGTTCATATGCCAAACAAAGCAAATGCCTTCCGAGATAGCCAATAACTCTGCATGATCCACAGACATAGGACCCCTGATCCGCATAGAGTAGCAACCAATCACATGTCCATGGTGATCCCGAATAACACCTCCCAAACCAATAATATCTTCTTCTAGAGGAATAGCAGCATCTGTGTTAAGCTTTAGAAAACCAGGAGCAAGGGGATACCAAGCAGAAGGCCATTTGGAAGGGGTGACAAAGTCATGGGAGAGACCTCTAACTCTATCCCCTTCCTCCACAAAACAGAGAATCCGAGTCACCAAGACCGAGGTCTCTCTAACACCACCACTATAAGAGTGCATATTCCTTTCTCCCCATATAAACCACATGGTTGTGACAGCCAAAGCCAGAAAGTCCCCAGGGCAAACAGAGGTGAGATGGAAAAGAAAAACACCACAAGACGTGCCTCGAAAACCATTAATCACTTCCTAAAGATCTAAGGACACCTACACTAAATGAGCAAAGGAGGAGACAGTGAAGATATAAAGGACGGTCTCAAAGGCAACAGAGCAAAGGCGGCAACTAGGGGGCACAGAGATCCCCCTACGAGATAAACCAGCTGAAGTGAGGAGAGCATCATAGAACAGATGCCAAAGGAACATACTAATCTTCAGTGGGATCTCCGCATGCCAGATCAAGGACCACCACTTCTCTACCCTAGAATCAGAGGTGGAAGCAGTATCAGGCATAGTGTGGTGAAGAAGTCGGTATCCGCTCTTAACTGTGTAGCACCCCTTCTCCTCATAATGCCAAATGAGTCTGTCAGGGACAAGAGAAGGCGGTAGTGGGATAAATGAAATGTCCTCTCGACCTACCTGCCAAAAGGAGGTAGCAATCAGCTACTGATTTCAAGTATCCAAAACAGAGATCGGCTCAGCCACCCTTTCGGAAGGGTCAATCGGAGAAGTGACTAGCCTAAAAGAAAAGGGTATTGGGATCCATAGGTCAGCACAGATAGAACCACTCTGGCCATCACCTATCCTCCATCTCAGACCTCGAGCCAGGATATCTCTTCCCTAGATAATGCTCCGACATAAATAAGAGCAGCCCCATGACCGACACCTGCTAAAAGGAAGTCAGAGTCCCTAAAATACTTCCACTTCAAAACCCTACTAGCTAGAGAAGAAGGGTCCTGAATGTTCTTCCATGCCTGCTTAGCCACCAATGCCTGATTAAACATCTGTAGATCTCTAAAGATTAGACACCCATTTAACTTTGCACGATACACCTTTTGCCACCTAACCCAGTGAATCTTTCTCTCTCCAGAAATTGATCCTCACCAAAATCTCATAATGATAGACTCAATTTCCCACAACACATAGTATGAGATCACCTGCAAAACAACTTTCACTATAACCTCTCGCCCCCCCAGCTGAGAAAAGGGCCCTCCTCTAAGCTTGGACTCTTTTCCAAACTGAGTCTCTGATTGAAGTAAAAGTCTGACGACGGCTTCTTCCAACCACTGAAGGGATGCCTAAGTACCGATCATGTGACTGGGCCTTATCAAGCCCCAAGATAGAGAAAATAGAGGCCCTAGTATCCTCATCTACATAGGGGATAAAGGTGATGACAGACTTCTAAAAGTTAGAGAAAATAGAGGCCCTAGTATCCTCATCTACACAGGGGATAAAGGTGATGACAGACTTCTAAAAGTTAACTTTTTGACCGGTTGCAGTCTCATATAGTAGTAGAGTACTCTGGACACTCTGTGCAGCGGCCTGAAAGCCTGAATAAAAACCAAAGAGTCATCTGCAAAGAACAAGTGAGAAATCTTTGGCCCTGACTGGGAAAAAGATAACCCTCTGATGCACCTGTTCTCCTCCTGTCTGATGATCAGTGTCGAGAGAGCTTCCGTGCAGAGAAGAAACAAATATGAAGATAGTGGGCATCCTTATCACAGACCACGAGTAGGAGTGACCTGACCCATAATCTGCCCATTGAGGCAGAAAGAGAGTGAGGAAGTAGAGATACAGTCCAAGATGAGAAGCTTCCAATGATCTAAAAATCCCATGACCTGAAGAGCCTTGTTAATAAACCCCCATTCCACTCTATCACATGCATTACTCATATCCAATTTTAGTGCCATATGGCCAGACTAACCCCGTCTCCTTTTTAGCAATGTGTGGAGAAGTTCAAAAGCAACAATGATATTGTCCTGAATTGATCTCCATGGGACAAGGCACTCTGAAAGCATCCGATCAATCTTCTAAGAACTCGCTTTAGCCTATTAGCAATGGTTTTCATGACAATCTTTATAGACCACATTACATAGACCAGTGGGTCTAAAATCTGCCACCGTCTCAGGTGAATCCTTTTTGGGGATGAGATCCATATTGGTTTTATTCTAATACTTGATAGACGAGCCCCCATTTAGAATCTTCAAACATGTAGCCAAAATATCTGGGCCAATAACAGACCATCAAGACTGAAAAAGGATGCATGGAAGCCATCTGGATCGAGTGCCTTAGAAGAGCCCATAGATCGAAGAGCACCCCATACCTTATCACCTGTAAAAGGCTCAAAAATGATCCGGAGGTCATCCACTGAAAGCTTAGAAGAGATAGCACCATCCATCTCAGCCAAAACCTCCTCTGATTTAGTGGAAGAAGAAAATAGTTCTGAGAAATACTCCTCAATAAGTGTTGCAATTCTGACCTGATCCTCCACCCAAGTGCCATTAGGATGACGTCGACAACTAATGAATTTCTTCCTCCTCCTAGTAGAATCTATAATATGGGAGAATTTGGTGTTACGGCCCCCGTCTCAGAGCTAATCAACCCTAGCTTGTTGTCGCCAGAAGCTCTCTTCCCTTTACTCAAGAACCTCCCTCTCCTTCTCTAGTCTTCGGATCTCAGCCATACGATCTCCCATATCAGGAGAAGACTAGAGAGACTGGAGTTTTCGCTAAATAACTATTAATCTATGCCTCCATCTATCAAAATGTTATTTGCTCTAACTACTGAGATTTGTAGCACAAAACCCTAGCTTCTGACAAACTGATTCACATAGGCCTTGTTGTATGGAGATCCCATGCCAGACCCTACTAATAACATTACTCAAATCATCCTCTTTGAGCCACAAGACTTCAAAGCGGAAGGAACGATCATGCCTAACTGGAAGGGGTGAGGAGCAGCAAAATATAACATAATAGGACGATGGTCAGAAATAGAAAAATCCAAGTGGTGTACCTCAGCAGTGAGAAATATGTCATGCCAGCCAGAGTCAGCTGCCATCCTGTCCAAGCACTCCTAGATATGAGATGTACCAGTCTGACGATTATTCCAATTGAAGGTGTGCCTGCAATACCCTAGATCAAGTAGCTCACAATGCAGCAGAACATTCTGAAAATCTAGCATTCTCGAAACATGTGCCTGTCTACCACCCAGCTTCTCCCCTGGACTCATGCTGGTATTAAAGTAACCTCAACATAACCATGACTCAGAGGAAAGACCCCTTCAACCGTCTTAACAGAACCCAGGACTGGTACTGTAAGTGTTTCTGAGGATGATTATAAAACCCGATGAATCGCCAGTTCCTTCCCGCTGAGTTAACAATTGATATGTAAATGTGCCCCGGAGAAAAAGAACGAATAGTCACATCCATTTCATCGCCCCATAGTAGCATGAGTCCACCACTTCTGCCTCTACTATCCACCATAAAGCAATTCTACAAACTCAACTGAGATCTCATTATCTGCACCCACATACCAGAAAGTCTAGTCTCCAAAAGAAAGACTAGATTTGAGGAATGAGTCCGCATCAATCTACGGAAAGCAGTCAACGTTTCAGGGTTCTTCAGTCCCTGAACATTCCAACAAATGTAACTCATGGCTCCTGGCGCCCCTGGCCACCAAAGTGCACCTCAACAAGGGTAGACTATGGACTGGAAATCACTAATCGTGCTCTCTTCTCATGTACATCCGGATGATCCTTCAGAGAATATTTCCCGTGTTTGCCTCCTTTCTCTTTCTGTTTGGAGCCTTGCTGCCCAGACCCTCTAGCAAGCCTCTTCCAGGTTGATATAGCCTGATTTTCGGAGGTGGATGTAGAAACTATAACATCATGCAAATCAGATCCAACACCGATATCCATGGGCAAGGGTACAGGAGGGGTTTCACACCTCACCATGACTGAAGTAATCTGTAGTAGTGCACTACCACGTGAATCATCATCCTGAGTATCATCTGAGACCACCCTAGATGATGGTTGTTTCTACCCCTCACGATCTGCTTCAGTTGCCCCAGAAGACCGAGTCTCAAAGACCTTGGAAGATGGAGGGGGTTCTTTGAGCCAAGAACCATATCTGCTTTTGGATGTGATAAAAATAACATCGACTTGTACACTTCGTTTGTCACACTCAGCAGCTTTGTGGCCAATAATGCCACATGAAAAGCAAAAGTCAGGAGTCTCTCATAGGTGAGGAAGAGCTTCTCAATCTCCCCGGTCACTTCAAAGCAAACATGTATGCCTCTTTTTAGAGGCTTAGTAATATCCACGAGTATTCTCAGCCGCATCTTGTTATCCTGCAAATCAATCCCTTTAAGTTCTCCTATAAGCGAGCCACAGTCTCTGGTACACCTCTCGTTCATCGCAGCTAGTCACTACTGGATTTACACCAAAATAAAGTTGAAGAGAAATCCAGAGAAGTTGGGGCACCGACCCCACGAGGAATAATCCAATTGAGCAAGTTTCTTTCAAAGCACCATGGCCCACCATCAAGCACTTTCTCCCTATCTGCATCATAACCGAATCTAAAAAGGAAAGTATTCCTTCCACTATAATATTCCACCTAGAAGGGGGCATCTACAATCCATACCTTCCTAAGGACACGCTCAAGATTATCTCTATTAGCAATCTTTCTACCAAAAACCTTCCCCATGAGACAGTTGTTAAGGGAAAGCGAATCTGTCCAGTCCTTAGTTGATAGAAAAACATGGCCATCTTTGTCGTCTAAGCTGCATTTGGCACAAAGCTCGGCCAGCCCATCATCATCAATTCTCGACATGTTCCAAATTGATTTGATGCCGTTAATATGAGACCGATAGACAGTCTTAAAACGGCGATGCCGTTAATTTGAGTCTGAGAGACGGCTTAAACGGTGATGCCGTTAATTGGAGACCGAAAGGCGGCCTTGAAATAGCAATGCCGTTAATTGAATATGAAATGACGATGTCGTTAAATAAATATGAAACAGTGATACCGTTAATTAATTATGAAACGGTAATGTCGTTCGTGTGAGCCGAGAGACAGCTACCTCGGAGGCCGAGATGTAGGAAACCCCGAAGACTGCCGTGAGGGTTGGGGATGGGACTCAGATCTCGTCAAATAATTCGCTGTAAAACTATCGGAGTGAGACATGAAGGGTCGTGCCTCACAAAGATTGTAGAAACCGGCCAGAGAAAAAAAAATGAAAAGAGAGGGTCTTGCTGATGTAGATCCGTTACGAGGGAGGGGGAGAGAAGCATTACGTGCTTCCAGAGAGGAAAAGAAATGGACTGAGATTTAGGGTTTTCAAAACCCTAGAGAGGAGGCGGCTACAAGAGAGAGTGCCGACTGAAAACTAGGGTTTTCAAAACCCTAAAGAGGGCGGCTACAAGAGAGAGAGCCGACTCTTTAACGAAAATTTTGAAGGACTATTCTCTTATGTTTATTTTCTCAACATTTATGTTCTTTATCAATTTATCATGCCGAGAATACATCCAAGAACATTTCTGATAAAATATGGAAAATCTTGATCATTAGTCCATCAATATTTCTCTGGTTGCCGTCAATTACTGGGCAATGTCAAGGACTTCCTCTTTTGTTTGTTTGTTTATTTATTTATGAGAAGGCCATCACCTAACAAAATATCTTTCTTACATAAAACAAACAGAAGATGCAACTCATACAAACAAGCGAAGTAGAATAAAAAAAAAAACAAACAATTTCCCTTAATTATGCAACAAACTACAGTTCACATTTATTGCTACTATTCCAATTATATCAAGAGAATCACACCGAAGTCACGAACATAAACACACGCATACAAAGAAACTGAAGAAGCGACTATTTGGACTTCCACATCTTATGATAGGACCAAATGTTGAAGGATCATTTTCTGGACTGGATAGTTATGTTAATTGTTTGTGTGCTACCGTTTCCTCCCCTACCACCACCACCTCCTCCTCCTCCTCCGCCTCCTCTTTGATTGACGTTGATGTGCTTTAGTGCATCGACAATCTTGTCATCTCTTTCTTTTAGTTGCTAATAACAATTAACAAGGAAAAAGATCGAGTTAATATATACTTAAAGCATCATGAAAATTTAAGCGCGTGCACACAAAAATTATATCAAAGAAAGATTTTACCGGTGCGATATGGTTATAATACGCATTGGAATCATAGTATAAACAGAAAGGGCCACAACTATTGCCTGGCCTGCAAGACGAGCGTGTACAACTCTGATAACAAATAACATCAAAATTAAGAACACGTCGATTAATTAGAGAGCTAATATAAAGAATTTCCATTGCTAATCATGATATAACTAGCACAATTAGAGAGAGAAAGAGAAAAGGAGCTAATATAAAGAATTTTCATTGCTAATCATGATATAACTAGCACAATTAGAGAGAGAAAGAGAAAAGGCTCACCATTTTTCTTGGTTTCTCAAGAGCTAATGGTCTCGAAATTTACTGAGGATGTGAAGATTAGCGAATAAGGAGCATGTTTATAAGAGGGCTACAAGGTTCAACCAATAATATAGAAGGACTTCTTAAGTCTTTCATACATATTATTCTATTCAAATAGTTATATAATTAGTCTTCAATGCCAATTGCTGGGTAGGACGGAGGTGGATATAGACAATGACTCAAAATGCTTGTCTACCTTTTAGAACAGGTTTTTATTTTATTTTATTTTTATTTTAGGGAGACCACCTAATAAATATGGTGGTCATATAGAAACCATCTATAGTTTTTAATTTGTATTAAAACCATCTAAAAGTATATTTGCTCTTCAATCAACCATCCACGCCTAATTTTTGTTGAGTTTTTGTCCAAATTTCCATTACTACCCTGAATGAGGACATATGTCATCCATGTTTTTCCCAAAAATCATTAAGGGTAGTATGGAAAATTTGGCCAAAAGTCAACAGCATTGTGAGTGGTTGATTGAAGGGAAAACAAACTTTTTAGGTGGTTTTGATATAAATTAAATATTATAGGTGGTTCCTATATAATCACCGTATTTATTAGGTTGTTTCTATAAAAAAAACCTTTAGAATATTTATGGGATAGTAAAATAGTTATGTCTTCTCTGGGTTATGTTGTGACTGATGCTTTGAGAAACCAAACCAACGAACGCCGAGAGAAAGACCAAACAAAACACAAACACCAAGGTTTTACGTGGTTCGGCAAATTGCCTACGTCCACGGGGCAAGAAGGGGGTGGGTTTTCACTAATAGAGAAGGAGAGTACAAATTGAGATTACAAATCGCTCAAACGAACCAACTAATCTCACCAACAAATCTCTCAATCTCTCAACCAATAACCCTAACAAATAGCTCAGAAAGATCTCTCTTTTTCTGTGCTCCAAAACCCCAAAACTCTCCTCACAAAACCCTCAAATCGTATTGGTATTTATACCAAAACAGAAACTCAAACAGACTGCAAATAGGAACCTGAACTTTCCAAAAAACCCGTCATAAGTCGACTTATCAATCTGCATAAGTCGACTTGGCAGAGCGAAAAACAGCAACTGGAGAAGAGATCATAAGTCGACTTATCAGACCTGATAAGTCGACTTGGCAGAGCAAAAAACCAACAATCCAGAGCAGAACGTAAGTCGACTCATGCACCAACATAAGTCGACTTACCATAAGTCGACTTATGCCTGTGCATGAGTCGACTTATGACCAAAAATCTGCTTTTTCCAATTCTTCTCCACAATTCTCCACCTCGGCGAAGTTTTCCCAAAACTGAGCCGACACCAACCAAACAAATGCCTCACATGCTGAGACCCAAATGAGAGTGTGAACACTCACCCCAAATGTCGATGTCGCTCACCAAATCGGCTGCATCAAAATGACTGCCTACGTATCCTTTGCCCAAGGAATCAAGCCTTCACGTAGTTCACCCAAACGGCCTCCAAAGGCCCTCAATCAAATAGAAAAGTCTGCAACTCTTCTCCAATATCACCAAACGATCTGCAACTGATAGTATTCCCAATGACCCCAAATTGAGACAAATCAAACACCTCCACCTGAGGTAAACCAATGGCCATATCCAAACTATATCTACCAGCTGCAACTGAATCCAAAACCAATCCATCATCTGCATCCAAAACCAAATGATCTCCAACCTGTGTCACCTTAGCTGGAATCCCAAATGACGCAGTATGATCTGGAGTATGTGGAGTAATCTCCACCCAACGTGGAGTAGCATCACTCTCCACCTGCTGCGATATCCAAATGACCTGATCAACACTCTCCACCTGCCGAGAGTCAAAAGTGACATACCTGCTCAGAACAAAATCAGAAGCTCCCAAACGATAATCAACTGAGCCTCCGAACCCCAAACGCGCAATCGGATCCAATCTCACATCCACGATGTGACCAAATGCTGGGTATCCAAATATCCGACGCGACCCAAAATCTGAAGCAGCTCCACCAGATCTAATAACTCCTAAAGCAGCAGTCGGCGACCTATGCATAAGATGACCCAAATATGTCGAAGCCCGCACACCAATGCCAATGCTCGACATCAAACGCCGATCCTCCTCCAGAAAGGAACGACCCATCGAAACTGTCATCTCATCTCGTCGCCCCAAAGTCTCCACACCAATGAAGTGTCTCCTATTGCCGTGAGCTCGGCACCAACGCAAGAAAGGACCCCTACCAAAGCTGAAACAATGAGTTACCTTTCTGCCAATACACTTCTTCCAATTGTTGTTGACTTCTAGGACTTTACACCAACGGGAACTGGTCGCGACCCAATAATGCCTAGAACAATCACCAACTGTGGAAACCAAGATACGATTACCTCCCAATGATGCCTCCTTGGAAGGCCCCCAAATGCCTGACTGAACACCTCCAAAAAGACCCCTCGCTCGATGGATAGAAGTGCCAAACTCCACCACGGTCTCGCTCATCCTAATGTGCTCACAGGACTTCAATCTGCAGGTCATAGCACTCCTCAACAACCAATGCACGGTATTACCAATCATATACCCCAGCACCAAACAATGCCACAGTCTAGCCGAATCTGATGAAGTCGTCATTTCCCTATCAATCACCGTGCTTCCGTGCAAATAATACAAATTTCTTCTTCTGACGCCCTTCATCACAATCATGGACCCAAATGTAACCTTCAAGCGTGCATCCGCCAAGGTCACCCTATAGCCAGCTGCCTCCAAAGCTCCAAGTGAAATGATGTTCTTCTTCAACTGAGGAACGAACCTCACTCCAACCAACTCCCGAATCACCCCGTCACTCATCCTGATCCGAACAGTACCAATACCACCAATAGAGCATTTGTGATCATTCCCCATGAGCACGAAATCCCCTCTTTCCAACTCCTGAAAGCTGGAGAACCAATCCCTCCTAGGGCAAATGTGGTATGTAGCACCCGAATCCAATATCCACTCTGTAGAGTAGGCAACACAAACTGACGGCAGTGCAGATAACGAGTAGCCCGAAGAATCCGAATCTGAATCGTTGCCACTAGCCTTGACAACATTCGCCTCTGAAGCTTGAATAGCTTTTCCCTTATTCTTCCCGGCTCGATCAACTAACTTTGGGCAATCGGCTTTCCAATGTCCATCTTCTTTGCAAAAGGCACATTGATTCTTACGAACTCCAAGATGTGCCCCTCTAGACTGCGACCTCCCACTACGGTTTGGACCCTTTGCTCTTGCGACCAACGCCCCCGCTACCGGCTCAAACGAAGTCTCCTTATCCTTCTTTCGAAGCTGATAATTCACAAGTGCAGCGGTGACCTCACTATACGAAAGAGATGCCTTCCCATTAATAAGAGTAAGAACGAAGGTCTCATATTCCTCGTCAGGCAAGGAACTCAATAGCAACAACGCCTTGTCCTCATCTTCAATCTTAACATCCACATTCGCCAAATCCGCAAGAAGCTTCGTGTAGTGGTTCATGTGATCACCAATGGAGGTTCCTTTCTTCAACTGGAAGCGGTAAAGCCTCCTCTTCAAATGCAAGCGATTCTCCACACTCTTGGTCAAATACTTGCTCTCAAGGATCTCCCAAATCTTCTTTGCAGAAGTCTCATTGATCACATCATACTTTAGATCTTGAGTGAGACAAGACCTAATCACACCACACGCCGTTCGATTCATCTTTTTCCAAACCTTCTCATCAATGTTGTCCGGTTTCCCGTCCAACTCCAACGTATCTTCCAAATTTTGCGCGTTGAGCGCATCCATGACTTCGCATCGCCAAAGTCCAAAATTGTTTGTGCCATTGAACTTTTCCACATCAATCTTCATTGAGTGGATATTCAAGCTTTGGACGGTCTTCACGCCGGAAGTACTGCCCACAACTCCTTCTTTCTCGGCCATAATCCTCAAGGCACCACCAAACCAATGCGGAAACAAACGAGAAATAGATCCAAACTGAAAAAGACGAGATTTTTACAAAAAAAGATCCCACCTTTATCACCAAACGAAGCCCTAGATGAACTTCCAAAGCGATCTACTCCTCCAAATAGCCCAAGCGTTGCCCGTGCTCTGATACCACTTGTTGCGACTGATGCTTTGAGAAACCAAACCAACGAACGCCGAGAGAAAGACCAAACAAAACACAAACACCAAGGTTTTACGTGGTTCGGCAAATTGCCTACGTCCACGGGGCAAGAAGGGGGTGGGTTTTCACTAATAGAGAAGGAGAGTACAAATTGAGATTACAAATCGCTCAAACGAACCAACTAATCTCACCAACAAATCTCTCAATCTCTCAACCAATAACCCTAACAAATAGCTCAGAAAGATCTCTCTTTTTCTGTGCTCCAAAACCCCAAAACTCTCCTCACAAAACCCTCAAATCGTATTGGTATTTATACCAAAACAGAAACCCAAACAGACTGCAAATAGGAACCTGAACTTTCCAAAAAACCCGTCATAAGTCGACTTATCAGTCTGCATAAGTCGACTTGGCAGAGCGAAAAACAGCAACTGGAGAAGAGATCATAAGTCGACTTATCAGACCTGATAAGTCGACTTGGCAGAGCAAAAAACCAACAATCCAGAGCAGAACGTAAGTCGACTCATGCACCAACATAAGTCGACTTACCATAAGTCGACTTATGCCTGTGCATGAGTCGACTTATGACCAAAAATCTGCTTTTTCCAATTCTTCTCCACAGGTTAACTATAGAGTTATATTGTTTCCTTGAGTACTCAATATTGATATTCATTTATTTATAAATACAAGCTCGTGTAACTTAGGGGCTATTTAGTTTATGAATTAATCTTGATACATGTAGTGTATTTTAAAAAATGTATGATTAAAATCTAGTTTGTTTGTGATGGATATTAAAGAGGATTTGTGTGAGGGATAAAATTCAGTTAAATTTTGTTTGATTGTACATGATTTTTTTGTGAATATGTGACTAAATTTACAAATTCAATTGAAATCAACATAATTTAGGAAATTATATTTGATGCATTTAACCTATGTGACAATCCCAAATCTGTGTATAAAAAATAACAAATAAATAATATATTTGCTAAAAAAAACTTATGATTTTAACTTGTGGGTCCTTTTTTTTTTTGAAAAGGTGGGTCCTTAATACAGAGATACAATGTACATGAAAATAAAGAACCTCTGAATCATTATAGGCCTATTAAATGGTGCCTTATTTGGCCGCTTTCACGCTTTCTCCTTATAAAATGGAGCAACCACATTAAAAAAATATCAAAAAAGGTAACAATACAAAGAAACTTTCTTGCATCTTGTTTCTCGTTCACCATTGCCAAAGGATTTCTCTACTATTTCCTAGAGTGGACTTGAGCTTATGATTTAATATACACTCTTCTCTATTAACAAGTGATGGAGAAAGATTAATTTGTGCCGTTAAGATGCATATTTTTCTTGACTGATCCCACAAAGTAGATGTATATCCTTTAAAGCAATGACCATTTATTCACAACGATGTGGGTAATATGTTTTACAAAATATTATCTTATTATTAGGGGAAAATTTCACAAAATTCCCTTTAGTTTGGCCAATTTTCAGATAACCCCCTTCAACCACATATTTTAAAAGGAACAAGACCCCCTTGCTTTTGAGGTGTTTTCCACATAACCTTCTTAAACTTTGTTTGATGCAACTAGATTCAATGAAGATTGTTCACTTTAGCCACCTAAATCAACATTGTCAAGTCTAACCTGTGATGTTTCAAGCAAATGACGTAAAAAAGCGAAAGTGCAACTAAAGCTTAATAAACAATGGAAATAATTAAAAAGAATAAAGAAAGATAATTTTTTGGAGCTTATGGATATTTTCTATTTTCGGTCATGTACTTGGCACATGACATATTATACTTCATGATATTGCTTTGGGGAATTAAAGTGAAAAGTCTTAAAAGAGATCAGCACAATAGAAACAATTCAGAGTGCTGGGATTCTCTGCCAATCTCAAAAAGAGAAAAATTCCATGGAAATTTGAAAGGTGCATATGTATTTGAAGTTTGAAGGGTTGCTCTTGAAAGTTTTTAAAGAGATTCGCACAATAGAAACAATTCAGACTGCTGGGATTCTCTGCCAATCTCAAAATGAGAAAAATTCCATGGCGATTATGAATATTTTTTTTTCGTCATTGGAAATACTAAAGGAGAAATGCTAAGAGAAGGATTGTGTGTTGAGGGAAATCTCATCCTCTTTCGGAAAGGAAGGATCCTCTTAAAACTTTTGAGTGATTCGGGTTCTTGGGTTTTTGAGTGATGTGGTATGATGGTGGCCTTTGGGAACTCTTGAGTGATCGGTGTTTTCCTTCAGAGATGTAAGATGAGTGAGGGTTTTTATGTTTCATCCGTGTAAAACTTGAATCAGTTGTATCAATTGTATTGATTGTATTGGTTGTGTTGGTTATATTGATTTGTGAAGATAGTGGATTGCTCTGCTTAGAGAACCATGGATGTATGCATGCCATCTAAAAACGCATTGTTGTTGTTTTGATGCTTGCACTCTTGACTTTTTTTGTGGTTGTTTATGTTGTGGGTCCAGTCTAAGATAAAGCCTACGTGAGTTCCACATGAATTAAAATTCTATTTAGAAGAAGATTTGGAGGATCTAGTTGTAGTAGGAATAGGTTTGCAGGACCTGAAATAAAATTCCTTTATAAAAGAATTCTATTTATGAGAAACTTGAATTTTTTTCTGGTGCCACAGTAAAACCGTGAACAGTAACCCCGAGAGAGAAAAAGTGGGGAAAGAGAGAGAGAAGAAAAGAGAGAGAGGAAAGTGAGATTCCGGATAGCTCATTTGTTCGATTGCAGTGATTCAAAATCCGTTGTCTTCAGAACGACAACACCGTCATGAGTACGGTGTTGGTTTCTTCACGGGTGTTGGAGATTTTTGGTGAGACGGGTTTTAGGATTTTGGTGCCCTAGAGGTAACACTGTATCTTTCTCTTGTGATTTAATCCTCAAGTTCAGGTGTAACTTAGAAGGATTGTACTCTTGATTCATAGTGAAATATTTCTCTCTGGATTGCCCTGTGGACGTAGGCACGATATTCCGAACCACGTTAAATCTTGATGTTTGCTTACTTATGGTATTTTTATTGGTGTCGTTATTAGTTTAGTATTTAATTCCGCAGATTAATCTCCATAAAATTCCTAACAAGTTGTATCAAAGCTCTGATTCGAGGCATACTTTAGGACAAAAAAGATGGAGAGTTTTGACATAATGATGAAATTGGATGGTTCTAATTGGCAAGTATGAAAGTCCAAGATGGAAGATATTCTGTATTGTAAAGATTTACATGACCCTATTGAGGGAGATGAAGCCAAGCGAGAAAAGATGACTGATAAAGAATGAGAGAAACAACACAAGAAGGTGATCGATTATATTCGGATGTAGATCGACGTTAGTGTGTTTCATCATGTATCGGGTGAGAATAATGCGAAGTCTCTTTGGAAGAAGCTTGAGGATCTCTACAAGCAGAAGACCGCAAAAAACAAGGCGTCTATTATGAAGCAGTTGGTGAACTTAAAACTCCAAGAAGGAAGCAACATAGTAGGGCACTTGAATGAGTTCAAGAGTTTGATTAATCAGTTAGCTACCATGAAGATGACTATCGATGATGAGCTATAGGCTTTACTGCTATTGGGTTCTTTGCCAGACAATTAGGAGACATTGGTTATGATAGTCAGCAACGCAGCTCCAGATAGTGTGTTATCGATGAGTATGGTTACTAGTAGTTTATTCAATGAGGAGACTTGGAGGAAGTCTACCAGCAAAGATAACTCACATACACGTGTCATAGAGAACATGGATAGGAGCAGGTACATGGACCAGTCCAAATATCGTGGCACGTCCAAAGGTCGTGGCACATCCAAGGGCAGATCAAAGTCTAAAGGGAGATGTTATTTTTATTATGGGAAGCCAGGTCATATCAAGAAGAATTGTTGGGCATTGAAGAAAGAGCAGGCTGGGAACAAAGATGAAAAGAAAGATGAGAAGAAGAAAGCTAACAGTAATACTACAACTACTTTGTCTGAGACTGATGTTATTCTTATTTGCAAGGAAGAAGACTGTATGCATGTTACAGTCAGAATTCCGAGTGGATAGTGGATACAGGAGCTACATGTCATGCTACCTCCAATAGAGACCTTTTCAAGTCGTATAAAGTAGGTGACTTTGGCAATGTAAAGATGGGCAATACCCGCTACTCAAAGATTATGAGACTTAGTGATATACAATTGTAGATAGATACTGGATACACATTGATCTTAAAAAATGAGCGACATGTTCTCAATTTGCGGCTCAACTTGATTTCGGATCTTACTTTGGACCGAATGGGAAATGAAATTCAATTTGATGGAGAAAAATATAAAATCACCAAAGGCTCTCTTGTGGTGGCTAGAGGAAGTATATGTTATAATTTATATAAGACTCAAGCAAATGCTTCATATGATTCTTTGAGCATTTCTCAAGACAGTGACACTCTCAGTTTGTGGCATAGGAGGCTCGGGCACATGAGCGAGAAGGGGTTGCAGATATTGGCAAGAAATCCCTCATTCCCTTTGTCAATGGTTCGTCACTCACCCCTTTTGATTATTGTTTGTTTGGCAAACAACATAGAGTTTCTTTTAGTAAGCCTTCTAAAAGAAAAGATAATATCCTGGATTTAATTTTTTCTGATGTTTGTGGTCTTATCGAGGTAGAGTCCTTGGCTGGTAATAAGTATTTTATTATATTTATTGATAATGCATCACAGAGGATGTGGGTCTTCTTATTGAGGCCAAAGGACCAGGTGTTTTCAATCATCCAGCAGTTTCATGCTATGGTGAAGAGATAAACAGGAAAGAAGTTGAAGTGTTTGCGCATCGATGATGGAGGAGAGTATACTTCAATTGAGTTTAGAGATTATTGCTCCAAGCATGATATTTGGCATCAGAGGATAGAGCCCGGCACACCGCAACATAATAGAGTTATAGAGAGGTATAATAGGACTATTGTGGAGAAAGTCAGATGCATGTTGAAGATGGTGAAGTTACCTAAGAGCTTTTGGGCTAAAGCTGTTCACACTACATGCTACATAATCAACAGGTCTCCTTCAGTTCCTATGGATTTTGATATTCTAGAGAGAGTTTGGTCCGAAAAAGATATTTCCTATTCTCACCTAAAGGTGTTTGGTTGCAAGGAGTTTGCACACATTCCAAAGGAGATCAGCTAGAGAGCATCGACCATCCACGAGATATCCTCTTTTGGAGTATTCTTTGCTGAGAGAAGAGGATGAGCCAGAAAGCTTTCAGGAGGAAAATACTCATAAAGACAAGGATAAATGGTTCCAGACTATGAAAGAAGAGATGAAGTTTCTTGAGAAGAACGATACTTATAAGTTGGTGGATTTGCCAAAAGACAGAAAAGCTTTGAAGAACAAGTGGGTATTTAAGTTAAAGAAGGATAGGTACAAAGAGATTCAGAAATACAAAGCCAGATTAGTGGTGAAAGGCTTTGGCTAGAAAAAGAGCATTGATTTTGATGAGATTTTTTTACCGGTTGTGAAGATGACGTCCATTAGAGTTATCCTGGGGTTAGTAGCTAGTTTATACCTTGAGATTGAGTAGTTTGATGTGAAGACTACATTCCTTCATGGTGATTTGGAGGTGAAGATCTACATGGAGCAGCGGGAGGGTTTTGAAGTGAAGGGAAAAGAACACATGTGTTGCAGGTTGAAGAAGAGCCTCTATGGTTTGAAGCAGGCACCCAGGCAGTGGTACAAGAAATTTGATTCTTTTATATTGATTCATGACTACCAGAGGACACTTGCAGATTCATTTGTATATTTTAGGAGAATTTCATATTCTAGCTTTATTATCCTTTTGTTTTATGTGAATGATATGTTGATTGTTGGTCAGGATAGTCAGATAATCGGTGGACTGAAGAAGGAGTTATTTAAATCTTTTGATATAAAGGATTTAGGCTCGACATAGCGGATTCTTGGTATGGATATTGCTCATGACAGGAAAGCCAGGAAGTTGTGGCTATCACAGGAGAAATATGTTGAATGACTACTTGATAGATTCAACATAAAAGATGACAAGTCAGTCAGTACTCCTCTTGCAGGATATTTGAAGCTTAGCAAAAAGTTTTGCCTGACTACAAATGAGGAAAAGAGTGAGATGGAGAATATTCCTTACTTTTTAGCTGTAGGGAGTTTGATGTATGTCATGGTTTTCACTCGGCCAAATATAGTTCATGCAGTTGGCGTTGTGAGCATGTTTCTTTCTAATCCAGGGAAAGTTCATTAGGAAGGTGTAAAGTGGATCTTAAAATATTTGAAAGGTAGTTCCATATTGTGTTTGAGTTTTGAAGGTTCGAAGGTAGTATTATGTGATTTTACAGATTCGGATATGGCAGGTGATCTCGATCATAAGAAGTCTACCTCAGGTTGGTTGTTCACTTTTATAGGGGGAGCAGTATCTTGGCAGTCCAGGTTGCAGAAGTGTGTTACTTTATCTACAATAGAGGCGGAATATATTATAGCTGTAGAAGCCAGTAATGAGATAATTTGGTTGAGAAGATTTCTGGAGGAGTTAGGTTTGCAGCAGTTAATTATTAAAATTTTATTGATAGTCAAAGTGCTATTGATTTGAGAAAGAATTTTACATTCCACTCTAGAATAAAACATAGTGATATGAGATATCATTGGCTTAGAAAAGCAGTTGAGAAAGAGGAGCTAAAGCTACAGAAGATTCACACAGATAAAAATCCAGCAAATTTTTTAACGAAGACCGTTTCCAGAGAGAAGACCGAGTTGTGTCGGAAATTGGCCGGCATGAACTCCCATTAAGGAGTTACAGATTGGCATACCCCCTCGTTGGGCTAGAAGAGGAGATTGTTGTGGGTCTAGTCAAAGATAAGACCCACATCAGGTCCACATGAATTAAAATTATATTTAGAAGAGGATTTGGAGGATCTAGTTGTAACAGGAATATGTTTGGAGGATTTGAAAATAAATTCATTTATAAAGGAATTCTATTCATGAGAAACCTAAAATTTTTCGTGTGCTACAGTAAAACAGTGAATAATAGCTCGAGAGAGAGAGAGAGGGGGGGGGGGGGAGTGAAGTGAGTGAGTGAGACTGCCGTAAACTTGGTTGTCCGATTTTAGTGATTCAAAAGCCGCTGTCTTCAGAACGACGATGCCGTCAAGAGTATGATGTTGGTTTCTCTGCTGGTATTGGAGATTTTCGGTAAGACGGATTTTAGGGTTTTGGTACCCTAGAGGTAACACTGTATATTTCTCAAGTGATATAATCCTCAAGTTCAAGTGTAACTTGAAGGGATTATACTCTTGATTCATAACGAAATATTTTTCTCTGGATTGCCTCGTGGACGTAGGCACGATTTGCCGAATTGCGTTAAATCTTGGTGTTTACTTGCTTATGGTATTTTCATTGATGTCGTTATTCGTTTAATATTTAATTCTGCAGATCAATCTTTATAAAATCCCTAACAGTTTATGTGCTTCATAATCCCAACAAAAAGGTAAGCGAGGGTTTGCATTAAAAACCATCAAAGCTAGGGGTATTTTGTAAGGGGGTACTGCCTATTAAAATATTTTCGTGCTTATCTGCACGATGGTCAAATTAACTTGATGGGGCTTTTGTGAAATTCAACTTATTATTGTATTTGCAACAAGAAAATTCCAACGCGCTTTCATAACTTTGAATGTTTCCGGTGGAACCCGGGCTATAAAAGTAGGAAAAACACCCAAGTGGTTTTAGTTTATATTTAAATCACAATAAATTGATAAACAATTAGTAATTATGATGTAGAATAATATGATTTGTTTTCTTAAGAAAATAGGAGAACTATTCCGGATGGGGACATGATAAAAAAATACAAAGAAATATTTTATACAAACTAAGTCAATACTATTCGGTAGATATAGGCTGATTCCGAATGAATAAAATAAAATAAGTTCTCCAGTTCATAGTTTGAAATGTGTTATACAAACTTGGTCAATACTATTCGGTAGATGTAGGTTGATTCCGAAGTGTATATATTGAGTGAGATGATTACTATTTTAGCATTGGACAAATTTTCAAAATCAACCATTTTCGTAATTTAAATAGAAAAATCGATCTCTTAGAAATTTATTCAGCAAAACCGATCATTTTCTTCTGAAAAGGGTCGGTTTTGCTGCGGAAGAAATTTTACGACATACACGGGACTGCTAGTCCCGTGTATTTCGAGGCAGTTTCAAACTACACGGGACTAGCAGTCCCGTGTTTTTTGCAGAGACTAATGTCTCTACAAAAATGAAGTGCACGGGACTAGCAGTCCCGTGCACTTTATAGAGAGTCACAAAAGAAGTGCACGGGACGATCCCGTGCACTTCCTGGGCGCAACGAAATGCACGGGACTAGCAGTCCCGTGCATTTCCTGCACATTCACAACTGTGCATGTATTTCTGCTACGGGAAAATTCCCTGTACAAACTCATATTTCAAATGCAACAATCATAAATTACACCATTGCATAAACACATATTTCAATTCCCTGTACAAACTCATATGTCAATTCCCTGTATAAACACATATCAAATCTAAAAATCATAAAATACACCACAAACTTACGAATCCAAATCCAACAAATCACGCCACAAACCCACTTACAAATCTAATATGTCACACCACAGTCTCAGCTACAAATCCAAAAACCATCTATTGTCCCGAAATACGTTTGTAATGTACATATCAAAATAGGATTGTAATTTATATAACAATATCGATTAGCTTACATACATCCAAGAACTCTTCTCCTCCTCCTTTGTCTTCGGCCTCCTCTATCCCGACCTTCGATGAGTTCATGATCCGGTTGCGTTTGTAGTTGTGACGGTCCAGCTCCATCGTCAACACGTTGGGAAGGCCCAACTTCATTGTCGTTTCTGCGTCGTCCTCGTCTATGTCGTTGTTGACGTGTGTATACTAATTGCACTACCTCTCGTCCATCATGAAGGTCTTCATGAGTTCGATGTAAGGCTTGGTGAAGCCTCTGCATTATCGACTGATATATTGATGCATGTTTCTGTGCTTCGGGATATGTACCTGCGAGAGATAATTCAAAAAAATCTGAAATGCAAAAATTACTTTAAAATTCAAATTACAATATGTAAAATTTATATTTAATTCTATATTACCTTCTCGAGCCAATTCCAAACCACGATTTGCAATGGTTTGAACATCATCTATTGCTGATACCTGCAAATTTTTAAAAAAACATAATTTAGCAATATTGAAAAATTCTAATAAAAATGATCTTAAAATACATTTGAAAATACTTACTAATTCTCTCTCATCTATACCCCGAGGCACATATCCTCTTTGCAACTCAACCGGGGATGTGGTCGCATGGAGTATCCATCTTCTAGTTATCCTCCAATACCAAGTGTAGTAATCTGATTCCTGGGGAGTTGGCTCGATTTGCTCAACAATACAAAAATGTCTATCATTCCATCTGTGTATATAATTTTGATGCTCAGCTGCCCAGTCCTTTTGTTGGCCTCCTTTCTTCGCCTTCCTCTCTATTTTTTCAACAAATTGCGGAACATGTTGTGCAAGACCAAATTGTCGAAGCACGCGGTCCGGTACATGCATTTCTACTATCTCGAAACATATTAGAGGAACTCTGGCTCTCCATATAACTGGGTATTCTGTGCATATCGGGGGTAGATGATCGAGAAATGGGGTGTAGGGCTCCCATTCCATCTACAGAGTATTACATATAATTGTTGCATATCATTAAAACGAAAGTTGATATATAGAAGAAAAAACTCGTTTTTATAGAAATGATACCTGAAAAATCTTCATGCGGTCAAGCTCATTTCGGTAGAAATCTAACTGTCTCGCCGGGGTCTCGTCAAAACATTTTTGGACATTCCATCTGTGTTAGTTTCAAAATTCAGTACCAAATGAATAACTACAATTATATTTACTACGTTAAAAAATATAATACCTGCATCCTAGTGGAATTTGTCCGTCTAATTGTAAATTCACGCATAGTCTCGGCTTCAAATGCAGCCTCTCCCATGCCCATACTTGCAGTAAGCTGAGACACCCTTTGAGGTCACTATTTTTCATGAATGCAACCTTAGACATCTCTCTATATAGGTACGCCAAAACCGCACTACCCCACGATAACGCACCACACGTGTCCAAGTCCCCGATAAGTGGTAACCACCTAGCATATTTTCACAACATTTCAAGTTATCAAAATAAGCTAAATCAACAGACATAATTATAAATACTGATAAAAATGATACCTGGCATGCACTTTATCTTTACTCGAATCTGGAAATAATATTGAACCGATCATGTGCATAATGTATGCACGTGCATGTTGCTCAATCAATATTTGCGGCGCATCAAAAGGCAACGACACCGAGAAGGTCTCTTTTAGCCACTTTAATTTAATATTTCCTCCAGGCGTTGACTCTGGAGCTACACCTAACAACTCCTTACACCTGTCCAACCAAAAATGTCTATCACTACCGGTAACGCACGGACCATCTATGCGGAGACCAAGTATCATAGCTACATCCTGTAGCGTAATAGTAGACTCTCCCATTCGGAAGTGGAAAGTGTTGGTCTCCGGCCTCCACCTATCTATCAAAGTGGTGAGTAGGGGCCAATCTAGCCTCATCCAACGAAGCTTTGAACATGTCAAGAAGCCGGCCCGTCCTACAGCTGCTATTATGCACTCATCCTCTAGATGCCAACGGCTATGGCTGAGGCTATGATCAAGCATAACAATATCCGGGCCTCTCTGTAAAGCAAATGAATATATAAGAATACAATATTATAAGAATGCAATATTGAAATTATAAGAAACTTAGTTACCTCTGTAAAGGATATAACATGTGAACGGTGTCGAGGCTGGTCATATAGGACCTCATCACTAATCGGTCCAGGAACCAATCCACGACTAATTATATTGTCTACATTAAAATAAATCACAATTTGAATATGTCAATTATTACCAATTAATTGCTATCTATTGAGTCTAGCTGGACAACGAGGTCGAGTATGTCCCGGTTGTTTGCAAAGACTAGATTTTTTATGCTTGACAATTCCTTCTCGTCCTTGATCCATGGTTCCCCTAATTCGTACATATCGTGGTCGACCTGCTTGTCTCTTGTATTGAGGTGGAATTAGTCGTGGTCCAGTATATTCGGGCCAATACCGACTATCATTGGGTGGATGAAAACTCTCACTGTATGTCTTTCGGTAATGAATTGTTGAATACCATGATGAACAATACCGATTATATGGAATTCTCGCACCACCCGGCTGATTGGAGGATGCCGCAAGAACATATGCACAAGGTATTTTTTGAAGTTGTGGTATGTTACATGTGCAAGTGCAATCAACATGTGAACAATACCATGGTGAACAATACCATGGTGAACAATACCGATTATATGGAATTCTCGCACCACCCGGCTGATTGGAGGAAGCCGCAAGAACATATGCACAAGGTATTTTTTGAAGTTGTGGTATGTTACATGTGCAAGTGCAATCAACATCAAACAGTTTAACGGTGTAGATACCGTCATAATCCTGTCCCTGCCATTCATTGTCATTGAATACAGTAATTTGACATAATCTTGCCGCCTCAATTCTTCTATGCAAAATAGACTCATTCTTTGGTGTGTAACGCGTTGTCCAGTCTACACCGTCCTCACGCCTTTAACGGCATGATGACAACTAATTGCTCCGAGAGCTTTAACGGCGTTCTTAAAGGAGCACGAGCTATGCCAATACAATCATTGGTTGCAAGAACGTTCTATAGGCTAAACTCATACTTCAACAAAAGGCGTGAGGACGGTGTAGACTGGACAACGCGTTACACACCAAAGAATGAGTCTATTTTGCATAGAAGAATTGAGGCGGCAAGATTATGTCAAATTACTGTATTCAATGACAATGAATGGCAGGTACAGGATTATGACGGTATCTACACCGTTAAACTGTTTGATGTTGATTGCACTTGCACGTTCAAAGAACCACTTCCAACTAGAAGTATCCTCTACCTCCACAACTGCAAATGCTAGAGGAAATAAACTGCTATTTGCATCTACACCGGTCGCCACAAGAAGCACGCCTTTGTACTTGCCATATAGATGTGTACCGTCAATGCTCAATAACGGACGACAAAAAGTGAAGCCCTTAATAGCCGGACCAAATGCCCAAAATACTCGAGTGAACCTCTCCATCCCCGGTGCAATCTCTTCAGACAATATTTCATATTCAGTACCCGGATTATTTCGCTTGATAGCTTCAAGATACTGTGGAAGTAATTCATAAGATTTTTCCCAATCTCCAAATATTTTCGACAACGCTTTCCTCCTTGCATCATATGCCTTATATTTAGATATCTTAATACCCCGCATATCATTTACCCTTTGAAATATCTGACTTGCATTTAGATCAAGTTCAACTCTAACTTCAGACATAATTAGCTTACATATATAAGAGGAAGATGCAGAATAATGATCGATGTCCACCGACGGATTGCAACATGTATGAAGCCCGTAATATCTAGATATTACAAATTATCCATTTGTTGATTTCCTCACAACGGCATTTAGCAACCAAGGACATTTCCTTTTTCTCTCATCTTGCTCATTTGCATGCTCTACTTCATTCTTCTCGTTGAAATAATATTTTACATAGTAGTTGGTTGCATTAGTTTTTACAGGCTTGAATTTGACCCGATTTTTTATAGACCATTCTCGCACCGCAAAGATCAATGCTTCCTTTCTCTCGAATAGGTCTCCTTTTTTAAAAGTGAAGTCCTCAGGTCGTTGAAAGTTTGGACCAACATCAACAAATTCAGCTTGCAAAGTATTTATCCAATCTTCATTATGAAACTCGTCGGGCAACGGATCTTCAGCTTCCACATAATCATTGTTAACATTTAATTGATCCATCCAACGAGAATTATCATCGATTCCAACTGCCACATGCATGCTATCAATTTGCACGTCTTCTTCTTTAATATCTTCTGAGTCATCATTTACTTCTTCTTCTACAATTGATCCGACCGGTAGATCACCCGTAACATAGCCCGATGCGTCGTTAAATATAGTACTTGACGTCCCACCAAGAGAATGCCCACTTAAATGTTATAGTTGACACCACGGCTCTTGACTTGGAGATGTCATAAAACCACTCGACTCATTGTCTAAGTCCATCATCCGAGAAAACTCTCCTTGTGGTCGTGAAACTTGGGCAAATTCTTGAATCAGATACTTCTCAATGAACAACTTAACTGACACTTGCTTCTCCACTAATTGTTTCATGTCATTTAATTCCTCATCATCGGTAATCGCCACAGCAATAGTTCTACTCTCATTTATCGGACAATTGAAAGAACACTTTAATTGCATACCATGCTTTATTAATTTTCGTAACTCTGTGTATTTTATTCATCATTCCATCAAAATTTAATGACTTAGATAGCATAAACATTTTCCTAGAACCCTCATACATCGGCATACTATTCAATCCGACGCCGAGGCTCCCATTGAAGAAGTAAATAATGGGTATAGAGTTTGCCATCGAAGCTGAAAATCAATAGTCCATCATATGTAAATAATCTATTATAACTGGAAATATTAATCTTAATTTAAAGTCAAATTTAAAACCCTAATCTCAACTACAAAGCAAATAATGGCTAAATTCACTAATCTCAAATCACATTATTCATGTCTAAACCCTAATCATGGTTAAACCCTAATCTCAAATCACATTATTCATGTCTAAACCCTAATCATGTCTAAACCCTCTAAACCCTAATTCCCTAATCTCAACTAAATACATTCCCAAATTTCAACCTTAATCCCAAATCTCAACTAAATCCATTCCCAAATCTCAACCATAATTCCCAAATCTCAACCATAATTCCCAAATCTCAACCATAATTCCCAAATCTCAACCATAATTCCCAAATCTCAACCCAGATCCATTCCCAAATCCGAAATTTCATGGCTAATCAAAATTTAAAAAAAACAAAATTTACCTTGGTCGCCGGCGGCGGTCCGGGACTGCTAGTCCCGTGTTATTCGAAACTGCCTCGAAATACACGGGACTAGCAGCCCCGTGTATGTCGTAAAATTTCAAAATCGACCCTTTTCAGAAGAAAAGGGTCGGTTTTGCTGAATAAATTTCTAAAAGGTCGATTTTGCTATTTAAACTATGAAAATGGTTGATTTTGAAAATTTGTCCTTTAGCATTTATCTATTGTGAAAACAAGCAATCTATATACTATTACTAAAAACTCTTACCCTTGAAAACGCCACTTGGCAAAAATGACACATACCCTTGAAAACACCACCATACCCTTGAAAACACCACCCAACAAAAATGACACATGGCAAAAATGACACATACCCATATTAGTCTTTCACCCACATCTCCTTTCACCCACCTTCTTACCCCTTTTTATTTCTTCACCTCTAATTATTTCACCCACCTCATACAGTAAAATTTTCCCCTTTCGGCTAATTCATAGCATGAAATTATTCTAATGTGACTTTAAGTTTTGGATAGATTTGTTAGCTCTATCTGAGCGTGTCTTATAATATATATGTATGTAGTGGTGCATGCTTGTGTGCATGTTTGACAAACTAAAATTTTAATTTTCAATTCATGTATCTTATTGAATACAAGTGTATTTTTCTTTTCTTTCTATATAATTATATTTTTTTTGTTTCAGATCTGTTTGTTTCTTCGTTTATCTTTACTATTGGTAATTGATGAACTCAATATAATCTTACTAGAATGTATTTCTCTTATATTATGTTTTGTTATTTTTCTCCAATGGCAATGCATTTCACTTCAATATTTTTGTTCTTTCTTATGTTTATATAGAGTATGTGAAAGTTACATTTTATTTAACTAATTGAGTACTTCTTATGCCGTATTCTTATGGTTTGATGATGTTCTTAAATTGCAATCATATACAATTTTCTTACACTGACTTTATTTGATTTTGGTATTACATTGTCTCATATTTTCATCAGGTGGATGTCATACACCCCTTATATGATTGATATTATATTTTCTTTGTTTTTCGACATTACACTTTTATTTTACCAAGTTTGTTGGAAAGTTATAATGGTTTAAATATTTATGACTCACACAAAATGTTCAAATATTATTTTCCCATATGTTCACATTTTTTCCAAACATTTCATTTTTTTTTTCATTTTTTTAAGTTTACCCATTTTTGGTACTTTTTTGACATTTTACTTTAATTTTGAATTTTTTCTACCTTCTAAATAATAAAATAACTCCCACCATATTTCTGAATACCGTTTTTATACAATTACATTTTTCAAACTATATATGATCTTAAACTGATTCAAGTTTTCCAAACTTTCTAATTTTCCAAACTATATATGCAACTTAGGTTGTATTATTTCTGACTACTTATATATTATTACTGTTTTACTTTACATTCTTTTGCTACAATTAATTTTTATATATTAAACAAATTTGTGCATCGCACGAGCCTTAAACTAGTTTCTTTCATAAAAACATTCAACCATACAAGGAAAAGCTAGAAGAGGAAGTTCATAAGTGAATGACCACTTTTCGTATGGGGTCCTAAATCACCAACTTTCACAAATATACCAAAATATTCCCTAATTTGATGGGAAGAGGAAAAAACATTATAAAATAAGTCATGTTAGATCCTTACAGATCTATGTGTGTGGTTGCTTGTAATTTGTGAGGAAAACTGAAAAAGTAATGCATTTGTGGGATTCACATCAACTTTTCACACTTTATCGTATTTGGTTGACAAGAGATAATCATGGGATCCTTAGCCCTGTCCAAACGTGCCGGCCCGGTCCGGAAAACCGGGCCAGGGCCGGCCATGTTTTTTTATTTTTTTATTTTTAATTTTTTTTTATTTCTTTAAATTGTTAAGAATATATAGCCAAAAATTAATCATTTTTTTAATAAAAACAATCATATTATTAATCAATTGTAATTACATAATTTACAAATATAAAAAAATTATAAAAATTAAAATGATAAAAATAACTTCTTATTAATAATCGGTTGATCATCTACGATTATAAATTTATTTTGAAATTCGTTGCATCACAATAGATGAATACATCCCAACTAGGTTGGCACATACTCATCTATATCACTATCATTTACAACTGTTTCCAAATTTATTTATCTTAAATTTTTAGCTAAGAAATAAAAATTACAAGTTGATGAATAATGTCTGTTGGCCTTCTTGTTTTGATGATGTTTAACAAACAATTTACGACTAATGTTGCTTGTCTAGTGTTTGTGTTTATTTATTTATTGTAGATAAACAACATGTTAAAGGTTGGATGGAATTGCACCATAACGATCATATCAAACGGAGGTTGGCGGAAATAGTGGTTGAAGCATTGCAATTCAAGTTGAAGATCCAAGTTCAAGCTTCATCCGCAAGTTTACCAAGAAGAGTTTATTGAAGATCAAGATCATAGCTTGGGTATATTTAGTTTAGGTTTATATTATGTGTGTTAGTACTTTAAGCTCAATTATATACACACACATTTTATTGGTTTCTTTATATATATATATATATATATATATATATATATATATATATATATATATATATATATATATATAGACAAGTTTTGGTTTTTAGGTTTTCTAGTTTAAATATGAAACAAATACTTTATTTATATAATACATACATGTTTCATAGTTACCATATTTTGGTTTCGATAAACAATGTGTTTTGCCACATATACATGAAAATGAACACAACACACAACACACACACACACACACACACACCACACACACACACATATATATATATATATATATTATATATATGTATGTATTATATATATATATATATATATATATATATATATATATATATATATATATATATATATATATATATATATATATATATATATATATATATATATATATATATATATATATATATATATTATATATATATATATATATATATATATATATATTATATATAATTATATTATATTCATGATTATATGTGAAAATAATGTATTCTAGTTTATAGACTTAACAATCATAATATACATCTTCTATTAAGTCTATAAAATTAGTTTATGAAGTTTCAAAACATGGTGTAGTCAAAATATCAAAACAAGTATGTTTTTATTTTCATGTTTTGGACTATTTTAGTAAAATAAAGAGTTTCAAAACAAGCATGTTTATTATCATGTTTACAATTATTTTCCAAAGTTTTACATTTTTCTAATTTTATTTACTATTTTTAAAAGAGGTTTGAAAATCAGATTTCTGTTTAAAATAGGCAGTGTGCATGTCTTGAGTCAACTCATGAACATTGTTGTGTCGACTCATAAACTGTTGTGTAGTTTACATTTTGTTTCTGACGAGTCGACTCATAACTTCATGAGTCGACCCAGACAGGTTGAGTCGACTCATGCATGTCATAAGTTGACTCGTAAACTATGCTGGAAAGTGTGTTTTGTTTCTGCTGAGTCAACCCATGACTTCATGAGTCGACCCATGCATGATGAGTCGACTCATGAATTTTATGAGTCGACCCATAAGTTGGTTTTTAGCCTGTAACGGCTACTTATGAGTTGACTCATGAACAATATTGAGTCGACTCATCATAACACCGTAACAAGCTAACAACTATATTTTCAAACTATACTGTTTTTAGGTTTTTGATCTTTTTGCATTGTTTTCTCTTGGCTTTGGAGTTCCTATAAATACTCCCACATATCCTCAGTTCTAAATATCCAAGAAAAGTTTAAATAAGTTTTTAAAGGGTGTTTAAGTGTGTTTAAGTTTTTTGTTTGGTTTGCGAAGAAGCTTTCACAAGTGGAGGAGATCATCTACATTGTTTGAGCTCCATTTTAATCGATCCCTCCATCTTGTTTTTCAGAGAAGAATTTCTAAACACAATAGTATCTTTGTATTAATTATTTGTTGTTTATCATTTTCATCAAGCTAGGGTTATACATTGAGTTTATAATTGACTTTCTCATTGCTTACACACACAACCATTGAGCTTATTGTATTTGCATACATTGTGTAATTAGGTTGTGGAGAGTTGTATCAATTGAGAGTGAGCTTAATTGAGTTCTCGTCCATTGTAAAGAATAATCAAAGTTGTGCCTAATTACGTAGATCACTTTGTAATACACTTGTATATCGAGAGAAGTGTGTGGTGAGAGACGGGGTCATCTCAAGAGGAGTGGGGTAGGTAACAATATCTAGAGAGAGGTTGTAATTCCTAATACTTGAGGGAGACACAAACTAGAGACCAATACTTGAGAGGGTGTAAAGTGGGATTGTAAGAGTGTAGATTGTAAAGTTTTCAGTGAACTAGAAAATCGAGTGTGAGGTGTAAATGTTATTCGGGTGAGCGTAGGAAACCCGGTTATGATAGTGGAGATCTCCTTGAGGTGAGGAGCGGAGACGTAGGTCGTGGGGACCAAACTCCATGATCATATCATTTGTTTGTGATTGCATTGGCACACTTATCTTTATGTTTATATCTTATATCGCCTTTGTATATTGCTTGTTGTTTATATTCCCCACTATCTAGTTTAGATTATTTATCCTTGTGTTGTTTGTATATCCTCGCATATATCTCATAGTATATCTTATTGCTAGGATATTTCCCTTTGTTCCTTGTGTTGTTTGTATATCCTCGCATATATCTCATAGTATATCTTATTGCTAGGATATTTCCCTTTGTTCATATTGCATAATCCTCGCATATATCTCATAGTATATCTTATTGCTAGGATATTTCCCTTTGTTCATATTGCATATTCTTTCTCATAATATATTGTATATCTATCTTGCAAAAATAATTTATTAATAAGTTTTAATTGACATAAAATCAGATTGGATTAGCATAAGACCTTAATCACCCCCTCTAGGGTCTAACAATGTCTACCCTTTATATTTATCTGCTAGTCCTAACTCTTTAAATTTATCTTTAATACTAGCCATTCGATCGATCCCTCACGTTCTCTTCTTGTACCTTCACCAATCTTGTAGGCACATTACCGCCTGTACGGTATACGGATCTAGCAATGTACTGTGATCGTCAATTAAACGCCCTGCTGTGCTGAAGGTGGAATCCGAAGCTACCATGGAAATCTGCATTGTTAGTAAGTTACGAGCCATGATGGAAAGTATATGATATGAAACTGTTCCATATACTTTCTACCATTACAAAATATCTAAACTATTATTTTGACATTTAACTAAAGACGCAGTTAAATATTGATCAATTTTAGAAACCTTTGCTGATGATCCAAGTCCAGATACACTAGTTAGCTCAGCTACCATTGATTCCCTATCAAAACTCACACTTTTGCCCCGACTTGAGCTCGTAGAAGCAGAAGCTATAGACTGATGAGTAGTTACACCATATCTAGCTGCATACTCATCATATAATCTTTGAAAATAATTTCTAATAGTATTATGATGAGTAAGAGTAGTAACGGTTTAACCATCATTAGTGTCTATTATCATATTATCATACAAAGAATTTAACAAACTTCGAAGGTTAATATCCTTCAAACATGGATCAATAAGAACCCCAAACCAAAAATAATAGGAATATGCACAAAATACTTATTAAATTTACTTTCCATTTGAAAAATTATATTTTCAAAATAATTATCCATACGATATTTATTAATTTTTTCAAATATTTAAAACTTGTAGAGGAGCTAAAGTAATGGTTGGATAATAACATCCAGATAATAATATAGTAGCATCATAAAAAACTTGTAACATCTCTTTTAAATTACATATAACTGTCCATTCATCCTCAGTTATTCCATACATACTACCAGAGCTAGAACTAGAAGTATAAAAAACAATAAATTATTTATAACTTCTTTATATTCTATTTCTACACTTAACATTGCATAGGTAGAATTCCATCTATGGTCAACATCTATTAGAATTAGTCTGGATTTTAAATTTTTTTTATTTACAAAATTGTTTCCATCTTTTAATTCTTTGCTCAGAGGCATTATGATTATAAGATACTGCCCTAATCTTTTCTATCATGGATTTAATTTTACCAAATGCAGTTTGAATAATTAAATTTATAACATGACACACACATCTAATATAAAAAATATCACCATGACATGACAATAGCACAGATATTTTGATATAATCAACAACTATATTATTATTACTTGCATTATCTAGTAAAAAAACATATTCTTTTTGATATTTTTAATTTTGTAAGTTCTTCAATTATTAAATTTGTAATATAAATACCAGTATGTGAATCTTCAAATGCAATAAAAGAAATAACTCATTTAAACATTTGCCAATTATCATCAATCAATTGTGCTGTGATACATAAATAACTAGTTTGTGCTTTAGATGTCCAAATATTAAAAGTTAAAAAATTTAGAATTTAAACTTTAAAAATAAAAAATTGTTTTTGCTTGTTCCTCCTGATAATATTTTAAAATATCACATTGACAAGTTTGACGATAAATTTTTTTAAATGCAGGATAAAAACCATCTGTAAACATATCTTCAAATTCATTATCTTCTACTAATTTAAAAGAAATATTTTTAAGAATAATAAACTTAATGATCCATTTCCTGGCTCGAACCGCGTCATAATTCTAACTACCAAGACTAGCAGAAGATGAGGATTGGGAGAGTAAAGATTGTCGGATATCACCTTGAGGCGTCTGACCTTTGTTGTGTTTATCTAAATAACGTTTGATATAGTTGGTGCCACTTTTATGATGAGCTTGGAAAATATGGCCACACAACGCACACTTAGCCTACTAGATGAGAAGCCTACCATGTACATCCCTGGTGACGTCTATCTTCTCAAAAAAATTCCACACATCAGATCTCGATATTTTAGGAGCTCTTGGTATAGAATCGTCGTTGTAGGTATCAAAAATTGCCTATAGGTTTCTGCACCTAGCTCAAGACGAAGAGAAGGCGATGAACGTCAATGTTCGAGTCAAAGAGTATTATTCGATGCTAAGGGGAATGTAAAGGAATGCACGAAGCGATGAAAAGATTAAGCAACGACAAAATTTAGAATGTATGATTCGAGAAGAACTAAAATTTCGATCATGATGCAATGCAAATCCAAAAATATCAAAAAATAAAAGTTGTAGGTCTTTTCATCTTCTTTTCAACATAACTTAAATCATCTTATTATGAGGTCGGATGAAAGAATTAGAGCTAAAATACCGAAGGTAGTATAAACTATCTCGCACATGTGAGAGTCACCCTTAACTGTATCGCACATGTGCAAAATAAACAGGACTGTTTCACACAGAATGAAGCCCCGACACACGATTTTGATGGTTTTTGATCAGTTTTGACAGTTCTTGAGCCTCCCTAACTACCTTGAAGCTATCCTTAAACGTGGGAGAGCTGTTATTAACTAAATATAATGCTAAATCATGAATTCTTGTCCAAAAATAGGGCACCCGAAGCCTATAAATACAACCCTAGGGCCCCTATACACGAGGATCTAGAATTTCGGAGCTTGGAGGCGAGTTGCTGACCCTGTGAGAGGAGAGCCACGAATTTCAGATCTAAAGGCGAGATCTTGGCAAGTTCTTTAGCATAAAGAGGAGGAGTTCGATAGATCTATAGCCCCTGCATCAGTTTCCTTAAGATCATACTGTCATTATGATCTTGAGAAGAGTACCTATCTCACCTCATTAAGATATTTACTTCAGTTCTTATTTTCTTTGTGAAACGAGATCAACCGGATCTGATACTCGGCGATCCATGGATCAAAGAGTCCCCGACACAGGCAAAGATCTCACGCAAATAGCGACCAATAAACGATCTTACGTGTGTTTCTAGGAAGTCTTTATTTATTTCATTCGTGTAAGAAAAGTCTTATAAAAAGGCTCCTTCTTTCAAATCTTATAAATCAATAAACGATTATAATGGATTCCACAATGAAAATGATTTCCAACGCAAACACGCTGGTGACCACAGTGGGAGCCAACAGCCTATTTGTCGAGGCTGTCGTGTCGTAACCAAGGATCAAGATCCCGGTTGATGCAAAGGTCGAGTACAAGTTTGACCAACAAAAGTTCGAGGATTACGTCTCATCCTCCTCCTCCAGATTCTCCCCCCCCTCGTAAGTGTAGGAAGATATCTTCTTTGAAGAAGGTTCGCTGGTCTTCTAATCTGAAGACCCAGGGCAATGACTCTCGCCCAATTATTATTGAAGGCTCCTCTCACAACGCCCCTCCAGCATCTAATGAAGCTGGATCCGTGGCTCCTAACAATTCCTCTTCAGTCAAGGAGTTATCCGCTGAAGGCACACCAGTTCTGATGAAGAGGGCTCATCAGAGGCAGCGCTAACGCCTTGCACGTCAATTCGCTAAAGCCTTGGAACCGGTTGATGGGAACCGTTATCATGCAGATCTAGAGTTTAGGAGGCTTCAAGCGACTAAGCCACCATAATAGAATGTAATTGATTCCTCCTCCAAACCATTAACCAACAAGTGGGTCCGGGTCAAAAGGACTCGCTCAACTCTCACAGAGTGCATCCAGAAGCATCACACACAACTTGTGCACGCACAAATTCTTGTACAAAAGGTGCAGGAATTGTAGAAGGAAGAGGTGACCAAAGAACCGACAAAATCGTGCCAAGTTAGGATATCAAAATCCGAAACAACCCGAAAATCAAGTTGGAAAACAGCAGGATCAGCCTCCCATGGCCGAGACATCCTAAGGTATCTCACGGGCCGAGACACCCTAAGGTGTCTCACCCATGGCTGAGACACCCCAAGGTGTCTCGCCCAAGCCACTACCTCTGTGGTGTCTTCTTCACCCTCGTTGACGTTCATTCCTGGTTTTTCCTCTGTCGTGCCTCCGGTGAAGCCTCAGGGTAGCCTGGACCTTTCAAAATTCAAGATTACGATGACGAATCACCTTGGTCCTCATTACGAAGATCGAGGAAAGGTTTCGATGAAAGAATGCTTGGGTCCAGTGAATAAAACCTGAGTGGCTCCTCAGGCTAGGGGTCGTACACATCCTCCCAAGAAAATTCCTATCACCGCTCGTCTGGGGATCAATGTCGAAGCCCAGGATCCCGTTAAAAATCCACGCTCACAAGGGAGTGATTCCGAATGAGCGACTCCTAACATAGCCTTAGATTGTTCAAAGGCAGTGACGAGTTGTCCTGAACATGCTAACAAGGCCTTACCTCCCCATAAGAAAACGCGTCCGTCAAAAGGCAACGTTATACCTGAGAAATCACACCATTAAATGATGGGGTGCTCCTGTTATCATGCCAATGAGCTGTACCATCAGACTGGGGGTGGTAACAAATCTCGTAAGAGAAATACCCGAGAAATAAGCTCTTATTGTCCATGTGAGAGGCTTATCAGGGTAATATTATCAGAGCATAGCTGCCCTAAGATCGCTCCACAGAGGGTCTCGGTATTTGAAATGCTTTCCACCGAAGCGTCAAAGCCTAAATTAAGATGCTTCCGCAAGAGAAGATCAAGTGTGCAAGATGACAAACTTCCTGAATTCACCATCAACATGGCTGATAAAGAAAAGTCAAAATGACATTCGAATGATTCTGATCCTGACTTTAGCCTAGGAGAAAGAGTCAATCCAAGAATATCCCAGCAAATATCTCGACTCCAATTAAGAGCCAGTAGATGCAAGGACTATCAAAGAATGCACGAAGGCCTGTCTTCGGATGATAAAGCATCGGATACTTGCTTTGCAGTAGCTTCGAATGACATGGTGTCTAGCATTGGGCGAGCTCGAGAGGCATTCACCATCACTCTGGACCAGTTGACCAAAATAATCCAAGAAGCTCTGGCCAAGCAAAAAGAAGAGCTTAGAGCTGAAATAAAGATGGAGAGGGAGTTGACCATGCAGCAAATAAGAGAGTTGCAGACTCAGTCTTATCAACAACCAGAGCCAAGTCAGCGGGCTGAATCTAGTTGTTGTGCTCAAAATGACGCAGATGATAGCCACACAGATGTGGATGAACACATTTTTGCTGATACTCCTCCTAACAGTAATAATGCTAGGGGTGGTCCGGTTGATCCTCCTCAATGTCCCCTAAAGAAAAATAAGAATGGAGACAATAAAATGATGGAAGAGCTTGAGAACAAGGTTATCTCCTTGATGTCGGCTCAAGAGGTGAAAAAGGCCGGTATTCTGTGCCCATACCAAGGGAGTGGGAGTCAATCCCGTATCCGGTAGAGTTCAACCTAATTAACTTCATGCCATTTGACGGGAGAAGCTCGCCAACACAACACTTGATCTACTTCAAATCTCACTTGGGTTTGATATCTGATAATAAGCCCTTGATGATTTGGTCATTCGTAGGCACCCTTCGCGGGGCCGCCTTCAATTAGTATCAACGTCTCAAGCCAGAGAGCATCAATAGCTGGGATGATATTGTTAGACCCTAGAGGGGGGTGATTAGGGTCTTATGCTAATCTAATCTGATTTTATGCTAATTAAAACTAATTAATAAGTTATCCTAGTAAGTATGAAATACAACAAGATAATGAGCTAGGATAAGCAATATGAACAATGAGATATATCCTATATGATAAAAATATATGCAAGGATATATAAACTAACACAAGGGTGATATAATCAAACTAAAAATGTGATAGGGCAAAATATGCAAGAGTAATAGGCAATTGGCGATATAAGATAAATGCATAAGCAAATGCGTCAATGACAAACTCAAACACACTCAAATGATTACGGAGTTTGGACCTTCCGTCCTACGTCTTCGCTCTCCACTCCCGGGGAGAAATCCACTATCACAATCCGGTTTGGAAGCCGGAACTTTTACACACTCGGTTTTCTAGCTAACCAAAAACTCTACAATTCACACTCTTGCAAACCCACTCTACACCCTCACAAGTGTTGGACCTAGCCATGTCTCTCTCAAGTGCTCGATCCGGTTTGGAAGCCGGAACTTTTACACACTCGGTTTTCTAGCTAACCAAAAACTCTACAATTCACACTCTTGCAAACCCACTCTACACCCTCACAAGTGTTGGACCTAGCCATGTCTC